>NW_027466875.1:0-607500 GCF_046128005.1 Genypterus blacodes
CCCCCTCTCTTCTCTCTCCCTCATCCCCGCCCTTCCAGCGTTTCCTAAAGAGGCCAGGACGGAAAGGCAAAACAGCACAGAGGCGAGTAATGAGCATGTGTGTGTGTGTGTGTGTGATACATACATACGTGCACGGGCGTAAACACACGCGCACAAGCATAGGAGACGGGAAACCGCTGCACTCATTTGACATTCCGGGGGAAGGGAAACACGCCGGGCCCAAGAAAACCTGTTAAAAAGGCACGGCGGAAAACACAGTGGCCCATCCAGCCGACATAAAAGCTCCTCCATCAGCTTTCATTTTCAGAGAAACTACCCAATCATCTCTTGTTACAGAGCCACTTTTCCTCTAGGGGAGACACTCAAAGGAAGGTCTGTCCATTGATACAGGTGTGGTGCGCTGGGAGGAGGAGGGGAGACAATAGATGGCCTTTTCAATGGCCTCCCTCGGCTCACCTGGATTA
The DNA here is from genome assembly GCF_046128005.1 of Genypterus blacodes. Classification (NCBI taxonomy): domain Eukaryota; kingdom Metazoa; phylum Chordata; class Actinopteri; order Ophidiiformes; family Ophidiidae; genus Genypterus; species Genypterus blacodes. Next base: position 465 of record NW_027466875.1, read on the forward strand.
AGGGGATGGAGGGAGGAGAGTGTCTGGGGGGGGGAGGAGGAGGAGGAGGGGGAGGAAGGGTCTCGGAGCTTGGTTTCTGACAACAATGGCGCCTCTGTTGTTGTGACACTGAGTGCATCATTCTGCCAGCTGACTGCAAAGCCACATCTCAAGGTTGCGGCTCTCCTACAGACGAATCCCTCCCGCGCTAATATTTATGATCATTATGTGAAACATCGACGGCGCCTCGCAATATGAAGAAAATAAAGGAAAAGGAAAGAAACGCAATATACATCCTGAGCCATACACACACACACACGGAGTGAGGGGAATAACTTTTTTTGATTTATACTCCAGTTCCAGATTCTTGTTAGATGAGTCGAGCCCATTTCGCCGGCTGCATCAGGGCGTGTGGAGGAAGAGGAGGGAGACGAGTGAGACAGCATCTAGCAGCAGGGGAATGGACATTATCAGGATGATCCCAGTACTGCATGATAGGTTAGCTCGTGCAAAATGAAAGAAAATCCTGCATCTGTTTCCATTTCCCCAACTCGTACCTCCTGGCTGCACGCGCACACACACCCACACCCCCACCCCCACACCCACACACACACACACACACAAATCAAGTGATTCAACCATCAAATCAGCCCGAGATTCCCAGGAACTGTGTGTGTGTGTGTGTGTGAATATGTGTGTGTCTGCCCCATATGCGCCGCATGTGATCCGCTTGTCTTGTTTGTTGTTGCATGTAGAAGTGGTGATGATGAGGGAGACGGAGGAGAGGAGGGTGAGATAAGCAGGGAGGGAGGGGTGGCTGTCACAGCGACTTAACCTTCAAAAAAAGAGGAGGAAAAAAAGGAGGGTGGGGTGTGTGGAGGTGTAGTAGGTCGTTAGAAAAGAGAGAGAGAGAGAGAGAGAGAGGGAATGATTGATGCGAAAAGAAAAAAGAAACAGAAGACCTCGTTAGGGGAGGTAGGAAGGTACAGATGTCTGCAATACAAATGTCTACAGGGAGGGCGGAGGCTGTTAGGCAGGAAGGAGAGGAGAGAAGAGTGAGGGAGAGAAGGAGCAAATGAGAAGGAGAGAAAGTAGTGAGGGCAGTTTGGAAAAGCTTTAGGAGAAACTCCGGGCCTGACATAGGTGGAAGAGACAACTGGGGAATTGGACAGCGGGGCGGTGAGCCAGGCGAAGGGAGAGAGAGATTTAAGTGAAAAGAGGAGCGAGAGGACGGAGGAGAGCAACAGACGTTCCAATTACACAAGGAGAAACGAGGGATTGATGACGAAGAACACACAGGAGAAGAACAAAGAACGGAATGAGAGAGGGAGAGGGAGAGAGAGGAGGGAGATACAGTAAGACACAGCAGTTTACCGAGCAGATGGATCAATTATGCAGACCAAATTACCGAGAGGAGGAAGTAAAAGCATTAGGGTAGGAAGTAAACAGAGGGAAGGCAGAGAGGAGCGGCGGAGGAATGAATCAAGATGGAGAAGTGGAGGCAAAGACGCAAACGCGACAGAGACAGAGTGGCGGCGCGGCGCTGCGGGCCGATTAGAGTGCGAGCAATCAGCCCGACAGATGAATCGGACAAATGGCTTCGACTGACTGAGGAACGCTGGAGCTCCCCGAGGAGCCACACCAAACAAACACACACACAAACACACACACACCCCCCGGCATGCCCTGTTGACAAAACACTGGGCTGAGAACACAAGAAACCTGCTGCCTCCCAGTCGGCCTTAATGAGGCGTTTGTGTGCGTGAAAAGAGGATTTTCAAGTCTGCGTCGTTTCAAGCATTTTGGGAAAACAATCTAGAGGACAATGCCAGCACGCTTTTATACCAACAAGTGCAACACGGTACACACACACACACACAAACACCGCCGTGCCCAGATAGATTTGTAGCAGAACTGATGGTAACAGTACAGCTTGTTTCCTCATACGCAACAGTACTCTCTCCATCTGCCGGGGCGAGGAATGAGCCCGCCGCGCATTACCTCACATTCTGTTAGCTTATCTCAAATTTCACAGATAGTATATCTGCGTAAGAATACTCAGCTTGCTTTAGGTCGCGGTTTGTCATTTCAGCTGGTCCTCAGACAGGTTTGTGTGATACACGGGGGAAGTCGACTGAATTGAAAACACTTGGCGGCTCAGAAGGTTTTTCCTTTTTTTTTGGAGGGGGGGGGGGGCTGTGACTCCATCTCGAGCTCCCGGAGCCCTGACAAGGCCCTGTCACACCCGATTCAATTTCCTCCTGTAGCCTGCCTGTCCACCGCCTCTGATAAGTGTGAATTTGACACGACCTTGTCAAAGTCAGGGGTGGCGAAGACACCGCTTGTGTGTGCGGATGAAATAATAGGGCGGCGTAGGCCTGCAGATAGGACACAGAGACGCGGGGGACTGGGCCAGCTGTAATGCTGCAGGTAGCACGTGTTGATCAAAGGAGCCAGAGCGTTTGAAGCAGCCAGGCTCAAGCGCAGGAGGGAGCGATGTTACCAGCTCCACATCATACAGACCAAGAGGGAGGACACACACAAGGGAGGGATTAGGAGGGAGGGAGTGAGGGGGGGAGGAGAGAGATGTTTCATGGTGCTGTCATGCAGGCAGAGCCGACCCTAAATGTTTTCAATATCACATAAGGGCACTGCATCATCCACCAGTCAATAGTGGATCAATAACGCAAACCACCTTCCACCTCAAACTACATTTAGACACATTAAGGTGACTGCTAATGAGTAGCTCTGTGTGTGTGTGTGTGTGTGTGTGTGTGTGTGTGTGTGTGTGTGTGTGTGTGTGTGTGTGTGTGTGTGTGTGTGTGTGTGTGTGTGTGTGTGTGTGTGTGTGTGTGTGTGTGTGTGTGTGTGTGTGTGTGTGTGTAGGGGCATGCTGAGGACATCGTCAAGGGCCTCTGTGCTTTAGCTCCACACAGATCTGCTGAGTGCACCATGCAAAGGATTTCAGAAATAAAAGCCGGCGATGAAGAAAGAAGAGACGGATGGCGGCAACTAGGTGAAGAGGGGGGGGTGAAGGGAAGGTAACAATAATAAAATGAGGAAGGTTAAGCACCCAAAACGTCCTATTAGTGTCCACAAAGGAAGAGGGCTCCTGCGCCGTTAATACACGTCTACTGCTTTAAGAAGACGGAAAGATGGAGGCGCGACCACATTACAAATGAGCCATAGTGGTTCTCTCCCTCTCAAGGTTTCTTCCTCCTCCAAAATCCTCCTTTATCCCCTTGAACAGAGATACCGTGGTGTGGAATTTTGAAAATGTGGTCATTCTCAACCTCCCGGCTCAGCAGCAGCAGCAGCAGCTTCCTCCCCTCACTCCCTTCACTGCTCCTCCATGTTGTTGTTGCTGCAAATACAAGCAGGGAGGGGGGGGGGGCAGGTGGGGGTCACCCACAAACCAATCCCCCAAGTCCAGTTAATTAAGAGGATTTTCCATTTTAAAGACTTTGTCTGATCTTCAGATGGGAATTGATCGTTGGCTCCCTGCTTTGGTGGCGCCTGGGATGGATCTGACCCGCTCTCTAAAGGGAGATGCAGGTTTGGCAGGAGGTATCTCACTAGCCAATAAAGTCAAACGCAGGCTCCAGGTGTTTACAGAAACAATAAGCTGCTGGCAGGCTGCTCCAGCAAATATTACTCTTGGTATTCTTCATTATGTGTGTGTTTAGACTGGAGTGGAATGAGCCTCTTGCAGCGAAACTCATATCAGCTTGTGTTCATATATGCAGATTTGATGTAGATTGCAGTTTAACCCCGGGCGACTGCCGGGGAACGTCGACCCCATGCGCAGTTGTGTTTTAGGAAAAACCTCAGCTGCGCCATTCATATTAATGACATTTGGCGTTCCTTCTAAGCCAGGGATTTCCACTTATTTTCCTTCGGCTCAGATGGGAGCGACTCCGGCAGCTTGGCAGCCCTCGGAGTCAAACACAAACATCCCCGTGGGGTGCTACTCAGTGTGACCTCACCGCGGGCCGCCACTCACCCAGCATGTAAGAGTAGGCGGAGGGTATGGAGGTGAGGGGGGGTGGGGGGGAGGGGGGTTCTGCCACCACGGAGCTGTTGGCTTTGGCTTTGCTTATTGCAGGAAAGCCTCTATCACTACAGAAGGAAAAGCGGTCCTTTGAAAGAGAGTCAGTTAAATGAGCGGGGAGAGATAAAGAAGAGAAAAAAGGCCCGAGATCTGATGTCTATGGGAGATAACAGAGTTTGTGATGAGGACGATACACACTGCTTCCTCAAGGAACAAGAAACACACACACACACACACACACACACGCGCGCACTCACTCCCATCCAGCAATGTGACAGCTCCTCCCTATTAACAGAATGTCATCTGACTTGCAGCAAAGCCTCAGGTCACCTCCCTTATTCATCAAGAGCTAAATGTGTGTATGTACAAATATGGGCGTGGAATTGCTTTTCTATCACCTAAAGCGCAGCAAAGTGCAGCGACTCGTGGCCATCGACCTCTTTTTGTCCAGATCCATCCATCCTGCCTAATAATATTTGCCAGGTCAACAATAAACCTGATGCATCCTTTGTGGACACGTGTAATAAAAGCTCCATGGACAGAGTGCAGTCATTACCCCAAAGCTCATTCATCACAATATCTCCATAAGACACTGAGAGATGCTGGTCATTGAGGAATCCAATCGATACCGTCTCCGTATCAAATGTTCTTAAAAATGAAAACCGTCTGCCGCTGCGATGTTCAATACGTCCCAGAGCTTCCATTCATCTCCGGCACATTCCTGAATGAGAGGCGCTCGGTCTCCGCCGGGCCGTAAATTCATTTCCCATGGCTTACACGGCCAAAATATGTAAACATGTAATTTAAAAAAGACGTTTAAATCAAGGGGCTCATCTGCTTAAATGCCAAATATTAGCTTCAGCCATTGTATCATCCAGTTGTTTGACATTAACTGGGGGGGCCGCAGACGCTGCACAGCGTTCACACAGACGCGCCGGCTTGGTACCGCACTCACGTCTGCGTTACGCAATAAATTCAAGCCCATTTTAATGTCTGAATCAACGAAAGCTTAATGGTGATTATAAGGGGGAGGGGGGAGCTACTCCTGTGTCATTCAGACAGAAGGGCTCCAAGTTAACGCGTTTGTGTGCGTGCGTGTGCGTGTGCGTGTGCGTGTGCGTGTGCGTGTGTGTGTGTGTGTGTGTGTGTGTGTGTGTGTGTGTGTGTGTGTGTGTGTGTGTGTGTGTGTGTGTGTGTGTGTGTGTGTGTGTGTGTGTGTGTGTGTGTGTGTGTGTGTGTGTGTGTGTGTGTGTGTGTGTGTGTGTGTGTGTGTGTGTGTGTGTGTGTGTGTGTGTGTGTGCCTACGGAAGACTGTGTGTCAGCTAACGAATGTCAATGCCGGATGATGAATGTAGGCGCGAGCAGAGAAAGCAAGACTTTCTCACACACACATACACTCGGTCACACACACACCTGACCTTTTCAAAATCCTTCTGACATTTACTGGTCCGGAGCGACTGGGCTGGGACAGCTCATTTACATACCGACGGGACCGAACCTACGACAGCTATTAACACGGAAAACCACGGCGAGGCCCGAACCCCACGCTCTGCCGAGACTAATGAGGCTACAAAGGAGCGACCTTCTTCCTTCTCTTATTGGGGGAGGAAAAGAAAAATAAACTCTTTGTCGCGATCCATCAGTTCCACTCCTTTTAATAGACAGAGTGTAATGTTCCTTCGCCGCTGTAATAATGAATGTTAGGCTTGGCAAGGCGACGCCGCCGCCGCTCATACTGAACCTCCGTATATGCCGGGGGTCAGAGTTGGAGCTATTGCGCAACCGGAGCATCTTTTGACTGCCAAAAAACGTCATTAGATTAGAGTCCTTGTGTGCAGGCATGTGTGCGGGGGAGCCGGGGGAGCCTGGGGAGGGGAGGGGAGGGGAGGGGGAGTGAGAGCGCTGCTGGAAAATGTCCACCAGTTTCACAAGTTGACATCAGCTTTTCAGCCGAGTTCACTCGACTCTGGATGACAGGAATTCCACAGAATACCTACTGCAGTCGTGACAGAGCCAGAGGTCACGTGTGCTTTATTTTCTGTCTGTGTGTGTGTGTGTGTGTGTGTGTGTGTGTGTGTGTGTGTGTGTGTGTGTGTGTGTGTGTGTGTGTGTGTGCGGTTTCCCGTCATAAACAGCGCGGCCTTGAATCCAAAGAGAGTGGAGACGGGGGAGGGAGGCCATTTGAATAAACTGCCGTCACTCAAACAAAAGCACTGGACGGGAAAAGCTTGAAAGATAGCTGGAGATAAAGGAGAGAGAATAAGGCCCTTGTATGTAGTGGACTGGGGCGGTGGGGTGGGGGAGGGGGGGAGAGGGCTGACTGACGCATGGCGGGAGAGGGGACGGCGGGAAAGAGAGGGGACAGGGGTCGCGTCCCCCCGTTTTAATCAGTCGCGCCCTGTCCCCAGCCAATCCAGAGAGAAACCACGAACCCTCGCACTGCATCAAGCACCCCCCCCACACACACACACCACCCCCCACCTGTTTCCTTGCACCAGTCGAGAGCCACCAGCCAACAGCCAGTCTGCATCACCAGAGGCTTAAGATTTTCAAGTGCGCCTCTTCCAGGTAAAGAAAAGGAGCGCCGGCTGGTTCAGCGAGGCGACTCTGTCTGTCTGTCTGTCTGTTTGTATGTCCGTCCCTCCCTCCCTCCCTCCCTCCCTCCCCCGGCCCTGACCCCCGCATGCCCACCCGTCTCTCAGGCAGCCACCCAACAAACAACCCCCAGCACGCACACACAGCTTACTCAGCCATAAAGACAATGAAGCCATAGCCTCGTACGCCCCCCCCCCCCCCCCCCCCCCCCGAAACTCCCCCCCTCCTCTCACATAAGCCCATCCCGCTTCCTATAAAAACATCTCCATGGTAACGGGCCAAGCTCTTTCTGACCCACATACGACTCCCTCCCACCTTGATTTGGGGAAGTGGGGGACTGATACTGTTTCCAAGTTGATAACAGACCCTGCAGCCCGGCTCTCTCTCTTACACACACACACAAACACACCTATTTTAAAACTCTTCACACACAGATTTAACATTACAAATTTCACCATACGGTACTGACAAGCTTTGTGCTACACTAAGCGACTTCTCCATTCTCAGGAGGTTCAAGCAGAAGGGAAAGTAGCGGCGGTTTCTGCACCAGATAAGTGAATACACAACCTAAGAGCTCCACTTTGAGTGTGTTTAGTCCCTCAGCAGCGTCTGTCAGCGCCGCCTGGCTTAACTATTACCAAAAAGGAGGTCAGAGGGTCGCTTTGAACAAAAAAATGATTGGAATGAGAGAAAACTAAAGCGAGGTGTATTTACTTGTACTGGTTAGGCCTGTAATTTACTCTCTCCTCTCATAAATATGTAAAACCCCACTTTGTTTTGTTTCCCCCCCTGCTCCCCCTAAGAGCACTTCATGTTGGGTAAAATGAAATTGAACGACACACAAATAAAAAAAAAAAGAAGGTCCACAGCATGAATAAATCAAAAGAGGGACGTCTGTGGTTATAAGCTGTGATTAAAAACGACAACGCCATCCAATACAACAGGGATATATATAAATATAATGTGTACTCAAGCTGTGCCAGGAAGTTAGGGTCCAGTCCTACATACTTGTCCTAATTACAGCACAAAACAAATGGGCCCGGCAAGAAAGCGGGGAGGATGTCGGGCTGGTTTCATGCCACACACACACACAAATACACACACACACATTCATATGTTAATGGGTTAAATGCATGCCAGGAATGTTTGCTCTCATTTTCATTGCTAATTCGCAGCAGCCATGTTACCTGTAGGATACCCGAGCTCTCTCTCTCTCTCACACACACAGCTGAATAATTCACCTGTGTGTGTGTGTGTGAGGAGGTTGCCAGGGGAGGCAGCAGGAGTGTGTGTGTGTGTGAGCTTTAAAGACACACTCACAGGGCTTTTTTCTTTCCTTTTTGAATGTACATGACATCAATGGGAGCGGTGGCAGATCAAGTTGCATTTTCAGCGGCTGCACTCTGTTACTTTAAACACATTAACAGTTGTTTCCAGACCCATTTTTCTCAGCTGAAGTGGAACTAATAGAGGCTGATATGTGGACAGAAGGGAGAGAATGAGCAGGAGGGAGAGGAGGGAGGGTGGGGAGGGAGAGGAGGGAGGGTGGGGGGGAAGAGAAGGAGGAAATCAGGACCAAGGACAAACCAGGAGGGAGACTATAGGGACAAGACGAGCTTGGACTACAAAGTCCAGCAGGCACCTGGAATACACCTTCACTCAGGAGAGCCACACCTTAGGAAAACTCAACATGGCGGTGTTGAGTCACAGACCGAAACTCGGAGGAGTGTGTGTACACGAAAACACGATAAGAGCTCATTCAGATGGGTATCAGGCTCCCAGACTCATGTTTCGACCTAATGGCGTCATTACAGGCAAACACAACTCCGACTTTTTAACGCTCAGAAACGTTCAATCAGCGCAGGGAGAAAATCACCTGTTTTATTCCTGCGCTGACAGGTGGACATCTTTTCATCTACGTCCTGTGTCAGTTTTTCACGGCTCGTTATTCCAAATGTTTATTAAAGGGGGTACATTTACGCAGAAGTTTCGTGGAAGTGTCCGTTTTCTTACCGTGCGTAAACATCGACGTGACCAGGCAGAGCAGAGCGATCATTCCTGTCCAGTCGAGGCAATTTGGGGCGTCGCGTCTCGCCATGGTTGATTGCGGTCCTCTCGGTGACACCAGGCGGGCTCAGTCTCTCCACAAAACGCGTGAAATCAAATTTTTCAAAAGCGGCGAGTTCCTGCGTAAAAGCCTGCGTATTCTCTCACTGCATCAAAACTTATCAGGCTTACAGGACAAACGCTGGAATCCGACGGGGGGCTGGGATTCTTGTTTAAATATAAAAAGCGTTCAATAAAAACTCAAATTAATGAAATCCCCTCTGGATTCGTCCTGGCGGCGCACAGGTGAATATCTCCTCCAGCTGGCGCTCTGGATCTAATGAAGTGTTGCTCTCTGCGCTCTAGCAACTCGTCTCTCTAGTCTGAAAGCTCTGGCGGTCCAACTGTGTGTGTGTGCGCGCGCGTGTGTGTATGTGTGTGTGTGTGAGTGGTGATGTCATCAGGCAGTGACACAGTCCGGCTTTCCAAAAACCAATTAGGACCAGTGATAGAGCAGCGGGGGGAGGCAGCCGCTCATGGAACTACTTGTTGAACTCGCCCTGAGCATTTTCATTAAATTATTATATATAACTTCTGCACCCACAGAGCGTGTAAAGTGCGCCGGAAATGATAACGATGAATAATTTTGTCGCGCACGAATAACCCTAATTATTTACTAAGTGTAACTGTGTGTATCAATAATACGTACAAACACATGTGCAGCATATTATCGAAAGAATAAATTCATTCTCAAATTCTCGCACTTGGTCAATTTGCATTCAGTGCCTAAAGCGAATAAGTGCCGATAATTAAAAAGTACTTTCTTTTGTGTCTTTGCCAATGATGTTGGAGCCAAAGCGTCTGTATTAACGGGATTAATCACAATATCGTTCATGCACAATGTTTTAGAAGTGGCAGTTGTTTAATTAGGAGGTACGTGGAAATAGATGAATCTAGCGCCCTCTGCTGGTTAAACTGGGCACAGGCTTGATTTCAGCTCCTTCCGGCACTGCAGATGTCAGAATCAATAAACAGCGATTATTGAATGAATGAATGAATACAAATTTTTCCGGCAGTCAGCGAAAATCCAATAAAGTAGATGCGGCTTCTCCTCTTTATTTATTCCCAGACTCTAGTCGGCTCTTTGAGAGGAGAGTAACTTCATTCATTCTGTCCTATTTCCCTCTGAAGCAGTGTGGCATGGCAAACGCATTATCTGCTTTATGCCTAATCCCTATGCCTCAGTGTTTTACAGCCAATGTAATTACATCTCCACAACTCCCTTGTTTTAAACCGCACCGCTCTTTCCACTCTAATCCGTTCCCAAATCCCCCTGCCGGTGTCAACGCCTCTCTTAAGACTATCTTTGAGGTGCAGATTTAAATGGTAAAGGTCAGAGGCCTTTAAATATTCTGCACGCCACAAAAACAAACTTGTAACTGAAATATTTTCTTTTGGCTTTTTATGCATGACTGTTAGTACTGGTAAGTATTTGTTTCATCTTAAGTTGACGACTGTGGAGGGAGTGAGTTCTAAGCAGTTAGGTTTCAGTAGTGTTTAGCGTTGACATATCCATCCGTGCTCTCTAAACATACATATTCAGGGTTGTTTCCCAGCATTCATTGGGTGAGAGGCAGCCTTGGATATACTTATGATACCTTAGATTTCTCCCGAAATGGGGGAAAATGTTCTGATGCATTTCTCAACACTCTTTCTTTCTGCAAAATATGACAACTTTCACACTGAGCTCCAGCGATAAGCAGCTTTACCTCACCTTTTATTACCTCACCTCACACTCCCGACACCTCCTGTCTACCCTTCATTTGCCTCTGCTTCCTCATTTCCCCGTCTCTCCTTGTTCCTGCGTCCCTCCGTTTCCCTTTGTCCACTCGTCCTTCACTCCTTGCTGCTATTCATTCTGTCCTTGTGCTCTCTGGGGGTCGGTGGCACTGATAATGAAGCACATAGTTAACTGATATTAGCTCATTGGCAGTGGATTCATTAGGCCGAGCCGAGGCTTATGGTGATTATTTACCCGTAGAGGAGGGGCCAGGGGCTCAGCACTGCTGCACTCTGTGTCAGCAGCCACAGGCGTCTTTGAACTCACTCTTTCTCTGTTCATGTGCAACACTTTATAACTCTGTTCCTCTCCGTTTGTCTCATTCTATCTTAACATGTCTGCTTCTACATTTCTCCCTCTTGCCACTTTCAGTTTTTCTCCCTCTTCTCCTTCCCTGTCATTAGACACCCACAACACAGTTCTGCATTCTCTCTCTCTCTCTCTCTCTCTCTCTCTCTCTCTCTCTCTCTCTCTCTCTCTCTCCTCAACGCCCCCTTTCACCCAGTGGTAATTATAGAAAAATCTGTAATAGTGCTCAGAGGAGCTGATAATACCTTTAGCTTAATTAAAGACATTTATGGGACGTAAAGACATGTAGCCTCTGGGTTGCTGTGCTCCCTTACTAACCCAAACTCTGTATTTCTCACTTTTTCATCTCCCTCAATCTCTTGCTTGTTCTTCTATTCTTATCTTTTTCTCTGTTTCACACACACACATCGTGAAACGTCCAAGAGTACAGCCTAGATTGTGCATGCACATTCATCTTGTCAAACACAATAATAGAGGAAGAAGCATTACACCTGTCTGCTCAGAGGAATGGTAGCAGTCCCATGATATCATTCCAGGCTTACATTTGTGTTACATTTGTCATTTTATGCAGTTTATCAGCCTCACACACGCACACAAACACAAGTGTGATAGCGACAGTCCTTTCCTGTTGATCATCCCAGTGTTGCTCGTGTCACATCCTGTTAGATAGAAACATGCACAGCGAGGCTTTTAACATGTCAGTCATAGATTCCAGTAATATTGCAGGAAAAGGATCACTACTTGGTATTCTGAAGGATTCTTAGTAAGGTCATAGTGCTGGAGAGAAGGTTGGCGCTCTGGGAGTTTCTCCTTTTTTTTTGCAGCAAATGTGTCATGGAGTTTGCATTTCTCACCGTTATTCTGGTTTCTTCCTCCGTGGTGCTTTTCTCCCACTTCAGCTTGTCTTTCACAGGTATGAGAAGCATTCTATATTTAGAGAAGACCATCAATGTACTTGAAAGTGCTCACGCTTGTAAGAAACATTATACTGCCAGTCTGCCTGGAGCATTGTAAGTGAATGAGTCATATCAGTCCTGTTTTCCTTGAAGGTAAATAGTGGATCATGCATGAAGACATTTCATTCCTCCCCATAGAGTCAGATTGAGACATTTGGAACGAGCCAAAAGGATAAAACACATCCTGTGATTTTATTTGTCTTTGTGTCAGTGAGCTATTCACTGAGCTTTTCCCAGCAGCTGTCACCTTTAATCGTGTTGAAAATTCCTTCGTCTCCCTCTCTCCTCCAGAAAGAGACTGGGATGATGTGGTGGTTACAAAAGTGGGCTCACCCACCACCTTGGTCTGCAACAATACCGCGTTGAGAGGTGCCATAGCCATTAACTGGAAGATGAAATCACTTGGTGCGGATCAATGGAAACTGGTCCTCTCTGCCAGTGAAAGGGAGAAGTTCTCCGGTGGCTCCTCAAAGGCATCCATGCGGCTCACTGACCCTGACTTTCAAAACACAGGGGTGTTCTCGCTGTTCTTTGTTCCTAAAATGAAGGACGGAGGTCTTTACTCGTGCTTGATAAAGTGGCAAGAGAGGAAAGTGTGGGAGAAGACTGTCCTGTTAGCTGTTCTTACAGGTATCTGAGACTCCAGCATAGAAACCCATATGACTTCTTACCACACAAACAGAGGTTCAACACGGAAATTACAGCTCTATTTTTAGTGAAGTGAATAAGCTTGGAGGCAGTAAATAGTTACCTTCTTTCCCTTTCACTGCAATGCATTAATCTACTTCATCTACACACACCCATGTCTCACTTATGTCTCTAAGTTGTTGATTTTCTATGTTTAAATCAGAATATGAGGCTTCTTAATATAAATCTCCTGTATGAAATATTGCATGTAAGTATGTCTGATTCTGTGTATTTGCCTGATCAAGTGATTGATTGGTTGAATCAGAACCAACAACGTACACATCTTCGCCAAAGCCACAGCTAATTTCATATTTCCTCATCTCCAGTCACCATCATCCCTCCTTCACCCATTCCTCAGCACAGCACCCTGCGTCTGATTGCCAGTGTTAATCCTGATTCCACCATGAAAAAGGTTACCTGGAGCACACCGGGCGGCATCGCCATGAAATCGCAAAGACTGAGGAACACGGGCACGGTGGCCAAACTGCCATACGTCGAGATCAGTGACACGGGGGCCTACACCTGCATGGTTCAACCTCTGGGGAACAGCGCCCGCAGATTTTTTGCCTTTAATGTGGAGGTGACTGTTGACGGTGAGATGGGGTGTATGAAGATGACAGTACATGTGTTGTGGAATAGAATACATTTCTTGTTGCTTTTGTTGAGAGTGAGTGGGCATCAGTGCCAAACGCTCAGCAGCAGCAGCAGCAGCAGCATTATTTATTTAAGCACCGTGTAGCTCCAGCTCTTCAAAGTATTTACTTTTATAGACCAGTTTCCAGACTCTGAAGTGTACTGCAGATCTGAACTCAAATCCAGCCAGTCCTCCTGCGAATGTTTTAGTTGCTACAGTTATGTTTTATTCATTATTTTCTTTTTGTTTTCTCATTCCTTGCCTCTCTCCACAGTTAACACGGTGGCCTCCTCCACCAAAACACCAATATATGGTGAGTAACACAAGCGGAGGGAAAGCGTTGTGTCAGCAGCTTGGTAATCAGGCTGAGCAGATTGCAAGACTGACTGAAGGAGTAACTCTGGGTGTACGGTGTAAGAACTCGTAATCCCTATTGTTGTTAGGCATTCTCTGCTATCTCCAGTCCCTTCTGTTTACTATTCTGTCTACACTTTCTGTCTATATCTCACCCTTCATTCTCTACCGTTTTATTTCTTTTTGATTCCCTCCCAAATGCTTCCTCCTGTTACCTACATCTTCATATCGGTCTCTGCTCTGTCTGTCTCGCTCATGCTAACATTATTCTGTTTTTCTCTCTCCCTTGTCTCCCATTTTTGCTTCATAATGCGTCCTGGCCCTCAGATACTGAGATCAAAACTGCCAACCTTGCTCAAAAACCCTTCACCCTGCTGTGCCCTGCAGTCCAGGGTGACTACGTGCAGCTGTACTGGCAACCTCCAGACACCAGGATCCATGATATGAAGGAGGCGTATCGGTATGACCGCTGGAGGAATACCACCGTTGCGCCCGAGATAAGCATCAAGAGGCTCCAGTTGGCCGGCTCACCCTACAACGCCCAGGCCGGGAGCTTCTCCTTTATACTCACCGGCGGGATCAAAGCTGGGGGACTTTATATTTGTAACGTTTTCCTGAATGACAATGCCTTCAGTCAGAGGATCCTGCTCAGCGTGCTGAAAGGTAAAGATCAGGGTCAGGAAGAGGAGAGGGAGAAGGAGGAGGAGGTGAATGAATAAACCAAAGGGAGGGAATGGCTTTATATGAGACAGGTGGTGTCAGTGTTATGATAACCTTTCAAATCAGGGGTACAGGTTATATAAGATGACATTTAGTGGACGCCATTATGCAAAGTACTGTGAATACACAGCACTTTCCAGAAAGTGCTCTAATGGAAGTTGAACCCCTCACCTTGACCGCATTATATTGTCCACTCGCAGATGGACAAAGTACTTTCCTATGATTTCTTACACAAGAACGTTGTGATAAATACTTTCACCACTCATTTAGTTTATGCAGGTTGAACGTGACGATTGCAAAATATGCACAGGGCAGATGGTGGAGATTTTTCTTTAACCTAGAGGAACCATCTGTCAAGCTACAGATGCTACATGTTGGCAAGAATTTACCCAGCTGATGTGTCCTTGAGCAACACACGCTAAATTCCCATCGGCTCCAATATTGATGGTGTGTTCACAGTCTAACTTCACTGCGGACGACGGTCAAGCAAGACGAATGTCATACTCTGATTGGTAAATGAGTCGCGTCTCATTGTAGAGTGCATTATTGTGCTGCTCTAATTAACAAGTCCAGTCATCATATTTACTCCAAAGTAGTTCTGAAAACAACAATTTATGTTTCACTGTCACCATTTTGAGCCTTGGTTTTGTGTGTATATTCTGACTGAGAGCTCAATTTCCTGGCATACAGGGTGTTGACTTGACAAGCAGGAAATGGGACAAGGCTTCAGTCTGGCACCAAAGTTACTGCATTTCTTTGGTTATTGTTGACTTTTGCTGTCCAAGAAAATCAAATTAGTTTAAATATGGATAAGATACTCCAACTAAAAGTAGCTATGCACAACTTAAAGTGGACAAAGTGGACTTAAAGACAATCGATTTGTACGATTTTGATGGAATCTCGACATGGTGGTAGTTACATACATATCCAACATTTCATAGAATCAACAGAAACACACAGAAAAGGCTCTGGCACACAATGCCCCCGTCTCTGCGGCCTCGAAAGGCTTTACTAATCGCAGTCACGCTGGCATCCATCACAGCTGCCCAGACATGACCAGCCAATCCATCACTTTCACCCTGCGTCACACATCTGCATCCCTGCATGTGCGTACACTCGCACACACACACACACACACACACACACACACACACACACACACACACACACACACACACACACACACACACACACACACACACACACACACACACACACACAAACACCCCCACAGCAGTCATGTGAGGCATATATTTTTACCCCACCTCATTATAAGTATCATTATGTATGATTATACCTGCAGCCCTCCCACCAAGGCTGTCGGAGGCCCACACTGATCACTCTAATCAAGGTTGAAACGTCTGTGTGCGTGTGAGTGTGTGTGTGTCGGTGGGTCTGTGGGGCTTGATTACACCCAGATGGATTCTCATTTCATTTTGATGAGACACTAAGCTTCAGTCACAGTCAACCAACGCATTAGAAGCCAATCACCTTAATGAATATATATTATTTTGACCCCTCTCTGAATTGTTCCTTGTTTTTCATATCGTTCACTCTCCTCTTTACGCCTTATCTGTCCTTGGCCTTTTCTGTATTCACACGTTACCCTTTAACTCACTTTTGCATCCTCCTCCCTCCCCCCTGCCTATTTATCTCTCTCTCGCTCTCGCTCTCTTTGTGTATCTT
Organism: Genypterus blacodes; assembly: GCF_046128005.1. Taxonomy (NCBI): domain Eukaryota; kingdom Metazoa; phylum Chordata; class Actinopteri; order Ophidiiformes; family Ophidiidae; genus Genypterus; species Genypterus blacodes. Next base: position 16,322 of record NW_027466875.1, read on the forward strand.
CCCTTCTGCCTCCTCTTCCTTTGTTCCATCTTTCTAACGCTCGTTGCTCCCCATAACATTTCCAGTTAAAGGCAAACGATTGGCATCAAAGCTGGAGCTGCTGTGCGAGTACTCAGAGCTTTCTCAGGTCCGAGGGGTTGTTTGGACTCACCAGAATGATGTCAGTCGTCGGTCGGTTGACGACACCACCACAGACGGCATCCACACTATGGTGGTGCCCTTACCCATCACCCCTGACCTGGCTGGTGACTACACCTGCACCATGCAGCTTGAGAACTGGAAGACCGTCAGCGGCACATACACAGTCACACTGCCCCCTGAAGGTGAGATGGAGCGGATGGTAGACACAAAGAGTGGATGTGTTTTCTCGATTTTCTTTATCATTACTCTGTCACTAACACGGGCATCCTAGCAGACATCCTGTCAACTCCATGGAGATAATGAACCATGAATGTGATGATGATTCTCTTGGATATGTGCTCTGTGAAGCATTTTACTGTGAATTCACGCCAACTTCTAGTCAGGCCTGCTTCCACTCGGTTCCCAGACAGGAATACAGAGATAAAGACAAGCTCCTGACAGATACCATATGTTATATTTTTCTCATGTAGTTATAGGGGTCATAGGTCAGGAATACTCCGGGACAGACAGCTGTGATTGAAAGATAATTTCCAGTGGAATAACTTGGTTCATTTCTCCAAGTTAAAGGTTTAATTAACAAAGAAAACACCGTACTTTTCTTTGTCCGTTAGATATAGAATAGGAAGCGTGTATTCTTTTCTTATCACACACACCTGGATGATCTAAGAGCAGAACACCTCTTCAAAAAAGTAAATTATTCAGGTTTTATAGTATTGGTGGCTGTGGGGGAGCACAGGAGGATGTGACAGGTGAATGGATCTCTTAGCAGAGAGGAGTTCACTCCCTATATCCCAATACATCACTTGAACCGAGCGGCCCAGAGCTCATCATGATGCACACTGATGTTACTGGTAAAAGAGTAATGGACTCACAGAAAATAGAGACGGTGGAAACATGGGGGAAACAGGCGGAGGCAGAAGGGTTTTTGTCTGATTGGAAAGACTAGATGGGAAGAAAGTGTAGTGAGAGACATTTTGTGCATTGTTCAAATAAGCTGAGCCGAGTTTTGGATGACCTACATTTACATGGTTGAAAGGTCTTTTGTTGCTGAAAAACTGCAAAAGCACAAGAATGAGGAGAGATGTTTGGTTTATAATGAGTAATATGATAATAAGATGTGACAGTTTGAGGTTTAGCAGTCGCTGTGCTGGGTAATGAGGCACTTTGATGCTTCTGAAATCACTTGAAATAAAAACAAATGTTTGTATATCTCATGTAATGAATGCACCCATTACAATACTACAGGTTGTATGTATTGAAACAACACAGCATAATACACTTTCTTTCACAGGTGGCACAGTTCGCGATACACAAATTTGGAGGAATGGCTCTGTTCTCTGGTGCACAAAAATACTTTAAATGTCAGGATGTTCTGCAATCATTTACCATATGCAGTTGGCCCATAATTTGCAATGCATTCAGGCAGCTCTTTGGGCTGCTTTCAATCAGCCACCCTCCTCTACAATCACACTGATATAAATCACTCCCAACTTCATTTGAGAGGAAATAGACGAGGAAGGAAGGAAGTGCAAATAGAGGAAAGGAAAAAAGGTGAGATAGGGAGGGGAGGAGGGGGGGAGAGGTGCAGAGAAAGAGACAGGGCGAGAATGAAAGGAGAGACGGAGGGGAGGGAGAGTGGGGGCATTTATGCCTCACTTCACTGCACTCGATTATCATAATTCATGCGTTAAAGCTTGCATGGGGAACGGTACAGGTCATCTCTTACTACACTATCCCATTAATAACCTCCACACACACATAAACTCAAACACACCCACCCCCACACACACACACTAACCAGTTACATCTCACGCAGCGTAATGACTCATTTTGATGTCGGCTAAAAGGCGTGACACCGTAACCTCATATGCCAGATAATGACAGCTTACAAAATTGTGTACAAATAATGACATCGTAGTCTATTTTATACGCCTATTTAGTCGTTTATTTAGTGGATGAACCAATTATTCATTCATTAGCGTTCTCCTTTCATCCAAAGGTGTGTGACTGATCTGATTGCTTTGTACGCAGCGTGCAGTCAACAGGCAGCAGTAGAACTCTTGTTCAGGTACACTAAATTACACCAGCCTCTGTGGAAATCAGCACCTCCCACCTGCTTTGCCTGTTGCCCTGTGGCTGAGTTTTGCATGACTGATGTCATCCTCATTATGCAAACAATCCTGACAAGTGTGATGTGTGCGCTGCTCGTCGCCTAAAACATTTTACTAGTACTACAGTGAGCTAATGGTTTGCTTATGTAATGTGTGTACTAATCATGTCCAGGCTCTCTCTGTGTACGTGTGTGTGTCTGTGTGTGTCTCCCTTTGCTGCACTGACTGGTCCTGTTGAAAGACCTCGGTTTACTCTGTGGTGTTTGCGTGTTTACCCAGAGGCGATTGGTTTCTCGGGTCAGTCAGTGAAGAAACGTCAGACTCCTAGTGGCTTTCTCGTCTCAAATGTCCATTCGGATTAAATATGAAATAATGAGATCGTGACCCATTTAGATTTTCTAAAACTCACAAAAAAGGATAATTTTGCTGTAAAAACGAAGTCGGCTTTTACTGCTTTGATCTGAGCTGTTTGTTGGCTAAGCGCTTTCTGGTGTTTTACGTCTTCTCATCCCCATCGGAAGCCAATAGCATTTCCTGTCCATACTGAGGGTTTGTCTGATCAATATCTCCTGAGCTGTTGTACACTATTTATGCTGTCTAACCGCGTCTGGGCTTCCTCACTCTTTTTTTCTGTGGATGACAGCAGCATGATGCAAATGTGTGTAAGACGTTGAAGAAATCTTTAGTGCAAAATCTTAGAAATTGACATTTTTATGTAGAAGCGAGGTTGCCAACGGGCGTAACAGGAAAGCAAGTGGAGTCTGCCTGTCGTTCATCCATGCACTCACCTCTATGAGTTCAAATTTATACTCTTTTTTGGAAATAATCAGCCCTTTCTCCTTCTCCGTCTCACTTTTTTCCATTTGTAGAGAGTGTCGGTGACACCACCCCCTCCCTGCTCCCTTCCACCCTCTCCCCGCTCCCTCCCACCCCCCCGCTCCCTTCCACCCCCTCCCCGCTCCCTTCCACCCCCTCCCTGCTCCCTTCTACTCCCTCCCCGCTCCCTCCCACCCACTCCATGCTCCCTTCCTCCACCTCCCTGCTCCCTTCCCTCTCTGCTTTATTACTCCTGGTGCCCCTGGTTGCCACGGCTGTCGGTGTGTTGCTATGGAGACAGAAACACATTTCTGATCGCGGTGAGTCTTCCGGCATTTTATTTTTGAGACAGTTCTTTGTGTTCCGTCCATCTTTGGCCCCTGTCGGCTGCAAGTGAGTGATCTGGGCCGTGACATCCTCTGGGGCTGTTGTAATGAATCTGCCACAGCCCTCCAACCCCCGCCCCCGTGCTCACCCTCTCTGTGTGTGTGTGTGTGTGTGTGTGTGTGTGTGTGTGTGTGTGTGTGTGTGTGTGTGGGTGTGTGTGTGAGAGAGTGCAGGTATGGAACAGTCTCAGTCTATGCACTCGGGTGGAGAGAACATCTATGAGAATCCTGAGGATATCAGACATGTAAGTGATGAATTCAGACATTCTCACTTTACACTCTCTCTCTCATTCTTTGTGATTTCTCTTCCTGCTTTCCCCCTCTGTGTTTTTCTCTAATGCACTTTTTGTGCTTTCCTTCTTTGTCGCTTGTTGTTCATTAAACTTGTTGTTTTTTTCTCTCCTCCCATAACAACAGGCTCCTCCCCAGGGTTCAGTCTACATGGTGAGTTATTGTGTTTCCCCCTGTGTATACACACAGTACTGTAGAGTATGAGTGTGTTAGGATCTGTGACACACACACGCACCCACCAATGCATACAGGCTCTTTCATTGCTCTCCCTAAGCTGTCAGCAAATATCTTCCCTCATACTCCCGGTCCTCTCCCCCTCAAATCTGTCAGCCATCTCTCAGATAAACCCATTGCTTATCAAGTGTCACCCTTACATTAGTTGTATTAGCAAATCCATCTTATTACACACTACAGAGACATAAATCAGGCCTCAGCCCCATGGATCAGTCTTTTTATCCTCCTCCTCATTGTCCAACTTCATTCTTCATGCCAGGATTTGAAGCCAATGGAAGAGAACGACGTCTATAAAGAACTGGAGCGGTAAGCAAACAGCCTTGCATCTCCTGATTTGAATAGCACGTGTGTATGTGTGAGGATGATGTATATGTGTGTGAACCGGCCTGCGTGTCACTCATCTGCCTCTCACACTCTTCTCACATTCACCGACTGTGCTGGTCTAAACGCCACCCTGACGCGTTGGAATAACATCACCTTGACAGTGCTTCGCCTGTGTGTTGTTGGCGCCGTGGCGATACATCTGTGTGTGTGTTTAAGGGAAAATAAATGAGACTTGGGGACTGGAGATTTTTGTGTGAAGTTGTCTTTCTGTTGGATTTTCAGATTTGAGTGTCAGAGTTGATCACCTACCCGCGTCTCATCCTCATCCAGCTGTCACATCCACTCAGTCCCCAGCTGTGGCAGAAGGCCTCTATAAGTAACTATATGCCACTATTGGAACTTCAATGCTTCAGGGACAAAGTGTCAGATTTTTCTTTTGTTTGAATCACATGTTACAGTACATTCTCAGTTCTTATAACCATACAGAAGTACTACTGCTCTGCTTGAAAGTCACATTTGAAGACTGTACATTCAATTAATCAGATTGTCCTCTTGTGCTGTATCTGCGTTTGCCCAAATAAAGAAATATATGAATAAATAGACAGAAAATGCATTGTTTCCACGTGAGACTTTTATTCCTTTCAATTGGGATAAAGCACTTTATTAAAACTGAATTCAGACCATCTTGCTGTGATGCAGGCGCTGTACAGGATTTCTGGAATGCAAAAAGAGAGCCGAGCATGAAGACGAAGCATCCGTTTGAACAGCCAATCTATGTTCCAACTCTCACATCTGGCTACAGGTTTTGTCATTACTGAAAAAAAAATCATAGATATAAGCAACCAAAATGAGATAGAGTGTGTGGACACGCCAATAGGGAAAGGCAACAGCACGAGTAGAATTGCTGCTTTTTCTTGTGGAAAGGATCTGATCCCTGCTCCCAGAAAGCCTCCCTGGTGGTCATGTCTAACCTGGGGGGAGATCACAGGGCAGACCCAGAAGATGTTGAGGAATTATACATCCTTTCTGGCTTGGTAACGCCTTGGGAGCCTCCAGAACGAGCTGTGGGCATGACTAAGGAGAAGGAGACCTGCAGCATTTGCTCGGGCTGTCCCCTCCCTGCACCAGAGGGATGTAGGACAGCAGTGTTCAAAATGCAGGGGGGGTGGGGGGAACAAACATCTGGTCCTGGGTGTCCCCCTTAAAATGAAAGTATTCCATGTCATGATTGAAGCCCTCACATTAAAGTGTTCATATCCTCTCTTCTGTTTATACTGTATTTTATGTGGATCCACCCTAACCGTTTAGATAGTATCTGGAGCGGGCCGGCCAATGTTATTAAGCAACCTATGAATAAACTGTCTTGCGGCTGCATAAATAATAATTCAAGTGATTCGGAGTGTACTGTGATTTGTTGCACTTTCATCTCCTCTCTCAAGTAGCACCTCCAAGCAGAACATCCACCAACACAAAGGAAAAATCACAGAATCACCACCATCTAATAATCTGTATTCAAATTGAGTTCCTTTGTGTGTCTTAACCTTGGCTCAGTTCATAAGAACATGCAATTGATTTTCCTTGTGAATAATTTGCCACAAAAACAGAATTTAATTTAATTCTGTGTTTCTGTTGAAACCTCCAGAACAGGGATCTCCAAGTCAGTCCTCCGCTAGCACCAATCCAATCCAACAAGTTTCTATCCATGTTATTCATTTTAATTAATTACATGGCGGTATAAACGTTCTGCTGGATTGGGGCTCACATAGATTTATTTATACTGTAGTGGAGGGTAAATTGCCATACCACGAGGGGGCGCTACAAATACCAGGGGTGATATTTGTGCTCTTGAAATTAAAATGGAAAAATAAAATAAAAATATAAGGATATAGTAATATTTTACGGAGTATTTTTCAGGAACTATAACAATTAGGTAAATTCTGCCACATTAAGTAATATAAATATTTAGTTGACGGTCATTGTCGTAACGCTGTCATAACGCGGTATTTGACACACATTTCTAATCGCGCTCCAGACTGTTTTGGCCTGCGCCGGTTTCCGTAGTACTCCAAGCGTAAGAATGGCCTCCTTGATGTGGCTCCGCAGTTTTGTTTTTGGGCCTCATTTACAACGAATTCACCGTTCACCGGACCAGTCTCGACCTGACGGCAGAGCGGCGAGGAGGGTAGGCTTACTCTCTAGCTTTTGCATTCGTATGAGAACAACTGGCGGCGAAAAAGTGAAGGAAATGTGATGTGTTTTAGTAGCGGTGCGGCTGTAGCTGCGGCCCGGAAGTGTCAAGTGTGTGTTATTCAAAGAAGTTGTCAGTCAACTGTACAGCCGCGCGCGTGTGTGTGTGTGTGTAGGTGTTTGCGTGTGTTTGTTTGTGTTACCTCTGTGGACTTAAGCGTAACGAGTGTGTGTTCCCCTTCAGCTTCACGTTGCTGACTTCTGCTTCATTCATCAGATCTGTGCTTCGTGCTATCCGGCGCTGTTAGCCGAGTAAATATGAAACTGATAGTATTAATAAGGATTAAAGCATTTAAACCAGTCTGCCTGAGCACAGAGTGTTTACAGCTGAGCTCAGCGGCTTTCGGCTCTTTTATATGGCTACAGTCAAAGCTGAAGGCCAGTGGTTCTCTAACTGTGCTAAGAGTTCCACCTTTGGTACGTGGTTTCGCCCCCCAATGGTGTGTTCAAGTCCTGCAGTCTGAACGGTTGAACTCTATGGACATTACACAAATTCTTCACATACAAAACGAGTTCAAAGAAGCCTTTAGTTAGTTAGTGAGAGTCTTAAGTGTTGTTGAGCAAGGCACTCAACAACTCACCCTCAAGTGTTAGCTGAATGTGAGGTCATTGTAAAGCACAAGTACAAACTCTTTACCAATCACTAAGGTTTCAGTTCAGATGCTAGTAAAATTAGCTATGTGAATATAACGTATTTGGTTTCTATTTCTTATTGAAGAGTTTTTGGCACATTGTTGTGGCGTTCTTGGGTCTGAGCAGCACTGTCTTTCTCCACAGATATTTGATATGTCATCTTAGGAAACGCACCGGCATAATTAATGAGCTAGATCTGAGCTCTGCTGCCCTGCGTTACTGCCTTACAGGCTCATCTAACTGGAATGCAGCCTCCATTAATGTGATCAGACTCTCCCTGTGCTGTTCTTACTGTGACGTATAAAAATACCTGCCATGGAAGGAAAGAAAGGTGTGTTAGGCCGTGTGTCTCTCTGACCTGGCCTGTGTAGCACCTCACAGTCCTGCAGAGCGCTTCACACACTCACCTGAGTCATCAAGTTCTCATCTTATCATGTGTAACTTCACGCAAGACTTGTTTACGCCCAACGAAAGAAACTTTTTTCACGAAGTGTAGTGTTTAATTGGATTAATAGCTTATCAGATGTCAACTGAAGATTTGGATCTTACCTTCAAACTATATCATAACTAATAAGATAAAGGAAGCGCCATTTGGAATTATTCACTGTTTTATCCGGCCAAGGTTTAAAAAAAGAAGCACATTGATGTAAACTGCTGCCGCTTGCTCTTATCTCCTACACACACTTGTACTTTCTGGCAGGATGTTGAAGCTTTTATTTTTCAAAAGAGAAGCTCTCATTTCTCCCTTTTCTCAGCAAAGTGTGTCGTTTTAGAGTCTGGACTAGTTCATTGAAATTAAATGGTATTAAAGAGTTAATAAAGAGAGTTTGCTTTGTGAATGGACTCCGACACTGAAAGCCTTTTAGAGGACAGATCACCGGTTCTGCCCTCAGAAAGCGTTCAACCAAAGGAGGCATCTCTCTGTGAATGGACACAGCTGAGTCGAGCGGCCGTGAGCTCCATTGTCTTCATGCCAGACCTTGTAAGCACCATGAGCTGGCTGGCTGAGAGGAGGCCATGTTTGATCTGTTATGACACACCGTCACTAAGGATACAATTGATAATTACTTTAATCATTGATGGATCTATTTTGGATTCATTGAAGACTCCACTTGTCTGTGATAACAAATGCCTGGGAGAAGGACCCAGTGTACTAAGTGTTGTCCTCTCATGTCCTATGAAGGTTTTTAATTATATCAGACAGACAAATTCAACGACATCTCACTTTAGAGAATCAACAACAGGGAAATATTTCACCTTTTAACTCAAAAATGACTGAAACCATTCATTGATTAGAATTACTTTTGGTTCATTTTCCAATCATTGACTGATGACATCAGAGTCCATTAGTAACACTTTGTTCCTCTCTTCCCAGGGATGGAACTACCAACCCAAGAGTCTGGAAAAACACACTGACAGCATCATTGGTTGGGTCAGTATGGGGGTACGATCAGTAACGTGGCAGGAAATGGGAAAGCTCCGTGAATTAATACGTGTGTGTGTGTGTGTGTGTGTGTGTGTGTGTGTGTGTGTGTGTGTGTGTGTGTGTGTGTGTGTGTGTGTGTGTGTGTGTGTGTGTGTGTGTGTGTGTGTGTGTGTGTGTGTGTGTGTGTGTGTGTGTGTGTGTGTGTGTGTGTGTGTGTGTGTGTGTGTGTGTGTGTGTGTGTGTGTTTTGTCCCTCCAGGCTTCGGCCCTGTGGTCTCTCTCCTACTACAGTTCTCCTCTCCTCCTTTGTTATCTCTACAGGAAAGGTAGGCACACACACACTTTGCTGCCTGGAGAAGAGTCCCTCTCCACATGCTTCATACTGCCTGTGTCTCATTGTTTTGAGTTCAGATCACATTTGTAAGGCAATCATTGTAGATGAAAACCAAGAATCTATTTAGTTTGTTTGCTAAACGAATCTTTCGCTTTTTATGAAAAAGCAGGGCGAAATGAAAATGAAAATCAATCGATGCCAAAGTAACTCGGTTAGTATTAAAACTGCAACAAACATGAAGTGGTTTTGTTGTTGTTTATTAGGCTTAAATGAAGGAGAAACAGATGTAAATGGTGTTTACGCTCCGTGGCACTGGGTACAATTTCCGAAAACAAATAAAAAAAAGCTTAGATGAGAGGGACAAACAGGGCCGAGGTGGTGGTGGTGGTGTGTGTATGAAGCAGACAACATTAGGAGCTTACAAACAATGAGTTGACGGAACAAAGAGGACCGAGCTCGATGATGTCACTGGAGACGTTGTTCCCGTTCAGAATGTGTCAGTTTACCTCTGGATGACATTTGAGGAAGCAGCAGCAGGAGCAGAAGCAGCAGCAGCACCGGGGCTTTGCTGTTGGGAGCTTCCACCATCACACCACTGATTTCATTTATGTGGAGTTAATCATCTGAATCATCCAGCCGGGCCGCACATCAACACAGATAAAAAGCTGCAGGTTGTCTGGCTCTGCTGCTCGCTGTATAATTGGGCCTCTGATATTGATTTGTACACATGCTTGTAGCGCACTTGTCAAATTGTGAATCTTTGAGTATAGAGGCCAGTTAATGAGGCTGCGGTGGTGTTAGGAGAGGGAGAGAGAGTGTGTGTGTTTTTATGGATGTGTGTGTGTGTGTTTTGTCCTCTGTTTGTCCAGGATACATCTGCAGCAGTAAGTTTGTTCCTGTGAGTCAGTATGTGGGGACGGTGCTGGTGTGTCTCCTTGGGGTGGCCTGTCTCAGAGGTGAGCCTGCACACACACACACCAAGCATGATGTCATTCACTCCATTTGTTCACATCGGCTGCATCACTAAGATTAATATTTTTTATTTTTTTTATCAACATTGACTCATTTCTACAAGGTCAGAGCCCAGACTGAATGTTAAGAAGCCTCGTAAATCAAGAAGGGAGGCTTTGCTCAATGCTTTGTTGTTGTTGTTTTCCTGTCCATCCGTCTCTCTTCCCCCCCCTTTCCCCCCTCTGTCTTATCCCACTAAGGCTTTGGCCGATGGAAGAATACAGAGTACGTCCAGTTCTTCTCCATTCTCGAAGAGAACAAGAAGAATCACACATCAGAGAACAGGGTGAGGTCAGCTTCTGCTCTGCGGTGAAGTTTTCGGCAACAAGGGAGCCGACGAAGAATTACAAATGCGGTTGCTAAATGTCAACTCTGATACGGTTTTATTGCTCGGAGCTCCCAGGGGTGGATTTATAAGCTCTCTTCTTTATTTGTTTGTTCCTCCTCCTTGTAGAAAAAGCTGAGGTGCTACGACTTTGATTTCTCCCACTGGCCTGCAGACTTTAGCTGGAAAGAAGTCAGCAATCCGTAAGTTTGTGAGATTGAGTTTCCCTTCGCTGCAATTCTATTCCACCAGCACTGCTTTATTAAGACGAGTGTGCTGTGGTCGCATGAGGACGCTGAGCCACACCTGTTGATGTGAGGTTCTGACTGTGTGTGTGTGTGTGTGTCTGTGGTAGGAAGCTTTCCCAGGCCGGCGTGTCTCTGTTGAAGCCAGAGCCCAAACTCAGAGGAGCAGCAGACGGCGTCCTCCACTCCGTCCGCACGCTGCCGTGCCACATAATCGGGTAAAGGCGTTACTTTAAGAGGCAGACAAACACGAGGCTCAACCTGTGACCTAAGCCAACCGCTAACCGCTCTCTCTCTCCTCTGCAGTTATCTGGTGGCTCACTCGTTCGGGAGAAGGATGCTCTACCCCGGCTCTGTGGGTTTGCTGCACAAAGCCATGAAGCCCATGCTGCAGCAAGGCCAGGCCCGGCTCATCGAGGAGGTGAACGCCACTCGCTTGCTAGGCAACAACGTGTTTTCAGTCGTCTCCTGATCACCCTTAGTCAATTTTCCCGTATTTTGCCACAGTTTGACGGCCAGAGGAACAAGCTGGTGGCCTGCGACGGCAACGAGATCGACACCATGTTTGTGGACCGAAGGATGGACGGAGGGCAGACAGGAAAGACTCTGGTAAAGGATTCTAAACACTCTGCCTGTATGTCGTTCTCCAAACAAAAGGTAATCTCCCTCTATCTCCCCGCTGATGCTTCCTCCCTCCTATGTACGCATCCTCCCATAGGTGATCAGCTGTGAGGGTAACGCAGGCTTCTATGAAGTGGGCTGCATGAACACGCCGTTGGAGGGTGAGGCGTCTTTGATTTAAGACTTTAATATGCTTTGTCGGTTGTCTTCGGGTCGTTAAGGCCAAGCGCAGAATAGATGCTGTGAATGTGTGGCGTCCCAGTGGGGTTAACCTCTTGTGTGGCTCTGCAGGTGGCTACTCCGTCCTGGGCTGGAACCACCCGGGCTTCGGTGGCAGCACGGTAAGACGCCACATCAGCTACAATCCTGTAAAACTGACTTTAAGTGACGTGAAGGGCTGAATGACCGACACACTCCCACGGCCCGAGTCATCTGTGTCATGGAATAATGCATTTGTGTTTATCACTGTCACCATCACAGTAAAGGATGGATGAATATGGATTGTTGTTCCTCTGTGTTCCCTCCAGGGAGTCCCGTTCCCCCAGAACGAAGCCAACGCCATGGACGCAGTGATCCAGTTTGCGGTGCACAAACTGGGCTTTGAGCTTAATGACATCATCGTATACGCCTGGTCCATCGGGGGATTCACAGGTAGAAAGATCAACGACATAATAACCAGAAGGCACAAACGTTTCTCACCCCTTCCTGTTGGTTTTGACTTCCTGCCGTCTCGCTCTCTCCTCTCTCAGCCACTTGGGCGGCGATGTCATACCCAGAGATCCAGGCCCTGGTGCTGGACGCTTCCTTCGATGACCTCCTGCCCCTGGCCCTCAAGGTCATGCCTGACAGCTGGAGTAAGTCGGGGGAGTCGAGGTCAACCCGTACCCAGCGGGGTCGTTGTGGGTGGCAGCTTTCAGCAGCTGATGTGTGTTTGCTTGTTTTTCCACAGGGCCGCTGGTGCAGCACACAGTGAGACACTACATGAACCTGAACAACGCAGAGCAACTTTGCAAGTGAGTAGAGCGGCAACACGTCAGCCAGGAAAGTTCCAGAATGTTCTGTCGACATGTATTAGAGCGATAATGGCTGACAAGACTCCTCCCCTGCCAGATACCAGGGACCAGTGCTGCTGATCAGGAGGACCAAAGATGAGATCATCACCACCACGTAAGTCTCCACCATCCCTTCTTCATCATCAACACGGGCCTTCATCCCTCAGTAGAAGCTGCTGGAGGGCCGACACACAGAGGGGGTTGCGGTTTGATTCCCACTGGGCCGGCACAGGCGTCTCACAGATCTGTGATGTAATCCTTATGCACACCAGCTGAAATAATCAGTATACATTTTCCAAGTGGTTGAAGTAGGGATTTAAATAGGGGAGCATTGATTGGAATGATTGCATGATTTAAAAACAGCAGTGTTTAGATTGTGTGATGGTGATGAGCCCGGTGGTTACTGGGGGATTTGCCGCAGCGGTCGGCTCCATTTCACACACACACACAACTCCATTTATAGATTCCTCATCGGGATTTAATGAGCATTTCAGCAAATTCTAGGAAAACGTGTCGGCGCTGTAGTTTTAATGATCCTACATGTGAACCGCGCTCTGCGTATGTAATCGTGTTTGGCTGCAGTTTAACAGTTCCCAGGCAAATGCCATGTTTCTTTTCAATTATTCAGTGGCGAGCGACCAAGCGTGACGCTTTCCAGCAATAACCCAAATCATAATGTTGTAGTTACACACGTTCACATGTGGAAGTAGTGCCAGCGCGTCCTCCCTCTGTCTTATTCTGCTGCCGGCACAGTGTGATTTGTTCTGTGCTTTGATTCGGTCTAACCTGAGAATGCTGCTAATGACGTCAGGTTGTCCTCCGTGTCACAGGGGTCAAGAGGACATCATGTCCAACCGAGGCAACGACCTCCTGCTCAAGCTGCTCCAGTTCAGGTCAGTCACCTCGTGGATGTTCTTCTCCAAAACACAATCACTGGTCAGGAACATAAATGCTTCTGAAGATGGGCGTAACCTTCAGCAGTGTGGCTTCTTTGGTGTTAACACTACAACATACAGCCTCAAACGTGACCTGAGTGAAATCTAGACGCCCCACACACACAGGTTGTGTTACAGGGATGTACAGGTGTACCTAATAAAGAGGCCACAGGGTACGGGTAAAAAGGTGACATCATTTTTCTTCCCAGGTACCCCAAAGTCATGGTGGATGAAGGGGTCAGAGTTGTCCGACAGTGGCTGGGGGCCTCAAATCACATAGAAGAAGGTGTGTGTGTGTGTGTGTGTTTGTAGTCCTTATTGAATCCTTTTATCACCCTGAGTCTTTCTATTGTCGTTCTTGTAGATTACAATTCAACTGTATACAAAAGCTGTTACAAAGCTTTAACTGGCGTAATCTGTATCTAAACATTCTCTCGTTGTGCAGCGTCTGTGTACAGTGGCTACGAGGTGGACGACGACTGGTGTGTGTCCGTCCTGCAGTCGTACCAGGCTGGCGGAGACGCAGCGTATCCATGGAGCGTCGGTAAGATCGGGTTCCTTTACATTCACAGAGAAAACAATCGGCTTCCTAACGTGCACAATGTCTCACTCTGGGTCTGTGTGTCTCTCTGGTGTTACCAGGTGAGGACATGACGGTGGAAGGAAGGCGGCAGCTTGCCCTTTTCTTGGTAAGGAACTTCCCACTGCCTTTGCTCTCTCTCATCTCGTACAGCTGTCATATTCTCTACATATTCATTTCCGTTCGCTCCCCCAAAAGACTAATTTGCTTTTTCCCACTAACTCTCATGTTCTTGTTTAAGCTTGATTTGCCTTTTCACGCTCTCCGTGAAACAAAACCATCAGCTATTCAGACACCGTTACTGCCGAGGAATAAGTCTCCCTGTTGCCATAGTAACCGGCTCACCTGTGCTCTCAGGTTGACTGGTGTAATATATTTCACAGAGCTCAGCTTATTGAAGTCATTTAACACCAAACAAGAGGAGTACCATCAATTACAGCTAATGCTATGCTTTTCCTCCCTGGGTAATGCGTTGTGAATTAGGCTTTATTCACCTTGGTGTGTAGACGAAGGAGAGGGAGGCGAGGAGGGACTTTTGGGCAGCAGGCCAGACACTCGACCCAACACAACCGTAACCTGCAGTATGTGTTCATTGCCCTTGTGTGTTTCTCATTCTGCATTACTCCTCTTTTCTCTCTCTAAGGCACGGAAGTACATGCGAAACTTTGAATCGACACACTGCACCCCTCTGCCCGCTGCCGACTTCCACTCGCCCTGGAGACTGTAGACAGACCGGCAGCCTGTGGTCACAGCATGTTCCTGACAGTGTGTGAATGCATTACTGTGGTTTGTTTTGTTCCCCCAAGTGTTTTAAAGACAGACGTGGTGTCGCTCACACTGTTGCTGTGGTGACGTGTGGAAAGCTCCGGGTCACCTGACAGACAGAACTGTGAGGAAAAATCCCCCACCACGCCTTTCTTTACAGATAAATGTATAGTCTACATTTTTAGTATTTGTCCCTCTAAGAAAATGGCTATTTTAAGCCATGTCTCACTCCTTCCATTACTCTTTTGGCTGTATTTGTAAAGAACATATGATCAAATGTTACAGCAATTTAGTTCCTCAGAAGTCAGTCATTTCTTTAAAAATGCAGCCAAAACTTTGAAGCGTTTTGCTCACAAACATGCCATCACAACTAAAGCTGTATATCCTAAAATGCTCTTCAATATTACATTAAATATGCTGAATAAAATGTTTGACATAAGAGACTGAACTCATTTGTGCTTTACTCAGAATTCCAGCGCTGAACAAATTACACAGGTAGAATAATACAGGACCTCTGGAGACGGAGACAGATTTCATTAGAACAATACGAGCGTCTATCGCAAGAGCTTTATTCAATCCCTTCCATACCATAATTGATTTGGAAAATGAATGTGACAATTAATTCCCTGACATGAAAAACAAATGGAAAATACGAAACGCTGCTTTACATGATGATGAGAGAAGAGGTTACATCATTTTCCTGAAGTTGTCCATTGCTTCGTTTACTTTTTCAAGTTCAACCTGGCTCTGCCGTTGCTGTGGAGAGAATGATTGATTTAGCCTGTCGTATATGCATTCATGTGTCTAACGCCTAAAGGTAAACCTGAAAGTGGGATTTCTGTCCTCACCTTCTCGGCGTCCTGCTCCTGCACCTTCACCGGCACCTTCTCCTTGTAGTCGCTCTTTGCAATCTTCTCTCTCAGTTTCTCCATCTGTTTCTCCAAGTCTCCTTTCTTTGTCATTAGCTTGGCGACCTCCTTCTCCACATCAATGAGACCCTGGAGCATCAAACAAGGTGAAGGGAAAGAATGTCAAGACGTGGCGACTGGAGAGGCATAAATTATGATCTTGGCATTTTAGGAAGGAGAAATGGAAATGGAACTAAATCAAAGTGGAGCAAATGAAAGTTAAAGCAGAGCTAGAAAATGAGCTCCCATGGTGTTTGCTTGCTGTTGGTACCTGACAGGTTGTGTACAAAACATCACCTCGCTGACAATTTCCGAATCCACTTTCAACAGTCTCTTAGTGGTGTGTGGCAAATTTCCCAGGATCAAGCGGCTAAAGGAGTGAAAAGCACCCGGGAAATGAAGCCGGGCAGAAGGGCCCAGGTTAGCGTCCCTCACCTTGAGCATCAGGTTGACGGTACATCTGTCAGAGGCGATGGCCACAGCGCAGCCGGCTGGGACGGGCTCGTTTGCCGTCAGGGGGATGACGGCCTGAGAGTACGACAAGGTCTGAATCTGCAGACTGCACTTCTGCACCAGGGACACGGTGGCCTGGTCTATACACTGGAGGAAGCCTGGGAGGGAAACAGGCATGGTGAAGTTTAGTTAATCAAACTCGGAGCACAGGACATTTGTCTGCACATAGGACCGTGTGTGTGTGTGTGTGTGTGTGTGTGTGTGTGTGTGTGTGTGTGTGTGTGTGTGTGTGTGTGTGTGTGTGTGTGTGTGTGTGTGTGTGTGTGTGTGTGTGTGTGTGTGTCTTCTTACAGTCGGCGCGGGTCTTGGTCAGGTTGTAGTCGGCCCTGAGCGAGCGGATCGTCTTGACCACAGCCATTGCAAACTCCATGTCGCGGTCGACCTCCTCACTGTGCCAGCAGAACTACAACAAATCGCACAAATTTAGTTCTTCTTCAAAAAAAAAGAAGCAAAGTATCACCAAAACCGACTGTAACGGTGCCCACTTCACTTCCATTCAGCAAGTTTTTCGTCATCTCACCTCTTCGGACTCCGGATAAGGCGTGACAGAGACGCTGGGGGGGTCGTGCTGCGGCTGTCGCCGTGGCAACCTCTGGTAGAGCTCCTCGGTGACGAAGGGCATCACGGGAGACAGGAGTCGGAGGCCGACGTCCAGACACGTGTAAAGCGTCTGTCTGCACACGGCGGCTCGCCTCTGGCTGCCGGCGTCTTCCTCTGCTTTGCTGAAAACTGGTTTCACACTCTCCTGGAGGACGAGGAGTGGGAGGGAGGCAAAGTGTGAGAACGGAATCTATATTTATACACGGTACATATTAAAAAAAAACATTGACGCTGCAGGTTTGCTTCCTCTGCAAAAACATGAACTTCATACTAAACTTTACACCGATTCTACATGAGCCAATTAGAAAACAGAACAAACTGGCAGTGTTTTTAATTACTTTGACATAATGAAGTCCTTGTGTTTGCCACATTGTTATTTTATAATGTCATTTTATCTTTAATTATTAACTTTCTTCTCTTCCTCTCAATCCTAACAGGGTTATTACATTTTCTTCACCGTGTTTCTGTACAGATCAGGTTCACCCCATCAGCTGCTCACATGCTTCCTCAACATAACAAAGTATATATCTAAAGCACCTTGGGCGGCAGGTTCTTACCAGGTAGACGTCGCAGAGCTCATAGAGCCAGAAGTTGTAGATGGCGGTGGTGATGGCGGGGAAGTCGTAGGCCTTGAAGCCGCCGTCACAGAGACCCACGGCTGCACTCAGCCTGGACAGGATCCACCTGTCCACCACGCTCTCCTCGCCACACAGCTGGCAGCGTGGAAAGGAGGGTAAGGAAAGGGTTAAGTCGAAGATTAGAAACAGTAAGACGCAAGTGTGTGAGGCTGGATCAATCAAAGTATGGATTATAAATCTACATGCAGTTCTGTCTTTGTCTCTGCTGTTACCTGGGCGTTCTCTGAGGGGACAAAGTTGTCTCCCAGTGTCTTCATAGAGAACTTCACAGCATTCCACAATTTGTTGCAGAAGTGACGGTAACCAAGGATACGGTTGACATCCAGGTTGATGTCCCTGCCTGGGAGACAAACGGGGAAATTTGCATATTTTATTCATTGGCACATTTCTGTATAAATTTAAATATTTCTAAACTGAAAGGATTTAAGTGTTAGTGTGTCCCGCTTTGTAGAACATTAACGCAATGTTCTCTTTACAGTGAGGCTGCGTAACCTCGGTGATTACACGTACATCACATCCATTTACACACACAGACACAGAAAAACAGTTTTCTGAAGTCAACAGAAGCATTTTCTTCAATGCTTCAATGCTGCTGGCCGTGGATGAACAAGGGAGGGAGAGACAGAGAGAGACAGAGACAGAGAGAGACAGAGACAGAGAGAGCGAGAGACAGAGAGAGCGAGAGAGCGAGAGATGTAGTGCAGGTCACCTTGGCTGGTGTAGGCGCACAGGGCAAAGCGGAGAGCGTCTGTGCCGCACTCTGGGATGCCACTGGGGTAGTCAGACTTCTGGCCCTGCATGGCCTTCTCCGCCTCCACCGGATCCAAGTTACTGTCCTTCAACTGGGCATGAAGACCCTAGAGGATGGGGGAAGGGCGGGGAAGGCGAGGAGGGAGGAAGGATGGAAGCCAATGAAAGATAAAAAGATGTAATAAACAAGCTTATATCTTAATGATTACAATCAATTCCAGCCTTTTTAATTATGGACAGAACATCAACCTTAGAATGAAAACTCTGGGGGAAATGTTCCGTTTACTGTAAGTCCTTCAGTGCCCTCTAGAGGGCAAGTCTGCCTCGTCTGACTGAGCAGCTTCCTCACGACTGGCGAGGAGATTGATGGGCTCAATAAAAGCTTGCCGGAAGCAGAAAAAGGTGCTTAATAAAGCTTACATAAGAATACGGGCCTCAGGGGAGCTGTGAGCAAGCGGTGGCCGTGTATAAGAGACCAGAGGGGGGAGGAGGAAAAGCGCTGCATGTGTGTGCGAGTACTTGAATATGCATCAAAGTGTGATTAGCCTTTACCTCCAGCGAGATCCCTGTGATGACATCCAGAGGGTCGATGACGTTTCCCAGAGATTTGCTCATTTTCCGTCCGTGGGCGTCTCTCACCACAGCGTGCAGATACACCTGTGAGAAGGAGCCATCGCTTAGTCCTGTCCACATACACTGATGCATCCTGGGAGAGGGGGTGGGGGGGGTGTGTGCTCGTGTCTCACCTCTTTGAATGGCAGCTTGCCGGTCAGTTTGAGGCCCATCATCACCATACGAGCCACCCAGAAGAACAGGATGTCATGGCCCGTCTCCAGCAAGGTGCCGGGGTAGAACACGTTCAGGTCCTGAGTCTGAAGACACAGACAGCTCGTGTGTTATTCATGACACTATGAAAGTCACATGGCCAAAAACCTCTTCAGTATAATGAGTAAAAGGATAACGTTCACTCAGACTGAACGGATTATGGGTAAAAATCTGGAAATAACACCTAACAAATTCCTAATACAGCCGATATCCACACATCTATGAACGATACCAACAATCTCTACAGCTCTACAGTCGCCGTGGAGCTCTGCGACTTGCCTCATTTGGCCACCCAAAGATGGAGAACGGGAAAATACCGGATGAGAACCAAGTGTCCAGGACGTCCTCGTCTGAAAGACAGAAAGAAAGCGATCGGGTCTGAGCGAGGGGGGAACAGAATTAATGGCATGTGATGAATCCGTCTGGTGATAAAACATTTAACGATTAGAACAACATTTACAGCTAGAGGGGGAACTCATTAGAGCTCAGACCTCCGCCAACTCTCGGTGATGCAAACCACTGTGGTTTCCCTGACAGACGCGGTCGTACAGCTCTGCTTGAACGCCACACAGAGAAATAAAGGCAGTGCAGAAGCTGACAGAGGCAGAAACCGCACTAATGCAACTCCTGAACGAGTCGCTGCTCCATCTATCTCACCTTGTCTGAGGGCGATTTTGTCTGCAGACACGTTGAAGCGCTTGGCTGCCTTCTCTCTGGCTTCCTCCTCTGATCTTCCACTCACCCAGTAATGACCGTCCATGTCCTGCAACGCCACAGAGGAGCGATAAGAGAAAACAAGACAGACAGAGCGGGCAAAGAGCTTTTACGTGCCGCCCTGATGGAGGCCAATGAAGCCTCTTTCTTACCTCTCCGGGCTTCGCAGAGGGATCGTCCACGGTGATGAAGTAGGCAGGAATCTGGTGACCCCACCACAGCTGGCGAGAGATGCACCAGTCCCTGAGAGGACGCAGGACAGACAGGTGAGGGACAGATACAATTTCACACAGCCGAGTAGGGCAGGATAAAAGCCATCATGAAACATCTCTAACAACATCATCACATGTTGCCATCTCTGCTGAGCTCTTTGTTCAGGAGGCAGGAATAAAGAGACTTCAACAACGCTAAGAAACATCTGGAGTTACCTGATGTTGTCCATCCAATTGAACCAGGTCTTGAGGTGGTGGTCAGGGATGATCTTAAGCTGTCCCTCTCTGACGGCGTCTGCGGCCTGCTTGCCCATGTCGGCACAGCTCACGTACCACTGCGGCTTCAGCAGCGGCTCCACGATGTCCTTGGAACGACTGAGGGGGGGCGGATGCACGTCAAAGCTTTAACAAGGCGGCGAAGGGGAGAAGAGCGACGGCGTAATGAACTCGTCGCCGCGACTCACCTGCACACTGGGACCACCATAGGGTTGTCTTTGATCTCTTTGAATTGTCCTCTGTCCTTCAGAGCCTGCAGCACTGCTTTCCTGGCCTCGAAGCGTTTCATACCCTGTGGGCCGGAGAGAGGTGTTGAAAATGAAAGAGAAAGAAAGAAAACTCCTTTAACAGAGGAGATAATGACGAACCCTGACTCTTTCTGTCAGAGTGCAGGGGAACGCCGACAAATGAGCCGTACCAAGAACGGAGGCGGCACGTTGATGAGGAGGCCGTTTTCATCCAGGATGTTGATGAAGGCCAGGTTGTGCCGGACGCCAACGTCGTAGTCATTAGGGTCGTGAGCCGGAGTGATCTTCACAGCGCCTGAACATGCGAGGCAGAGAGAGAGAGAGAAGAGAAGAGAAGAGAAGAGAAGAGAAGAGAAGAGAAGAGAAGAGAAGAGAAGAGAAGAGAAGAGAAGAGAAGAGAAGAGAAGAGAAGAGAAGAGAAGAGAAGAGAGAGAGATCGTAATGAGAGAAGTGTTCTGGCTTACCCACGTACGCCGACTTACTCTCTTCCCCTGGAGCCGTCGCCTACCTGTTCCAAAGCTCGTGTCCACAAAGTCATCAAAGACTATGGGCATCTTGCGGTCGCAGAAGGGGTGCAGCGCGGTTTTGCCCTTCAGATGCTGGTACCTGGGGTCAGTGGGGTGGACAGCTACAGCCGTGTCTCCCAGCATGGTCTCTATACGAGTAGTGGCCACGGTCACCTCCTCGTCTGAGAGAGAGAGAGAGAGAAGAGGCGGTGAACATGTGGAGGAAGCATCACCTCAGGGGCCTGGAGGCGTCTTCGCTCAAAACTATCCAGCGTGAACTCCTGTTACCTGATCCATCTATCTTATAAGCGAAAGACACCAACACTCCAAACTCTACTTTCTCCTTGTAGCCCGGCACAGGCAGCAGAGTCCTGCCTGTCAGCTCCTTCTTATCCACCTGAGAAGAAGCAGCAGAGTGAGTAAAGACCACTCCATAAGGACTGAAGAGGCTCAGTGCCGTGTCTCAGCGGGCTACATGAAACACTTTGTAATCATTTTAATGAGCACTAACAAGCCACTTCATTCATGAGCCCTTGCCTCTATGTCAGAGATGGCAGAGTTGAGGGTGCAGGACCAGTTGACCAGCCTCTTGCTCCTGTAGATGACTCCCTCCTCGTGCATGCGGATGAAGGCCTCTTGGACGGAGTAGGAGAGTTTCTGGAGGGAGAAATGTCAAAGCGCCATGAGGGTGAAGGCTGTCATCAAGAGATATAACATCAGGAGTTCATAGACATGAGCTGCTCACAGGGTCCATGGTGAAGCAGGCTCTGTCCCAGTCCAGAGTAGAGCCCAGCTTCTTCAGCTGGTGGTAGATGCGGTCCCCTTTCCTTTAAATGCAAAGAGTTAAGTTAGGGTTGTATCTCCATTTGAGGTTTGTCCCATGTTTCCTTTCCTGCACTCACTCGTTTTTCCACTTCCAGACCTCCTGGATGAACTTCTCTCTGCCCAGGTCATGGCGGCTCATGCCCCTCTCTCTCATCAGCTTCTTCTCCACCACCACCTGGGTGGCGATGCCGGCGTGGTCACAGCCCGGGTTCCACAGGGTCGTCTCTCCTCGCATCCTGTGCCTGCGAGCACAGAGTTAAGAGACACGCCGACATTTAGAGGAGCGGACAGAACTTGGGAGTGAGTGAGAAATGACCTCACTGAGAGTGTGAGTGTGAGTGTGTGTGGTTGCGGCGGTTACCATCTGGTCAGACTATCCTGAATGGCGTTGGTGAGGGCGTGGCCCAGGTGAAGGGATCCGGTCACGTTGGGTGGAGGGATACACATCATAAACACGCCACGAGGGTTTGACTCACTGATACTCTTCCTCTGGAAAATATGATGGAGAGAGACGATGAATTACAGCACCAGTGGAAATGTTACTGACACAGACACATCCTTACTCCCTTCACTGCAACCTTCTCTTCCTTCTCTCTTGTTCTCTTCTCTTCCCTTCTGTATGTTTACAATAAGCTACACAAATGGTCCCATTAAAGAAAGAGAACCTCACCCCATACTCAGGCTTGAAGAATCCCTGCTTCTCCCACCATGGATACCAGGCAGCCTCCACATACTGAGGACTGTACGAGTCAGGAAGGGGACAGACCACATCTGAAACCAGAGGAGAGAGAGAGAGAGGGGGGGGGGGGGGGAGAGAGAGAGAGAGAGAGAGAGAGAGAGAGAGAGAGAGAGAGAGAGAGAGACGGTGGACTCAAAGCTGGAAAAGGAACGAGTATAAGGAAGGACATTAACAACACAAACAGATAAATCACCTTTTTTCTCCCCAGGTGAAGTGGAGACGTCGTAGGTGATCACTCCTAACTCCTTCTTCTCAGGTTTGGCTTTTTTCTAACAGAAAGAACAACAGAGTGAATAAGTGTCCCTATCCAGAAGTATAAGAACGAAAGCAAAACTAAATGAATGTTATTTTTAACAGCGCTGCTCCGACAACAGAAACAACATATCCTGGTTGTTGACATCTACTTCCATACCTCCGTCTGTGGCTGCTGCTTTTTCTTCTGCTCCATGTCCTTCTTCTGCTGAAACTTCTCCAGCTTCTCTCTCTTCTTAGCCTCCTTCTTCAGTTGTGCTTCAGTCTTTGGTGGGCCTGAATGAGAGACCAACAAGCAAACAATCAATAACACTGCACCTGCGCCCTCATACTGACATTAAAAGCCAAATATTGATCAGCAACTGCATCCATGTACCGTTAGCGGTGGCAGGATCTGCAGCAGCGGTGGCATCAGCAGCGGTGGCATCAGCAGCGGTGGCATCAGCAGCGGTGGCATTAGCGGCAGTGTTTGTCTTGGGTGTAACGGGTCCCATCTTCTCACACAGGCTGAACTTCCCCAGCACCTTGAGGAACTGTGGCTGGTTGACGCAGGTCGTGAACCACCTGGTAACATTGGTCAGCACCTTCCTGTCCGGTGGCTCCAAAGCCTGAGAAGAAAATAAATGAAAGAAGGATTGAAATGAGAGTGTCTGAGTTCAAGCACGGTCAGAAGAGCTGCGTACACGCCAGAGGGTTCACAGCAGTGAAGTCGCACTGACTGAAATCACATCCAAAGTGGACAAACAGGTCGATCAACAAGGTGTTCTGCAGCGTACGTACATATTTGAAAGGCAGAAGGACGGATGTAACAACAGCCATGTCAGCCAGCGTGACGCTCTCTCCCACCAGGAAGGTTCTGGGTTCTAGCGCCTGGTCTAGAACCTTCAGAACACGCAACAGCTCTGCACGAGAACTCTGCTGGAGCTGAAAACAAACAGAAAGTCAAGAGAGAATGAAACTTGACAAGGTGAAAGAAAGATCACTGAAGGAAGACTTAAGACAAAACAACACATTTCAATTATTCTGAAGTGACAATCTAAGATAAACATGCGTGTGGAGATTCTCCTTGTCTCCTCACCTTCTTGTCCATTCCCATCACCCCCATCAGTGGGAAGACCACCGCACAGGACACTGGGGTGACCTCATTGTCTGCAAAGCTGAGCCACTGCCACACCTGGCTCTGTTGCTTAGCGTCCACTCCGGCCTTCGTCCCCTGACAGGCCAGGTACCAGGACACGGCACTGGCACCGCTCAGGACCGCCTCGCCCTCCCCCGCGGGCAGAGCCAAGGCTGGCCGGCGGGCATTCAGGGACGGAGGAGGGTCTTCATTGATGATCTGGGGACGGGTGGATGGGCAGAACTCTGCTGCTATAAGAGGAAGAAGGCTCCTGAAATCATCAGGGTGAGGGGACACGTAGAGAGACGCCATCCCTGCTGGAGACAGAGAAGGATAGAGTGTATATACATTATTCATAGATATTCTTATTACTGTCCATGAGTGCTTTCACTACAGAAGCACGCCTGCCATGATATTAAAGCCAGAGGGAGAGAGTTTGTTGGACTGTCTTTTATCGCATCTACGCTTAAATGTAAACAAACAGCTCAATAGTGTGTTTCAGGCATCAAATACTGGTTTAAACCTAAACTAAACGTAGTTGATGATAGTTATCCGTGTTAGCTGGTTAGCTCTGCCCTTAACTATCTTCAAAGCCGCTCACTCCCACCTGTCAAATAAGCCAAGATGTCGAGAAGTCACTCTAACCCGGCGAGCTAGCTTTGAGCTAAACATGCAACTTAAAACAAGTTTAACTCTAACTGCGCGGCGAGCTTTGTTCCCTGTGTGTATGAATGGTCGTTATTATGAAGTCTCTCTAAAAATCAATATGCATAAAACTCGTGTGTTTGTATTAGAAAATGAGTGTATAACGCGACTCGTACCTTTCAATGGAGCAGAAAGAGACGTCAGCGTAAGTTAGCAGAGCCACATGAAAGCTTGGCGACGTCTGACGCAATGAGAGAGGAGAGCACACGCGTGTTCCGGGTCTGATCCACTACTTCCGCCACAAACAGGAAGTGTCTAAATAATAATAGGTTTACTACTTGAATTGTGGCGCACATTTGTGTTTGTTCGGATGCTTTATAATAATAATAATAATAATAATAATAATAATAATAATAATAATAATAATAATAATAATAATAATAATAATAATAATGACGATGATAATGATGTACTGTATGATGTCTATACAGTTAGCTGTCATCTGTCTGTACATGTCCCTATATGCTGTATCTCTTTATATTTATTAGTTTTTTTGCCTCTGTCTTATTTCTTAGTGATTCTGTATGTAATGTCTATTCATATACATTTTTCAAACTACCACTTTTGTCTTCATAGGTTCCCTGTAGAACACCACATATTTTATCACACAAACAGAGGAGTAAATGGTAGAATAAGTCGGCATTCACTTTTAATCAATAAACAGAAGCAAACATCTATTATAATAGGTATTATACAACAGCTGTTTTGCATATTGATCCCCCAAAGCCTTGTGCACAGTGTTTTTACATCACAGTTTGTTCGCTTATCTCAGCTCTCAAATACAGCAGATTTCATTAAACAGCCTGATTGCCACAGAGAAATGTAGACCGTATTGGAACGTATGGAACTAATCCATTCAGTTCAAATTAAAATGTGGCAATCCTTCTGTAGCAAGACTTGCATATAATTTCAGTAGTATCTATCAAACTGTTCCCCTTTATATTCCCATGTGCTGAAACCGAAAATTGGAGAAAGCTTACAAAACTTTGATCCTGATGGCCCCCATCCTGGAACCTAGAGGCTGCCCCTCAGTCAGACTCCAGCTTGTTTGGGTCTCTCACTGCACTAATCGATATCTCTAAAACCCACCGTATGAAACCTCCTACCTTCATAACTGTACTACCCATTCCACTTCCACCTCGCCACACCAGCCTCCCAAACCCTCCACCTACAGCTGTTACCTGACCCCCCATCTCTGACATCACTGTGCCCACATAGCCTTCACTCTGCTCCCACAGCCTTCCCCCAAAAATCCTCGTCACCCACCAAGTATTGTCCAGTGCATCACCAAAAATTCCCAATGTGTCCCCGGCCAGGGTGCCCATTCCGGTGACACCGGTGAGGCAGCTGTCCAGCAGGGCGCCCACCATGCAGGAAGTGCAGTAGTAGGCACAGGAGAAGCAACTCCCCCCAACACCCAGCACCATGTCCGCAGTCGTGCCCAACCCTGACAAGAGGTCGGAGGTCAGCAGATGGAACAGAGAGAAGGTATCTCCGGGCAGTGCAGACAGAACTCCAAGATGCTCCTGAAGAACGTAGCCAACCTGCATCAAAATAAGACAATAGCGTCACTTTGTGTGTTACCAATGACGCCACAGACAGGCCGGAGGGAGTGTAACCAACCGTCACTCCCCATTCCAGTCTGCGGGAGGAGCAGACAAGAATAAAGGGATGAAAACTGAGCACTCGCAAAATTAGCAAACTGATCTGTAGCCGTCCATAAAAACCCAATTTTATTCGATTTTATGATGCAGATAAACATGTCAGAGCCCATTTCTCCAGGCCCTTTTATTATGTTTCTCTAATAACTAATTGTATTCCATTTCAGGGCGTCTTTTTGGCATCAGGCCTGGGGCGGTGGATTTAAATCGATATTATTATAACTCTGGTTCATTTCAATGTCAACATATAATAAGAAAAATGAAATAAAAGAAAATGTCTGCATTAAACTGACAACTCTGTGATTTTAGAGTCATCTAATGTGGTGACTGATCTGAGTGGAGGCCGTGTTCTGTTAAAATATCGATGTGATGCATCTGTAATGTATTATTATTGTTGTTCATCATCAAGATTGAATTGATTTTTGCAGGTGTCTCTTACATTCTTTTCATATCAATCTAAATGGTGCATTGAGTGGCATCACCTGTCCAGGTAACCGTGTGAAGGTGGAGAACAGAGGGTGCAGTGGGGCTTTAAGGAGAGACATGGTGCTGGAGAGGATGTAGACCAGAGTGCTGGTGGTGTTTGCGTCTGTCTTTGAAGTAGTCGGAGCCGTGTAGTCATCTGAGGACTCAGCAGCTTCGGATCTGACAGCCTCTGAACGTGTCTCACCATCTGGCTTTTCACCGCTGCTCTCTGATGCCACCGTCTCTGAAGTTTCAGCATGTTCTTCCTCAGGCTGAGCACCAAGACTTGCCGCTTGTGCTTCGGCAGTTGGATTTTCTTGGCTCTCTGCAGCTGATTCTTCTTCTGAGCCGGCCTCTTCCTCTCTCTTATTTCCTTCCTGATGAGATGCATCTGAATCAGTTTCTTTTGATCCTGTGTCTGCACCGTGAAGGCCCACCATGACCTCCACTGCCGCCCCATTTACCGCTCCACATCCTTCAGTGAACAGCTCCGCCACTCCTAACATCTCCTCCAGCTCCTTCACACTCACTTGCTTCTCCCCTTCTTCTGTGTCTCTGATTAGGGCCACAGTGAAGTCACCCTTTCCCTCTGGGACAGCACAACACACTGCAGCCCACAGCAGCTTTGCCTGGCACTCCTCTCCTCCATCCCCTGGAGCTCCAAGTCCTCCTGCCCCGGTCAGAATGAAGAGATCTCCTTCTAAAGTGCCACACTGAGGAGCAATGCTTGACCGTACCAGTGCTGTGACCACTGAGTCCCAGTGTTGCATAGAGGAGAGGAAGGGAGACGGGCCTCCGTCTGGCCTGAGGAGAGCTGGCACTGCTACTTTAATGGCATCTTCTTCCTTTAAATAGAAAACAAAATCAACTGTGTTAAATTATTGATACACGCGCTCATAATAAATCTATGTAAGCATTTTAACTATCTTAGAACTTGATTGTGAGAGTATATAGAATGATTTGAAGTTATGTGCTGCCACTGTACAGTTTTATAGCACCTTCACTTCTCACTCTGTTATATTTCAGAGGAAGATATTGTACATTTTACTCCATCTGGCTGCAGTTACAAGTTACTGCAACTTTGAAATTGAAAAACAAATAAATTCACAAGATGGATGAGTAAAAGCTTTGTACCTCAGCCTCGAGTGCACACTCGGTTTTAGAAGTGATCTCTAAAGTATCTTATACTCTGAACACAAATACATTTTGCTGCTAATAATACAGTGCATGTCCTTGCACTTGAGGTCAGTCACCAGAGTTGATTCATTGTGTACTGATTGCATTGTAGAAATACATTGAAACTGCATGAACATTAAAACATGTATCTGCTGTAACACTAACAAGCCCATCATAGAAAGGCAGATCCATTCAAACAGCACTATAGATGCGTCCTTACCACGAGCTCTGCCCCCTTCTCTCCCTCTCTCTCTGTCCATCCATGGCCGAGATGAAAGGCAGAGTAGACAGCTGTGTCACAGGTCGGTTTGTACAAACTTGCAAGCGCCTGTCCCCCGGGCAGCGTGTGGCAGAGGGGGCGCAGAAGTGGCGGTGCAGGGGCTCCCCGAGGAGGCATCTGTCTGTAGAAGCACTGGCTGCAGAGGGTAAAGTCTGGCTCTGAGTTGTCCTCAGCTGGAAGAGACAGGCCCAGGCCTAGCACTGCCAGAAACCATCCAGCCATAGCAGCTGCACTGACAGCAGCAGGACACAGCATGGTGATGATGAGCTCAGCAAACCCCCCCCCTCTCTTTGCAACCACACACAAACCCAGCGAGAGGGAGAGGCTTATAAATTATCCAGAGGTTTCCGTATTTAGATGGAAAAGATAAGGTGGCCCTGTTAGGCCAGCTCTTGTTATGGTTTATCGCCTCCCTCACTTGATTGTTCGTCTCCCCTTCAGTTTTGTATCTCCAACCATGTCTGTCTTCTTTAAATGTCAGCTGTACTCTCAGAGACTCAGTGTGTGTTGCAGGCACGATCTTGCTTACTCCTTCCTTTCCCTTTTGCTGACAACTTCGCCCCCTCTGTCAGTTCCACCCTCTGACTCAACCCTCTGGCTGTACCCCTCCCACTCATGCTCTCTATGGTTACACCTTTAATTCCGCTGGCTGTTAGGTACACAAGACAAACCCACAGCCAATAAGAACTTTCAATCTGTACCTGTAAGTCTGGATTTACAAACAATGCAGTTCCACATGAGTTAG
Source organism: Genypterus blacodes (assembly GCF_046128005.1). Classification (NCBI taxonomy): domain Eukaryota; kingdom Metazoa; phylum Chordata; class Actinopteri; order Ophidiiformes; family Ophidiidae; genus Genypterus; species Genypterus blacodes. The sequence continues at coordinate 44,953 of NW_027466875.1, forward strand.
TCACTTGATTGACAAGCTCAGTTGTTCATTTTGCTTCCTGGAGCACCCTGACTGGGCTGTATCAACGTATAATTGCTACGATACACGTCTGTATCTCGCAGCGTTGCACACACTGGAGAGTCGTGTGAAAGAGTACTAAATTTAACTATGTTTTTTAAGTATCACTCTCCATGAAATCCTCATTAAAGCTTAATCCTGACAATGTCAAATGCACGGGTCACTGTCCTGTCCAGAGTGCAGTGAGTCTTGAATGCAACTTTTTCAGACAACCCACAATCCCTTTGATGGTTTGGGGTTTGCAGATTGTCTTCCTAAACATTACCCACAGGCCTGTTGAGACATGAACCTGGCAAAGGAGTGTCACATCCAAATCGAGGAATAACAGTAATTAGCATTTTATCTCATAACCTTATCTCCAAGTTCATGTGGGTAAAGTGAACACCAAACTACCTTTTTTCCCCCCTCTTTCTGATCTCTGGGAGAGGTGGAATCCAGTCCAGCTGCATTGCTCAAGAGTTGCGAGCCAAACTTACCCCTGGGCCTCAGACAGTGTGGTATGAGGACTCTTAACATTAAAACTGTGTAAACTGTGTGCAATAACAAATGTTAGAATTAGATGCTTGTGCTCAGATTACTGCAGTAATCAGTGTGTCAATCTAGTGTCTGACACTACACTACACGTCTGACACTCACACAGCTATCCACACACAAGGGTTTACCTCTAGGGCTGAATTTAGCTCTGGAATGAGTTTTAGGGTGTGATCTTTAGGGTGGGGCACTGAATACAGGACATTATTAGTGACAGCATAGCAATTTTGAAGTCATCAGAAACTGTACAATGTGAGCAACTTGTGTAAAAGTGTCTCTGCAGCATGCTGTCAACAGAGTCGATCGATCAAACTCAATAATCCATGGAGTTTAAAGCCCTTAGTCAACAAAATGATAGCATTTTAATCAAACCCATTATGGGTGCAAATACAAAAACATCCGTTAACACTCAGTTTTGGCATCCTTTTAGAAAAACCACATCAAAATAGTTTGAAATGACAAAGTTTTATTGATCTACAGTGTGTGTGTGTGTGTGTGTGTGTGTGTGTGTGTGTGTGTGTCCTCACAAGCCTGGTGTGCTGGTTAGACAGAATACTGCGACCGAATAATTGTGTGTGTGACCGACACACCCAGGTATTGTCACAGTGCACTGCTCCACAAAAAGATGATCAGTCAGCAGCTGAACCTGTGTCAGAGGTAAAATACCCAAACACTGCAGGGGAGGTTTCTCAAGAGCTTACAGACTGTGAGCTTGGCGCCGCTTAAAATTACACACAGAATATTTGAGAAGCACATTTCTTGTTGGGACATTGCTTTGGGAATGATGCTGCAATTTTAGAAAAAGTCCACATGGGGGAGCCGGTCTCTCTTCTGGAAATTGTGGAATGGGCGGCTGTATACAGAAACACACAATCACATTCTTTTACACTCTCTCTCTCTCTCTCACTCACTCACACTCTCTCTCTCACACACACACATGCACGCAAAATATATATACAACCCCTGCATCCTTATCCAAACACACAGGCTCACTCATTCGGGATATCAATGACCAGTTCAGCCTCGTCTCCCTCTCCTCGGTCTTCATCTCCTCTGTCACTGTCCACATCACTATCCCCCTCCTCTTCAGCTGCATCTCCACTAAGCATTTGTCTGGGCACCCAGCTGAAGGGGCCACTGGACGAGGGAGGAGCTGTCATAGGAGCCACCACCTAAATAGAGCGCGGAATAAAGCAAAGATGTTAAGAATGAGAGAAGGAAGATGGTTTATAGAATGGAGGAAACAAGGGCAAAGCACAAAAAAGTCACATGACCTGAAAATGATTTCGCTTTCTAACATAACTGTATTGAAAAATGCCTGTTTACTAGATTGCCATTATGTTTCAATACTAAGCACAAACCTCCACCCAGGCTGCACAATCCTCTAAATGTACTCAACAAAAGGAAACATTTGCATTTTTAAATCTGCACCTGGATGAACTTCTGGACTTGTGAGCCATTTTACTATCCAAGAACAAACAGGATGACCAATTATAGAACACAACTGTGACGCCGCACATGGAGCAATGTTCAGTTTGCAGCATGCTGACACTGAAACGTCTTTGCTGTATTCCACGATACAGCAGTGACGAGGGGACACATGATGAGTGTGTATAGTGTGTACAATTACAGCAGATTATAAAGACGATGAACATGGGAATATGATGGCTGACACAGATAATGTCTTGGTAGAGTGTACAGCATGTAAACAGTGAATATGGCGGTCCAGGTGTGAGAACTGTGTGTGTTCATAAGTGAATTCTCCCCACTTCCTCTCTCACCTTCCCTGATGTCTCTTTCTTGTTTTTGGGAGTCTTTGTTTTTCTCTCTTTCTTCATTCGTTCAGCTGGGGGAGCCAAATACTCTGGTGGGAAGGGCATCTGCCCAACACACACACAGGCCCCAGTTTGCCAAATGACCACACAAACACACATGCGCACAAGCAGAGGCAATTGACAAGACACACACACACACACACAAACACACAGAAGAATGTGAAGTGCAAAGACAGTGGACACATTTTCAGCGACAAAACAAAACACAGGAAGAGATAAAAACACACGTGAATAAAATGACAAAGCTATCAAATTATAGAAGTAACGTCAAATCAAAACAAATATTATGGTTGCTGATGAGAAGATGATCAAGGCAACAATGCTACTGATGCAGGCTGTACTTGGAAAGAGGAAGAGGAGACAGGAACTCACGGTGTTGAGGTAGGGTCCAGAGCCAGAGGACTGTAGAGGGTTTACAGCAGGACGGGACAGCAGGGACAGATGAGGGGACGACGAGGAGGGGATGCTCGCCCCGGGACTGCTCCTCCGTCTGGAAAGGAACAAAACAATTAACATAAGACGTGTAAAAACACTCAAAAAGAGATGCTCGGTGGTTCGGTTCAACTTTATCCACAAGCATGTCACAGACAACATCGCTATGGCAACAGAGGGTAACAGACTTAAGGCAGGACCGATTAAATACTAGTTTCACAGGATGCACAGGAGAATAACTTTATGTTTTGTGTATTAAAGAGGCAGACTTACTTCTTTGCTCCCTCTCGCTCTCGTTCTCTCTCCCTCAGACCTTCAGCTTCACTGTTCTCTGAAGAAGCTGTGGCGTCTGAATCTGCAATACAAGATGAGTAGAATGTAATACGCAGCTTTATTGTAGAAATAAACATTTAACCTATTATATTATTGTAGCTACCAGATGAGTCCTCGTCGATCCTCTCATACTGCAGCAGTCTGTCCAGGAGAAAGCTGGAAATCACGGGAAATACCGCGTTATTTACTCAAGGAAACATGATGGTGTGTAACTTAAGAACATTTACACACACACACAAACATTCACACCTTTTGTCTCTGGACACTTTCAGAAGCTTCCTCTGAGCTCTTCTCAGCTCCTCCTGAAAACATTCCTGCTCCTAAAAAAAGGACAGAAAAACGTCATTGTTGCAGCGGGAGACGCAAACATTTACCTTTCATATTCAAACAAACCGGAAGAACAAAACTTTACTCACATAAACAAGAAATTTCAATTTTCTCTTGAGGTTCTTGTATTTCCGTTTGTAGTCCACTTCGACGTCCGCTTGTCCGTTCATGTCTGAAACGTGACAGATAATTAAACCCGGAGTTCTGTAGGTTAAACGTTTAAGACGGAGGAGATAAAGCAAAACAAAGTGGAGGTCAGCTAGCTAAGCTAATCACGTTAGCTCGCAACTGTAGCTGCACGCAGTTAGCAGTTACGCCGAAACTGTGCAGCTGCGAGTTTCACGCACACACAAACTGAATTATAATAGAATTATCGCTTCAATAATCTCTGCAATTCATCGTTTATTAACAAAGACAAACAGCTGACACCTTTAGCTTGAGTCTGTCTGTGCGACATGCTCTTGTTTACTTGCGTGACGTCATTTTCATGCGTCCCAGCAGAGCAGTCCTTTCTCTTCCAAATATTGTTATATGATTAGATAGATAGATAGATAGATAGATAGATAGATAGATAGATAGATAGATAGATAGATAGATCATGTCAAAAGAATATAATATATCATTTATACATTCATGTACTTAAAGTCGAGTAATAGCTTTTATTATGTGTTTATCACACAGCAGGCCAGGGTGTGTTTACTGCCCCATTCACTGTCCCAGTCATTGCCCAACAAACACACAAACACACACACACGTGCCAGCACTCTTACTGCATTGTAGTGTAGAGTTTGCAGCCCAACCTCAGTTCAGCACAGTCACCCTGCACCATGAATTATAGATGAGGAACTCTGGCAGGGATGAGCAAACTGCTTCTGCACTCTCTCTCTCTCTCTCTCTCTCTCTCTCTCTCTCTCTCTTTATAGTTTATAAGAGGTTGGTTTACTTAAAGACACATTCCCCTATTCCATTTCAAGGACACAGAATCTCACAGGGCGGTTCTCATCAGCACCACTCCATCACATGAACAATATCTTCCATGACCTGTCCATCATTTTAAACACATTCTGTCAAATCCAGCCCAGATAGTTTTTCAGAAAACTTGCTATCTCCTATCGAATTTCAAATGAGGCTGTCTGGGTGTGTCCATGCTGCATGATGCAGAACAGTTTAGAGAGAGGTTAAAAAGGAGAACGAGAGAAGGCATGTTGCCGATCAGGTACAGGACTCCGAAGAGGAAAGAGAGCAGAAATGCTGACTACTCTTTTCAAAACAGTGTGCCCGCCCCACACTGACAAGATGAAACCCAGTGGGGCACAGAACTGCATCCTTTATTTAACTACCAAAGCGAGCAGTGTAACAGCTCTCTGATGCCGCACAGGATCTTCTCACAGCCTCTGATATTAATAAATGTCCCTATAAATATAAACAACATTGTCTCCCTTCCAGGGCAGATCAACTCCCATATGAAATAATATCTGCTGGACTGGCTGCTTCTCTCCACTGCCACATTCTCCTTTGTTCCCAAAGACATAGGCAGACAGAAATAGACTCTTCTGCATGTCTACTGCCATAAATCTCTGCAGCCAGTCACCCAGCCAGCCAGCGAGTCAGCCCGCTCCCCTGGCTGCCACAGTCATCTGCCTCCCTCCCACCCTTAGTTACTCTCGTCACCTTTTTAATGGATCCATATATTCTCGAACCAGGCTGGGGATACTGATCTGTGCATGTCAATGTATTTTCCCTGATTAATTCTCTGCTCGGATGTATGTCCTTGTTAGTCTGATCAGTGTCGTTTGCTGTGCTTGTTGTTGTCATTCCCTCCTAAATGTCATTCTCCCTCTTAATCTCTCGCTCTCTAATTGCAACTCCCCAAGATCCTTCTCTATTTCTTTTTTTGTCCTGTTATCAGAAATTGGAATGTACCCAAACAATTACACTAAAGACACCAACAACAACTGCAATAACAAGCTTCTCTCAAATCAAAAGGTAAGTTTCACATTTTAAAGTTTCCACTTTCTGTCAGATTTTCTCTCACAATATGATTGTTTTTAATTAACAGCTTGTGTTTCATAGAAAAAAACAATGTACCATTCCTCCTCTCTGTGTATCTTGTATCAACCTTTGTGCCCTCTGTACTGTGTGTGTGTGTGTGTGTGTGTGTGTGTGTGTGTGTGTGTGTGTGTGTGTGTGGGTGTGTGTGTGTGTGTTTCAGGAAAAGCTTGTCCAGGCTATTAAAAGAATCAAGCATGGGGTAGATGAGTGCAGGGAGGCTGAGAGAGAGACGTACTCAGATGCAGTGCAAGTTGAGGTATTGTTGCATTATGAATGATTCTTATTTTCCAAAATATATTCTTCTCATACAAACACAATAAGTGATAATTTATGCAACAAAACTGTTATTGTCATATCCACACATTACATTTTCGGAACATTTAATCTTCTCCTCGACCTTTCAGAACAGCTTTGATGCTCTGGAAAGGGAGATCAGTGCTGAGTTTCAGAACCTCCATCTCTTCCTGGAGGAGGAGGAGTGCAAGGACCTGGAAAGACTGAGGAAAGAAAGAGTGAAACAGATAAAGCAGCTGAAGGAGCGAGAGAGGAAAATAGCAGAGCAAGGCAGAGACCTGGAGAGAGCGATCGCAGTGCTGAACAGCAAACTGGCCGAGGAGGACAGTCCCAGGCTGCTCAGAGTGAGCCACATGTGCTTTCTGTGACAAAAACAAAGACATTAGCAAACATCAGACATCCATTAGGATTCCCGTTTGATATGGTTGGATGTAATCATCATTACGTTTCAGAATGGCATAGATTTAATGCTGTAAATGTGGAATTATGGTGAGCTAATGTGTGAGTGGGGAAAGAGGAGGAGGAGGGAGGGAATAGTTTGGACCATAAAACATTCTGGGCAGGTTGCTGGCAGATGATTTAGTTCTGACTTCTGTAGCTTTTTAGCAAAGTGACCTAAGCTGAGAAGCAACTCTAAGTCCATCAATTATAGACATTGACTTTACTTACCTGCTTTTCTAAATCTAAATCAATTTCTCATTTAAAAGTGCAGGAATATATTACTCAGCACACAAGAATGGGCAGCAAGGAACTCTTAAGTTAACTGGAGTTTAAACTACAACATTTGTTTTGACATCATCACTAAATGCTGTTTTTCAATGACAAGAAAATGTCTAACCGAACAATTTTTTCGTTGCAGGAAATTCAAGATCTGATAAAAAGGCAGGTTAACAAACTAACTATGTTCCCTCCAACTCATTCATCTTCGTCTATGCATGTTTGCCTTTTCCTCCCATTTCTGCAACACCATTGACATTACATCACCCACCACATCCAGTCCAACCTATGACCACTCTCCCTCCTGTCCCCTCTGTCCCCTCTGTCCCAGCAGGTCACAGGTCAACGTCATCCTCCCAGCAGAGGTGGAGATGGAGGTGCGCTCTGGCCAGTTTGTGGGGCCGATCCAGTACAGGATCTGGAAGCACATGAAAAGCTGCCTCTACCCAAGTATGAAAGGAAGCCAGCAAAAGTTTAGGATAGCACATTTAATTCCCAGGGAAATACAAAGTAGTTCAAAGAAAACAGACAACATTTTTAGATTATATAATGAAATATATTCACATTGCAGCACACCTAATGTAATCTGTAGTAGTAGAAGTAGTTCAGCAGCGAGGAACATTAAAAATGAAAGCAGCATCAACAAGCTTTGATTGAACCTCTGCAACAATGTAAAAGGCCTCTGACAGCGGAAAAGCTCTGATAGGCTCATAATTAACAAGCCTGTCAGTGAGGATAAGCACTGATGAGACGCTTCATTATAAACTGACATTCTGAGTTAACTGTTGTATTTGTTATGCCTAGCTCATTGGATGATACTCAAACAAAACCACAGCTACAATGTGACACAACCAATATGTGCCTACAGATATTACATCCGTGACCTTTGACCCTGAGACAGCCCATCCTAGTCTGTCCCTGACCCAGTCTTGCACGTCGGTGTGGTTTGAAGAGGACAAGGACACAACGGAGTGCCAGGTCAACCCGCGCCGGTTCCACTACTACTACTGCGTGCTGAGCCACCAGGGCTTTAACACGGGGCGGCACTACTGGGAGGTGGAGGTGGGCGGGAAGACGGCTTGGAGGATGGGCCTGGCACGGGAAGATGTCCAGAGAGGGGAGATGGACACCACTGGCACGTCCAGCGGTCTGTGGACTCTGGCCATGAAGGGAGGAGTCCTCCAAGCCTGCACCGACCCAACGCCCACCGATATCAACGTCTCAGCCCGCCTGGTCCGCATTGGAGTGTTTTTAGACTGTGAAAAGGAGGAGGTGTCTTTCTATAATGCCGTTACCATGGCACCACTGTACACCTTTGACATAGGAACGGTCCTGGTTCGTCTGTTCCCTTTTTACAACCCATGTGACGCAGATGACGGGAAGAACGCGGCGCCGATTAAAATCTTTAGCCCGTCGCTATGATAACTGTTCTTACTGACTTGAACACTGATGGAGATGAATAGTGCAATAAAAGTGTTTGATTTATTGTTCGCGGAGTTAACATGATTATATTGTCTTTCCGCTGTTTGTGATGGTGGAATAATTTGGTAAAATTCTAATGAAACTGCAATAGATTAAGATTGAATATAGTCATTGCTTTAACCAAAATTAGATTTCTCTGTATTTTCACAGTTATTTCACTGCAATCGGAGGCAAATGTAGTGTTTGCTGATGGTTTGGTGTGTAAAGGATCCACAACAGGTGGCAGCATTATGATATCACAGTTTATAAATATCTGTTTTGCCTGCTCTGGCATGTCCTGGCCTGGCTATTGAAGCTCTGCGTGAGAAACAGGCGGCAGGATTAGTGTGACCCGGGGCGTCGACCGAGTGATAAAATGACACTCAGGGTGACACTGAGTGAGGAAACTGACTGCAATGGACACAAAAACACCCCGCGTGTAAGAGTATTTGACCAAATTCAATCGCCCCTGCACTGCAAGTGAAACAAACAAACAATGACAACATGGCAGCCGATGTCACATTCTCTTGTTTATTCTTAGTATTCATTTAGACATGAAATAAAGAAAGAAACCATTTTCTTTACAAAACATCTGTATGTAGTGTTGTGCAAAAAGGGAGTACGGAGAGAACATCACACCCAGGCCAGAAGTAAACAGAGAGGATCAGATCACATAGTGCAAGGAGTGCCAGTGGTAGTGGATTCTATCGGTGTGGGTATCAAAGCGGCATCTCTCTGGCACCAGTTACGTATACTGACTCTAGTCCCACCACACTCCTTCGTCTTCGAGATGCTTGTAATGTGTAAACCAAAGGCCTCCTTACTACGCTCCATCTGCCTCTGTCAGATCTTCACACACTCCCCTTCAATATTAGTCACTGAACAGACGCGGAAGTCAACATTCTGTTAAACCATTCACTCTTCTCACAGCGTCGCCTCTGACAAAGCTTTTGTCAACCATCCACACGCTCAGAACTGTGCCACTGACTGGACTCCATGGAATGGAGGACAAACTCTCATCTCATCTGTAAGTATTTCTCCTTACTTCCAAGGTCTCAAAGCATGTTGTACACCATATTAAGTGTTACCCGGGTTCAACAAATCCTCATTCTAGGTCAGTCAGTGGCATCAGCCTGATCAATCAAATGTGCAAACTATTCCCCCCCAGTCTGTTAATACCCACCTAATATACAATATAAGAAAAAAAAGTGCCATCAAGAGTGTCGGCTCGTAATAAAACACAAGCCAAGTATCCACTGAATGTTTCAGGCACTAAAGTAAAGACAAGATTCAAACAAATATCTAAAAGTTACAATATCCTTTACAATTTTTGTGGCTTTAAACACATTCACGCTCATGACGACAACACAGCACTGTTTTCACATTGCGAGACAATATAAGCAGGCACATGGATACCTTACACACACAATAGATGGAGAAACACACATAAGGTACAGTAGTTCCATTCTGTACAAATTGCCTATGCATAGGGTCAACACACACACACACACACACACACACACATACACACATACACAAACGTGACAATGGCAACATTAAACCACTCGTCCAGTCACACACACGGACACAACTTGTTTTTAGGACAATAAGAGTTTTTTTATGACATCTTGTGGACATGCTGCAATCAACAATTCATAGTAAAGTGACACAGGTTAAACACTTTGATACCATTTGTAAATATTACGAGGGTTATGTAGTGAGTATCATCTGATTGGAATAGCAATAATAGAAGAGATTTGATCTAGAGAGATCTAATATAGACTCAATGGATTTTTACAATATTTGGTTGTTAAATTAGTTCAAAGAGTTAGTGAATATTAGTGTACATAGTATATAATATGTGAATATATTCTGTATTATGGATTTAAACTTGGTGAGAAATTGAAATTAGTCTTATTTATTATTAAATATAATACAACAACCATTCTATACACTAAAACATTCAACCTTGAGGGGCTAACTGACTTATACATGCAGTATTTACAAGGCTGGAGTGTATGTGTGTGTGCGTGTGTGTGTGTGCGCGTGTGTGTATGTGTGTGTGTGTAAAGGCCGATTTTAGTATTGCCCAAATAGGTTGAGGTTCCTTAACAGAAACAGGGTTAAAGTTAGGCTGGAAATGAGAAAGGTCCATGTTTTGTGTGAGATCAAACATCAATAATCAATGGAATACATTTTCCATGTTTCCATACATGTGAGCTCGCCTTCTCATCCTGAATGTCTACTTAACATTGAGGCACCTTGAATTTTTATGTAGTTTTTCCTCTTAGTTTTGCCAACGACTGTATTCATTTATCTTCTTATCAAATCTGACATCTAAACCGGTATTATCTTATGGCTTTAACGATGCTGTCACATCATCAGTTCTAATTTTATTGTAAGAAAACTATCAGTGAAGAAAGTTATGAAGAAAGGCCAGCTGGTTGGAGATGGATCTACTTCCTATAGTTTTCCTACTGAGTTGTGTTGTTTTGTGCTTCTCTCAGAGGTCCAAAATGTTTTTTGGTGATTTTGGTGCACAAACGGAGACTTTCACTGCTGGTCACTTAGAAGTATAGGCATGCACCTGGTCTCATTTAAAAAGAAAAGGATCTGTACACCTCTGTAACACAAGGCTTCAAAAAAAAGGCTGAACTTCCTCCAACTGAAACTCAAACACACACACAGGTCAGATGGTGTGGTGGCACAGATAGAGGCAGGGCGGTTTGGGGAGTCGTGCAAATGGTGAGATGTTTCACCTACTGTAGACCTAAGCATCAATCTTTAAGTGTTAATGAACGTTGGCGCACAAGGCCAAAGACAGAGGAAGTCATCGTTTTATAGTCCGTAAACCCCAAGTGTTCACTGGACTTTCTGCTAGCTGGAACATCCAATCAAAGCGTAATAATAATAGGATTTCATAGATCCAGCAGGATGGTCAGATCACAGACTGTAAGTGGATGATCCAGACACAGGGGATCCGTCTGCACAACACATTTTAATCAGAGCAGATATCCACCGGGAGTCCGGATCTCAACCTCAGAGACGATAAATAATGCAGTTAGTATTCAACGGAATCGTGCATATGTATATTTGAGGCCAGAAGTCTGAAACAGTTGCACAACATCCACAGTTCAAATCTGTACACAGTTACACACACATTGGTATGGTTGAGACGCCAGCAGCTTCATTATGTATGACCCAGAGTCAGAAAATCATGCATTTTGTCGGTTTTCAATCCATGCTGATGAGGACCAAGCATCTAGATGGGTCATAATGGTTATTTTAAGGTCCAATGATTTTAGTAATTTAATGAAAGGTGTAAACCCCATTGTGTAAGAAAAGACCTTAAATGAAGTTAACATTTCAGCTGTAAACTCTGCAAAGAATTGAATTTGCAGTCTGGCAGTTTTACTGTGACGTTACCAAAAAAGGCTGCGAGAGGTGTACAACTAAAATGTTTGACAATCGAGAGCCACATGTGTTATTGAGTTATGTGAAGTGTTTCTGATGGAAAAGACTCTACATGTTAGAGATATAAGATCAATATCTAGCTACTGTTGTGGTTCAGGCATTAGACACATTCAGCTCCTCGCCCCAGTGGTGGTTTCCTCAGTGTTTGGTTGGGGGTGTTGGATTGTCTACAGTGGTGGTAGAATGGAGAACATCTGCTGGGCTTCCCTCAGGGTTTTCTCAGGCTCTGTTTTCAGGTGGTGGTGGAATCCTCCGCCCCCGTGCCCTCTGTGCTGACACCCACTTTGGCTTCCTTCAGCTCCACTTCAGGGGTTTTAGGAGCAGCTGCTTTTGGAGCTGAGCCTCCGTTTAGATCGCCGTGGTCTGGGCTTGGTTTGGAGTCTGGCTCTGGTGTACCGTTGGTGATGGGCACGGGCTCTGGCGTGGTGGCTTTGGGGGTCTCAGGCGTGGGAGTCAGGGCTCTCTTAGTTTCAGCCGGTGAGGGGGTGAGTTTAGGAGTAGCTGGCTTTGGCTCTGGGCTTGGGCTTGGTGCAGGTGGCTCAGGTGTTTTGGCTTCTAGACCGTCTCCAGGGCTCGGCTTAGAGACAGGACTTAGGCCAGGCTTTGGCTCAGAGCTGGGTTTAACATCTGCTGGTTTAGGCACATCCAGTGTTGATTCTGCAGACGGCTCGGGGGATTTCTTGATCTCAGGTACCGGGCTACGTTTAGGTTCAGCGACTGGACTTGGTTGAATTTCCAGAGCTGGTGGAGCACTGGGCTTGGTTTCAGGGGCGACAGAGATACTGACTGATACAGCCTCGGAGTCCGGGTTTATATCAGCAACCTCAGTGTCAGTGTCCAGTGGGAGAGCGGTCGTATTAAATCCAACGCCGGAGTCACTGGTGTCTAAGTTACCAACTCCAACCTCCTTAGAGGAAACCTCCAGACCCTGAGTCCAGAGGGAGACGACAAAAGCATGTATAACAGCACAAAAATTAAAAAACATTCTCCAGGACTCATTTTGTATTAAAGATTGAAAGTCTTACTTTAATATCCACCTCAGTGCTTTGAGATTTCTCTGTATTGTCGGCCTGAGAATGCTTCGAATCTTCACTCATTTTGGTGATGTTCTTGACAACCTGTTACACACACACACAATCAGCAATGGGTAACACACATTGTATCTTTTCAAAAGCTACAATATGAAGTATTTGTGCTGCTACAGTGTTTTGAAACCAGCTGCTACTGAACAATGTAACACTGATGCAATTGTTTTCCACCATGTCAGGACAGAGAGCGTCTTCACATTGCCGCTTGTACACTTTGGCCTTCCAACCTGTCTGAAAGCCTCTCCTTCGTCCTCTTTGCCAGCGTTCTGAGCGATCTTCTCCAAGGCGGCGGCTCTTTTTGCCCTCTTCTTCACTTTGATCAGGCAGGACAGCAGGCACACCAGCAGAAGGAAAACCAGCAGGCCCAGCAGAGCAATGATGGCCACATACAGCGACTCTAGTTTGTAAGCTGGGAGGAGAAGAGGAGAGAGAGAGAGAACAAAGGACAGGAGTGGGCAGGGAGACAATTCAACTGACCTTTCACTGACTTGACTGGTTGAAATTCCAGTACATGAATACAGACAAAAGAAATAGTTTTAGCTTTGCATCACTGAATTATGCACTGTACAACAAATCCTCCATACAATGTAAACCTAAACCTTAATACGGCACAATATCAGAATTACTGTAAAGGTTAAGACCATTTAATTATAGTTAACAGTCAGTTTAACTGGATTCCACAAAAATAGCAACCAGGTGTCAGTGTAAAATTAACAATGCAATGTTGTCATTACAATATCATATTCTGTACCATTTACATTTGACTTCTGCTTATTTACTTTGAATCCCACTCACTTCACCAGCTATCAAAACAAATGAGAAACACTGGAGAGTTCTTTGAAACAAAATATATTTTTACTATTTCGGTTTGCAGTTTTCAACTATGTCATTTTAATTTAACTGTTAATTTGTAAGTTGTGTACATTAGCTCCATTTTGTTTCTATTCCCATTACATCTTCAACCGTTCATTCTTGTTTCCTTACGTTGTATTTCCAGGTAGACGCTGGACACAGGAAAGCCCAGTATGTCCGTAACTTTGAACTGGCCTGCATCTGAACCCTTGACCTGATCCAGAAAGACCAGAGACCCATCCACTGAGAAACGTTCCTCAAGACCCAACTCTGCTGGGGCCTGGAGTGACAACACAAACACCTAGATTAACCTTCAAATATGTAAACCATGATCCGGGGAGCAGAAGTGTAGCATCTATGAATGTTGTAATAGCCATAAGGAACTACAAGCCATTTGGGAAAAAAACAATCTTGAAAAGAGCATTAACGCTGACATGATGAGTCATAGTGTCAGTAAATCTCCATTAGCATTATTTGTAAGCAATAACAGGCTGTAGTTACATCTGTTACTTCTCCCTTGTCCAGCAGCAGGCGGGGTGTGTGGTCATAGTCGGGGATGTAGTACAGCTGAACCAAGGAGCTGTTGAGTATCAAGTTGATCTTCAGTGTTGTACCGTAAGGCAGCTTCTCAAAGTTTTGGTGCTCTGAGACACAAGCACAGGAAAAGGAGGATGGAATAAAGACACGGTTGTGTTTACAGGCCTGTTGATCATCTACAACGCATTAGTCTGCTGGAGCCCATTAACATTTAGCTCTTTAAAAAGCCATTACGCCTGACAGAAGGAGGGGGGATAACCAGAGAGAAAAACATCCTGATGGACAGCACTCATCTTTGACAACGGTGCGGAGAAACACTCTATCTTCAATTTTCTCCTTCGATTATAAACTCACCTCTGACATTCAAACACACTTTCCTTTTGATTTCGCCATCGGCATCCCTGACGGTGTAACTTCCCTCGTCGGCGCCTGTGACGGCGCTGAGGGTGACGTGGCGTTCGTTGACGTCAATGCGGCCCTGGTAGCCTTCTCGGGACAGTTTGGTACTGGTGAGCAGCACCAGAGCAGGTCTGCAGGAGGAGATGGTAAAGAGGAGCCACTTGACTTAACTTCACTCTCATTTGGAGATATACAGTTCATAATAGTGATCCCTTATTGGGTTAAATGACATGTAGTTTTTACCTGGATGTCAGGTTGGCCTCCACAGCACTGGGTCTGTACTCCAAGGTGATGGGAGGAATTACCCCAAAGAGCTGAATATGGAAGCTGTCACCATATTTAATGTTCTGCTCGTTGGGGCAATCTAGAGGAGATGAAAACAGAGCGGTGAACAGTATCTGAATACAAGGAGAGAACAAAGTTAAAGCTGCGGCATGTGACATCTCCTCATCTATACAATGAGTGCTTTTACCATACAAAGAAAGACGACAAAGGAAGTGAGTAGAACGAAAGAACAGAGCATGAAGAATAGGAGGGTGAGGACACAGGGCCAAAAATAGAGGGAAAGACAAGATAAAGACAGGAAAACAGCAGGAAGGGAAGAGAAGAAGAGTGGGTTGGTGGCTAAAGAGCTGCGTAATTACTGCCTGGCAGCTCCTGCATGCTCTTACACACACACACACAGAGACACACACCTCTTCATCAACACATTACCCGCTCCATATGCCTCATCTTCCAAATATTGGCACTCTACAGTTGTCTTCATCCATGCTGAGCTCAAGCTCTTCCCTCCTCAGTGTGTTTGAATATTTCCTCCCTTTCTGGCGCATGTGTGTGTGTGTGTGTGTGTGTGTGTGTGTGTGTGTGTGTGTGTGTGTGTGTGTGTGTGTGTGTGTGTGTGTGCGTGTGCGTGTGTGTGTGTGCGCGCGTGTGTGTGTGTGTGTGTAATGTAATTGCATTGTGAAATATTAATCTTAGTAGAGAGTAAACACAGCTTCAACCAGCAACAATCCCAGCACACACAGGATGAGTGATTCTGAGGCTTTCTTGGCTGCTGACTGGAATTACTGCATGATTCAATCAGACCAGATAAACACGGTGGTAATAAAACTCTGACACTCATTCAAAGACACAATATACAAGGTTTACATTCCATTCTGCCCTTGTATCTCTCATAGCACCTGTTTACGTCCACCAGCTGAACCCCAACATTGACTTTAAGGAAACTGGATGAATGTACTTGACCGGATTGTGACTTTCAACATGTCAAACTACTGCAAGGAAGAAGAATAAGTGTTTGATTAAGGAAAATAAAGGCATCTAAAATCTAAAATATTGTACTGTAGGCTTTTCTTTTTACATTGAAGTTGCTATAGTGATTATCAAAATCAAAACAGTAGGGTATTTTATCTCAGAAAATAAATTTAAACAAAGAAATGAGTGATATAAGCCCCACACATTTCAGAATCGCTTAACATCTAATATTATAAATCATAAATATAATGTTCAGGTTCAGATTTGTAATTTTGGTCAAACCAACGTGTGGGCTTTATGTGGATCAGACACTGATGCAATGGAGTCACACTCCCAGCAGAGGGCAGTCACAAATCTTCCTCCAGTGCTGCCCATTGCACACACAGTACTGCACATCATTGACCTGTGGCACACACACGGCTGAATAATAGATGATTATCTTCAAATAACAGTTTATAATGTGGAATGACTTGTGGAGCATCATAGAGGAAGGATTGCAGAGATAATTGGTACTGATTAGTGACATTAGTGGCTCAATGAGATTTTAAATAGGAAATTGAATTGAGAGTCTAACAAATCGTAGGAATCTCGTATCATATCCTGTCGTCGAGCCATCCTGTACCTCGGACTATGAGTGTGATGTGTCTGACGTCTTCCGGCTTCTCGGCGTTCTTCACCGTGTACACGCCCTCGTCTCCCTCGTCAACGGAATTCAGGACGAGCAGGTGGCCGTTGAGATTGGCCCTCTTGTTGAGCACGTTGCCGCCCCGCATCAGGACGGCATCAGGGGAACGAGGAGCGGACCTGTTCCGAAACGTGACCTCCAACTTCAGCGAGGGCAAAGGGATGTGGAAGTCCTCCCCGTGGAATAAGGTGATGGAGTCCTCATTCACTTCAACGGACACAGACAAGGAGGAGAAAGCAGCCATAAACACATACAAGGTCAAGGACATTTCTTCATTTCTTATTTATGAGTGACCTCAGAGAGATGCACTGACACGACAAATCTTACCTTTCACAGGGGCAGAGAGCACTGTGGGTAAACATATACAGAGAATACTAATTAGACCAGAGGTTTAAGTGAAACGGGTGTGTGTATGAGTATCAACACACACAATCTCTAATCTAATATTTCGACATACCTGAACTGAGCAGGAGGCTGAATGCGATCCCACAAACTGTCAACATCTTGGCTGATTCTTGCTGCGTCTAGACAGAGAAACAGAGAATCAAGACGAGTGTGAGAAAGTGTTCCTCCATTCACAACAACATGGTGATCAGCTGCCTTCAACAGATGTGCAAGTGATGTTGGTTGACTCAGCATGACAGCATCTCTGGATGATACCACCCTATAATAACCACCATACGCTCATCATAAATGTTCTGGTGATGAAGAGGTGATTTTGAGATGTCGCTGCTTTGCATTCTTCACACACACACACACAGGCAGTCACCTTTCATTGGGAAGGACATCCGCCGGTGTAAGGGCAGTGAAGCTTATCACATCTACACAGCAAATCTACTTTATGGATGAAAGCTGCCTGGAGGCGGAGCAAACACACATTTAAGGTTTGGAAAGAACCCCACTTAAATCTATTAGGTTGATAAAATGGTTTAAATGTAATCTATTGGTGCAAACCCAAGATTCAGATCACCTCCAAATGAAATCAGATGTTCTTGGCTCATGGCTGATCTGTTCACCACATCTGATGGAAATCTGCTCAGCACTTTTGGAACGCTACACAACAGACTGACTGAAAGAATTGTTATACATTTTTGGAAAAAGGAAACGGTGCTTAAACATCAGCATATAAACAACAAGATGTCATGTACTGTGTTATTAGAAATTATATATAATCCTCTAACTATAGCACAGCTGCTTCTCTATCCATTTGCATCATAAACATCATAAACATCTTGCCACAGGATTCATGGCACCCTTGAACGTCTTAAACATCATTTCTCCTGAGCCGTACCATCATTACGTTTACTGCAGAACTTAATGAGGAGCACAATGCCTGAGCTAATCAGTAATCCGGCGTCTGTGCAAGAAAAGAAGAAGAAGAAGAAGAAGAAGCAAGCATCAGCACGGCTCCATTGCAATCAGAAATGAGCAAGGGAACAGGGCAAACATCATTTCCAAAGCAGTGCGTGAAGGTTTGTGATGAGATTCTTGATTAATTGCAGCCCTGAGGGGATATTGATGATTTGAACTGAATCGGTTTCTCCTTTGCTGATACATCAGATGGGTCTGCACAAAAGAAACTTTCCTGCGGTTTGATTTATAAGGCTCAGGAGGAGACCGCGAGGAAACACCTGCAGTGCTCACAGTCAGATACTGCAGCAACTATTAAACTTGCAGCCAAGATCTACAGTGTGTGCCACCAACGTGTCCTCATAAGAGGGAGGGTGTGTGTTCTTCAAGCTCACTTCATATAATACGCTGCTTTTAAAAGACACATCTGAGACTTTACTCCTTTGTCCTTATCCAGGATTGTGCACTAAAAATCCTAAAATTACTATCTAAAAACCTCCCTGAAGAGATTCTATCTGCAGACCATCCTGCTGTCCCTCTAAATTCAATTTACCCTCCATTGCCGAGAGGTTATTATTGGACTGCGGACACAAAAAAAACAGCCTGTGGTGCAACTTCTGTCAAGAAAGCCATTAGGACTTTATACATCTCAGTTCAATTTATAATCAGGGTCAAACATAAAGGTACGGTTAGTGCCAGAGCCACACGGACAGGAATGCGGATCTAACACAAGTCCTGCAATCTAAAGGTCACATTACAATATTTGCATTTCTACAGCAGGGCCGCTTGACTTTGGATCACTGTCAAGAATTTGTCTATTGATTATGCGCCTGATTTAAACACTGGGAATAATTCATGGATCTGGGGATGATTGGAAATGCGCATGGATCTGAGCAAATGATTGGCTAAGAGAAAAAGGAAAAGAATGAGGGAGAGAAGGGGGGAGAGGAGGGGGGAGAGGAGGGCAAGCATCACTTTTTCTGCAACCCTGTGTAGGTTTCTTAGAGGAATTCTGATTATTTGCAACACTGGGGACATTATAACAACGTGGCCTGCACGCGTTCTGCTGCACTGATGCATCTGAAGCTACACATTTTGCAGAAAAGAGATTCTGCTGTGGTTTTCGTTTACAAAGCCCACAAGGGGACAGGGAGGGGAACACCTGCAGTGCCCACAGTCAAACTTTGCAGCAGCTAATAAATATGCAGTGCAGTTTAAAGACGCTCATTGTGGCGTAGTAGCTCCCGTAACACACCCCATTCATGCTGGAGATGATGAAGCATTAAGCCTTCTTCACACTGTGTATGAGTGTGTGTGTGTGTGTGTGTCTGCCACTTGAGTAAGTGTCTGACTAGAATGCAGGCCTGCAGCAGAGAGACCCTGATCCTTCATCGTTAATGAAACACAATAACATTTCAGTGCACAGCTATGGAACCTAAAAGCAAAACCCATTTCATAGAATCTGAAACAAAATCTAGGACAAAGCAGCATCACACAGAACAGCGTCTCTTCCTTGTAGACAAAGCCGCTGTGTCCTTTGCTGCAATCATCTTTACAACTCACATTACTGTGTGTAACTCTATCGGAGCAGTCCCCATTTTAGGGAATTTTCTTGTGTTTTTTTTAGTGTCTTTGTTCAATTTGAACCCTCATTTGACACCATAGATTCTAACAACTACTGTAGAAGAAGAGCAGCCGCTGACCGCCACACAGCCGTCAGCATTTAATTACGGTGATCTAACATGTGATATGGGTGGCTGAGAGGAAAGAGGCGAGTGAGCCGTGTCCATCTGTCGGTCACAGCAGCGAGGCTGGATGAAGTCACGCCGATTGATCTGACGCCTGCACGCCGGAGTTTAGACGCAAATACACAAACATATCTTTTGTTTGTTTTCAGGAATCTGAGGGTGGACGCGACACAACACCACCTACCTCACAAAACACAAGCACCAAAACACGCACGTACACACTCATTCACACCGTCCTCAGGGCTATAAAGCACAGGCTGGAGGACACAGACAAATATGCCATCTGCTCTCCCTCCCTGATTCTCTCTCCCTTTACGAAGTTTCACTCCTCTATTCTGCCTCATTGGCGTCTCTCTCTCTCTCTCTCTCTCCTCCCTTTGCCCCTTTTCCTCCATTTTCTACTTTCTGTCCCCATTCTCACATCTGTAAGTGCCACTTCCTGCTGCTCCTTCCTTGACTCCTTGTCCCTTTCTATTGTCTTCCTTAACTCCCTCTAAGTCCCTTTATCAATCCGTTGTCCACTTGCTTTCTGTCCCCCATGTATGTGTCCTCTCAACACAAATCCTCCCTCCCTGCATTAGGGCATCTCATCATCAAGTCTCTTCATCATGTCTCTTTCATCCTGTCCTCCTCCTCCTTACCTTATATAATCCAAGCCACTGCATCCTACTGAAGTCAAAGCCTGTGTCTGTGTTCCTTCTAACTACAGGCTCGGTGCTCACTGGGAGGACAGACAGGTCTTTGTCCAGGGTTTTAAAGAGGCGGAAATGCCTTCAGTGACTGCAGATGCGAGATCGCTACAAAGCTTCTCTGTGTCTTAGCCTTCATCGTTTCGCTTTCATTCTCACATTCGTCTGTACCTTTTATCACAGTAATGAGGAGGAATGACCGTATACTGGACTCCCTGATGATCGGGAGGTGCTCTGCCCTTGAGAGACATGTACAAGCGCGCGCGCGCACACACACACACACACACACACACACACACACACACACACACTCGGATGCACCGCTGCAACCTTTTTCGCACAGCGTCAGACATTTATAAATCATGAGACCTCAAAAAAAAGAAGAAAACACCGCCTGCTGCACCAGGAGAGCAGGACACACACATGTTCAAGAGCGTTCACCTTTCACACACTTATTGGATTTCAATTTGCTGAAATACGGTATCTTACAAATTCACATGGCAGTTTCATTTCCCAATGACCACAACTGTCCAAACTGGCAGCGTTTGCAGGGATTTGACCCATCTCGTGTTTCAGCTCAGCAGAGTAGAGGGAGCTGATGCAGGGAAAGAGACTCGTGTCTAGACTGAATCCACGAGCACAATGGCTAAGGTTCGTCACGCCGATGCTGCTTGCATTACGTTTTTCATTTCACTGTTATCTACTTTCCTTTAAAGCCGGCCACAGTGGACTGAGGGGTGAGCCAGGTTTCTACCATACTGCTTAGAACCTGCCAGAACAATTAAAAATCAGACGACATAGAGGGAAAAACAGAAGGAGAGAGGAGCGTGCGGTGGAAGTGTATGTACTGACACACACACATTAAAGAAGGCTGAGAGCACCGGAGATGTGCAGCTTGTTCATTCTGCAGTTGAGATAATTACGCAGACAGAATGGGATCATCTGGGAGCCGATGCTCTCGTGTCTTGAGGCCTTCATGCAGTTGAAGCCACAGTCTGTCAGCAGCAGACTGCAGGAAGGACACAGCTTGAGGAGTGTGGCTGGATGGAGCATAATGGATCTATATGGATGCCATTATCAAACTAATTGTTACAAGCATGCAGCTTATTGGATTGTAGGACTTATACACATTATACAGTATGAAGGGAAGGCAGCACATTAGAAAGAGATTATTAAGATTATTATCATTGTTATTGATCATATTTGTATCACTGTTGTTATTCTTATTATTGTTATAAGGGTTGTTGTCATTCTTATTATTGTTATAAGGGTTGTTGTTATTCTTATTTTATATAATGTGGGTTTAAAATGAGGTTTGGATTAACCCATTTTGAAAATATAAGTAATATACTTTAATATATAAGTTTTTATTTGCATGACATGCTATGATTTCTTCTGCGAGCTGAAAAATAAATGACCTGAAGCTAAAATGAGCGGCGAGCTGCCGGTGCATCCCGGCTCCATCCCGGCTCCATCCCGGTTCCGCTCAGTCGGTCAAGGAGAATGTTTCAATCCTCACACCCTTGACCGTAAACGCCTAATGTGATTGTTGTCCTATAAATCTGGAAAGCTCAAACTCTCGTCTCCCGTCACCTCCGGGCTGCGACCATCACACAGCGGCGCGTCTTTACCGAAAAACTGCAGAATTTAACCCATCGCGCTCCAGACACATTTGGGACACATGCATAAGAGAGACGGAGGGGGAAAAGCAGGTGTCTCACCTTTAATTGCTTCGGATGGAGCCGCGGCGCATCGACGCGGAGGTGTCGGGATGCTCTGGGATGAGGGGATCGGTGTGAATGTTGCCTGGCTCTCCCTCGTCGTCTCCCTCCTTCAACCTCGCCCCCCCAAGAGCAGCACTTCACGACTAGGGCTCAACATTTGGATGATGTTCAGAATATGTCGGGTTGCGCTGCGCTGCGCTGCTCAGCTCGGCTCACTCTCGGAACCACTCGACTCAGATCGTGAAACACCGGCCACCCTTTTCCCCCCCAAAAGACACCTTTTGGTTTAGACTGACAGTGAAGTGGGGGGGGGGGGGGGGGGGGGGGGCATCAGACAGGCAGTGTGCAGAGGATACAAGACATGACGAGACTACAAATCCAAACATTGACACTGGCTGCAGTCTGGATGCTGCTGGGCGATGTTCATAACAGTTGTATGACTGTGTTAGTGTGTGTGTGCAGGGCGGACTTAGGGAATCGGCGGGTGGGGGGGCATTACAGGATTTAAACATTGTCACCATTACATTGGTTTATAGTTTTGACATCCAGGGATCAGCAGTATCGTCTATGTTATTAGTGCTCATCGTTTGAGAACATATAATGAAATAAATGCAACTCACAGCAAGGAGGTCCTGGATTTGAATCGGACCGGGGCCCATTCTATTTGGAGTGTGTTGGGTCTTCCATGTCTTCTTGGGGCTCCCTCCTATTTCCTTCCACCTCGACAAGCAGGTTACGGGATTTCTACACTAATTGTAAATAAACTCTTGGGTGTATATGAGTTTGTCTTCCTCCTTCCACCAGGCGACCGCTTACTAATAGTAAACTTACATCCCACAGGTTTTAAATTACAGCAGCGTCTCAATGAGTGAGTGTCTAAATGCATCATTACGTCTCAGAACATCTTTTTTGCAAGCACTCCATGTAATAAAAGCCTTCAGTGGCCGTAATGGTGTGTGGTGGGTTGTTTAACCGCCCATCTCTCCGGATGCCTAGACAGCTCATTTGCCTGGGAGTTGCTTACCGACAACGTATGAATAAGGAACATATTATTAATGTACACACGTAGAAAGTGTGGCTGAAGAAGTACTAAAGCAAATACAGTAAGAAACAGTCATACAGATACTGTGTAGTGTTGAATTAACAGTGGTATGTTTGAACATGATCACACACTGTGGTTGTATACAAAAGGTTTATTTAAGTGAACACACAGACGTTGCTCAAAGTGTTGGAACCATTCACATAAAAACAAGAGCGCAATTTTCTCTGAAATAAGTTGAAACTGACAAAACTAATTGGCATTCATTTTAATATTTTTGCCATTTCTATTAAATATGGACTAACCAATGGCGGTGTAGATTTGTCAGTTTGAAATTATTTCATTTTAAGGGGAACCCACACTTACAGCCGAGTATAAACACAATCAGTCTGTCAGCAGCCTCAGCATCCAGAGGGCTGGATCAGGTCTCGTCCCTGGAGGTCAGAGTAATAGGTCGGGATGAAGCCTTAATGGAAGAACTGCTGGTTAATGGAAACGGAAGAACGCACTGGTGGAGGCAATAGGTACTGCACACTTATTAGGACAGGAAATAAGCTTTCATCCAGCAGCCTCAAGGAACATTTTACACTATTTTACAAACCAAACATGATTCATACAACAGACTGTGGCTCTGTTAGCTGCCAGAGAGGCTGCTAGAGTCACTGGAACCGTTAAATAGTACATTACTCCAGTGCAGGGGGGGGAGGGCAGAACAGCCAGGATGTGAGAGTAATGGGCAATTATTTGCTTCCATGCATAGCAGCAGCATCGTGTACACTTTAAGTAAGAGAGATGATTGATAAGTTCTGGGCCTGACGTACAAGGTTTGCCCGGTCTGTGATAGCATTTCCATACCAGCTGCATTCATTATAGCTCAGTCATTCCAACTTACATAATTTCCAGAGGCACCCAAGGCTGTGAGACTTGAATATGATGGAACAAAGGCACAGCTCTGATTCAACAACTTTAACTGCGACCAGATAATGATGTCATATAGACATCATTATCTAACAAGAGGGTTCTGTCTCCGGCGCTCAGAACTTCAAGTTAAAACAGACATTTTGTCCTATGTACATGGTATAAGAACAGACTATTCAAAAATGCTCAACAAGAACAGACATGTTTAGCAAATGTCCAACTAGCTTAAAGGTAAAATGCTTCATTTCATTTCAGCAATTGAGAGTTAACAGAGCAGAATATTATTTCAGGTTGAATGTCATGATTGTGGCGCTCACAACACTTCCTCAAAAAAGTGTTAGAAGCATTCAAGTGACACAAGAAGGTTTGCTTCATATGGCAAATGTGTGGCGGGTAAAATAGTCTTACACACGGATCATTAACAGGTGAACTGGCAGGGCACAGCTGACTCACTAGTGATGCTACCGGTCTCTTTGAGTTGAAAGCTGACTGATGAAGGACAGATAAGCGTGCGCCCTGCTTCACCTTCGTGTTCATTAACAGTTCGTCCCGTTGATACTACCTACGACTTCTTCCTGCCTCTTCCTCTGCCAGCTGCGGGCGGCTGGTACGATGCAGGAGCGGACAGAATGTGAGTGTGAAAGTCGACTTTCTGCTGGAGGATCCCTGTCAGAATGAACTCGGCGGTGCAGACAGGGACAGACGCAGAGACGGCCGGGCCACACAGAGACCAGTCCTCCTCGCAGGAGATCACTACAGTCTGAGGCTGATGCAGGGAGAGGGGGGGCGGGGTTAGGTTGGAGAAAGAATCAATAAATAACAATCTAGAAAAACGATCAGCGCAGTGATAATAACCACAGCCAATCAGAAAGGTGCCTGAGTTCAACATGTACCTTATGAGCAGAGGGCATTCTGGGGAGGAAAGTAGCTCCACTGCATGTAATGATTTCTCTCATGTGCACCGGCTCAGGCTTCACTGACTTTGTCACGTGGATCTCGTATCCCTGAGATGAAAGTCAAGAACAGATGGGGTTTAAACCTGCCAGCAGTCATTTCTCTACTTGTGATGAAAATCAATGCAGGAACACTGAAGTGGAAATAATGCACAACACACACACGCATGACGCAACAAGCCGCAGCCTCACAAAAAGACAACAATCATCACTGGGCTCTGTCAACAGGAAAATATGCAAGCACATCAAACTGAAGAGCTGAAAACAATGTTCAGCTCCATTTCAAGCTGAGGATGACTGGCTCATCACTGCTCTGTGCAAGTGTGTGTGTGTGTGGGTGTGTGTGTGGGTGTGACTGAACATTGCCATGGGAAATACCACACACGCTATGAACTGTGAGTGAGCTGGAGTACCTGTAAGAGAGGCTGGCTGCTGGCAACCCTCAGAGATTCCTGCAGGCAGAAATTAAACTTCTTTTCCTGCTCCGGGTCCTTCACAATAAAAGCATCCGCAGGCAGGAAGCTTCCGGCTTTACCGCTCTGAAACGGGAGACGGGCAGCGGCGTGAGTGACAGATTATAAGAGGGGAACGTGCGTCTGGGGCTGCGATCCACCCGACAGCTCACCTTCTCTAGCCAGTGTGTGGTGACGATGGGGACTCCTTTGGACACGCCGCACAGGAACTTGACTGTCCGCCGTACTTTGTCCGTCACCAGGTAGTTCATGTCCATCACGCCCTTCGCCATGGCGCCGCCTAAACGAGCCACCACTCTCTCTCCTGGGTCGTCTGTCACCCCTGTGAACAGCACCTGGGAGGAAGTTTGCCCCGATCAGTCATGTAACAACTGTATCTTTAACACGCGTACAAACACACACACACACACACACACACACACACACACACACACACACACACACACACACACACACACACACACACACACACACACACACACACACACACACACACACACACACACACACACACACACACACACACACACACACACACACACACACACACACACACAGACCTTGTAGGGCTGAGCGGCTGCTCGTGCTCGGCCTCCGGCTGCGGGGGAGCCACAGGAGGAGCGAGGGGTCTTGGTGACAGGGGAGGAGTCCTCAGGAGCCCGGCGCTTACGGGGCACGCTGCTGGTTGGAGTCCTGGGCTGCTGCATGAGAGAGGGGGAGGGGAGGGGACAGAGAGGGAGCAACACAAAGAGGAAATAAGAAAACAACACAACACACACCTGTGCTGTCACTCATGTTCCTCAATCATTGAATCACCTGTGTTACTTCAGCGGTTGCGTCCTGCTCCATGGCGTTGAGGCTGGACGTCCTTCTGTCTTGCTTCTTTATTTGGGCCACTGATGCTCGACCTCTGACTTTGCCCCCAACAGTCTGCTCCTCCTCCTCTTCCTTCACTTTCGGAGTCTCCTCCTTCGCCTCAGTAACGGGTTCTTGTGTATTCTTCCTCCCTGCGATGCTGCCTCCTCTCCCTCGTCTCTTCGCCGGTGTAGGAGCAACATTCTCCTCTTTCGCTGCATCTCTGACCTCTTCCTCCGCTGCTCCTGCTGTTTGGGCCTCCACCTTCCCTCTGGAGGTGTTGGAGCTACCACCCCCATCCTCCTTTGCATCTTCCTCCAACTCTCTCTTTCGTCCTTTCCCTTTGTCTTGACCCTCGTCTCCATCAGCAGCTGCAGCCGTGGATGCGCCCGGGGCTTTTTGGCTCCTGCCCCTGACATTCTGTAGAGGCAGAAGTGAGCCTGTAGTGGCAGGTTCTTCCTCCTGAGGTGACTGCTCTCCATTAGCACCGGCTCTCTTCTGCCCCCTTGTGGCACTGGCCAGCGGTACATCTGCTCTCCTGCTCCTCCTGCCTCTGGCTGTAGCCTTGGAAGCTGGACTCTGATCACTCTGACTATTGATAAGAGGAGAGGAGTCTGTCACGGACTCTGTCTTCCTCCCTCTTCCCCGCTGTCTGCCTCCTCTTCCTCTGCTCTGAGAGCCGCCGCTGCAGCTGGAATACTCAGAGTTGAGGGAGTTGGTGGAATTTGATCTGGACAGGATTCCTGGAGCAGAGCTCTGATTCACGCCCGGTTCTGTTGTGGTTCTCTGAGCAGCTGGTTCTCCTGCCGTCGTCTTCCTCCTGTTACTGACCCGGGTGATGTTGGATGGTTCTGGCTGACTGGTCCTCCTGGCTCCTCGCCCTCTCCCCCTGCTGCTGCTCTCCTGGGGGTTGACGCTCGACGCCGACCTCTCTGAGCTCACCGAGTTGGAGGAGTTGGAGCGAGATCTGGTTCTCCTCGCTGGGACGTCATTGTCGTTGGAGGCGTCTCGCTCCGGTTCTGTTGTGGACGGGCCAGCGGTCGCTCTCCTGGCTGCTCTGCTGCCTCCTGTGGAAGCTTTGGCCTTCTTTTCTGCTTCTTTCTTTAGTTTTTTCTCTTTTTCTTGTTTCTCTCTTTCCTTTACCTCCTCCTCCAGTCTTGCGTGGCGTTCCTGTTCCACCCGCTCCCTCTCCAGACGCTCTTGTTCCTCCTTTTCCCTCTTGATCCTTTCCAATCTTTCCCTCTCTCGCTGTTCTTGCTCTTCCTTCTCCTTCTGCATCCTCTCTGCTTCTTCCTTTTCTTCTCGCTCTTTTCTTTCTCTCTCCAGTCTCTCTTTTTCTGCCTTTTCACGCTGCGCTCTTTCCTCTCTCTCTTTTTTTTCCTTCTCTAGTTTTTCTTGATCAAGTCTCTCTCTTTCCTCCGTTTCAAGGCTTTCTCTTTCTTCTCCCTCCCTCCTTTCGTTCTCTCTCTCTTCTTGCTGCCTGAGGTCTTTGGCTTCCCTCTCTTGCTCCTCCGTTCTCTCTCTTGCTTGTTCAGTTAGTAGCCTTTCATCCTCCTTGTCATGTTTCTGCTGCCTCCTGGGTTTCGTCCCTCTAGACTGCTTAGCTGGCTCTGTCGCCTCTTCTTCACTTTGCTCTTCATCCTCTTCAGGCTGGATTTTTCCTCTCCTTCGTCTGGCGGTTACCAAAGCTTTACCCCTGGCTCTTGTCTGTCTCTTGGGAGGTTCAGAACACTCTTCCTGCTGCTCCTCCTTGCTGACTCTAGTCCTTCTCTTACTTCTTACGCTGACGCTGCTGGTCCCAGCTTCCTCGTGACACTCATCTTCCTCACCTATGGGCAGAGTTTCAGTGTCAGTGTCTTCATCATTCTGGATGGGCTGGGTTTCAGAAATAGTGAGTGGCTCAGAACTTGTAAGGGATTGCGTCTCGTCTTCAAGTTGCAGCGGCCTGGCTTTCCTTCTCCGTGGACCTGGCACCTGGTCCTCACCACCATCATCATCATCATCACCTTCCTTGTTTTCTTGTGAAGGCTTTGGCTGAGTTTGATGGTCGCTCTCTTGCGTGGGCTGGGAGAGCTCAGAGCTCGTGAGTTGCGACTCCTCAAATATCAGAGGTTTGGATTTCCTCTTGCTTGGAGCTGAAATGGAGTCTTCATCACTTTCTTCATCTTCACATACAGTCATGGGTTGAGTTTCAGCAAAAGAAAGAACTTCACTGACGACCTTCTCCTGAGCTGGAGCTGCACTCACTTGTTCTCCGCCCTCTCCTGCCTGATTCCCCTTTTTAGGCTGAACAGCTGCAGAGTCAAGAGGTCTGTCCTTCACCTCCTCTTCCTCAAAGGCAGACATCAGTTGGGTTTCGGCCATGGCTACAGTAGATGTAGAGGGACGAGTCTCCTCTTCTGTTTCAGCCTCTGGGTCACTGAGGAGCTCTGGAATATACGCCTGTGTTGCTTCTTGGGCCAAATCTTCATGACCTTCCTTCACAGGCTCTCTTGTCGTCGTCTCCTCCTCCTCCTCCTCCTCCTCCTCCTCCTCCTCTGCATAGGCCTGAGTCGCCTCCAGGTCTGAATCCTTCTGTGCAGAGGTCCCGTCTCCAGCTCCGGCGGCTTCATATGCTTGAAAATCTCCCAGATTCACATCCCCACCCACCGCGGTGAACGCTTGTGTGTTCTCCATGGCTAACTCTTGGGCGTGACCCTGCAGGTGGCTGCTGTCAGACAGACCCAACCTGAAAGACCCTCCTCTACTGGACCGCCCCTCCTTTTCATCACCAGAGGAAGACTCCAGTGCGAAGGCTTGGGTGTCTTCTGTGGTGTGGTCATCTGGAAGGTTGCTCTGGCAGTCTCGGCCTGCGAGCACAAAGGACTGAGTCTCTGCCACAACAACGTCCTCTTCCTCCTGGCTGTCTGAGCCGGAAGTCAACATCATAGGTCTAGGGACTAGAAGAAGAACACAAAAACAGAGTTTTAAGTATGTTTGGATGAAATATTTCCCCTCCCCTGATATAGACATGGGGAGGACACAGGTATATGATGTGAGCCTGTATGTGGAGGAAGATTACTCACATCTTAATGGCTCTGTAGAGGGACTGAGGAAGGCCTGAGTCTCCATCTCCTCTACTTCTCCTGTCAAAACCATCACAAAGATTACCCACCAAATCAAACACAATTCCATGTTTCTTTTGCACCTATAACATTCTTTACACACCCCCAATTACTGTCAAAACAAAAACAGGAGATTCCATGGCTGTATTGCATGAATGTATACACCCAGGATAGAACATCGTGCCTGTGTTTGATAGTTAATCACTATTCAGTCTTACTTGCTAGATGATTGCCAAGAAGGCAGAGTGAACCAAAGTTATCTTCTCTAAACATTAGCTCACCCCACCACTAAGTGCAAAATAATGCATTACCTGATAAGGTCACAGGAGTGGAGCACTTGTGCATCTGCGGTACTGGCAACCCCAGCGTTTTCTCTCTGTGCAGGACAGGGATCTGGCCTTCATTTGGCTCTGTGGGATTTCCTTCCTCTTCATCCTCCACATGTGTGTCACCGTCCAGTCTGACATTAACCGGTTCAGCCATGTCGGCGGCAGGGACGTGGGCGCTGGACTCCTCCACATCTGTGTCTGCGTCGGAATCTGACTGGAGGGCTGTTAACGTGCTAATAGGTGTGACAGACAGCTCCTTCTCCGATGATGTCGCCGTGTTAATTGCTGAGACGCTAACAGGTGGGAGCAGAGGAGCATCTGCTTCCACATCTGTGTCACTGTTAGACAAAATGTCAGAGTCGATTCTAGTTTGCGTGCTGGGTGATTGTGTGGTGCTAATCGGCAGTGGGGGGTCGCTGCTGGCAGGTAGGAGGTTTGCTTCATCATCTGTGTCGCTGTCTAAATGCAGGCTCTGAGGCGTGGCAGCGCTGGAATCGGCAACAGAAGGGTTGAAATCTAATCTGGATGGAGTTTGATCTATTTCAGAGGTCGTATTATTCGTTGCTCCATGTTCGCCATCTTCATCCTCTTCAACATCTGTGTCGCTCTCCAAGTGAAACTCTTTCGGTTGTGTTGGCGGAGCGGATTCAGCTGTGTTTGCACTCGGCGGCAATGTGGGCGTTGCCTTGGCGGCACCATCTGACACATCAGCATCATCGTCCACATCAGTGTCACTGTCCAGAGTGACGCCCCTGGGCTGAACGACTACAACAGCTGGAGCAGATGTGGCGTTATCAGAGGAAGGCCCCGGTTTGGGACTTTTGTCTGAGTTGTCGTCAGCTTCGTCAACATCCGTATCACTGTCCATGTTAGGCTGGACTGGCTTTGTTGGCTGATCGGCTTCTTCCTTCGTACCTAAGGATACCGGACTTTTAGATGGCGGCAACTCCTCCTCATCTTCTTCCATATCAGTGTCACTGTCTATGTTAAACGCAGGCACCGCTTCAGTGGAGCTCGTTGGTTCAGACGCAGGCAATTCATCATCTCCCGTCAGGCTGACATTGCGTTCCTCTTTCGCCGTCACAAGCTGTCGGCTTTCCTCAGGCTCTCTTTCATCTGCTGCTGCTCCATGTTCCATCCTCCTTCCTTCACTGCCATCCACAGTTACCTGCATGTCTCTTTTCTTCAGCCGCTCTGTCTCCTCACTGAAGCTGACGTGTTTGTTTGTTCTATTTTTCGTGGAGGACAAGGGTGTGATGTGACTTTCATCCTCGCTGAAAAAGAGAGGAAAACACACTGACACGCCTGAGAGCGATCCACAGAACAGGAAGGAACACTGAGTAGATAAGCAGAATGAGGACAACACAAATGATTTTCAAGCAGTAAAACTTCATATTGATGTGGTTGGATTTCATATATGTTGATTTTTTACACCATTTCTAATTCTGCATGTGTGATAAATATAAATACATACACTGCAGCTCAACTTTACTAAAACACCTTCAATGAAATCGTTCACTCTGTTGGCTCTCTTTTCCCTGCAGAAGGTTGTGTAGAGCTGCAAACACAGGCTGAGGAAGTTAGATGCCAGCTCGCTCATTCTCTTGACCCCTGACCTTTGCTAAAGTCAACCTCCCACAAAAACTTCCCTGATATTCCGTCCCCTTGCCCCCAGCCTCTCCAGACGCCATGAAGAAGTGTAATCATAAGCCACCGTGACTTTTAATGTGTGTGTCAATGATGTCATTAACTACTATGACATCATTTGTGATCCCATTCATGTCTCCCATCTCCCACTAATATAACTTGGTAATGCAAAACGGTGCTTGCTGTATTGACACACACACACACACACACACACACACACACACACACACACACACACACGCGAGAGGTAAAATGCCAGCACTATACCTTTCTGGAATTGTTTTGTTTGTGGGACTCAAGAATGATGAACAGTTGGGACTGGATATATGGGAGTCAGAGTCAGACACTGGAAGAGATGACAGACATACAGACATACAGATCTAAGAAAGGAGTCAGGAAGACACAGAAACCAAGGATCTATATCAGGTTTGTACACAGGCTTAGATCAGTTATGTACCTGTAGTCTTGCGCCTTCTGTCTCTTCCTCCCACTCTTTCTTCATCTGACTCAGAGTCGGATTCTGGGACCAGCGTCACCTGCAGCTGCGTTGGAGTTTGTTCCAAGGACAGAAACGTGCTTCTGCCTGGAGTCTTTTGAGCGTCTTCTTCATCGGGTAATGACACCACAGATGATGCCTCGGTGCCTCTGTTGACACCATTCCCCCCCTCTGAGTTTTTGCTCCTTCCATTTCCGTTCAGGTTATCACACAGCTCAGGCTTTTCCCCTGAAATACTGCTTACAGGTGTCCTAGATCCCTCCTGCTGAGCCAGCGTCTCTGC
The DNA here is from genome assembly GCF_046128005.1 of Genypterus blacodes. Taxonomy (NCBI): domain Eukaryota; kingdom Metazoa; phylum Chordata; class Actinopteri; order Ophidiiformes; family Ophidiidae; genus Genypterus; species Genypterus blacodes. The sequence continues at coordinate 76,889 of NW_027466875.1, forward strand.
AGCACAGGTGACATACTGACACGGGATGTCCGCCACCACCAGGCTGTCCCCGTCAGCCAGGGCGTAGCGGACATTAGGAGTCAGCTTTAAGCGTCCTTTACGGCTCCCATTCATACTGCCCATGTCCCAAACAAGAGCCTCCATATCTTCTTCACTGTGACGACCACGGCCCTGGTACGCAGAGATGCTGATTGAAACATGACGCTTGGATACGGAGGGGGATGCCAGGGTCAGGGTGCAGGTGGTGGGGTCACGACCCAGCACATTTTCTCCCAAAAAGAGGGGCAACTCTGTGTGAGAAGAAGAACGTCCACCTTGTCATGCAAACACACCAGACCTGTCCAGGAAAGTGTAATAACAGGAGTCAAGCACTCACCTGCTTCAGGGATGTGTTCATTTCTTAAAATACGAAGTTTGGCCCGGGGTTGCCGCCTCTTGTTTTCATTCTCCTCCTTGCCGTCTTCCTCTTCCTCTTCTGACTCCAAGATTGAGTCATTGATCACCTGAGTAGCATCCATTCTTCACACTGTGTATGGCCGCTGCACATACACACAGCAAAATGACAAATAAGCCCACTAACTATGTATTTACCTGTGCTTCCTTTAGCTCTAGAGGCTTCGCACCAACACTCAACAAAGCACTGCCGCACACTGTAGCTACCGTTATCTAAGGTAGCTGATAGCTTGTTTCTAGTCTCTCTGCTGGCAGTTATGCACTTGTTTTCATTGAAACCCTGTCAACAATCGACCTGCTTGGAGCAATAAATCAACCTTGCGACGATAACTGAATGATTTTCAAGATTATTCAGAGCTTCCTAAATGCATATACGTACTACTACTGTCATGAAGAAGTAAACAGTATACGCAAGAGAACCACCATGCTATACATATTCATAATTTTACAATGTTAAATGTTGACATGCGGGCGGTCTTGACTGCAGTTAATCAAACCTTGCGGCATAATAAATCATAAAAACTTTTACGGTTTTATGCCACAACGGACATCTCCAGACCTGCACGCGCGACGTCCCGCAGCCAGCAGAGATAAACAAATGAACTTCCACTTCCGTACTATAACTGACCACGCCTACAAAAGGGGTTTCCGGCCTCAGCCTATTGGTCACTTTATTCGTCATTCACGCCTTACGCTTTTGCTATTGGACATCTAAAGAGCAGGCTGACTGGAATCGATTCTGATTGGTCAAAGAGCCGAAACTTGACGTAACTATTTTGGCGCCGAGCCTCCTTCTCTTAAAGGGACCAGATTCAGTCCACTGCCTGATTACATGACGTCATACTGGCATGTATCCACCGCAGCTAGCCTACATAAAAGCCTAAAAGTGTGATCTCCAATGGGAAGGACTACAAATTAAAAATACATTTGATCTCGGACTCCTCTCCTACTACAAACTGTCTTCATATTCGAGAGTTTGTTGTGTAATCTACAGATAAACACCTAGATATACACCACATCATCACACTGCAGGTACCCTTCTTCTTGATGAAGGTATATGAAGAATCATACACTTTTAAGGAAACTACTACATTTCTGTACTGCCATAGACTGAACCATATCCATTAATGCATCAGCGCTCGCACTTATATCTGTTAACTGCATCAGTTAACTTAACTAACCCATGTGTCAGATCAAAATATGTATGCATCATATGTGTGCATGTTAAGGTGACATAAGTAAACAATAGAAAAAAAGATATAGCTTTTATTTGTCAATTTTATTTCATTTCAATGCTACAATACTGTTCACCGCTCACTTTTGACCTTGTTCCTTTTGAACCATTTCTATTTGGCATTGATGTGTTGGCCTTCACATCTCTCGTCTTCATGCATCATCGTCACCCTCCTCCTCAAATTCCCCCTCTTCCTCAGCAGTGGCATCCTGGTACTGCTGGTATTCAGACACCAGGTCGTTCATGTTGCTCTCTGCCTCGGTGAACTCCATCTCATCCATACCTTCACCAGTGTACCAGTGCAAGAAGGCCTTACGACGGAACATGGCTGTGAACTGCTCAGAGATGCGCTTGAACAGCTCCTGGATGGCCGTGCTGTTGCCGATGAAAGTGACAGCCATCTTGAGGCCGCGGGGTGGAATGTCACAGACCGCTGTCTTCACATTGTTCGGGATCCATTCAACGAAGTAACTGCTGTTCTTGTTCTGCACGTTCAGCATCTGCTCGTCAACCTCCTTCATGGACATGCGGCCACGGAACACGGCAGCGACGGTCAGGTAGCGGCCGTGACGCGGGTCGCAGGCCGCCATCATGTTCTTTGCATCAAACACTTGCTGGGTGAGCTCAGGAACTGAGAGTGCACGGTATTGTTGGCTGCCCCTGCTAGTGAGGGGGGCAAAGCCAGGCATGAAGAAGTGCAAACGAGGGAAAGGCACCATGTTGACAGCTAGTTTGCGGAGGTCAGCGTTGAGCTGTCCGGGGAAGCGCAGGCAGGTGGTCACCCCGCTCATGGTGGCCGATACTAGATGGTTAAGGTCTCCGTAGGTGGGTGTGGTCAGTTTGAGAGTGCGGAAGCAGATGTCATATAGCGCCTCGTTGTCAATGCAGTAGGTCTCATCTGTGTTCTCTACCAGCTGGTGGACTGACAGGGTGGCATTGTAAGGCTCAACCACTGTGTCTGAGACCTGGGGAGGGAGAGAATGACAATCTTTCTTCAGTCTTATGTCCTTAGAACCTTATTATAATGCAATGTGCTCCAATGCTCTGATACCTTACCTTGGGGGAAGGCACAACACTGAAGGTGTTCATGATACGGTCGGGGTACTCCTCACGGATCTTGCTGATGAGCAGGGTTCCCATGCCAGAACCAGTACCGCCGCCCAGAGAGTGAGTGAGCTGGAAGCCCTGCAAACAGTCGCAGCTCTCAGACTCTTTACGGACCACGTCCAGGACAGAGTCCACTAGCTCAGCTCCCTCTGTGTAGTGTCCCTTAGCCCAGTTATTTCCAGCACCGCTCTGACCTGGAGGGGAAAGAGAGTCACAGATAAGCTTTTTCATTTCCTAATCATAAACATTTGATTTGAGTTGCAGCATTTGTGCCACTCACCAAACACAAAGTTGTCAGGTCTGAAGATTTGTCCAAAGGGTCCAGACCGCACTGAATCCATGGTGCCAGGCTCCAGATCCACCAGAATGGCACGAGGCACATATTTAGCCCCTTCACAAGAAAGCAAACCAGAGAGAGAGAGAGAGAGAGAGAGAGAGAGAGAGAGAGAGAGAGAGAGAGAGAGAGAGAGAGATTGGCAAAACATACATACAACAAACATTTAATAATGTGGGGAAACTCAGTCCTGAATGTCACACAAGATGCATCATGTTGGAAAAGGAGTTACAATGTATGAGAGGAGACAGGAGACGTTACCACCCTCTACTGATGAAATGGCTTAACTGGAGAATATGTCATGCAGTCAGCTAACCTGAGGCCTCATTGTAGTAAACACTGATCCTGTCCAGCTGCAGGTCACTGTCTCCATGGTAGGTGCCTGTAGGGTCGATACCGTGCTCATCGCTGATGACTTCCCAGAACTGCAGACATGAAAAGGAAGGTATCACATGACGGTTACTTTTCATGAAAGTATGTAGCTGCACATTAGAAGTGTGGTTTGAGGGAATGACGACTTGAAACGAGGAAAACAGCCATGCTTTTTTGCTTTTTTTTGGGAATCTATTGAAAATGACAGAACTTTTTCCCCTTACCGAGCCATACCACTACCCATTTCATACAATACAGCTGTTTATGTTTCCACATTCATCAGCTGATGACAGAGCAGAATGCAGTTCTTTCAGGCCTACACAGCAGGACAGAAGGCACAAAGGAGCTACAGTTTACTCCAGAATTGAATTCTATAAGCGGACGGTCACACTACGCTGAAGAAGACCATTATGTTTGTAATCTGTATTCACGGCTTGTCCGCTCTTTAAATACCACACATGGCTCTTTACAAGTTGTGACCATCAAATGTTATAAAGGGATCTGACCACTGGGTTTGCAGGCTGCCGTTTGGAGTGCACACATTTTGGCAGACAAGATGAATGGATGAACAAAGAAATGAATAAATTCCACTGAGACACTGAGAGAGATGATTGACAGCTGACGGAGCGATTGCCATCCCCATAGACAATGAGCAGTAAAGCAATGCCACGCCCTGACCCTAATTCATCACAACGTATCCCTTCAGCAACCCTGTCAGTCAGATCCACTGGACATCCCAGGGGAATGGAGATAAATGAGGATCTCTGCTTTCAGGTCACCAGCAATGTTGTTCTTGGTAAACAAAGGCACAACAGTGAAGTAGAAGCCAAAGATGAAACAGGTCAACTGCACTGACTTTCACACGCCTCTGGGTTTAGGTCAAATCAAACTATGATGGAAATGCAAATAAACTCAATTGTGTACATGATGTAATGTGCTTTTCCTATACCAAGACATTTCCACTTATTGCACTTAGCATTGTCAATCAATTAAGGTCTCAGTCCCCCACTGAGCATCAGCTGTATCCTCCCCTCCCTTCCTCCCCCACCCTTCCCCTAATTTGGTTAGGAGAAGAAACACACTGAGTAGAAGGACGGGCCCTGCTGTCCTCTGCATTAAAAAGGCCATCAGCAGCGCATCACTATAACAACGCATCCTAGATGAATCTGGTCTATTAGCTTTGCTGGAATAGGAGGACAGATTCTGGTTTGAACTGAACATATGCTGTCTGTGGCAGATAACCAGCTGCAAAAGAGAAGGAGGTAATCAGAGGAGGATAATAATGGGCCAAGGAGACATGTAACAGACTGTAATTGTTACTGTAATGGCTCTGTGTGTGTGTGTGTGTGTGTGTGTGTGTGTGTGTGTGTGTGTGTGTGTGTGTGTGTGTGTGTGTGTGTGTGTGTGTGGTGTAAGGGAGGTTGTATGGGCTGTATTCATAATGCGAAATGTTGATTATTCAGAATTAAACCAATGACGATCTCTTATTCTGAAAAACACTTCTAATGCACATTTATCTGTCTTAGTATCTGCCTCTCTTTGACAATTATCCAGGCCACACCCATACCACTGCTCCCCTACTGTCTCATAAAGTGACACAGCAGCGTGCATCTGCAGTCTGATCTCAGTCAGAAGTGAAAAGAAAATCTGATCGATATCGGCTATCGATCCACTGGTTGAGAGAACATAAGTGAGTCTCCATCCAGCCTCCAGCACACTCTCATTGTCTCCAGTCCCAGTCATCTGCCTGAGCCGAGACAAAGGGGGGCAGAGCAGTGTTGCATTGTGAAGGCTCTTGACGTGTGAAGAATAGAGTCTTGGGTTCGATCGAATCCCAGCTGCTGAGACGCAGACATGCCCGGTGGAAGGCGAACAAAACCCGTCGAGACAGAGCCCCGTTGTCCCGTTATTCCAAGGCAGGTATTACAGAAAAACACTCATTTAACAGCAAACACAACAATATACTGTAAATGTGTACATGTTTTCATTTATGTCCATTGTAAAGACTTAAAAGTAATTTGAACGTAAAAGGAGACAAAGGAACACTACTTGAAGCTGCTCAGTACAATGAATAAGGGGCGTTTTCCACAATAAGAGGAACATTTACTGCAAGTCTCTTCTTGAATGGCAAAGCTTGTGTCTCTTTCTTACCTTGGCACCGATCTGGTTGCCGCACTGGCCGGCCTGGATATGCACGATCTCCCTCATAGTGGGTCAAGAAGTTTATCAGCGATGGGCAGAGAGGTAATGTTGCGACTCACAGAGCGAGGAGCGGACCCCGAATGTGTGTGTGTATGTGTGTGTGCCGGACAATGGCTTTATAATGCTGGAGTAAATCCAGGATGAGGCTGGGGTCGGGCCAGGGGCGGAGCCAGACCCAAGACCCAGCTGCTTGGAGAGGCGGATTGGATGCGAGGAGACCCGGAGAGGAGAGATGGGAGGGTCCGTGTGTGTGTGTGTGTGTGTGTGTGTGTGTGTGTGTGTGTGCTTGAGAAACAGAGAGAGATTTGCAGATTGACCATGGGTTCACCAGCTGGGGTCTAGAAACACTCAGTTCTTGCAGATATTTCACATCCGGTGAGATGTCAAGGTCAAAGTACATGTTGTACTGTGCTGGGTATCATTTTGACTTGAGTACATGGCTGTTTGCAACTTTAAACTCCTATTCTGCTGCATTACAGAGGGAAGTATTGTAATATGGTAATATACATTAAAAACATACTGAATATAAGCGTTACCAAAAATATGTATTGCTATATGAACCTGAAATCACAATATATATCATATGTAATATAGAACAATATAACAATATTTAATATGTACTTATGTATGATAATATGACATATAAATTGACTTAAACTCTAAAGCTGTTTTCATTGTAGTCATTTGCAATATTAATCGCACCACATAACCATCAAGTGAGTGAGATATGAGTTTGTCCATCATGCATAAGCCTCTAAACATCCATCCTGTAAAAAGTCTTGATACAGCGGCTGTACTGACACCATCATAACAACGTGAATCTGATCAAAAGTATGATCTGACAAATAACAGCAAAAACTGATGTAAAAAAAGATGTATAAAGACATTATCTAGATTTCACTCCAGTCATGGTTTATGTTTCATTTTACTTGAGTCATGATCTGGTTAAAATGACTCATCAAAAACTGTGTGAACATGTGAGATACAATTTAAATGGAAAAATGAAATCATGGGTGGCTTGAGAAGTAGAATTTATATTGAGACTGTGGCATATAGTTATGATGAGCTTTTTGTAAACATATTTACACATTACATTTGCTATCTAATGCTAAAACAAATATCCTCCAAGCTAAAAAAAATATCCTGAACGCATCATTAGATAAGTAAGTAATCAATACCAAACACATGATCCCTTGAGTATACAGTATTTGCACACCACACTGCAATCAAAGAAACCAAGGACCTCATTCTGGCCATAATAACAGAGGTGCAGTTCTCAACACTGACCACAAGGGGACGCCAAAAACCCGCCCTTCCCTGATAGGCGTGGCCAGCGAATACTTCCCCCTTGGAAACTGACATTTTTGTCATTCCAGTTACCAGAAACGGGTCCTGATCGGAAACGGCCTGCAACTTGAGACACCAGTTCAATCCCACAATTCGAACACGTTTATAACGGTAAGTGAAGCGCAATACACACGTGGATTTGTCAGATACTGTAATCGTCGTATAAAGCTCATGTAAACCTCATACATTGGTCTTTGTAGACGTTTTGTCGAGCCAGACTCCTTGTCGCTGTCTTTTAATGGCTCGTTAGCTTTGCTGCTAGCGGATCAGACTTTTCTACTTTTCTTCACTTTAAATGTCCTCTTAAGTTAAACAAGGATTACCGCTGTGCTCGTCGCGTTCAGACAGCTTTAGTGAGTAATAACGCGTCGGTGAGGGTTTTGCGCAAAGGGGGCGAGTCGTCGACAAAACGTCAGGCCGTCCTGTGTGCGGTGTTGTTGGGCTTGTCGCAGTAGGAGGAGCCGTGCGGAGGTGCTGTGTTAACTCTGCAGTAACTGACACACACACACACACACACACAAACATTATTATTATTATTATGTGATATTTACTTTATGACGGCGCTCAGTTCAATATAATAAAGTAAACACAGGAAATCTCGTTTATTCTCGCGGGTGTTTGTGGTTTATTTCTATTTTCCCATGTCAATATTCGCTTGTCAGTATTTAAGATCTAAGACTGGGACAATGCCTATCAATACAGATTTAGAATTCAATGAAGATGAATCAGCTGTGACTCATTGTACTTACACACATTCACATCACACACAGACACATACTGTCGAATATAAACAAACAATTCTGTGTTATGTCAGACTATGGACGCATTGTTAGTTAGGAACCATGATAGACAGCTGACAGGTGTGTGTGTGTGTGTGTGTGTGTGTGTGTGTGTGTGTGTGTGTGTGTGTGTGTGTGTGTGTGTGTGTGTGTGTGTGTGTGTGTGTGTGCGCGCGCGCGCGCGCGTGTGAGCTTAGTTTTAACATATAAACTCAACTCCAAAATCCCAATTCTTACATCTCTGGACTTGTGTGACGTCATTAGTTTGCTGAGCTTTTGTGTTTTATTTTCAGCCTCAAGATGTTCTACACATGTGGACCCAATGAAGCCATGGTGGTGTCTGGTAAGTGTCTTTGTTTCACACGCTATCAGAGGAAGTTTAGAAGGGTCAGAATATTCCATGTTGGCTAATAAAACACTACTACTTTGTGATGTCTTGTTAATGTTTACAAACTGGCAATGTAACCCACAAATCAGCTGAAGTGTGTATACAGTAAACGGTGACATCTGTCATGTGATGCAACCGTCACATGACACATGACACACACACACACACACACACTGAGCTGGAGTAACCTTTGATGTCACAGTGGAGTTTTCCACTTTGAATCAGTAAAGCTTTAACTTGTTTCACAACAGTTCCCGAGCTTTCAATGAATGACATCACCCACGCTAATGTAATGAGAGGGGTTGGTAGTTCAATGACTGAGCGTTAATCCTTCCCTTCCTGTCTTTGCCTCCAGGCTTTGGCCGCTCTCCTCCTCTGATGATTGCTGGAGGAAGAGTGTTTGTCTTGCCGTGTGTTCAGCAGATCCAGAGGTGATCCCGTCTCCATGACCCGTCCCTGTGTTGTGTGTGTGTGTGTAAACCTCTGAGCAGTTTGGCTTTGTGGTCTTTGTGTGATGACTGACTTGCTGTCTTTTGTCTGTCTTTTGTTCCTCCCGCTCTCTCTCTCCATTCCACTCTTCATTTGATCCCGGTCCTTCTCAGAATCACCCTTAACACCCTGACTCTAAATGTGAAGAGTGACAACGTCTACACGCTTCACGGTGTTCCCATCTCTGTCACTGGCATTGCTCAGGTAGCTTTAAAGGACAGGTGGCTCACATGGCATCATGGCGATAGTTAAATCAAAGAATCAAGGTTGTATTTGTTGTAATAGTCTGGATATCATCACACGGTGTCTCCTCTTGTTCTTGTGTCCAGGTGAAGATCCAGGGCCAGAACAAGGAGATGCTGGCCACCGCCTGCCAGATGTTCATGGGCAAGTCTCAGGCCGAGATCGCCCAGATTGCCCTGGAGACCCTGGAGGGACACCAGCGAGCCATCATCGCCCATCTGACCGTGGAGGTGGGTGACACAGTAGATTCCCTCTCCCACCTCTCTCATCCTTCCCCATTCTGGCAGGATTCTGTAACGAACGTGCCTCTGTGTGTGTGTGTGTGTGTGTGTGTGTGTGTGTGTGTGCAGGAGATCTACCAGGACCGTAAGAAGTTCTCTGAGCAGGTGTTCAAGGTGGCCTCCTCCGACCTGGTCAACATGGGGATCGGAGTCGTCAGCTACACGCTCAAGGATGTTCACGACGACCAGGTGCCTTGTAACAGTTTGATATGAAAGCTCTTGGCCTCGCTCCCCTCTGTTACTGAGAAGCACTTAAGGGATCTCTGTTGACTCCAGCTCAACTCTCTGCACACCAGTGTCAATATACTTGATGGTGCTCGAGGCCTAAGTGCTCCTGTGAGACCTGCTCCGTCTGTTGTCCCATAAATGACCGTCCTTGGCTCTCTCTCCCTCTCTCCCTCTCTCTCTCTCCCTCTCTCCCTGTCCCTGTGGCTTTTGTAGGACTACCTCCACGCGCTGGGTAAAGCCAGAACAGCTCAGGTGCAGAAGGATGCCAGAATCGGAGAGGCCCAGTACAAACGGGACGCCGTCATCAGGGTAACATGCATCTTACACTACCGGCGACTCTGTGACGTAATTTGAAGTGAACTTGCCTTATTCTGATTCCCGGCTCGTGGTCTTGGCTCTTATCTGCACGCAGGAAGCCCACGCCATGCAGGAGAAGGTGTCCGCTCAGTATAAGAACGAGATCCAAATGGCAAAAGCCCAGAGGGACTACGAGCTGAAGAAGTCGGCCTACGACGTGGAGGTCAACACCAAGAAGGCCGAGTCAGAAATGGCCTATCAGCTTCAGGTACGGGCTGCTGCTGATGATCGGAGGGCTTAGATCCTTTAGTTTAGTTATGCAGAAACATTTGGAAACCGGAATTCAGAGTCGAGGCAACATTACATCAACTTTGAGTGATTCGTGGCCGGGTAGCGATGTCATCTCTGTCTCCTTCTCCTTCCCCCCCGGCAGGTGGCGAAGACCAAGCAGCGCATCGAGGAGGAGAAGATGCAGATTCAGGTGGTGGAGCGGTCCCAGCAGATCATGCTGCAGGAGCAGGAGATCTCCCGCAGGGAGAAGGAGCTGGAGGCCAAGATCAAGAAGCCTGCCGAGGCAGAGAAGTACAGGCTGGAGAAGCTGGCCGAGGCGACGCGGTGAGTGCCGGACCGTCACGCTGCTGCCTGGGTGGAGACGTGATGGATGACGGCGTGCAGTGATTAGTGCAGTCATATGTGTGTGTTTGTGTGTGTGAGTGGACGAGCTCAATCTGTGTTCTTCTCCTGGCAGCCTGCAGCTCATCATGGAGGCCGAAGCCGAGGCCGAGTCCATCAGAGTGAGTCCTGCACCCGCTCACTTCTTCATACCTCCTCCATGCGCACACACACACACACACACACACACACACACACACACACACACACACACACACACACACACACACACACACCTCATATAGAGCTGAAGGGATTCATTCTTTTTCTGTGTTCTGACTTCTAAGTTGCTGTGTTGCTGATCTGTTCTCTCTTTGTTCCTCCTGCATTAAACCACAACACATTTTCCCTTTCATTTGTTTCCTCTTAGCAACTGTCAGTGGTTTTGCTCAGTCACATTGCAGTATCCTCTGTAAATATGCGTGTGGGTGTCTGTGTGTGTGTGTGTGTACAGATGAAGGGTGAAGCTGAGGCCTTTGCTCTGGAGGCTAAGGGCCGCGCTGAGGCGGAGCAGATGGTCAAGAAGGCAGAAGCCTTCCAGCAGTACAAGGACGGAGCCATGGTGGACATGCTGCTGGAGAAACTGCCAGAGGTACGAGGGCCGTCCTCCCGTCCTTCACTGGTGTAGGCTCCTCCCCTTTACTCACAGCGTTCGTCTCTGTCCCGCAGATGGCAGAGGAGATCAGCAAGCCGCTGTCCGCCGCTCGGAAGATCACCATGGTGTCGAGCGGTGGTGCAGAGGTGGGAGCCGCCAAGCTGGCCGGAGAAGTGCTGGATATCATGACCAGGCTGCCCGTCGCCGTGGAGAAGCTCACTGGAGTCAGCATCTCTCAGGTACGTCGCCGTGTGTGCGGGGTTTAAGTGTCACACACTGCTACGAGAGGTCAGCGGCTCATGTGTGTGTGTTTTGTCTCCACAGGTTACAGGAAAGACCATGTAGACGAGAGAGGTGTGACGACTCTTCACACGTGGAGCTCCACATCTCCTCCTAGTGCCTCTAACCACTTTAACAACTCCTCAACACCCACCGTAGTCCTGTCTGTGTGTGTATGTGTGTGTGTGTGTGTGTGTGTGTCTCCATTTCTTATTATTTCACTGATCTGCACTGTTGTGTGTGTGCTGCTGCTTAGGTGACATCAGAAGCAGAGCAATTAAGATTTTTGACAAAGCTTCTTCTTCTTCTTCTTCTTCATGTGCGTGAGTCAGACTGCTTCAGTGAGGGATTGTTGTGTATAGAATGAGTCTGTTGGCGTGCCGGTATCTGTTTTGAATGTTTCTGTTTGGAAGTCTGCCTCTTCTCCCGGGTCCATACACTCGCATGCTGTTTTCACATACCGACTTCTAAAGGGTTTTGAGTTCTGCCTGTGCCTTTCTGTTTACCAAATGCTGCTGAGATCTTCCCTCACCTCATCGTTAGTGTAGGTTTATCATTGCAGTCCAGATGTTTCCACTGTATACTAAATCTAATCCAGATAGGTTTATAATGTGTCTCCTACATTATCAACATATGGAGGTGGTTGTGTAGTTTATTCCACCTGCATCCTCATAGTTTCCACTGTCTGAGCTTTAAACTGACAGTGATGCAAACCGTACAACATGTCTTAGTACGAAGGGGAAGGATGTGGCTGTGGGAACAAGTTAAGGTTTTCCTGTTTTGAACAGTGAAAGTGTGTCAAGGTGGAAACAGAAGATGTCGGGCCTGGACTCCCTCGGGGTCGTCAGCCCTTTATAGGTCAAGCAAGAAGCAAGATCCATCACCAGTGAACCAGCCTGCTGCTGCGCTGGTGCCTGCATCATGGAGTGAGAAGGCATTAAGTCAAGTGGCACCAATACTATGAGCTGACGTGTTTGTTTTTCATTGTGTGATACTGACTTTTATAGGTTTTATTATAGTTTATGGTTGTTAGATTGTTTTTTTATAACGATAGTTCAATACATCTGACTGGGACCTCAGGATCTAATTCACTAACATACATATGCATCTTACACTGCAAGTGCCTGGATACGAAACCCCCTAACAGTTCAGTCACGGAAGCAACCGATGACCCGCCAACGTTGGAGCCGCTGTATATGAAAGCAAAAACCTTTTATGTTCTGTTGATTAATCAGTCGTGATTAATCTGTGCTTGCATGTTCACATTTATATCACAGTAGTTATGGAGTTGTGTGAAAGATTATATGAAGATTAATTTGTATAGAAATGTTACACAAATAGAATTGAAGTATAGAAATGCGATTCAGACAATAAAATGAGATTGATATGAAAGCTGATGTCGCCGTTTTTCATTTTGTTCATGCAGTTAAACGTGGAGTACTTCTTTGTTTATTTGAAAAGGTTAATTTTATTAAAACATCTACAAAAATAGACAACACAGTGAATTACAATAGCATCAAGGTAGCAAGCGTCCTACAGATACAAGAGACCCCAAATGTAACAAAGAATCTTCCATATATTAGTAAAGGAAACTACAATTCTGTCCTTAAAATATGTACATGTCAGGTTCAATTTCAAAGGACGAAATCACAGACATCAAGGAGTGTCTTAAGTACATACAGTATGTATATATATATATATATAAAAATATGGGTTTAGTTGAATTACAGTGTATCAAAAATGACTGAAGCACAGACTGAATGCAAATGGAACAACTCCATCGCACTCCATCAGCAAACGTGTTCTTTGAGCGTCTCACTGAGTTACAGTGCTACACAAACAGTAAGGTAGATCAACTTCTACTGCAGTCAGCTTAATGCACTATAAGGGCCAATGCAGAGGTTTGTGTTGACATTCACACAAACATCACCACTCTGAGCTTGTTTGTTCTTGTTTGGGCGATGCCACATATCTGTGCTCTTTAAATACAGCGATGCATTTGGAGGAGCACAGATTATTTGGTAAATAAACACGGTGACACGTGAAACGTACGTTTTCATAAAATGAAAATGAGATGAAATGGTGCGATTCCATTTTTTTAATCAAATCTAATATCCGCAGGGGTTGGCAATGTCTTGTAGGAGAGGATGTTAAGCTGCAGACAGAACTTATGAAGACATCTGCAATGCATTTCCATCTCCTTGGACAAATGTCCAAAAATCACTGCGAGGAAAGAGCATCAGGATCCACACGGACAGGAATTATATCAGACTCCTTACAGGGGAAAATGTCATTACGGCCGGGGACCAACATGTAGGATTTAAAGTGCAGCTGGTTGTGGAATTTTACATCTTATCCTTGTATCAAACTGCCAAAACATCTGAGCAGGTGCCTTCTGCAGATGTTCCTTCCGCTGCCCCTAGGTGGCAGCATTGTCTCTCTGCAGCGTGACCCCCCACTCCTCCTCTTCTCTTCTCTCGTTTCTTCCTCACGTTTGAGAAGCCAGTCTGGCAACGGGAGATCAGTTCTCCCCGGGCTTTCAGAAGGTCTTGACCTTTCCCGGGTGGTGTGTGATTGTTATCAGAGTGGCCGGCAGGTGAGGAGGCCTGTTGTCTGGTATATATCACATTAGTCCACCTTAAGTACAGCTGTGGATGTGGGTCAATGCTGGAGACCAAAGCTCCGACATAAAGATGCAGGGCAGAGATATCAACCAAAACAAATAAATTAGCTGCCAGACACATCTGGCTGTTAGAATCTTTGCATAGACCTTGAGCAGATCATGATTTATTTATATCTTAAGTATTTGATAGCGGCGCAGGAGCTGGGAGAAACCTCAGTGAAGTACACAGATCTTACTGTGTACTCCAGGCGTTATACTATAAATATTAAGACCACAATCCCCGTGTGTGCAGTGTCGTCTCTGGAAGTGTCCCAGTCAGAGAAACGCGTGTGTGTGTGTGTGTGTGTGTGTGATCAGATCATGTCCCCCATCACCTGTTACCCTGTGTGAAGCGCTCCAGCTGACGAGTAAGAAGTCATTAAGCTTTTTAACTGTTAATTTTCTAGTTTGTTGCCGCTGCGACATCCTCTAACGACGACTCTAGAGCATTGATTAGTCACACAAACCCTCTTAGTGTGTTAATTAAGTGTACGCGAGAAGAGAGAAAGTTCCTATGCAGACTGCACCCACCACCACCCGATGCGTCACCTTCACCATGAAACCTAGCTTGGACTTGGGTTAGTTTGGGCTTTTGGGGTCGCGGGTCTGACGGGGCAAACCGAACCAGCGGCGTGTCAGACCCCTCCGCCCAAAAAAGTAGAAAATATACAAGCGAGCAACCCTCTCTCCCTTCTGGCCTGCGTCCGCCGGGCTCTGCCTTCTGTCACGCCCATTCATGCATGGAAGCACAAGGCGTCATCTCCCTCTCTCCTTCTTCTCTCTTTACACCATGTTCATGGCGTCCTCGGTAAGGAAGGAGTGAATGTCGGCGAAGGATGGGCGGAGCTTGCAGTCTCTGTTCCAGCAGCTCAACATGAGCTCATAGAGACCCTGAGGACACACGGCTGGTTTGTTCAGATACACCTGGAGGGAGGAGAGGGAGGAGAGGAGAGGTGTGTGGATTAGCCGCAACTTCATCACATTATGGTAATCCAACCTTTTGTGACCGCGAGCGTTGAGCGTGTGTGTATGCATGTATGTCGCACCTGTCTGCCTTGGTCTCTGAAGAACTCCCCAGCATTGTCGATCACCTGTTCATCTGTAAGGTTGGAGTACGGCTGCTCCTGACAAACGCTCAGCATCTCCCACAGGGTGACGCCAAACGCCCACACGTCACTGGCTGTGGTGAACTTACCCTGCAAAACACCACCACACACACACCGCCTGTCATCTCCACCACCGCTCCCATCATGGTGATGGACACACACACACGTTGATAGTCCTGCCCTCTTACCATGAGTATACACTCCCAGGCCATCCACCGTATGGGCAGCACCGCCCTGCCTTGGATCCTGTAGTAATCTCCTGCGTACAGATTCCTGCTCATGCCGAAGTCGGCTATCTTGATGTGCTGCTCTCCGCCCCGATCGCCCCCGCTGTCGCCCCTCTCACCCCCGACCAGACAGTTGCGTGTAGCTAGATCCCGGTGCACAAAATTGAGGGAGGACAGAAACTTCATCCCTGACGCGATCTGACTGGCCATGGCGATGAGAGCCGGGTAACTATGGGAACAGAACATATTAATGCAAAACCGTGACTGCAGAGTTTCTGTTTGTACAGGTAGACGTGTCGCCCTGGGTTACCTGATGGTTGGGGTATTGTGCAAAGGCCCGGTCTTGTCCAGAAGCACCCGGTGAGACAGGTACTGGTTCAAGTCTCCACACTCCATGTACTCTGTGACCATACACAGGGGGTCGCTGCTCACACACACTCCCAGGAGCCGGATAATGTTGGGGTCCTTCAGGCGGGACAAGATCTTCACCTCCTTCAGAAAGTCATTCCTAGCGGGTTGAGAAAAAGTAACGCAATACAGAGATACGTGAAGTGGAGAAGACTAGGATGTGGAAGGAGCTAATAAGAGTCAAAGATGCAGATACACAGTTTCCCTCTTTGACACTCAGATCAAGCAAATCCAGAGTCAGCCTGCAACTTTACATGGCTGCAAGTTATTTTCAGCTCATTGTCTTGGTTTGCTGGTCTGTTAAATTGAGTTGCTCCAAATCTGTGGATGTGGCAAACCGAGACCCAAATATTTCTCCCCAGAACCGACAGAGCAAACAGATTTAAGACGTGAGTTTACAAACTTAATCCACACTGTATGCAAATGCTGCTCAGCTTTTGGTGAATGTGTGAGCTGTGATAAGCTTGTGCGGCGTGTCCAGGCTATTCAAATGTCATCGTGGTGGCTTTGTCTTCCTTCTGCCCTCTAGCGGTGAAAAATGAAGTCATCCATCAGCTGAGGGCGACAAGCTACGAGTCGAGAGGAGTATGTTTTGGCTTCTTCATACAAAGTCACCAGCTTGTAGAAACAAAACTCACTCCAAATGTACAATGTTATGGGGAGGAGAGAAGTCACGAAGCAGAAGTGAAACTGTGAGCCCACCTGGCGTTCTTGGAGGCGTCTGCCCGCAGTATCTTCACGGCCACCAGGAGAGGCCGACCTTTCCTCACATTGAAGGGGAACTCCAGGTTGGGAAGATCCTGGGGGTTCTCGATTTCACACAGGTGGACCTTTCACCACACAAATGCCCACATTGTTACAACACACACACACACCACAAAGACAAATATGTGCCTTTTCTTTTCCTTTTCCTTACCTCGCCAAACTGCCCCTCTCCCAGTTTCTCCTTGAAGACGAGACACTGGCGTTGCAGCTCTGGCAGCGGAGAGGCGTCGGCCCCGGGGCTGGAGGAGGTCAAGGCGGGCACGGCGTAGGTGTTGTTGCCGCTGACGCCCTGCAGGCTCACGATGTCCGCCTCTGCATAGTGAGGGACGCTCGGGGGCAGCGGGGGAGACACGGGGGGAGACAGGGAGGGGTAAGGAGGAGCGCCTGGGTAGGGAGGAGGCTCTTCGTGAACGGGAGGGAAACCTTTCTCCATGTCCGTGTCCAAGCCGCAGGCTGGAGGGGAGAGAAGGCGGAAAGATTAGAGGAGAGATCTCTAGGTGGAGGACGGAGGGAGATCACGCTGCTCTCAGTCTGCTCGTTTCACTGGGATGGTGCAGATCTGGGGGGGGGATTTCATAACACATCAACAATCAAAAACTGCTTTTGTTCTTCCAAAAACAAAACAAACTGCTGAGCGGGAGGTGATTGAGCAAACCCAGGAATTCAATAAAGCAGATAGTGAAAAGCATAAAAGCAAATAGATTGGCAGGGGAAAATCGAGTTTTGGAGCCACAAACAAAAAGACTGCTGTTCTGTTTAGATTTGGAGTTCAGCACAGAGGGCAACCGAAATGCTTTGCTCCAATTGCTGTGAACAGTTCACCCTAAAGAAGCCTCAGGTGCAGCTTCAGGGGATCTACTTTATATTTGATCCTGTTTACCAATCGTCAGACTAACTCGAGGAGGCATTTCCTCAACGTGTCTGCATGCAGTCTGAAGATAGCGCTGAGCAGTGAACGCCGCCGAATTACACAAGATGGATGATGAGAATGATCGCTCTGAACAGACATTATTGGACTTTTTTTAGTCATAAAGTAAGAAACAGTTTCATCACAGAACGAACCTACACACCTCCTGTAACAGTCTGACAGTGCCCATGTCTTAATTAATGACATGTGGGGCGTGTGGCTGGGGAATGTCAAGTTCTAGAGCTTTGAGAAAACGATTATGAAGATTGTAGCAAACATTATCATACATTTCCCTTTTTCTGGCCACGGCGGGTGAACATAAACACAGCCTCAGCAGCATAGAAACAACATTAATATTGGCTGCCATCCATTGAGGACTGGTGTTTGACTGACTCAGGGTTAAGTACTAAGTAGAACAAAAAAATACGATGACTCCCTCCAAAACCTGAACCATCCCTTCAAACAGAGCCAGGGCTTTATGGGTTAGTGAGGAAAGGAGAGTGACTAAGTGAGTGAGTAAGGAAATGAAAGTCATACTCATGCAGAACCCATTGACCCTCATCTCACGGGCAGTTTTTAGACTTTGGAAAGTGTAAAAGCCGTTCTCTTGCCCCCGGGCCTTGGCAGCTAGACGGGCGCTCGGCACGGGGGCCCGCTGCTGGCTGTGATGGCCAGTCTGAGCTCTCTTACCCTGGGGCACATTGAGGCTCTTTTCCTGAGCCTGAGTGGCGCCGGGGACGACTAGGGCCCTGGAGCCCTTTCTCTGATCTGACAGGAGCAGCTGATACGCTGGGTTGTTTAACAGCAAGGCTGGGAGTGCACAAACACACACACACAAACACACACACACCACACGCAGGACCAGGCAGGGTACATGTAGAGGCACCACAATATGGATCACACACACACAACATTCAAAGGTGGTACAGGACACAAAATACAACAAAACACGGTTAAAACCTTCAGCAGACACTGTTAGCATATCCATTATAATAAAGGGTGGTGGTGGTTTGCACTGACAAGCACAGCATAGCAAGGAACAGGCAAGGTTAACACAACGGAGGCCGGGACCAAACATAACAAGAACCAGTGGATGGAATAATGTTTCTGTTACTCATGTTATTTCAAACTCACACAGGCGATCAGTAAAGACAAGCATGCCGACCTCCTGCGGTGTAATGCGACTTGAGGAATGCCTTTTTGTTCTTTACCCATCTTCTCTGCTGCCTCGGTTCTTTTTCTGGCCCTGTGAGAACAATGGCTCCTTTGTGCCCCCTCTGTGCTGTGCATCTTCTCCGAGGCGCTCTTCCTCGTGGGATGTTCTGTTTGATTCTGTTTTGTTTGGTGTGGTGAAATAAATGGGCAAAGCCAACGCATTCTTGATCCACACGCAACATTTTTCTCACGCTGGCTCCCGATCCAAATGAGTTTGCTCACTGACGTCCGCCTTCGTCAAACTGATGATGCAAAGGCACGAACACGAGAGCGCAAACCGAGAAAACGGGACAAACCCGTGGTGGTTAACGTGTCATGTTGTCTACAGTTTGCATAGTTTCATGACATGTTCTACATCCCTGTTGTGTTTGTGGTTGAGTGTACATCAGTCATGTTAGCACATGCTGGGCTTTACTGGATTCCATCATGGTCCTGTCACGCCACTAAGCTACATGTGGACCCCGACGGCACCAACACAAACAATGCTCTGTCCCTCAGTAAATGTTTCCCCCCTACCCGTGCTGTCTCTGTGGTCCCTCGGCCGGAGCAGAGCGCTGGGCTCCTGGTATTCTCCTGCTCCCTCGCGGTCGTGGTCGCGGTCGTCAGGGAAGGTGTGGATGCGCTGGTAGCGACTCGAGTAGCTGTGTGTGTTGTTGATGACCACGTTGTCCGCGGGGACAGAGAGGTGGACGCGCAGCTCGTCGCTGGACAGGCTACCCTGGGCCTGCGGGGGCAGAGGCACATTTCACACTGCTGAATTCAGGCCATCTTATTGCCTCATTTCAAATCCCCTCAGCAGATCACGGTTAAATGCTGAAAGCAGTTTCTCATATTTGCAACAATTAGAGGTAAATATAACCAGAGTCCCACGACACAGATGGAGCTCAGATGGTGCTCAAGTGGTGCGCTGCCAATACCAGGCTATTGTCTTTGTGAGTTCTGTTTCCTCAAGCTGCCACCAAACATTAAAAAGCACTTAGGGCTGCCAAACTTCAGCACCAGTAAACTGCGACATTAAGAGTTACAACAAAGGCCCCATCTGTGGCTGCTTTGATCGACACGTTCACACAAACCTCACCTTGCCCAATATCTTTTTCCAGTACTGCCTCCACAGAATGACAGCTATGACCGCCAGCAGCAGCAGGATGATACCGACCAGACAGCCGATCAGAATGGCCGTATTGCTGCTGTCATCTTTGGCTACAGGGAGTCCTGCCCTTGCAGTCACAGCGGTGAAATCTGGCCATGGAGAAGGAAAATACAAGTTGAGGCGTGTGTGTGTGTATGTGTGTGTGTGTGTGTGTGTGTGTGTGTGTGTGTGTGTGCTCCATTGCCTGTAATATCATGTTAATTTTTGGTCTGATGTGGTGTGCATTTGAACAAGAGACTTTGCAACTTGGCGCCTGTCTGCTTTTCAGTGTGTGACTGTCCATGCTGACATGAGCTAATGCACTGTTCCGTTTGTGTGCATTAGCACTTTCCGCACAGTCACGGAATCTTTGTTGTCACACCAGCATATTCTGATCAGGCATACGAAAGGTCTGATGGGGCGTCGTCTGTTTATGCCCGCTCATACCCCACAGACTTTCAGAGCAAATGACTTTGGGAGCCTTGTGAACATTCTGTTCTCAAGGCTCTGAATTGTTTTTCTTTTTGACAGCTTGTGGTGATTCTGATTAATAATGGGACTCCAGTTATTATCCCTCCTGAAGGTCAAACGCAATGTTACATCTGAATGATTGAGGACGGAGAGAGAAACTTTAGGGAAAACTCACTCTCAACCGGCATTTCTAAAGTTTAAGAATTCATCTGTGCCGAGTAAAGTTTGACAGATAACACAGGCTTGACATTATATTGGTCGGATCCTATTAACTACAAAGGCGAAAGAACAGTATACATCACCGGAAATTACATTTGCGTAAATAACCACAGATCAAAATGCAAATACAAGCTGCAACCCGTAAAGCATGTACGCATTTGCTGCAGATAGGACGATGTAATAAACCCAAACTAAGCCACATTTAGTGTAAAAACACCCATAAACAAATACTGCAATTCTATCACATGCACACACTATAACAGCCAACTGTGTACACGCTGCGTAATTAGAAAACACCCCAAGAAGACGTCCCTTTGTCAGTTCACCACCGCACGGATCGAATAAACCAGTTTGACCACAGCCAATAACAAGGGGACAAAGCAGCACACACGTCACAGAAAACCATTCCCAGCTTTGAAAAGAGGCCTCTTATTGTCATAGAGCCTGTTCCCGAAAAACATGCACTTTATGAGACCACAGGAAGCCAAGTTGTTGTTGGACATAAATATAATATACTATGCTGCAGCTCTGTCGGTGTCTTTCCTACAGCTGTATATCTCCAAACCCCACGGGACGGCATCCGATGCCAAAAAGCCGTAATCCCTCCTCCAGTATAGCTCATACACTCTGCTGAGCTGCGGGACAGTTTTAAGATGCTGGAGGAGGGCCAGAGCGGATACAGCTATAGCTCCCCTCCCTTGGCTCATCCGCCCCCCCCCGGTCTCTCTCTTTTTCCTTTGCCTCTGTCTCACCTGACATCGTCCCGTTAGCGGTGGTGTCCGTGGCGAGGGTGGTGGTGAACGGTTCTGGAGGAGCGAGGGAATGGACAAAGGAGGAGAGGGAATGAATGAGAGGAGAAGTGGTGAAGAGTATGGCGAGGGGTTGGAATCAGGAATAGCAAGAAGAACCTTTCACGTCAACTTTGTGAGCCACATTGATAAAATATTGTACTTCCTATGAATTTGTCTGGAAATCCAAACGCTTAATTGTTTTGGCTTGAGTTTTAGTGAATGTTGGATTGAGGCCAAAGGCTTTCAGAGTGCGTGATACATGGGGTTAGTCAGACGTGGGCCTCCTTTGGCACCGCCCGCTTTTGGCTCTGCTTTAGACACACTGCAAACATGCTCACACTCAGCACAACTTAAGAAAGAGAGAGAGAGAGAGAGAGAGAGAGAGAGAGATGAGTACAGAAGCAAAAAGTGATGAGGGGAGAGATCAGTGGAGAGGGAGTAGAAGAAAGGGAAGAGGAAAGATGCTGGTGGGTGATGAGAGGTGGGACATCAAGAGGAAGAATGGGAACAAATGAGGGGAGGGTAAACGAGGAGGAAGACCGAGGGGAAGAACGCAGAGCAGGACTCACCGGAAGGGCCGGTGGTGGTGTTGGAGGAGTTGTAGCTGGACGTGGACATGGAGGAGGTGTTGGTGACGGGAGGAGAAGGACTGGCAGGAGGGGCTTGGGGGATATTGGGAGGAAGCGGGCGAGACCCGGTGGCGTCCTCGTCAAACGGCTCTGGATAAAGAGAGAAACAGGACGGAGGCTTAATGAATATGAATCATATACGTCACGTCAAGTTCAGAGGGGGTTTGAAGAAGTATAATCAGTGGTGGTGGTCACAGCTGGGTGTTTTCTTAATGCCATAAAAATTCATCTCAGCAGATTCCAAAGGACTGGATTAATTCCTGTGCTGGTGCTGACTAAAAACTAAAACCACGACTCGTAAGACCCCAAAACCCTGAAGCATCAAGCAATCAAAGTTGGTTCATTAGTCAGGTTTCATGTGAACAATAGGTGTGTGTGTGACGATACATATTTGTACAGTCTTGAACTCTGTTACTTTGAGACTTTAAGATCACACCGACATTGAAATGCGCTCATGAACACATCAAATCTGCCTTTTCAAGCAGTCTGTGTGTAGGGAAATGGACTGTAAACTCAGAGAAGAACAATGTTTGTTACACTTATTAACCTTGTTATTTCTCTGAACCTGGCTTTTATGAGTGTGCTTGTGTCCCCTGGAGAGGACAGTGATCAAAGTGTCCCTGTAGTGGAGAAAACGCATACACACATTCCTTTGTCTTGGTCAAAGCCAAAGCATTTCCTGAACCAGTGGCACTGTACGGTGCAGTGGACAAGGACCTCTGAGGTCACACTCGCAGCAAATCCTTCAAGACTAGGTACTAAACTTGAGCAGGAACCATCTGACCAAGCCTCCGATTCACAGGCAGCAGCACCGCACACTGTTCCAGCTGGATTTGCAGTCTTTTTAATATAGTTTATATACCTTTAATAGTACAGAGAGACGAAACAGGCGACACTCCAATTAACACTGAATTTCAAAAAAGCAACAGACTGTTCAAAGCCTGTTCATTAGTGAAACGCAGTGTTTATCTTTCCTAACACTTTCTTCTGAAAGTGTTTATTAGAGTCTTGGCCTGTGTGTGCCTCAAACATGGCTGGTTCCTCAAAGACACACTGATTTTGAATGAAGAATCTGTGTGGAGGGATTAGTGTCACAGTAGGGAACATCATCAGATTCCAGATTTTGACAACTGACTGAGTCATGATGTGACCTTCTACCACACCCAGATAATCTTTTCAGGTATCTCTCTTTCCCCGTGCTTTGTTCAAAGCTGGACATACTGTGGTTGCTAGGATACCTGTGACGCAAACAGATTTTCTATGGGAAAACGGGCAAAATAACCACACATGTCAGAGGTTAAAGAAGGAAAAGAAGTCATTGATTCTACCCACCAGAGAGGAAGGATATCTCACTGATGAGTAGCCAGCGGTCAGCAAAGAAGAACTTGCAGCCGAGGATCTGAGCAGGCTGTGCCCTCAGTGGGAGGGAGATGGTGCGTGAGGAGGGGTCCTTTAGATCCTCCAGGGGCACAGGCAGGGAGAGCGCTGGAGACGACCACGGCTGGAGGATACTCGGCTTAAAGCGACACTCCACCTTGCTGAACACCCGGACACCCTGAGTGTGGCGGTTGTTACTGTGCACCTACACAAAGAAAACCACAGTAACCAAAACTTATCGTTTCCAGGAAGAGACTTGCCAATTGGTGCCAGTTTATGTTTGTGACTTTCAGAGAAAGGTTGTTACAGTGCAGTACAGCGGTTTAATCAGTCATTATGGGTAGAAACAGGGATTCAATTAACACACAAAGTTAATGACACATTCTCTTCCTGCTCGCCACAACTGAGAAGAGGGCAGGGACACACATGAGGAGAATTGCAACACAGGATGGAACAGACGGGATGGGAGAGAAGAGACAGATGATTGATGGAGGAGAGGAGGGAATATTTACTACCACGGAAAGCCAAAGAGCATAAAAGCCGCTCTAATATATGAGGCGTCACTGTGGCTGGGAGCGGGGATGAGGAGAAAGATGGAGGATGTTTAAATGAACAAGAGAAACTATAGATCTGACATGCAGAAATGGAGGCGGTATGTGACGTCCAGGCTGCTCTGACAGGTTCGCTGTTAAACTCACACTCCCTGCCTATCTAAACAAAGCCACATGTGGAAGAGCAGGCGACGCACACACATGTGCACAGCTGAGAACAGCTGTGCGAGGTGCTGGGGTTGACGAGTAACTGATTCTATCTGGATGGGGGACATGGGTGTGTGGGTGTACGCATGTTGGTGGTGGTGGTGTGTGTGCATTTGGCTAAAACATGAACAGAACCTGAACTACTCCTTCAGGGCACGCAGCTGCACTGACCTGCGTAAAACCTACTTGGAGGACGCAGCGCTGCATTCATTACATTTTGTTCATATATCTTACATCCATCACTTCCTTTAACCCTTTAATCGCCCCTTCTTCCATATTTGAACGCAGAAGTATACAGAGAAGAGTTCCCTAAATCCAGAGGGAAAGAATGGAATCTTTCCAGAGACAGATCAGAAAGCGTCCTCACTCTATTAAAGGACCTATAGGAAGTGCAGGTTGACGGACAGACAAAGGTCAAAGAGCAGATTTCCCGATGGGGGTGATTAGGCTCAGATACGGCAACCCTGGCCTACAGAGACATGTTGAGCTGGAAATAGGTTCAGGTTCCTTCTCTTTATTTATTTGACCTGTGTGCCTGACATATCCGCTCTGCCAGGCCAGCGTAACGGTGTATGTCAGCCGAGACCAGTGTGGGAAATTCACTGGGGAAAAGGCAGGAAAAACAGGATAAGCCCTAGAAAAACACGAGGAGCACCGCTGGGAAAGATTTTAATAAGGTAACTGTGAAACACTGGGGCAGTAATGAATAAATATAACAGAAAAGAGGCTCACATACCAATATCTTATAATGTCTTAAATGTGGTCCTGTAGAAATAAGAAACTCTGGAACGCAGTTAACATACACAAAGCACAATAACATTACTTAATTTTGTCATTGGGAATCTATGAACATATGACGTATAGAGGGTGAATTCCTCCCAAACCAACATTCCTGGCCACCTCCAATGAAACAACAGAGTCATAATTCAAACTGGGTTGCTTCATATTAATATCTCTCCATGTTGCTCCACAGGCTAAACCCAAAAACCGACGCACAGACGCACAAACAGACTGTGACACAACGCAGAGGCACCCAGAAACCGGCGCGCAGATGCATCGTCCCGGTGATAAACAACAGCACATTAAAACTAATTAGATGGTAGGAGAGCTACAATGTTCCAAAGCCGAAACGCTGCTTTCCCGGCGAGAATGCAGATGAACAGAGCCGCCGTCGAGGAAACAAGACGTAAAAAAAAAATTACTGCTGGAGTTGATTTTAAAGGTTTACATCAACTGGGCCGTTATGGAGAGATGGGGATTTAGATGGGAGTTCCAGCAGCTGCGTAAAGCAATAAGAGGCTGTTAAGCCGTCTAATGTCCCATCACTACCATCAGGACATGCTTATCTTCTACATACGAGGTAATCGAATAACAAAATGAACATATTAATGAGAAAATCTGTGTTGGAATACTTGCCTTCACCTAACACATTGGGATTGTTTATGCAGTTTCAAGACAATCACTGCTGTGTCATTAATATGTAGATGTATGCATCAAGGTGTTCACACATTTAATTACAATACATTAGTCTTGATTAGTACTTTGCATTGGGTGCTACAGTGGAAGGAGTCCCACTCGAGGAGAGGAGTCCGAGGCTCATGGGTGCATAACATAACCCCTATGGTTACGTGTTACATTGTCCGGGAAATTGGAGACTTTCCATGGTGAGGAACACTAACATTATCATTATGAAATGGGCAAAAATACTACTGGAATTTCTGGTGTTGCCCACACCATAGATCCATTGTTCTTCAGTCAACATGCTCAGAGATATGCCACCACCATGACAGTATGTTTATTCAATAGTCTCACAAACATTTTGACACACACAACAATCATTGTATTCCTTACCTGCATGTTGTGGAAGATACGAGTTTTCTCAAAGTGGAACTCAATGTCCACACTGCCTTGCCCCAGGGCTTCTCGGCTCCAGCCCACAAAGTCGTATCCAGGCCACACCCGCAGCTCTTTAGTTTCTATGAAATCGTCTCCTCCCAGGACTCCATCACACAGCTGGCCCAGACCTCCAAACTGCATCCTGGACACACAGCGCATGACGGTTAATATGTAGAATAAGTTATTATACAAGTAAATCTGTGGATGAGTGTCACTTTGTATTTACTGGGGCACATTTATTTATGAACGGGCCTTCAAAGATGCATGACTATGAATACATATGCACACACAGACACAAAGTTCACAGCCTGATCACCTTTCTCACACACGGAAACAAAGCAACACAATAGGGACCCAAATGGTCCCCTCATCCTTCCAGCCCTCTCCTTCTCACACACACACACACACGCACACACACACATCTGCTACAATTACGTCTGGACTACATCAAAAGTGTTTGCTCACCCGCTAGCAAAACATCTCAGGCCCATTAACCACAAGACCCATGCAAACATGGACCCCCTCTGTTCCTGGTCACCCGCCCCCCCACCTCCTCCCCTGGTGAAAATATTATAACCAGGAAACACAGCATGTCCCTGAGCAGCTAAAAAATGTCATTCCCTTTCGATTAGGCGTTCACCAGAATAAACATTCAAGACAGAGTGTTGGCTCCGGCCCGGCTTTGTGGCTAACAGATGTGATGGGTGCTGTGGAGCAGCATTGCTTTTGGTATATTGGTATTGATCAAGCCAGATTTCACTCTGAATCGTTGAGCCTAAGGCTGGGGAATCTTTGTAGTGCAGATTACGGTGCACTTCTTTTTCAATTTCATGAAGACCAAACTGAGGAGAGAGCAATTTACGGAGTGGAGTATGTTACCGAGATGCTTACTCGTACAAGAAACTGAAAGTGGTTAAAGTGGAGAGTGGCTCGACGTTTTACCCTTGCTCCGTGCTCCCATCGTAGGTTGAATCGTTTAGGTTGATGGGCATCCCAGACAGGTGCATGACGTGACCCAGGGGAGCTGTGTAAGCTTTCAATCCATCTGAGAGACAGAGATTCAGAAGGATCAAGGACCATATGAAGGATTAGTAATGTGACGCAATTCTACTTATGTAGTGAACTTTGATATTGGGCAAGCATTTGTTACACTTTACCGGGGAAGAAATCTACACAGATACAAAGAGTTGTGCAGGACAAAGCAGGAACTAAAGTGATCAAGGCAACTGTTAAGTCATCACACTGCTTTTCATGCAAAAAATAAGTGTAATTTTCAAACATTATGCTATATTCCATGAGGGATCCTCGGGCACAGTGGGTCTCATAACCCAAAGATTTCCTTAAATACATTCAACACGGACTATAAAAAACATGTGTTCATGTTCATTTATTCATTGACTACAAATCACATTAACCACAAAGAGCTATCAGGGCAAATGTTGCATTTAATATTTAAACTTTTTAATGAAAAAGCACTGAGTGAACTCTTGCCTGTACTTAAATGGGCCCAGATTCTACTGTAATCAGTGCCATGGGGAAAAGCCACAGCTGGTTTGTAAGTAGTAAAACAAACAAGAAGGTCCACGGCTCAGACCTGTGCAGCTCCAGACACCATTAAGCAGTGAAACTCAAGCCTCTCCAATCCACGATACAACTAATCAGCTGCTCCCAGAGAACACAGGTGACGTCAGCAACACTGGATAGATTTCACTGCTCTGCTTCCCATAATAAACAAAGCTTCAAGTGTGTGCACATACTGTCTGCCATTACTGTGTGTTCAAGCATTTGTGCCTTACGTAACATCTTACTTAAATACTAGATGTTGAATAAAAGCACATGAGGGTAAACAGGGTTTATACTGAATGTTTAACAATAAGCACAAGAACAGTACAAGGGCCGCCACCAGATCTGATAGTTAGATATGAGAAACAGAATGTTCATAATATTTGACTGTGGAGTCTGCACAACCTCAGGCCTGAGGCCAAACAGAGCTTTGCTGCCTCTGAATCCACATTACAGCGTATCTGAGGAGGATGGGCTCCCTGCAGACACAGACCAGGAACTGGGGCTTTTAGCCTCTGTGACAGTTCTGATTAACAGGCAGCCCGATGCTGTTTGAGGGAGCTGGATGCGGCAGGAGACGAGGTGAGCCAGTCGTAAATACTCAGTTAGTCAGTGTTGTGCTTGGGGAAACAGAGGCCAACACCATTTATCATTTTGTGGCTTCTTTTATTCAGGCAAATCCCAGTGAGGCTGTAAATTTGATGAAAAGGCTCAAATCGCTCCATGGGATATATTGAGAAAACTCTAACTCTTCATCATTACCATCTACAAATGGTCCCTTCACCAACCATTCTGACAAGCTCACACACAGACACACACACTTACCATTCCATACACATCCATAGAGTTCTACCCGTAGGCAAACGCTCATAACCCGGTCAGCCAGAGGGTAGAACCGCACCATGCGGGCCACAATGGGAGGGCCAAGGTCCTTCAGAACAACATCATAGGTGTTCTCGTTTCCTGACACCACCTATGGGAGAGCAGTACAAACACTCCATCATACAGTCTCGCCCCTGTTATCAGTGTAGGAATGACTTATGCCTGAGGGCTCAGAGTTTGCATGCAGCCAGTGTGTGTCTTCGAATTGCATCAATCCCAGAGAAGCTCAAAGGACATGAAGAAACCTTTTCTTTAATGCACATTCATGAAAAAAGAAATGATGAGCCACAGGGCAGTTTTGCATTATCAATGAAACAATTTCTTATATATATTCAAAAGCAAAAATGGAATGCAAAGGCGCCATGATAATAAATAACATTGCAACTGCGACAGGTACCTCTCTCTGCAAAGAGTAACTAGACAAAGTTTAACTGGCAAAAATAACAGTTCAGTAACTAACAGCCAAAGCTATTGATAGTTAACCTCATCTGGATATGCTCATCATTTGCTTGCATCCAAACGTTAACATTCAAAAGCTGCCCTATACGTATGTGTGTGTCTGTGTGAGTGCATCTACACAGATGAAAGGCTACTGGGCTCCAATTTCTTCCAAGGTCTTTATTCAAAAGATATATGGATAAAAGCGTCTGCTAAATGACCGTAATGTAATGTAATGTGATGTAATGTAATGTAATGCAATGGAAAGGCCTTGCTTACTTCCTGGCTCCAGCGGTCCCTCCAGGTGATCCATTTGACTCCATCCCGGGAATAGCGGAGCCGATAACTGCGGGCAAACTCCTGGCCGAGCCCGTCAGCGTGGCGACCCTGAGTACCTACCAGAGCCAGGAAGTGCAGGGTGTGCAGGTTCACCTGTAAGACACAGGAAATACACTTCAGCTGAATAAAAAATCGAGATTGTAAGATTGTGCTTTGCTCCAGTGCCAAATAATACCAATATGACAAACACATGCTCATTATCTAACCTGCAAGTACTCTGATCCACTAGGAAAGACTGCTCCTGCTGGACACCACGCTCCATCACCCTCTCCTTTACTCAACCTGAGAGAGAGAGAGAGAGAGAGAGAGAGAGAGAGAGAGAGAGAGAGAGAGAGAGAGAGAGAGAGAGAGAGAGAGAGAGAGAGAGAGAGAGAGAGAGAGAGAGAGAGAGAGAGAGAGCGAGAGAGAGAGAAAACACTATAGTTGAGAACATCTTCAAACACCAAAACATTAATAGCAATAGTTCATACATACTCAGTACACCAAATCCCACATTACAATATTCACATATACAGAGAGGGAACACACACACACACACACACACACCCACACGCTAAAACAACACGACAGAGCATCTAAATCTAAAGCAAAGCTGCGATTTCAGTACAAACACTTGCACCCTGTTCCAACACCATGCGTATTGGATTCCACTGCACCCACACATTCACTTAGAAATAGCAATTTGATGGAAAGAGAAAGCAAGAGGCGCGAAAGAGGAAAAGGTTAGAGGCATACTGGCAACAGAAAAACAGAGATGGAAAATACAGACGACACCGAGTCCATCAAGAGAGGAAACGAGATTCAAGGAGCAGAAAGCAGATCACTGGCTCTCTTCAAAACCTCACTAAAGGAAGGACAGAACCAATCTGTGCCTCTGCCATGACCACACACACATACACAGGCACACATTTTCAGTCAAACTCAATCCAGCCCATACATCCACCACATATTGGCCACATGAAGACCACAGCTTGGCTTGTGATGTTTCTGGCTGTTGCACACTCGCACAGAGCACTTTGGAAATCGTACCGTTCCACAACCGCACTCTGACCACCGTAGGGCTTCACTCACAACTGAAGCTGCTGCTCAGACCGCCAGAACAAATCACTCCGTCAGCTCAGTCACACTGACAGTGGCCATGCTGGTGTTTTAATCAGTCCTGAGCCTCCCCCCGGTGAGATCACACAGACAGAAACAAGGTGGTGATATCAACACGTTAATATTACACGCAGCATGCTGGGATGAAGGGATAAAAGGACGTGGGGCAAAAAGAGAGAGAAAAGAGGAATGCAGCCGGGCAGAGTTCAGTCCTCCGTGCAGCAGCCAGTAGGATTTACATTACAGAACACTGTATAGAACACTGCCAGGTAGCTCATTACTCCCACTCTCCTCTATCTTTCACTATTGGCTTCCTACAGAAATACCAGCCAACTCTTCACTCCAATTCCTTCCTTCTTCTCATATTCTCTCCATCTTTTCGCAATGAAAAAGAGCACACGAGCTCTGTATCCTTCAGTCACTTGTGTCATCCAACACCCTCCCTCAAACCCTGTTTTAAAATGCAGTTCTCTCATGCTTTCAGCACGCCGTTACAGCGATCCACCTCTCAGTTGTTTTCTGTTTTTTTGCTCTGTGTTCTCTCTGGTTCTCGCTCTGGGTCTCCCCGACGTCTCTTAAAAAGAGCTGGAGCTAATAATCATTTCCACATGGTGAGACACTCAGCCAACAGGACCCAGCCCAATAGACCAATGGAGACAAATGAACACACACACACACACGGGATCCTACAAATGCTCTTAGACAATGCTGCAGCGAGTAGCAGGCCTTGCTTGGCTCTCATGAATCTGACCTCTGTGGCAGACAGACAAGGTGGTAATACAATTACCCAGCAAGAGTTTCAAAGACACACACTCATCAGCTTGTAGGATAATCCAATAGAGAACCAACAAACTACTTTAGCATGGTGCCAATAGACAAAACAGGAGGGAGACAAACATATCAGACATGCGCACACGCACATCTGTGCACAGACACACAGTCAAGCGATGTGTACATGTACACACATAAACTCAGGGATGGAACCTTTTTTATTACACATATACGCTTACTTGTCTTCAAAACTGCAAGTATACAATCATCTTCTAGAGTTAAATTAACTTAATTATGTAGTGGCCAATTGAACTAATGGGGAAGATTAAAAAATCTAATAAAACATTGAAAAATACAACTTCAAAATCCTCCTGACTGCAAAAAAACAAACAGCATAACTGTAGACTGATATCATTGTCTGATGTGGAACTAGAGGTGCTGTTTTGAGATTGTAACCAAACAGAAACTGTCTTGCGTCTCACCTCCCATGTTTGGCCTCCGTGGAGTCTGACCAGGCGCTGGAGGCAGTGATGTCAGTGTCTGGGATGCTGCCATCTTCCATCCCCAGAGCATAACGACACTGAGCTGCAGGGGAAGGATGAAGGGTCGAGGAAGAGCGAGAGACAGAAACAAGGTCAGAGACACGGGGAGGAAATAGACAGGCCAGATAGAGACATGAGCACAGCAACATTCTCTTCGTGCAAGAGCAACTTAATATTTCCATTAGCGTGTCATCACCTCTCATTAGTAATGGAGCATAATATCTCTGAGACAACTTCCGTGATTTTATGTTTTATATCCCAGACAGACACAGAGGAGTGGGGATAAATTGTTCCTGTCCTCTCCTATTTGTTTCAGAATCTCTCGGGAGAGCGGCAGAACTAATGAGTTTGTGTAAAACGTAACTGTAAAGTTCTGAATCACGTATTCCTGTAAGTCCCATTTGTGCTGTCGACAGTGACTACATCAGGGCTGGATGTTAACGCTTCCTCTCTATTTCACAGTGCAGGCATATCCAGCAGTCCCCTGTGAGATGCTGCGTCTTCTTCTCCTCTACACTCTCCTGTTTCTTTTTCACCTATTGTCTCTCCATCTTTACATCCTGCATAAAGCCACCGCCTGAGGGCCCCAGCAATCCTGCACTAACCCTCTATCGGTTACCACTGCTCCAGGGAACAAAAGAGACAGAAATGAAGGACAAATGAAAAGACACAGACAGGTCTCGGATATCAGCCCGGATGTCGTTCCGGCAGGCTTTATCAAGCGATCCAGATAGCGTGGTCCAAGGCAGGGATTACCAAACTCTG
Organism: Genypterus blacodes; assembly: GCF_046128005.1. Lineage (NCBI taxonomy): Eukaryota > Metazoa > Chordata > Actinopteri > Ophidiiformes > Ophidiidae > Genypterus > Genypterus blacodes. The sequence goes on from NW_027466875.1 coordinate 109,147, forward strand.
AGTTTATTCATGAGGAGGAGAGTGAGAGACTGAGGGAAGGTTTGGGTAGCGATAAATTGGAAAGGCTAGTGACAGTGATACGGTGGGGAGGCTATGGGTGACAGCGAAGGGGTGGGGGGGGGGGTCTCACTCAGTTTCTGTCATTGAGTCAGTGGACTGGAATGTTGGGCTGGAGGACAAACCCTAAAAACCCCTCCGACAGTAGGGAACACACACACACACACACACACACACACACACACACACACACACACACACACACACACACACACACACACACACACACACACACACACACACACACACACACACACACACACACACACACACACACACACACACACACACACACAGTTTGCCCACACCCCACGCCTTGTGGGCAGGTGCCCATTCATTACATCATCTTGATCACAGTGCCAGTCAACACCCCGCCATCTGCAATCTTCTCACTTCTCTCTGCCCCATTCACAAACTCCCCATGTCACCCTTCATCGCCTTCACCTTCTTTTTCTTGTAATTTTTCATATCATTTACTTTCACTCACACTCTAAACCTTTGCCTTCGAACAGTCAAGCTTGATTCACTTCTTTCTGTGTGACAAATGTGTGTCGAGAGGGCGGGCTAGTTATCCACACAGGTGCTTTGATAGTACAGAGAATCAAAAAGTCATTTCCTTTTTTCATGTTTCTGACTTCACAAAAATAGCAACCTGCAACATAATACTGCTACATTGACATTTAATGCAGTGTGTTAGTCAGAAGGAAACTAAATTTGACCTTTATACATTCATAAAATGTATAAAATGCAGACATTTCAACATTTAAGGATGCAGCTTCCTAGTATACTCGTCAGAGCGTTATGGAAAACAGACACCGATGCAATCCAGAGAATGTAGAAAGGCAGAATGCAGATGGCAAAAAGCTAAACTCCAGTTTCACTACCACATCTATAAAGAGAGCCTTCGCGCTTATAAAGTGGAACGGAGAAAGCAAGGAAATCTCTTTTTTCTTAAATGAACAAAACAGTTGTTATTCTCGGAGTTATTCTATACTGTTGACAGGCTGACAAATCCTGCTGCTACTCAACCATCTCATCCTTATCAAGTGATGCATTGATTTTGCATCCTTTCTGACAGAAAACATTCTGGAGCTAGTCATTATGTTAGTTTCATTTTCATTATGAAACCCTGAAGCTTACTCTTCTACACCTAAAGTCTACTTTCTGTTGTCTTGATAATATGCTAACAGCTGCAGCTGATCGAGAATGTTGCAGCCCTAGTCCTCGCTAACACCAAGACCAGCGCTTAGATCACTGCACTGGCTACCTGTGTGTCAGAGGATGGGTGTAATACATTGCTATTTGTCTATAAAGCACTACATGGTCTCGGGCCATAATATATCTCTGACCTGCTTGTGCTCTATAAAGCACCCAGACCCCTCAGGTCTTCTCAGACAGGTTTACTCACTGGTCTTAGGGTCAGAAGTACACACAGTGGAGCAGCTTTTAGTTTTCTCTGCTCTGCACCTCTGGAACAAACTTCCAGTGGATCTGAGGTCTGTTCCTCTTGTTTGCTGCAGTATTTTATTAAATAATGGGCTTGTTATTTTTTTCACTGCCTCGGTACGGTAACCTTTTGCTTTTTAGCCTTTAATTTGATGTATTGCCTTTACTCTTTTTCTATAACTTCAGATTGTTATTTTTTGCTTTTATTTGTCTTAGAAATTATTTGATCTGTGATCTGTAATTTTAATGTCTTCATACACTTTCCATTGTATTTATGTGTGAACGCCATATAAACAAACAAACTTGCCTTCCCTTACAGAATTATTTTATGGAAGCTAGATCTTTTGGAACTTTATAGTGCATAATGCATACATCATTTTATAGTACAGAAATGGTATGGCAAAGTATGATAAAGGAGCAGTTTGTTTATTATTGATAGTGTTTTCGTTTTTTGAACAATACCAGCCCTTACTGGAGTGTACCTCTGTGTTGTCACAAATCCAATTTTGCTCTGCTGGCTTTTCCATCAATCTAATTACTCCTTGTCTCATTCAGTGTCGAGCTGCCGCATTCAGATGTTTGACTGTGCGGCAAACAGTCGCCTCCGATTACACCGCCTTGTCTCAACTTCACCCCCTCACACATTCCCCCTCCAATACTGTGACTGACACTTTCATGAGCTGCCTGTACATTAGCGGTCTTGGCGGGCCAAGGGCACGGCCCAGCTATCTCACTCTCCTATTACACGTGGCTGGCTGGCAGACAGGGACAGGACACTGGATAGCCTGTTGATAGCGGATGGAGAATGAGCCTTACTGATCTGAGAATGTGAGGAGAATGTAGGAGCCAGGGAACAGAAGGAAGGAGGGGACAGGAAGAGGATAAGGGAGAGAGAGGGATTTTGGAACTCCACTGTGGTGGCTTTGTTTAGGAACCAACAGTCAAACGAGAAAAAAAAGTTAAAGGAAAAGGGGTACTCATTGTGTGTGTGGTATATTCCTTATGGTGTGAGGAATCAACCAGTCTACACAATGAAAACCATTTGTTTCAAGGTTAAGCCTTGATTTGTGGGTTAGAATTAGTTAGGCTAAGGTGTGAGCTCGGGCATAGTGATTATGGTTACGGTTAGCTTCCAGGGAATGAATGCAACTCACTCAATCTTTTGTCTAATATTTGTTTTTACAACGTGTGTGTGTGTGTGTGTGTGTGTGTGTGTGTGTCCTCACCTGGGTTAAAGTGCCACTCATGGTGCTCTGAAGACGACACCAGCCCCCCCAGGACTGTGAAAAAAGTGACAGCTAACGGCCACAAGGTTGGCATGGCCATGACAGCAACAACACACCTGGTTACCTGTCCGGAGACGCACTGATGACCACACGCATACCTGTGGGGGAGGGACAGAGAGAATCAGAAGCATTAAAAAGTAGTTCTACCCTCACAGGATTCAGGATTCTTATCTGTCTCTGTTAGAAATATACCAACCACCATAAAAAAAAACATGGAGAAGAAGATTGCTTATCTGAATTCCCTCCGTCTGCTTTCTGCTCCCTAAAGATCCATCGGCTCCGCCAACAAACAGCACCTGGTGCCGCCACCCCAATGAGACCCTAAATCTCTGGCCAAAAACTTCTTTGTGGTCCCGAGGTAGAGGAATGAGTCACCAAACTCCATCGGCTGAGTTTCCCTCTGTCTAGTTAAACTCTTTCATGAACAATTTCATACCTAATGTTCGTCTACCTATACCTCTTCCAGGCATTGCATCTTGGCACCTATGTCCTGTTCAACTAGAATTTACCTTATTGTAATTTACTCTTGTTGTTTCTCTTTGGACTAGATCTTTGCTTGTGTTGTATACAAATCTCATATGTACTTCGGATATGTCACTTTGGATAAAAGTATCTGCTAAATGTTAATGTAAACGATGTTAAGGCACCCTTGATTTTGCTTATGCCGCTACAAACACATTACATGACACGTGCAGACAACTCCACCTACAGCTCTTGCCCCAAGGCTATGAAGCTTGCACACCTCCATCAATAATTCAGCTCCCTCAAATCTAATCCTCTTAATCCACAGCTCACAGCATGTATCAAAGTAATTTCGTTCAAAACATTTCTCATGCCGAGCTCAGCAACGGGCCAAGCCGCAGAGGAGTGAACACAAAGCCATATAGAGAAGGCCACTTTCACATGCTAATTTGTTTTTCACTCTAGCAGAAGAAAGCGGGGATAAAGTAACACATTGCTGCTTTTAGAAAGGTAGGTACACCCGTCATGGTAATTGCAGATGGTATAATTAGCTAGTCCTATTTTCTCCAAGTGACTTTTATTGTTTCTGTGTTGGAAATGTCAATCATGTTTCAAAATCGCTGCTTACAAACCTGCACACTCTTTATAAATATTGACTCATGTGGACTCTTATAACTGCGTGTTCGGAATAGGTAACTTGTGTGCTAAGAAATTAAAGCAGTGATCAATACAAGAGAGTGAATTGGTGAAAGAGAAAAGAAAGATGTACCTTTTTTGAGATAATGGATAGTATTCAGTACAAAGACCTGTGTGGCATTTTCACACACAATCAAATGCAGATTAGGTTTTAGATACACCCCCACACTGGTACACCTAAATGGAATGCAGCCATTATTAACGTTGGTCAGATATGGACAACAAGTCCAAGCAATAGAGTGCTGTTGATAGATGCCTTTGTACCACAATGAAATGCCAAATGGAAATAGACTCAGTTAAAAAGCTACAACTAATTTTGATATTTGTTGTGTTACTTGTCATTTTTTATAAAAACTGGTATGTAGTATGGAATTGGGACACATCTAATGAATGAATGATGAATGTGGGTTGAAAGTTACATTCGTATTGCAACGCCTATTTCTTAAAATGACATCATCCTTCATGATTTATTTCTTTAAAACTTGTGTTTTGTCAGGCAACAGTAGCCAAATTGTACCAAAATAACACAAGGCGTGAAACCATTAAGAGAGTGGAGGAGTCCCACTGATGAAGCAAGAGGGAAGAATGAAGCCTCATGATAAGACATCCAAAGGGGGAGTGACAGCTGGCAGCAAGAGAGGGAGAGAGAGAAAGACAGAGCGGCATGGTTTCCCTGTAGACCCTCTGTGTTTCGGCTTCATCTCTGAGTAGACTCGGACAGGCCGACAGCTGACACACAGCTGTAGTGACACGGGGGTTGTGGTGGGGGTGGGTGAATGGAAAAGGAATGAATGGTAGAGTTAGTACAGGCACAGAGAGCGAACAGGGCGGAGAAGACAGAACAAGAGCAACGATGACACGGGTACATGTGTGTGTATCTGGGAGGAGGGAGGTGGCTGAATTATTGCCTTGTAGTGTATGTATGCAAGTGTGCACGCGTGTGTGTGTGTGTGTGTGTGTGTGTGTGTGTGTGTGTGTGTGTGTGTGTGTGTGTGTGTGTGTGTGTGTGTGTGTGTGTGTGAGAGAGAGAGCACAGAGGAGATTTCAGACATAGCCAGCCAGTGCAGCTGTCCTAAATGGGAGACCAAGTCTACACAACGCAACCGATACATGGTGCAAGTGTTTTGGGGAGGGGGGGGACTAAATCTGAAAGAGAGGCTGACTGAAAGAAACACCCAAGTGGTCCAAATGGGTGAGAATGTGTGAGTGTGACAGATGACACAATGGTGAAATATGGAGCTTACTGGCCAACATGAAGGATACGCCTGCAAAACCAGAGCGGATGATATCTGCTGATCTGATGACGGCGGCGAGAAAAAGACAGTTGCCATAACAACCACTGCACTCAATCAACAAACATGACCTTTAATGAAGTCTCCTCAGCAGGACCAGGTGTCAAATGAATTTTGAAAGTATTTACTATTTTGAAATGAAAAAGCATTTTCAAAAAGCAGAAAATTGCATTCGACAGCCCAAATCATCACAGCTGTCAATGAGGTGGAAACTGTTTCACATAACACAACACAGATCAAACAAGCAATGTGGTCTGAAATTATAAACAGAGGGAGAAAAAAACACACACCAGATAAATGTTTCTGCAAGCAGGAGCATAACTTGCTTTAGCCATCCAAGAACATTGTTGTTGGAAAAGTCAAGTGGTGTTGAACAGCTGTGGTTTGTGGGAGAAGGACCCGCTCTGTTCTGGACCAGGCAGCCCAGCGTGGAGCCCAATCGACCCTCACACTCTGTCTGGGGTACATCCACGAGCAGGACTAATGAATACTTATGAGCAGCTGCCGTTTCTGTCCCACACAATGAAACATGAGTGACAAGGAGCAGCAGCGGAGAGGAGGGCGGTGGGACACAGGAGCACTTTTGAAGTTTGTAGAAGTTGCATCATTAGAGATAGTTTGCCAGAGTCTCTATAATTAGACTGCTTCAGTGACAAAACTGGAGCAAATCTCTTGACACCGTCTTACATCTTTTCTGGAGGATCCCCTATGTTAGCGCCAAATGTTAGCCTTATTCAAATCTATAAATAAGCCAGTCTATGTGATCTAAACCTCCACTTTGGTGTTTTTGCATGTTTTAGTCCACCAGTCAACCACTGGTATAACAGACAATGGTATAAAGAGAATTCACCTTTCACAGACAAAACTTGCTTGAGAGATGTAATAAGTCATCTAGCAGGCTTGTGTTTCAGTTGGGTTATGCACTTGTATGCCGGTTCTGTATACAGGTATGCAAAGACCTGCTTTCTTTCTTGTACTGAGCTGTTTTTTTTAGGATTTGTTTCTGCCAGTGGGAAGAAGCTGATGGAATATTCACCTCTGTGTGGGAGCACAAATCCTTCTTCACAGCTGTTTGAAGGGTGAAACAGTGCCAGCCGCAGAGACAAGGTCATTTGATGGTTTTCCTGAGAGTCAGCTGGTTTCTGTGACTCAAAGGAGTTGTTAGTGAAGTGTGAATCCCTGTGCAGAGTCTCTTTTTCAAAGGAGACAGGCTACAAAGGCAGTTGTAACTTGTTTGGATCCTCAAGTGTCCATGAATTCCTTCGGCTTACTTTGGTTAAATATTAGAAAAACCATTCAATGTAACATTGTCTATGCTCCAAGTGAGTAAACAACAGTCCAGCTCTACAGGTCCAGTTACATGGAGAGGTTAGAGGCTGTAGGTTTTCTCCAAATGAATTCATAGATAAGGTCGTCCTTGCTGCTTGAGGGTGTAATGATTGGTGAAGTTTGCCTGTGTGTTTTTAGGCTGGACTGAAAACCTGAAATATCTCAGCCCTCCATGGAACAGGTTTGAGACCCCTGACTCAAGCATATTTAAGAACTTAGCATTAACAGGTGATACGATTTCCATGACATACTACTGAACACCACTACTATTGCTCATAGTGTTGGTCATACATTGATCATCAAATCGTACAACTGTGTGTCACGCTATTCATGTATACAAGGAAGTACCAGTCAAGGCTATGGAATGTGATTTACTGAGTCTGACCAGAGTTTGAGGAAGTGGGACAGAGGATGAATGAGTCACAGGGTAATGGGATTTGATGGAAAAGAAAGGAGCATTGCCCACCTCAGGAAAACAAATTAAACACTATTAAGCACTTTCCTTTGAGCGATAACATGACATCATGTGATTTTAGGAAGTATTGAGTCATGATAAAAGGCTGAAGTAAGGATGTTGAGGGGGTATGAAAGGAAAAGGTGCTTCCAGGAATAGTTTGATTTTGCTTTGTATTGGATGACTCATTATGACAACTACTTGCTGCTGCTTCCATCAAACAACAAAACATAAAATCCAATCCAAAACTTCTTGGTGGCAGAGTCACAGCACGGCAACATCATATAGCAGCGCCATCACGGTGTGCGACAGATGTAATTCAAAAGCTGACACCAGGAAAGGTTTTTGCGCAGAGACCAATGAGTCAATGCTTGAGGGTGGCACAAAACAAGTAAAAAAAATGAATGTAGTAAAAGTGGGTTCATTACCATGCTGCTAGAGCAAGCTGAAATCAATCAGAACTTTAAGAGTGAAATCTTAACAGCTTCACGTTCCCCTGGTGATTCCATACTTGGAAGCAGGTTCACTTGGCTCCTCATTACATATAAGCTGCAGCATTGCTTGCCATATCTGCATGCAGACAGAGACAAATGGTAACTGATTGCCACAGGCTGGTCTGGCAAGTGAAGCATGCCTATCAACACAAGACAATAGAAGCTAGCGGAGGGAACTGCCCCAATGTTCCAACTACTTAACAATATCTTTGAGAGAACCCAAGTGAAAAAGAATTTGATGTTGTTCCATGGGTGCAGAAATAGAACAAAGCAAAACATAAAACAACGTCCGTGCAACTAAGGGCCCTGTTAGCACCTTTGGCAACCAAGGTGAGCAACACTGAGTCAGCTTTTTTTAAGCGGTATTATCTGTATCCTGAGAATCAAAGTGTTGTAGACACTGGAGGCAGTAGAAAAAAAGTGTTTTGGATGAAAAGTGGTTTTAACGGACAGAAGCAGCAGTGTTTTGGTTCTTGGAGCCTGAAGCTTCATACGTGTCAGCACATGTCGATGCCTCAGGTCTCGCTTTCGCACTCTCTGTATTACTCATTTGGAATGAGGGAAGGGCCATCTCACCTTCTAGTGAAAGTGAGTTAATAAGAGCTTTCTCTCGTACTGAATGTAAACCAGAACTGGCTGCTGAGCATTCTTGCCTATGGCGAGGATAGATCAGGTTCGCTGACCTTATAGTTCAGCCACGTTAACGTCAAGGCTTGTATGATAATGACAAATCTAGCAGGAAAAGTAGTACTGGCATGCTAATATGAAGTACTGAGGCAGCACAGGAATGTATGTGGTCTCTGGTACTAATTTGACACCACCGATTGGGTGTATAGACGCTCTTTTAGGGCTGCAGTGTGATGGCAAGCTGAGGTCCAATTCCCTGAATTCAATTCACACTGTGTCACTGCCACCTGTCAGAGAACAAGTGAGGAGGCGGAGGGGAGGATGGGGTGAAAGGAGAAAGGAGAGGTATGTGACAGCACAGTGCTACTCTCACAATGGGCAGAGAGAAAACAGCCTCCTAAACTGCCACAGAGAGACGGGGAGCAGGGGAGAATGCCTTCCAGTAATCAAACGAAGAGGCTCAGAATGACAGAGCGAGTGTGGGACGAAATCAACTTTTGGCCCTCAGGTGGGTGGGAATTATTCATCCAGTGAGCGGCATGTGAAACCGAGAAAGGGAACAGGAGAAGGGAGGGAGGAATGGTGGGAGGGAGGGAAGGATGGCTCAAGGCTTTGGAAGAAACAGAACAGAGCAGAAGGAGAACCTGAGCGTTCAGGTCAAACTGGAATTTGTTCAGTAAGACTCAGCATTTTGAGTCAAAGTGAGAAAAACAGACTGGCCCAACCCAGGCCGCTCACAGATGTCTCCAACTCCTATCTAATGAACGGCAGCTGAGGAGGGAGGGAAAGTCTCAAAGCTCCAGGATGATACCTTGCGTTATTAGGTACATCCAATACAACAACCTAGAGCCCATCGATGCTATCGTTGTGTTTGCTGTGCATTGGACTGCACTACACTGGGAGGTCTTCTACAACAACACCATCACAAAACTGGACCACAGAAATTACATCGAGCAAACCCTAAACTCTAAAACAGTTGTTAACAAAACCTGAATATGATAAGCCAAGAGTTGTTGCAGAGCTGTGTAGACGTGTGTTCCTAATAAAATGCCAACTTAGTGTAACTATTGCACAAGAAAATTAAGCTGCAAATGCTGACGTGACCTGATTATCTCCAAGTCCCTTGTTACAATTCTGTGCCACACACACACGCGCAGACACATGCCACTTCATCATTGTTGAAAGCCTCAGGCACAGACTGATACCTCTATCACACTTTCAGTCTCCTCCTCCGTCTCGGCCTCCTAAAAAAGTGCTAAATTACACATCACAGAACAGTTTCCTGGTGCTAATATGCACCTCCAAAGCCCTGTGGTAGGGAGAGTCAGGCAGGTTCAACCCACTCGATGTGGATGTCATTACAACCAAGATTTATCACTCCAGGTAAGCTTTGATGTTGAAGAGGGTTTTCTTCCATTTTCCAACAAGGTTTTCAAAAGCTCTTAATTTGCCAGAAGCCATTAATAATTACTGGTGGTATACAGAGCCACAAGAGACGGACAAGCAAGCCAGGCGAAAATACCACTGAGTGTGAGCTTTGGAGGGAGATAAAAAAAAAAACATCAAGCCAGAAAGAGTGAAAGGGAAAGAGGGGAGCTTGAGCTCGCTTTAATGTGTGTGAGTTTCCATCTTTTAAAAGCTTTGTCTACTTTTCCAGGAGCACAAAGTTGAGCTACCATTGTTGATGACACATGAGAGAACGACGTGATTCACAGCTGAATCAGTTTCATTGTTGGCACCAATATGTTTTCATTCTTTCACTGAAGTAGCAACATTGTTTACTTTATCTCATTCTTTCAGAGGGACACTTGTATCATAATTGGCAATTTAAAGCTTTCTAGTCAACTGCTGCATTGTTGCAATCATCGAGTTGTTGCTGCATTTGTATCGCTCAGTTTCATTGTGACATAAGAGGAGGATTTTCATTGTGAGAGCGAGGCAAGTTTATGTTCCTGCTCCAACATGAGGCATCAAGCACATACATATGAGATCCCCTATGAGATACAATCTCAAAAAAAGCTTTTAAAGGCAGCCAAAATATACACAGAAACATTTCGCTTACATCTATACCAGCCGCTACAGTACAATCTAACCAGGGTGCCCTTAACTTGCAGAGCAAACACATAAACGAGCAGGGCTCACGGGAACGATAGCATAGGGGAGGCAGGGATGGATGAGGGGAGAAGGAGGAGGAGGATAAATGAAACATCTATAACTGCTTCAAAGGGAACAGAGCGATAGAAGATGATGAGGGGAAATTTGTGTTCTATGATAGATGTATAATGTAGAGAGAAAGATTACCAGAATGATCAATTAGGGGATCAAAGGTGTACTGGATGTCAGGGAGGGATGGAGGGACAGGGGGGTGGAGGAATCCGACACGGTGGGAAGGGCTGGTCTAAGAGGGAGTGGGACGCTGGAGATGGTAGAGAGGACGCAAGTAAATCAAATAAAGATTTGAGAGTTCCCTGGCAGGCAAACCCTGAGCCAATGCTGTTCACCACCATCCATTTAGAGTTTACTTCTCTTAAAGTCTCATCAAGCTGGCTGTGCATGTGACCAAAACAAGAGAAATGCAATTGAAAGGTCCTGATGTCTAGACTTGAAGGGAAATTGGTTTAGGGAGAGAGGATATGGACACTGATGTATTTCCTCCAATTGGTTTCATTTCCCATAAAAGGGTCGCAAGAGAGGGGAGGCACGTGAGCGAATCCTGTCTTACAATTCCCCCAGTGGCCTGGAGGTTTCTGCTCCATCTGTCAGGAGCCAATTGCACCAAACGCATGGTTTGGTGAAGTTGTTGCCCAATATACAATTACTGTTAGAGGAATCGCATCAAAGACAGTTCTTTTGTTCAGTATGAAAGTCATGATTATATTGTTTAATGCAGTGTACTCGCCACATTAGCCACATCAACATAGAGATCCAAGCAACGGTGCAAAACATGTAATGCAGTCATTGTGAAGGATCTGGCTTTGGATCATGTTTTGAACTGAACAAGCCAACTTCTTAAATTGGTGAACAACCAGAAAAGAAACAAAGCAACAGGTCAACAGAGCGACAGAGCGCTGGCCTTCACCCAAACAATGAGCCAGACAAGAGGCTGAGTTCAATGATTAACTGGACTAACCAAACCAGTGGCCCCATTGTGATGACAAAACCAAACACCTTCAGCCAACTGTGGTTCTCTATGTGTGTGTGTGTGTGTGTGTGTGTGTGTGTGTGTGTGTGTGTGTGTGTGTGTACGCATGCTTGCACACCGACATGAATGTGTGTGGTCTCCTGCGCTGGAAACAGCAATACTGCAATAAATTAGATATAACGAACCTTATATCAACAAACATCACAGGATGTCTGGAACCTTACACGGAACAGACACTTTCAGATAAATGATACTGCTATGAACATGATGCAACACAAATCAATACATTCATCTAAGCCTGCCAAGTCAAAGTCAAACCTGGAGAAACAATGCTCACAAAAAGTACGTATGACAAGCACAATTATACTCACAGAGCTGTTATTTCCTCGTAACTCATACACTGTGCTTTGCCTTGGTTGACCTGCACAGCTAACAAAAGACAGTTAGACAAGCTCAATGAGTCTCCCAGGACACTCAGGGAGAATTAACATCCAGATGCCCATTAGACAGAGACCCAGCAGTCCTGAGCTTGTGGTGAGGGACTCTCCCACCACTTAGAGCTCTTCCTCATTTTATGCCGCCGGTTTTGCTACAGAGGCAGCGAGGGAGGGACGGGGGAGAGAGAGAATAGTCTTTTATTGCTTCTCTATCTATTGGCAAATAGCACAGGCACTCCACCAACCCCCTCCAAACAATGCTGCACCTCCCTGCTCAGCTCATGGCATCTACCGTTTCCTTCTAGAAAAATGGCACACACATCACGCCCACTGAAGAGGCTCAATGCATGTCCTCCATCAGGCCACCCTTGCCTACACACAACATCCAACTGGAAACACACACACTCACAACACAAAAGGATCAGGCTCAATATTTCATCACACAGACTGCGAGGCACAGAGCTGAAGTATGCAGTTTCGAGCATAAATTTCCCTACATTTCTGCACCACCTTCAGAAAGGATGACAGTAATTTATTACAGCACATGCTTGATTCACTATCACCGGTCCCTGCTGGGATGGAGATGGTGATATTTCCTTTTTTAAGTCCAATGCTTGCTGGAACTTATTCCCCCGAGGATGGCAGTGTTTTCTGTAGCAACGCTCAGAAGCCATGCAGCTCTGTGCTGTTTGCAAGTTGGGTCCTGGTGACTTATTAGCTCCCCCATGGAGAACTGCCTCATTAAAGACCAGAGGTGTGTGAAACTGTCTTGCTTTGAGGTCACAGGGGTTAACAACCTGTGTAAAAATTGCCTCCTAGATGTTGTGAGGTCATTTGAAACATTGGACATTTTACTGACCCGTTCTCCAGCATCTCTGGAGGAATCCCCTGTGTTCACCCCCAGTGGCCTTTGTGTGTGTTTTCCTTCTTGGGGTGCAATGTAAAGCAAGTGGAGATTGACTCTGGATGGTTCTTTGGGCGTTAATCGGACTGGAAACGACTGAGACGTCCATTTTCTATCAACTGTAATGTAACTTTGTACAGTCTGCTGTTAACAGACACGTGGACTTTGTTGCCACATTTAGCGAGATGTTGACCAGCACAGTTTGTAACAAGTCTAGATCATGATGTACACTGTCATAACATTTCAGCTACGCAGTCGGCAAATGCCACAATGTAGCTGCCGCACAACGCAACGCTTCACCTCCAATGTGCTCCCCAACAGTCTGTGGCAAGCGTCCAGTGAGACTGAAAGACGCCAAAGCAAAGACAGACAGAGAGACAGACAGACAGACAGACAGCTGGAAATATCGACTGTAATATTATTATACTCGGTTATGGAGGAGAAGAAGAAGAAGAAGAAAACGTGTGTGTCCGGCGAGGAGGAATTCATTAATTACGCGGTTTTACTTACCTAGGAGACACGGAGATGTGGGCTTTGACAGCGGTCCAAACTTTTACATAATCTGTGTAAAAGCGAATGTTTCCTCTGCCAGTCACGACGCGCCGCTCGAGCGTATTCCAACGGTGCCGGAGCAGTTGTTGCGCTCAGTTCGAGATCTTGTCAAAACTCTCAAAATAACAAATAATAATATTTGACTCCGAGATTCCGGATGAATTTACTATCGAAGCCCGACTCACGTTCCACACTCCCGGTGAAAAATATTTAAAAAGTTCTTATAAACGTAGGAAGCTTCAAATAAACGTTGTGGAGAACCGTCCGGGGTCCCTCTCTGTGTGTCTGAGCCCCGGCTGCCTCGCGCCTCAGTCCGGGCTCAGCAGACGGGGCCAGCGGGCGCCACCAGGTGCTCATTTACATAACTGCACCGGCTGCGACCAATCACCGCTCAGAGCAAGAGTTCTGATTTAATATTCAACTGTGCCGTTCAGCCAATCAGAGCTCATCAAAGGAGGGAGCGGTGACCTTAACAACAGCATGGATTAATATGAAGCCTCTGGGAGAAATGTGCTGCTTTGTTACTGGAATGGTGAGGTTTGACATGTGATACAGCATGGGGGGAGATTTCACCTTGCTAACCAGTTTCATGTAAGAACATATTCTACCTAGTGAAATGCTAGCAAACATAACACATTCTAAAGAGAATTTAGGGTAGAATTATACAAGCAGTAGCCGTAAAATTAGCTCAATCAAGAGTAAAAGAAATTGTTGTGAAGAATAGGGTGAAAAAAATGTATTAAGATGAATTTCATTTATGTTGACACGATGACATTTAAAATGTAGTGGTGTAGTATTTAGTATCTCAATTTCCAGTAAAACAGCAGTAAAACTTGAGTAAATATACTTCCCATCTCCCACTCCTGCCTGTTTTAAAAATGATTCTTTGACTATATAAACTAGTTAACTTTCAGCATAAGCTGTTTTGCTTTCCTCCATCTATACAGCATCTGGCCTCTGCTATTTAATGTGGACCTACAAGACTTTACCTTTGTGTTTAACTCAGAAAGCAACTTTATTACAGAGTATTGGCTGTGTAACTGTATACTATTACTGCCCTTGGGCTGTAATGACTGAGATGAAAGGGTTTACAGCAAAGTACAGCAATGGAGCAAGATTCCTATGAGTTGTGGACATTTGGTCAAAGCAGACGTGTTACAGAATTTTAATGTTAAATTGAGGCATGTGTGTTTAAAAAGGACTCGTTTGTCCTGAGAGCATGAAGAGTATTGTCAGATGCAGAGAGGCGGAGGGAGGAGAGGGCTTTTCAGCAGCGAGCAGTATGTGTTGGCACTTGCCCGCGAGACTGAGAGGAGGGAAACTTTAGCAGGCACTCAATCAGCAGCCAGGGACAATAAAGGTCATTACAGCCCGAGCTCCACCTTGGATAAACAGAGAAGAGCCATACATACACTCTGGCTGCTGTCGAAAGTCACAGCATGTTTGTATGAGTGTATAAATACATGTGCATACTGTTTTTTATGTCATAAATGCCATAAGGTGAGGCAACTGAATCTGAAATGTAATAGATGTGAATCAATTCAGTCTGTCAAGCTACAGTATATAGGCTGATGTTGTTGTTGTGTTGTTGTTGTTGTTGTTGTTGTGTGTGTGTGTGTGTCTGTGTTTATGTGTGTGTGTGTGTGTGTGTGTGTGTGTGGGTGTGTGTGTGTGTGTGTGTGTTTGCGAGGGGCAGGCAGACCAATCTATTTTCTGTGGGGGTACAAAGGAAAACACATTTCTTTACAACAGCCTGCATGTATATTTCCACATCTCTCTGCTACTTCATGTAGCTACTCCCCCCCACCCCTCTCTCTCTCTCTCCTCAAGTCTCTTTGTATATTAAGTTGTGAGTTTTGTTGGATTTTCATTTGGCCTGGCCTGGTTCTCTGCATATCATTAGCATGCTGTCACCAGCTTTCAATTCATAGTTTAACCAAGAACACACTCTCTCTCTCTCTCTTTCTCTCTCTCTCATCTCTCTCGCTTGCTCCCTCTTCATGTAAATCACTTCCTGTGACTTAAATCATTCAGTAATGATGATTTATTTATGTTTTCTGCTTCTCTGGAGTATGTCTCACAAAGCTGCAGGCTCTGGTTTTATTTTTTAACTTTGCTTTTGAATAAACTTATTTTCAAGAGAGGTTTGTGAAGTTGATGAAGAAATCATTCATGTATATCTAAAGATTTATTATCCATGAAGTTCTTTGTCAGAATGGTGAGCGAGTCCCAAATAGTTTCAGAGCAGGGACATTTTCCAGCTCTTACTCTCTGCAGAGCCTCTCCTTTCTCTCTTCAGTCTTTCTTGTCAAGCACATCGTCCAGCTGGCTCTGCTTTGTTCGTTGTCTGGGCAACTGCAAATCACTCTGGCGGACCTTTTTCAGTATTATTTACTTTCTTACCTGTGCTTCCTCTCGCATTCTTATTGTGACTGACTTTCTCAGCTCCTTCTTATTCCCAACACCTTCTCTATATTTTTCCATTCCACCAAAAAAAACTCAGTTTCTGTCTGAAGTGTTTCGGTTTGTTGTCAAGCCCATTTCTCCCTCCTCCCTCTCTACTTGCTCTCGCTTTGAGCGAAAACCAGTGGAGCATAAAAAGCAGGTCTGATCCTGTGAGGAATTCACTTGGAGAGAGATGAACAGTGAGTAGGCTAAAAGGGGGGAGAGAGAGAGAGAGAGAGAGAGAGGGCTAGAAAGAGAGAGAGAGGGAGAGAGAGAGAGAGAGAGAGAGAGAGAAAGAGAGAGAGAGAAGTTCAAGTTGTGTTGCACTTTAGAGTCAGCAAGGACAAGAAAAGTGGCACGTAAAGGTAAAGACAGATGAAGTGAAGGAAAAAGTGTCCAAAACATCAACAGACAACGCTCCAAATTAGAAATGGAAGTGTTCAATGAAGGAATTTCATGGGACAATACAGGCACACACACACTCACACACACAAACATGCAGGCACCCTGTCCACCCCCTTTGGTGGTTTAACAGCTGTGTGGGGCAGCAGGATTCAGACAACACAGATCAGCTCCAGAATGCAAAGCTTGCAGTATGTTGGGAACCAATGCAAAACCACATACCAAACATTCTACTCTCTGAAAAATCCCCTCCATGCCTTTTTTCACTGGAAATGCATGAAACTAGAAAATGTGTGAGATGTGTCGAGGCGGGGGAACAGCCCCAGAGAACTCCACAGCTCTGGTTCATACGATCTGTTCTCTTTCATCCCACGTACGCCCTGATTTCAAGGCTGTGATTGGTTTATATATGAAGACCTGTGTGTATACACTTATACATGCGCACACACTGTTTACCGTGACTTGTCTTTGCTCTGTTAGTATCAGTGTCAGAGGCCTGGGGTAGGTCGTATTTGATTGGCCCCGAGAGAAGATCTGGGAGCGGTGGAGGTGTCAGGGGTCGCAGGGTCACCGTCTGCCCCTAGGGGAGATTCTTGGGTGGGGGTCATGGTGGGCGTCACAGCCCTGCAGCGCTCTTTTTAGGTGTGCAGAGCGAGGAAAGGTTGTGTCAGCCCCTCTCACTTTCCGTAATCTCTGCAACATTCTTACATCTCTGTTCCCTGTTGTTTTCCTATTTAAAACTATATTTTCCTGATGTCAGTGTGATAAGTTCTATCTGACCCTCCACAGGTTGAGTGATGCCTTCAGGCTCACTGACCTCTTACACAGACGGACATTTTGAATTTGAAAACAATTCCACAAGTAAATAAAGCATCCTTCACAGATAATGTTTATGTGCTCCAATCATTTTTGAGCAAAATGCCAGACAGACAGAAAACTCATATCACAGTTTATTGGAAATCTATTCAGGAAGAAAGAACCAAATGATGACAGAAATGTGTTCTGTATAGACTTTGTACACACCGCAGTACCAGTGATGGTGGTGGTGTTGATATGTCTGTAGCTGCTTTGTGTTACATTATGTGTTACAATGGTTTGAAGTATAAATGGAGGCTATCTGATTGTTGCTGATATAGTAGGTAACATAATATAACATAACACAGAATTTGGAAACTGTGACTTCTGTTTTCTGGTTTATTCTGATTTTATTTGTACACACTTTTCAAGTTCTCAACAAAAATAGTTATATATTCTTTCTAAATCATTATGTTATTGTCAATATTTGTCATTAATTAATTTGTGACTGATCAGTTGATTGTCTCAGCACCGTAGATAGTATCTGCTGGATAAATCCCAGCTGGATGTGTGTGAAATGACTCGTGGTTGGTATGATGAGCTCAGTGTTGCCAGGGGAATGTTTGTGTGTGTGTGTGTGTGGGGGGCGGGAGTGGAGGGTGCTAGGCAGGCGCTCCATATGACCCCTCACACAGTCAGGAGTCCCTAGGGACCCTCTCAGCTGTAGCAGTGCACTTGTGTCTCTTCTTCCTCATGGCTGGAAGAGGAGGAGGGGGGGGGGGGACTCTTTATGGGTGTCAGGTTTCTCTCCAACTCTGAAATCCCCTGCTATTTGTCTGAGCTTCTCTCTCTCTCTCTCTCTCTCTCTCTCTCTCTCTCTCTCTCTCTCTCTCACACACACACACACACACACAATCTCACACACACAGACAGACACACAGACACACACGAATGAGATGAAGGGAGTAACATTTCAAAGGCAGAGGAAAATAGAGACAGTAGGAAAAATAAGGGAGGAAAACAAACATAATTATGAAGGCAACTAAAAGTTTATGAGCTCATCTCAAGTTTTAAATTCACAATCCTCAAAGTAACTAATAATTACAGCCGTGAGAAAAATGCAGTAGAAGCATTCAAAAACCCAAATGTCAATTTACTCGGATACCTTCCAACACACACACAAACCTTTACACACACACACACACACACACAGCGAGGGGAGAAGGACTCTGCTGTGGCGTATGGGAGCCTCCTCCACAACTGTCGCCCTCTGTTCAAACTGTCACTCAGGCCCCTCCGCAGCTTTGCTTCCTCCTTCCTCTGCCCTCCTCCTCACCTGTCAGAACCAGCCGCTGAAAGAGAGCCGCCCTCCTTTCATCTCCCCTCTCTCTGAGCTGCTAACAATAGAGCGCTGGTAATTACTCGCCATAACCACCGTCGGATGTGTCCAGATCTACTCCGCCCGGCCCTCTTTACCAATTACACGTTCAGCCACATACAGAAGCCTTTACACGCCCTGACTTGAGCTCACACAGCACTTTGACTCAGCTGATCTCTGTCCCACAGGGTCTGTGTGTGTGTGAGACATTTAATTAGAACCCATCTTCTATCACTGTAATGAATATTCAAACTGGCCCAGGCCAAAGGGAAAACTTAACTCGGCATAATTCCGCACTCCTGGTCTAAGGTTAATCACCATGGTAACCCCATTCTGAATCAAAGTCAGACTCTCCCTCCCTTTTTTAACTTTCAGGCACACTGTTGCTGGCTTCTTCCAGTGAGAGTGAATGTTGTGGTGGATTTGGAAGGCGGTGGAGATGAGGTGGGGGGGGGGGGGGTGCTTGGCTGGGTGCGAATGAGTGCCATTGCAATGCAGTGAGAGGTGGCGCTAAAAATATCTATTGACACATGGACTCCGACTCACCAACAGGGTCACAGACAAACACACAAGCCGTGACCAAAGGGACTCTCATTCATGCGCCGCAGATACACAGACATGTATACACCGCACACATACCCAGAGGAGATCTGCATGCGCACACAGATTGATTACACTTTCTAACAACGCATAACCAAAAAGGGATTTATAAGCTGTAACTGGTGGCATTTGAAAGGCGATTTGTGCACCAATAATAAGCCATAATTAATAATATCAACCTGTAGTTTGCCAGCGTCGACTGAAGTAGCATTTCACAACCTGTTGAGCTGATGTACGGGAGAAAACCATGATGAACTTATTATTCCAAGTGCCAGCTAGACTTTATCCTGCACTTTCACGGTGGAAGACTGGAAGAAAGCCATATGCTGACAGTCAAGGTGTGATTTAAGCGTTTAAGCGTACATGGCTCATATATAAAGAGGAGAAAAGAGCTCTAAAAAGATCTAATACAGGAATGATCACTTTGCAGGAGAAGAAAATATTTAAAAACCATCGAGGGATACATAAAGAACAGAAGTTTTGTTGTGTGCAGAGAGCTTGTGGGCAGAAAGATAAAGTCTATGGTTTATTCATGAGGACAGAGGAATCAGTTACTCATTGTTTTCTACCACACCAAAGTTGTTCTTATTGGTGATTTATTAAAACATAGAATCTCCAACCATTAATAAACCACCAGCAGTAACGACAAAATGTTCCCTTGTTAGAAAGTGACACCCACAAACAAAAACAATGCAGGATTTAATGAAACAAAACACACAAAGGCATGATTATGAACTGGATTACTGAACTAGAAAATACTGCATCCCTGAGAGTTTGCACTGGCTGTGTCTTGTGTTTAGGGAAGCTTGTGTAAAAGAGAGAGCAGGGCCTTTCCACACACAAGCCTGAGCTCTCTGAACAAACAAACTCAGCTGCCATATTGTGAGCCTGTGCAGGGGGACTATGGGAACGCATCGTGTTGAATGCTTGCTGCAACAAATATTGTTTCAGAGTTTTAGCCTGCGCTGACATACTGTGAGGCCAGTTTGGAGGCAGCGATCTCCCCCAGGCAGAGCCATTGTCTGGCTTTTCATTGTGCTGTGCTTACAGAGACGTATGGGTGTGGTGTGTTTACCTGGGTCCGATCCTCTGTCGCAATATCATCTTACAGTGATGTGTTTTACTCGCAGGACTGTCTGAGCAACTAAGTGTCACTCACATGTAGACAGGTGGCTGACAGCTACTTCCCCCAAAACAATCAATGGTATTTATTTGTTTTGTGTCTAAATGGCATACTCACACCTCTCCACTCCGATCAAACTCCATGGTTATGTCATTTCATTTATTTTCACCTTGAAAGGTCAATAAACAGGAGAAGAAGCTGAGGAGGACAACCACACCGACCGCAGAGCTCTGCTGCAGCACCAGGATGCTGACTGAGGTACAACTGTCGAGTTGTAAATCAGCGTGTGTGTGTGTGTGTGTGTGTGTGGTCTGTATGTATGAGCCTACTGACTTAGATGTGTACACTCAGATATATCAAAGCTTATCTGCAAAAGAAGAAAGGGAGCGACAGAATCCGGTCTCATAATGGTTTGTGACCCACCTTTCCAGGGTGATAAAACTCAGCATGGGTGTGATATCGTATAACGCATACTGCACATACACACTGTTAACACCACAAATGAGAAGCCTGTGTTCAAGCGGTGTTGCACACCTGACCATTAACTGCTGCAAAGATCACGCCAGTGCTGCCTGTGATAGCCCTCTAGTGACCACATAGGTGCGCCATGCCATCCAGGATGTATAACTATAATATACTATAATGAGACTAACTGCAGTCCAGCTGATACAATCAACCCAACTGGGCCATTTGAGTTGAGTTTTATCTATAATTGACCTTTAAGGGAATGAAAAACACACCTATGGCTAATGTTATTCTCCGTTATCATAAGAAGCTTTAAAAACTTCCCATTTAATCTCTCTCTCTCTCTCTCTCTCTGTCGTGCATGTGTGTGTTCCTGTCTGCTGCACCCAAGGGAGCATGTAAACCAGACTAATGATTTTTTTTTCTGCCCTGCTTTTGCTCTGGTTCTCATATGAAACCAATTCATTACCGGTGGGTCACACCCACATGTTATTTGGGGTCACCTAGGGAGCGAGAACGGGGCAAATAAGAGAGGGGGAAAGGGGCAAGAGGGCAAAAGTCCTCCAAACAACCCAGATTACATCATGAGAAAGCTTTCCAAGACAAGAAAATATCAAATTCAAAACACATGGGTAATGTTGGCGTGACTGATACTGGCAGCAAAGACATTTTACACATCAGACTTTAATTAACAGTTTTGAAATTTACGGTGTCACGCACCAGTAAATCTAGGGTCTTTGTCTGGCTGTAATTACTGCCATGCAGGTCTCAAGGCCACAACATACTTCAAGCTCTAGCTGGGGAAATTAAACCGCTCAGGCCTTTGGCTGTAAATCGGAAACAATTCCAGATGATTCCTTTTTGCCACTTCTGAGCTTATCTAGTCAGCAAACGGCATCTCCAAGTACGGCAAAGGTTGACATGAAAACCCACATCATGCAAATGGTGGGGATTTCCACCCACTTCCATCCCATAAATAACAACTATGGCAGGACTCAGTGGTGATTATACTCATGCCATCTAAATCCATCTTTCGTTATTGTGGGCGGCTCAATCGTAAAATGAAGCCCATGATGAACATAATGAGAATATATCATTCCATCAAGAGGACTGAATAGGCACTGAGAGCGTGAATAATGTGACAATCACTGTCAAAGCAATCAAAGTGAAATACATAATTAGTCAGACGCAGTATTACAACATTACGACATACTCTCAAATGGGATATAAATTCAAGGATTTGTCTCAAAATTTGAACAGATGTCTGTGGAGCTCATTTCAGTTGAAACTTGAGGAGTTGATAATTTATTCCATATGTTTTACAGTTAATAAAATCTATAGTGTTCTAGTTATTGCTTGAGCCACTTTCTTCGTCTCTTGTAGGCCTACGAAGTTTAGTAATTTTAAGGCCGAACTAGAATCGATTCCATGAACAACCAGTATCACTTTGAAGGAGCTGTTTTGTTTTGACAGTCTTTCTGTTTTGGAGGACAAATGATTCACATTCATTGCAAATATAAAGATGATTCCTTTGCGCAATTTACATGTGTGATGGGTGTGTGTGTGTGTGTGGCTTGGTAAAAGTAGTTCAGCTCCCTGGGCAGGCTGCTCTTTCATCACATTACACAATGCTGCAGTATTAACTTTAAGCACAAATAATTATATCATCATACTCCAAGCTTTTTAATAACTCGGTTTATCCTTTGAAAATGTGTGCTTGGAGAAATTCAACTCCATTTCATGCTACCTGCTTTAGACATTGTGCTTCCGGTAATTTACCATGTAGGCAGCTTAGGAAAAACTTTAATTAGATTCTAGTACAGTCCAGCAGAGTAATTATCCGTCTCTGCTACTCATAAAAAGAAGCCGCCTACTAATTATAAGACAACATGAGCAGTAAAGCACTTACATTTCCATGATTACAGATTTATATCTCAGGCTGTTTGGCATTCAAAGTGTGGCCTGACAAAGCTCATTAAAACACAACTGAGCGGTCCACTTTGATCACAATGCTCCTTTAATGTTCTGTCAAAACACTTTCAGGAAAAACACATCATCTGTTCTGGGTTTAATTGTCTGTATTCTTAATGAGCCGCTTTGGAATTGTGGGTAAGTCTTCAGTGTATTAGAGTGCGTATGTAGTGTTTAGAGGAATTGTTCCAGTTATGAATCCTCGGTTAACGTGCAAATGTCTTAAATGATTTTAAGTGAAATGATTATTCTTTACCAACAAAGACACAGACTCGTTTGGTCTCAGGACTTTTCTTTTATTGCAGAAAGCAATCAGGTTTGCTGTGTGACATACCATGAATGAACTGAGGGATGCAACAGAAACCTCAAGATACTATTTCTATGTTCAAGAAAACTAATGATGCAAAAGCAGGGATGACCAAGGCTTTAGAGGATTTGCAGTAGACTGGCTCAGATCTGATACTGATCTGATCCGCTCTTTGTCAGTTATAGTTCACAAATACCAATGGAAGTGCAAAGATGAAGTCTGTAATTTTTTATGACAGATTGTAGTGATGACCAGTCTCTCTTTCTGTGTGAATACCAGGGAGTTCCAGTGCATCAGTACCTGCATTAGCACAATCACACTTGATTGAACGCAGCCAAAACCTGCACTTAACAGGTCTCCAACAGCATGCAAAGATAAGGACTGTAGTTCAGTAGTTAAAACACTACATGTTTAAACGCCCTGAAACAGCCTGGTCCAGCAATAAAGAGAACCCTTACCCCCCTGCCCGCCCGCCCGCCCGCCGCCCGCCCGATGACTGAGAACTGATGTCCTGTGAAATGTGTAGAACCACACAAAGTAAAAAAATCACTGACATTATTGAAATCAAAACTAAGTTCATGTAAATGAACTTAGTAATGGAGTCATAACACTGGTAACGGCTGAACGGGAGAAATGCTGGTTTGATCCCCACTATCCAGCCCCTTAACCAAAGCTATGCCACGCCACATTCCATACAGCAGATTTGAACAGACTCCTTAAATCAAAGTCTGTTGTGAAAGTGCGATGCCGTGCCGGGGGAGCCTGATTTGCTGCACCTTGCATGACCTTTCACTTCTGCAAAATAACAGATTGGTTAAACCGCAGTAAGCCCCTTCAGAGTAAGGGAAAGTATAAGAATCACTTTATTTGTTTCTAAGTACATGCAAAACAAATGATCAAACCAAACCAAACCCATTTCTAGAATCGCAATATTAAAGAACAAGCATGATGGAGGAGAGGCACAGCATGTAATACTGGAGATATACATGCAGCATACGCTCCCTATGTGAAAGAGATAGAAACTGAATGAATGAATGAATGAATGAATGAATGAATGAATAAATGAATAAATGAACGAATGGAAATGGCAAGGATGTGTTTAAGAGAGGAGGAAGAGAGAAGGAATGCAGGTTTCATAAAGGACTTAAAGTGCGCTGGGGAAGATGGGAACGTCAGGGCGGAGCAACCATTGGTTTTTGTTCTCGCTCGATCTTTGCCAACATTATCAGTCGCAGTTGTTTTCCCGAAGGACATTATACATGTTGACAGTGAAACCAGAGGACCTATCATCCTTCCTTTTGGGATGTCTTAACCCCTCATCATCATCATCATCACCGTCCTCATCATCATCTGCGTCCCTGTCTCTCTCGTCCTCTGGCTCCGTGCTAGACTCTCCGTCCTCCTCATCGTCCCTCTCTGTCTGTTCTTCCTCTAGTCTTCCTTGTAGAGCCATGATTTCTGGCAAGTCGAGATGATTTTCCCAATGCTCTGTGTCATAAATGATCCCAGATAAATATTTCATCCTCTTCCATCACAGCATCACTTTAATAATTCACATATACTGCAAGCTGAAATGACGGGTAGTAATAAAAGCCTCTTCCATTACCTCTCAGGCAGCTGTAGCCAGGTGGTCTGAGGCAGAGACACAGTCGGCCATCAATGGCCAATCTTAGGAGACTGTTGGCTGCACGGTAAACATCATTACGAGCTGCTTTTGCCGTCTTGTAGCCTCTCCTCTCTGCCCAAGCTGAATAAGAGAAGGAGAGATGACTGTAATATCATCTTCTTACAGTATAACCATTATTATAAATATAATACTATATTTGGAGAGCATGTGTGTGTGTGTGTGCGTTCATATCTTTGTGTTGCGCTCTCATATGAGGGGCCCACAGAGCTATGAGGACCTGAAGATGTATGAACGCAATAAGACTTTCAGAGAGACAGCTCAGGGCATGAGCTCGCTTGAGGACAACAGAGAGTGGATTGCTGCTATACCTAAGGTCTAAAGCTATGCAACCTTGAGAGAAGTTCACTGAACAATGATGATAGAGACATCGATATCATCTGCTTGGCTGTGTTCCCCAGAGAAGAGAAAGTCTACTTTTCATCCGACACAGTTCTGGAAGACTTGACCAGGATGGCAGCGGTGCAGATGATGGACATGGGTATTGAGTACGAGATTGCTGTAGGGACAAACAGGGGTCAAAGGATCTTCCTGCCAAGATTCCTCACCGTGACAGAAGAGATGAGCTTCCCTTCACCTGTAGGGTGGCAGTTCCCTGTCAGGCTGCCTTCTTCAGCCTGTGTTCTACTCAGCCTTCTCTAGGTGAAGCATCGTGAGCACCGTGAAAGTTTTCATTGAAGGTGAAGCAACCAGAGGGTATAAAATATAAATAAATATTGGCTACAACTTCTAGTGTCTTTTAAGGAAATTAGGGAGTTCTCTGTTTTAAAGTTTTAACATAATAAAGCTGAGAAGGTGAGAGGGGGAAATGTAGGAGATAAAGTCTCTGAAATGGAATGCTGGGCATCTTTATTTGATTCCCACCCCCTTAGGTCTTCGATGAATTCTCTGCGTCGCTTGATGTTGCTTACCCTCACAAACATCCCATGCAGTCCAACTGAGATCTTCAGAGCCGTGCTGTTCGTGCTGGGGTTTGTTTTCCGTCAAGCTGGGATGTTTGAGCTTCAGCACAGAGAGGAAGGGGGTCCGCTCACACAGATATCCAACTGAGCTGTATGGCTCCTGCAGCTGAGACACTGGGTATATGCCTGCCAAAATCTAAAGTTAATACACAAAGAAATAGAAGGAAATCAATAAAAAAAAAAAGTCCAGAGATTTTGAAAGAAAAGGCATCCAAAACTGCACAATGTTTTGAAAGTTAAGCCGCCCTCAAACAAAGAAGCCAGGCAATTCACCAAAAAGCTTTCAAAGCAAAGAAATGGGATTGTATAATCAATAATCCATCTCCCAAGTAGCCAGTGAGCGTGCTGTGCTACACAAATCGAGGCTCTGTTGAGCTTAGAAAGGCGAGTAAAATCAAAAACACAAATGGGCTCGTACTCAAAAGCGAGCATATAAACTGGTACCTGTAACTGCTTGGTGACAAGTGAGGGAAAGACCAGTCCAGGGCAGTCGCAGAGTTTCACTGTTGGAGTGAGGTAGTATGTCTGGAAGTATTTGGTGTGGCCTGGGGTTCGAGAAACGCTCACCACCTTCTTCCCCACCAGGCTATTTATAACAGAGGACTTCCCCACATTTGGGAAGCCTGGAAAGAGGAGGAGTTTAACATCAGACACTTCCAAACAAAAGATACAATACATTGCATAATTAATAGGAAAGAGGAATATACAAAAAGTAAAATGATAAACTAGCTGAGACAATAGTGAGGAAGTGCCTTAATTTCCCCTGCACATGTAGGAATCCCAGCATGAAGCTCCAGGGCTCTGATGGCTCCACTGATGTGTACCTATGCAGCCCAAAGTGAGGACCCCGTCTTTGTAGAGCTCCTGTGACTGGCTCCTCATCTCCATGGCGCTGTCACTGTGTTGCTCCATCAGCACTGCGTCCGCCCCCTCATCTGGCCCCTCCCCATCTCGTCGCTCGGCTACAGCATCTCTCTCAATCTTCTTCTTCCAGCTGGACAGGTCAACTGGAAGGACAGAAGAGGTAATGCTTTTGAGTACAAGCACGCACGTGGACAAAAAGGGACATGTGAATGACTACAGTGACTAAATTACACAGGAGCATGAAAGATGAAGAAGTGGCTCCCACCTCTTCCTGCTGTGATCTCCTGACAGGCTTTCAGAATATCTGTAGGGCCTCCAGCGTGACTCCAGTTACCTTTCCTCCTCATCCTCTTTTTCTGGAGCACTATAAACCAGAAGAAAGACAGACAGACAGACATGCAGACAGGCAGACAGACAGACAGGCAGACAGGCAGACAGGCAGACAGGCAGACAAGCAGTTATTTTTATTACACTGAGAGCTGATGACATACACACAGCAAGTTATTCTGGTGGGGGTGTATTAAGTTCACTGAGAGGCAAGTTTATTTCATTTATGTCTAGTTGATAAAGTATGTTATCCAAATCTCTTCTAATCTCATCTCCTGCCCTTAAACTCCACCTCCCACCCCCCTACTCCTCTTCTACTCACCTGTGCTGTAAGGCAGTCCTGGGTGGGAGGTAAAGCAGGCCATTTCCAGCTGAGGGAACTGTGAGGTCATGTAGTGTTTCCACGCGATCACTAGTGGAGGAGGACACAGGTCCACTTTGTTCAACACCAGCACCACATGCTTCTGGAGGTCTCCTGTGATGTAGTGATACAAGGCCGGAGGAAACTGCAGCACCTGATTGGTGGACAGGAGACGACACAAAAACAAACCATTGGGTCATTCCTTTATTAATAGGAATATGACAAATTGCGCTGCTCTTCACTTTCTATTACTAAATGAAGGCACTGAGTTTTAACTGCACCGAAAATATATTTGGCATATCTGAAGCGTGACAGTTCAAACTTTATTATTAGACTCACACACAAAGTTTCATTTGATTTGAATTTCAATTCTATTTTGAATCAAAGTTGTACAAATCATTGTCAATTTCTTTCTTTTCTTTACCTTTTACCAATTTATTATGTGATCTGGAATTGTGTCACGAATGATTACTTTTCAAGGAAACTATTATAACATGTTCAACCTGAGTTTACAAAGTTTGGTGCGCAAATAAACTGATTTAAAACATGCCAGGAATTTAGATGGGTGTTGTGTATGTCTCCATCTAGTGGCTCCTTTGCTTGCCTGCAGGTAGCTGATCACACACTCACCGGGTGCCTGATGTCCACAATGACCAGGATGACATCTGACATCTCCAACACTCTCCATAACTGCCTCCATGTCTACAAGAAAGAAACCGGGAGGAGAGCCAACAAGAGGTTTAATGTTTCAACAGAATGGAGAAAACTTTTAATGTATAGAACTGATTTTATGGAACAGATTTTGCGATTCTAAATGGAGAGATTTTAAGTCATTTTCATTACTCTATAAAACAGAACTCTGTATCTGATTACTATAATGAAGCAAAGCAAGGAAAAGGAGCTTATAGCTGTTAGTTCATTGTTTCACTGTTTAGCTCCTCAGCACATTATTCCTACATTGGTGGGAGACATTCTTCTGCTCTCTGCTCACACTTTGTAATTAAATTTTATCTAAAGGGATTTGATTGTGAAAATGATAGTAGCACTCTACCCCCGCGTGCACAACTGAGCAATAACTCAGTGTGTGAGCTTGCTGATACTTTGTGTATTCAGAGGAAATCACAGGAAACTCCACAGGGATCATGATATTATTATTATTATCATGTATTATTAAACCGTGTCAACCTTCACTGCTGGGCAATCACCATCTTAAGGGGAGCGCACTCACCTCCAAATTGTGCTCAAAGTGGCTCAGAGAGCCAGGTGGGTTTCTGGAGTGCAGGTCTTCAAGATACTCTCTGTATGACTTCTCCTCTTTCCTCAGCAAGTTCTCTCGCGTCATCTCATAATTCCAGGACGGTCGCCGTGGGAAACCAAGACCTGGCAGTGAATAATCAAATTTAATCAAGCAGTGACCCACTCCATTAACCCAATTGCTAATCTGTTTGGATTATTTTGAGTTTGTCACGTTAGGTTGAATCAGAAGAGCAGTCAAACCTTTATCTGTGGGGTAAATGTCATGGATGTCCGCCTCAAGTTCTTTGTCGGAGACTTGCTGCAGCTCCTTTTCTCTCGCCACCTTCTTCCTTTTTTCCACATCCTCTTTAGTTTCTTTCTCAAAATGCAGTCGAAATCTGAGGGCGAGGAGGAGTAAGGGAGGCAGAAGAGCAGATAAACATAATATTTCGTTATCTGACACAGGCCATCTTATCCGGGTTTCTCTGTCTTCAAATTGATCCACAATATTTTAGCCTATCTTTTTTACTGAATGCACAGAGATGTGATGGATGTTGGTGCTCTCATCTGACTGTGGGTTTGGTTGAATGAGGGCCTGTAACTTAACTCTCGGCAAGTATTAGTAAATAATACTGACACACCTGTTGGGATCAAATCTTCCATCTCTACTGAACGGCTGCTGATTTATTCTTCTGATATCGGTGGTTTCGCTGTCTGAGGTATCTGACTGCCTCTCTCCCCCTCTCTCCACACTGGCATTGCGGCTGCTGGGCCCGGAACCTGTATCACCTGGGAGACGGAGGCAACAGTCAAGGGGACTCTGACACACACACACGATTACCAAAAAAAATTAACACTTGTTTTTGTCTGAACAGATATGAATTCTTACTATCACATGTGTTGCAGTGCGGAGAGGCCTTCAGACATTGATAACTTTAATTATGTCAAATCACTACTACACTCTAATTTAGATGTTATGATGCTGGGCTTGCTTGCTAATATATCCTTTTGTTGCTTGTGAACACTTGAAATAAAGTTCATTATTCAACTAAATATCTGCAATAAAATATTAGCTTGGTATTATTCTTTATCTCTACTGCTTTAAACAACACCGACATGCTGACATTAGATCCAACACAATACAGAGTAAGTAACTTAAGATAAACATGACAGTCTCTCTACTAGTCTATGCTGCTAGCTTGTTGCCGCCTTGGCTGGCTAAGCTAACACTAGCATGAACTGTCAACAGCTGAATAGCGACAATTCAGTCATATTTTAGCATAAAGCTGACGCAGTAAAGATGTTACATTCACTCAACCACAATAATGACATGTTATCTGACACCGTCACGCGTTTCTGCTGGTTTGACTAACGGCGCGGTGCTACTTAAATCTGACTTATCGCCGCACATACACACTCGCACACATGCTGTAACTGCTAAGCGCCGTTAGCAGCTCGTGATGTTATCTAACAGCTAACAAGCTAAATGTAGTTACCTCGCTTTCTCTCCCGTTTCAGTTGTAGCTGTTTCTTCTTCTGTTTGTTACTAAATGGCTTTTTCCGGGGCATACTTAAATAGATACTGGCAATGCTGTATTTTATAGCTCTCCCTGGTATATGACACACGTTATTGACAACGTTATTTACATTCGTGAAGTTTCTCGACTCCTACACTTTTCTGTGACGCCATATCCACTGCAGACTGCAGTGAGTGGTGGACGAAACCATCTCGGTGTATGCAAGGTGGTTTGAATACAGCTTTAGTTTCGATCATTTTTCATTAAAGCCACATTTAGTTAAGACGTCTTATCACACACTACCGCAATCTCTCCGTTTTTTTGTTTTTTTTACCTCAAATAAACTAGAATGAAAGAAAACAGTGTATACAACGAATTCCAACACCCCCCCCCCAGCTATAATGGCACAATCCTCTTTTGTAAACACCACAAATTTGCATGGCACATTCCAGCAGACAGCAGGTACATGCATACACAAGCTCAATTTAGTTATAATTTATAGTTATTGGTATCAGATGTCCCTATGAGTACATAATTCAAAATGAATCCTAATTGCAACATAAGATACTTGCAGAATTCATTGTACTTTAGAAGTGTGCCTTCCTAAAGCCACTGTGGCAAATAACTACACTAAACTGAATGGGCCGATACACCTGTGATAAATATTTAAATGATTTATTTTATTATCAGCAGAAAAAAAGACTAATTTCAAATGACGGTATATAAAGAAACATTATCATAGAAGTATAATGTAGCAAGAGCACAGTTGATAGTTACTTTGAGGACATACACACAAAGCAGTACAATAAGGATTTCATGAAACAAGAACCAGCTTATCATTTCTCTCAAGGTCATGTAAAGGTCTTCCACTGGGTCTAGCTATATATCCCGTATCTTTTATTTGTTATCGCTGGTATGTAGCACAGTATACTTGTATATTTATATATACTTTTTAAGGAAATAGCCTCCACTTTCATTTTAAGTAATAAAAACAATTGTGGGGATGTATTTTATATCATAGTAGAGGTAATAACACCGATGTAAAAAAATGAACGTTTCTGTGTCAAAGTATAAAAACATTGCCAAAAGTTTGCTGTTTCATCAGCAGAGAGATCATAAACGGCCAAAGTTGTTTTTGCAGGGAAGAGCGGGAAGCCATTAAAGAACAATAAAGATAAGTACTGTCTCTTGCACTTTCTTCCCAACATAAAACCATCACTGTGATGGACTGAAACACTCTATCGCCGCCTTTAAATACATTTCCTACGCACTAGGAAGGACAGCAAAGTAAAAGGAAAAACTTAGAAGGCAGAAAAGAAAGGAGTGAGGCATTACAAAAAAATTATATTCAGTATATAACAATTATTTCCTGTCTGCTTAAATGTATTGTTCAGGAGTTTCCATGTGTTCCAATGCTTCTGGATCATCTTAGTATTGCTTATGTTTCAACTCTCCCCCCACCATTTCTTGTTTTCTAGCTGGACTTTAACCTCCTCACCTCCCACACACCCTCCTTCATAGACTCCCCCTCTAAGAGTTGAGATGCTCCACTTGAATGGTGGAGGTTGATACTGTGAGACAGAGGTCTTTATGTGAAGTAATGTCTGACACATTGACTGGTTTATACTGGATGTCACTGGCAGACACTGTCTTAAATTGGTGCAGGTCAAACGGGCAGGAGATGGTCTCTGTCTGGGGGTAGTTGCCCTGGCTTTGTCCCTGTTGGCCTGCTCCTCTGCTCCCAACTCCTCCAGGCTGATCCTCCCCGGTGTCTGGGCCCTCTATTCGGCTCTGAGCTCCAGCCTGGCCCTGGGTCTGGTTTTGGTTCTGCGCTTCGTCTGGGTTGTGTTTCTCCATGTGTTTCACCAGATACGTCTCCTGAGATGAGGGGAGGACAGGTAGAGGGGAAACAGTGGACACGTGACTAAACCCTGTAAAGTAGCTGCCAGGTGTCTGATGCCAGTGTTGCGTTTCAAAGTGGAGAAATGCTCTTCAGAAATGGACATTGTTCTTACTGAGGTATATGTTCGGTTGCAGAGACCACACGAGTAGATCCGGGCATGTTTGACAGTGTGTGTGGACAGGTGCACCTCCAGGCTCGCTGAATCTGTAAATCCTTTATTGCAGTTAGTGCACTTGTAGGGCTTGTCCTTATTGTGTTGACGCCGATGGGACTAGGAAGAAAAGTATTACAAAATAAGGTTGATTATTTCTGGAAAAGAATACAAAGTGCCTCACCATGACAACAACTACAGGCATCGTTTGGGGGGGAATTCAATTCTTACACACCTGTAAATTTGAGAGCTGTGTGAAGGACTTTTCACAGCCTGGATGGGAACACTTGTATGGACGGTCTCCAGTGTGAATCCTGGATGAAAAAACACACACATGCGCACGTAAAGCCTCCCTATCACTTTTAAACACGTTTTTACAGTGATGAGCTAACCTGACCTCAGGAAGACACCGAAGCAGATGAGAAACACAAGCCCACTGATTCACTTACCTGTTGTGCTGTTGAAGGTGACTGAGCTGTCTGAAAGACTTTTGGCAGTAGGAGCATGTGTAGGGTTTCACTCCTGTGTGGATACGGACATGCTGGGCCAGGTAGCTAGAATTGGCAAATGACTTAGTACAATGGGGACATTTGTGAGGCTTTGACTCCGTGTGGTTCCTGAGGACAGACAGGAAGGTAAAAAAAGAAGAAGGGAAATAGAATCGTAAGGGCAGAAGTACAAAGAAACTATGACATGACAAATGGCTTCCCAAAAGGGAACTTATCAAAGCTTCTCAGGAATGAAAGTCCTGGTCAATGATAGCTTAAGATATGCTCGAAAAACTAAAACAAGTTAATCGGCTTTTAATTGCACATATGAACACACCTGTCCAACAATGACAGACAATCACACAACAACAAAGCCAAACTCTGACACTGGCAATTTCTCCTCAAGCTGATTTGAATGTTTCATGCATGAACAAAACAGGTTTGGACGCTCATAAATCACACCCATACAACACTGACATGCCTCCAGAAATGGCTCTAATGTATCTGAACACAAACGCAGCATCAGAGCGAATATTAAATGAGTGCACAGAGCAGAAACAAAGCAGATCATGGCAGCAAAGCATTTCTACTGCACTGTCTGATGATGAAGCTGGATTATTATTAAACAAAGAGGGTGAGAAATAAACACTGACACCAATCAATGGGTTAAATGAGAAAGAACGGTGGGATCAAGTCTGCAAATCTACAAATCTTCATGTACACATGTATTCCTAAATGCCACTGTGTGTGTTTGTGTGTGAACAAAGCAGCAGTGTGGAAGAAATGACAGAGGAAAGAAAGGAGTAAAGCAGGGAGAAGAGTAGCAGTGCAAACAGTAAGCACAGAATCGCAAGCCTTGGACACACACTAATCAAACTGAAAGGCCAAACACTCGCCTTGTATCAGATCGTATCTTAGATTTCCATGCATTTTAAAAGGCCACACTGATTAGAGCATGTACTGTATGATGCACGTCATTTTAAAAGACAAAACCCAACTTAAAAAGGTGCATGTGTTGAATTTAAAAAAAGGTTTTGGTCACTTTGTGGATGGAGCTGGTCAGCAGCATGCGAGCCAACATCTACAACCCTCCACGCTCTCCCCCAGGAGGAAGAACACGGGAGGCGGGGCTTCTGAAAGGGGGCTTGGCAGGGCAAGTTAAGAGGACAGGGAGTATGGTACGGGGATGGGTCACGGGGGGGATCTGCAGTACCGTGTGTGCTGCTGTAAATGACTGAGCTGCCTGAAAGATTTCTGGCAGTAGGAGCAGGTGTAGGGCTTGGCCCCGCTGTGGATGCGGATGTGCTGGGCCAGGTAGCTGGAGTTGGCGAATGACTTGGCGCAGTGAGGACACTTGTGAGGTTTGGCCTCTGTGTGCGACTTGGAGTGGATCTGCATGTCAGACTTACTGAAGAAGGTCGCCGCACACATCCGGCACCTACAGGCGGAGAGACAAAGAAATGGGGGTGGGGGTGGTAGGACGAAAGGAAGAAGAGGCACACAAATATAGAGAGGGAGACACAAAGGAGAGACAGAAGGTGGGAAAGAAGAGGGTCGATGGCAAAGGAAGCAGGGGGAAGAATCGATGCCCCACAGAGAAATAAGACACAAACTCAGAATGAAAAGGACAATGAATAAGAAAAGAAACATCAGCAAAGACAGAAGTGGATTGGGTGATGCGCATCAGAAATGTTAAGACAGGGAAAGAAGTTGAGGTTGAAATCAGTGAAAACTGATGGGATAAAGGCAGATAGTATCAAAAGTGAAACAGCAGGAAACAAGAGCAACTGGGAAATCACACTGAAGGGGCATGCATATATAAAGACTGAGAAATGAAGAGGGGAGAAGAGCAGGCAGACGCGTGTGTCCAGTGTGTGGAAAGGCAGAGAACATCTACGAAGCGTCTATCACACACTGCCATCAGGTGTGTTTGTTCCTCAAGTAGATGAGGAGAGGGAATCTGTCAGCTGTCGGCTACGAAGCAGGCACGTTCTGCCACATGCAGTGAGGTGCGTTAAGAAGTGATGAGTGTGTGTGTGTGTGTCAGATGCCTATGTCCAGTAGCGCCTAGTGCATCTAAAAAGCTGATCTTTGCTGACACAGATGACCAAGTGTGCTTGCAGCTAGACAAGGAGGAATAAGGATGCACAGCCTTTTCTGACACCATACCTGTATGTTTTCGTGCTATCCTTCTGCCCGTGGTCTTCCTCCTCATTTGATAGGTCATAGGGGTCTCCAATATGTTGCTGCAAAGATGTAACCTATTAAAAATACAATTCTTAGTAATTGATTAAGTATTTATTTCGTCAAAATTACTTTGCTGCTTGAGTATTAGCTTACCTGGTCGCTGGCTGTCAGGTGAGCCAGTATTAATGTTTCATTTCCTGCTGTGAGCGAATGTCCAGCACCAGAGCCAACTGCTGTCTTCTTCTTCCTGCCTCGTTTTGATGGCGCTGGCATGACGACAACATGGGACGGCTCACCCCCTTCTTTTTTATCTAAGAGGCACCGGGTTAAAAGGAGAAGGTCTATTATTCATGACCAGGGTGGCTTTGGTGTGGGTTTAGGTGCTCGGCTCCATGTCTCATTAAACTCTCTGGCTGATGTGCACCTCGGTTGGCTAGCGTTGCAGATCATGTACAGTGTTTGCTACAAAAGAACGGCCAATTGGTACGGAGAACACGGATTTGCCCTGCAATGTTCTGCTGTCCTGTTCAATACATGGGAAGATACAGTGAAGTTGCTCCCATATGTATATTCAAATATAATGAGAGAAGCAATATAGTTTATGGTGTCTTGAGAAGTTTCTCTGGGAATTCTGCAAAAGAGCAAATGAGTTTGCACGTCTGCATAAATATGAATAATTTCTATATACAGTAATGCCTATCTATTATGGAGTGAGTGAGGGAGGGAGTGTGGTTAACTCAAATGTTTCCTGAGGAAAACAAGAAGTCAAAATCCATTTTCACTGCTTATGCTGCTCTGAGTCACAGAGGGAACATGGCTCAGCAAGGTAGCTGAGTTGTCCTTCTCCCTGTCCACTTTCTCTAGCTCTTCCTGGGG
Organism: Genypterus blacodes; assembly: GCF_046128005.1. NCBI lineage: Eukaryota > Metazoa > Chordata > Actinopteri > Ophidiiformes > Ophidiidae > Genypterus > Genypterus blacodes. The sequence goes on from NW_027466875.1 coordinate 144,367, forward strand.
GGATTCCAAGATGTCCCCAGTCCAGATGGGACACATAATCTCTCCAGCGTGTTCGAGGTCTGCCCCACGGCCTCCACTCAGTTGCCAAAAAATCCCTAAGGAGAGGCAACCTAAAGCCTGTACCACTCAGCTGGCTCAATAAACTCAGACAAACTACAAATGCTCCCTTCCTCCTTCCAATCCTCAGCTCCGCCCTGAGATTCTGTCACAGGATCAGTGACTGCCTCGCCAAGAAGCCTTGGTGAGATGGTTATCGCTGTACTGGGTCTATGTTCTATGTGTCATATTTCAAGCCTAGTGTCAACACATTTTGACCAGCATGTGACCAAAACCATATTTTAGAACATGTGAGATACATTTATGCCTTTTGGTATGTGTGTGTTTCACCTGCATTAGGAGCATGGAGTGTTGAAACAATCATGGTTGTCCCTGGATGCCCAGGGAACGACTCACAGGAGCCGGGAGAGAGGAGGGTACCCTGAGGAGTTGTGATGACCAGACCGGCTGCAGGGAGACGAACAGAGACAGAGTGCTTTAGGTTGTAGTACTTCTGGGGACACAGGTGTTACTTATTCCAGCTGCTTCTAATGGCTCTGGCTTCCGTGTGTACGCTGCCTGAAAGGTCAATGGTCACCCCTAACCCTAACCTTCCTCACCTTCAATGAAAACTTTCACCTTTTCTTGCAGACCCTGCCGTAACTTCTCATTGTCTTCCATGAAAACAGCTCTCCTTCCCCTGGAGAAGGTTGTGGAACATTAGAACTGGCTGTGAGCAAACACAGGCGGCGGAAAGTAGCTACCACCTCTCTCATTCTCTCCACCCTGACCCTTCATGGTCACTGGGAAGTCAGGATGACAGAAAACTTAGGAGGGGGAGGATGTTCTCCAACGCCCTCAAGTAGTGCGTTCCTACAGCAGCGCACCACGGAAGGGGAAAGCAAGATTTCCCCAAAGTGACCTCAAAGTAGTGTGCATGTTATTAACAGCTCAGATGTCAATAACAACTGTGACATCATTCATGTGACGTCACCCATGCATGTCGCTCATTTCCCACTAGTATAATTTGCATCATTTGTTTCGTGCAAATAAAACCCAACATAAAAATGTAAATGACCCTACACCCTAAGTACATGCCGGACCCCTCAACAATGTTTCTTCTAAGTTTGTAGGCGACTGGACGACTGATGCTCATTGGAGAGTAAAGCTGGATCCAGATCATGAAAATTTTATTTTAATCATTAGAATAAATTCCTTTTCCATATCAACAAAATGAACATGAAGAAGCAGGCTCACCCGCTGTCATGATGCCCGTGGAGGGAACAGGAAGCACTGTGATGTTCTGGGTGCAGTGTGGGGGGTGGAGGTGCCCTGCATTCCCAACCTGCCCTACTCCCTCTGGTTTGATTCCTGGATTGGGGATGGTGAGTAAAGCTGTTTGGTAGTGGGAGGCAGAGGAAGGAGGGAAGGAGGCGCTCTTCTCCTGTTGCTCTTTCACTTTGTTCAGGAACATGGCATTCTCAAGCTGTAGGAGCAAAATGTTTTCAGTAGATGATCCAACGTGATAAACTCAGAAATGCATGAATTAGGCACAACTACTGATAAAAAGAATCCATGACCATCTCCCACTGCTTTCACTTGACCCTAATACTCCACCTTGTACATTGGACTGCACTTTTATGGCTAAAACGATAATCAAGACCATTTTACTTTAATACTCGAAAAGGTATGAATCGATTAAGACGACTATTGATGGAAGTGTTGCATGATTCTGAGTAGAACCTATTAAGATTTGATGCAGATTTGAATCCAGCATTCTTAACACAATTTCTGAATTCTGTCTGAAGTTGTATTTATCACATGATACATTATTAATAGCTGCAATTTGGTCTAGAAAGAGATCTGGAAGTTCATTATATATGCTATGCTGCCTCCACATTCACAATGTTACAATGTAACAAGCTTATACATCAAATGTGTAAATGATTCTTGACATCAAATCAATTTGTACTTGACATAAAGAAGAAACATAAAGAAAACTGGACTTTATTATAGCAGTAATGCCACTACAACATCCAGTTAAATATAATGGATTTATGCCTACATAGAGAATGCAGGTGCCGTTTCAAATGTATTATGTGGTTTAAAAGTTCTGCCTACATAAAAACCAACGTGATTGGTTGGATAGTTTACTGTTTAATGCGCGAGCACAGCAGCCTAAATACCAAGTGCCAATATCATACCAATCAAGGTTAATTTACTGTGGAAGCTTAAATCGTGATTGCATTTTTTAGACGATTAATTGTGCTCCCTGAGGAAAGACATATCCTCCTAACCAGAGATCTGGACTCTGGTCACAACTCACATCTCTGTCTGACACACACACACACTTCATCTGCTATCTACAATTTCAGGATGTTATGAGAAATTGGTTTTTACACAAGCAGCTTCAGGCTACAAAATCTGAAACGCTCCGTGGAATTCTAAACAACACATGCTTTGTTGTCTCTGGAAGAAAATGTTCAGTAAGGATCACCTGCAGAATGAGGCAGTTCAATTCTGCTGAGCTTTGTGGTGAATATCTACAAACTGCAGACGATGATTTTTTTATTTCATTAGAATCCACTGACTAATTTGGAATATTGTGCAATTTCTCTGTACTGCATATTTACCTCATATTTTCATCAATTCAAATTCAGTTTCTTTGTTATAAGCAGTTATTACTTTGGATTTCAATATCCGCTGGATCTCTCGCTTGTACTCTTTAAATATTTATATACTGTATATCTCATCCAAGTGTTGCCGCTGTCAACTCAGACAATTCTAATAACCTGATTTGAGTGATCCTTGCCAAAAACAGAGTAGTGTGTATGTTTTTCTTATTTGTTGGACGGAGTTCCCTCGACTGAGTTCCCTCTCAACACTGAACCTGATGAAACTACAGTTTGTGGAGGTGTATGCGGTCTTACCTGTCCTGGTACAGTGACTGGAGACCAGAAATATGACGAGTTAAAATGAGAATCTTCCATCATGTCTGCAAGAACACAACAACACGAGCATCATTTATTTATTCTACAAAAAGAAGTTTGCAGTACTCCTACACTTACAATGCTACCACACAGAAGCTTTGTTATTACTCTCGTCTGTTAGGCTCTTTTAAAATCCTTGTGTTTTTTTAAAGCAAATGTTGGAAATGTGTTTCTTCTTTCTCCAGTTGGTTTGCATAGAACATGTTCAACCATCACTCGACGTATTACCTACTTACGCACTACTTATTATTTACATTATGGATAAATCTATGCTTTAATTTTTTGATTACTCATTCACACTTTCTAATCTAAAAAATGTCCAAATATTGCCCATTACAAATTCCCACAGGCAACGTTTCACTTTTTACTTAACAACTTACTCAGTTATTAAAATTAGGACTCATTGAATAATTGTTCCAGCATTCCTTCTAAATTTATGTTAATCAAAACAAAGTAGCTGGATATCATTCAATCCACTGGGATAGACCTTAAACACACACTTCCAACAAGAGCGTTTCAACCTCTGAACAGGTAAATAATGTTAGAATATCTGGAACTGTTTTCTATTCCCCCAAATATGCCCAAATATCTCAGTGCTGGAAATGAAATGTAAATTATTAGATATTGATAACAGATTAGCATATTAGCCCTTTATTGTCAACACACAGCGGAAATTGTCTTTAGCTTTGAAAGACATAAAATCACCATGACAAGATTAATGGACATCATCATATTCATCATCATAGACTGTTCTTACACAGCACTTAAAATAGTATTTTCAGTTCTTTATTTTGTAAAATATCAAATGTTTTCTGGTTCCAGCTGCTTAATTTCTGTGTTTTTGACTGTTGGTCTGAATCAAAAGCAATTTAAAGACACTTTTGCCTAGGAATCTGTGCGGGAATATTGTTTTGGATGGAACTAATAAACGACAACATGTTGGCAAATTAACCGATAATAAAGAGAATCACTGGTGAAATCTGTTTGTTGGTTTCAGTGAATAGTGTAATAATTCTTCTCTAAACGTCCTGTACGCTGAAGTGTGATGTATGGATGTCATGTTTCACTTCACTGCCAGCTTGTATGTTCAGTCGAAGTAATTAGCGTGGAGTTGGTACTTTCATAATTTAGCATCATTGCGATAGCTGATTCCTAAACTTTGACGACATGACTTAAATCACATATTTAATGTTTACAGCCCGCATTTGCCAGAGAAAAACATTCAATGAGGGTTCGAAAGTGACAAAGATGGGACCGACCTACACACACAGTCGAGGACAGAGTGTGTGTGTGTGTGTGTGTGTGTAAGTGTATGTGTGTGTGTGTGTCTGGCTCTGTCCTGCTTGGGAAAAATAATCATAGTAAAGGGGGAAAAAAAGCTGAAGGACAGAAAAAACCAAAGCAAAAGAAGAAAAAAACCAACAACCCGTTTGAGACTTCCGGCTGCGGAGAAGCAGCAGAGTCATGCAAATAAGCCCAAAACAAGGCGACAACGCGGAGAACAGTGCTGTTTACCGGGAATGGTGACTCCGTCTCCCTCCCCGGAACTCCCGTGGACCAGGACAGTTTGGATCCTGTTCCCAAATCTGTCAAAATCCTGGAAAATCGTTGAAGTTTTTTTTCCCTCTTTTTTTTCTTAGTTTTTTTTTTTTCTTCGAGTGAGGCGGCCGCCCCGACTGAGCTTCACTTCCTCCGGATGAGATCGTCAGACAAAGGAGCGTGTATGTGACGTCATGTCCGGTTAATGGGGAACTTATTTTTTATAATAAAGAAACAATACAAATCATGGTGTTTTTTCTGTGTGATAGGGGCCCGCGTGAAGCTAACCTCCATTTTAATCCGCTGTACAATAACGTTGGTTTGGTTTCTTCATGGATGTTAATTCTATTCAAAGAAAACTATAAATGCTGCCTTCGAGAACGGTGGGAAATACAATTTCCCGGCGCACATGAAGGGGCCCTACGGGATCCACACATTCATACACGAAACTGATTGTTCCTACTATTTCAATAGACTAAGTCTATCATTAACATAAATATAATAGCTATCATCTGTGCTCAAGAGGGAAATTGGTGAACATGCACTCGCAACATGTTTCCTTTTGTTCCTCAATCCCTCCACAGGATGTCGCTGCAGGGACAAGTATACACATCTGCTCTACCCTGTCAACATCCGGCGACACGTTCGCTCAACAGAACACAACGTCATCTGATCCATGTATATAATTATTCAGTCCTTTCATTTCAAACGTAATCGGATATGCCGAACACCTTCTGACACGCTGACAGTCACTGAGGCTGCAGAGAGAGCGTAAAGTTCAAGCTTTAGACCAGCTAAGGGGTTCTAATGGGGGAGGTGAGGAAGCTGCAGAAGAAACTGAGACAGATTGAGAATCTGGAAATCAAAATCACTCTTAACCCAGAGGAGAGATTAAAGGTACAGAAGACTTCATATGATTTTTGCTAGTATGATCTGTACATGTGTGGGTGTAGATCTGTGTGGGTGTGGAAAATCCTGAATATATTTCCCTGAGGTGTAGTATGGTTTATGGCTGCACCTCAGATCAGGATTTACTCTGAATTTAGTGAATATATCGACCAATCCCCTCTCTCTTACACGCAGTACATCACAATTGAACCTAGATGATAACAACAACAATAATACAGGTCAGAGGTCATGCTGTTATAGCATTTACCTGAATCATTAAAGTCTTCCTGCAAGGGGTTGTGCTATAATGGAATTAGCACTTGTACATGGAGACAAAATAAAAATGTTTGCATATAATTTAGCGATTTCTTTAAAATCACTGTATAAGTTTTGGTGTGAGTTATCCCAATTTCAGAAGTCAATACTTATGTAGGTATGATGACCAAACAGAGGCTTTCATTTCACTCAGCAAAGGAAGTCCGATAAGGTCTGTCAATTATTGTCAAATGAATAAAACAATAATAAAACAAATTTAATTAGTATCGCTAATATGTAATAACCAGAATTTCAGATCTAATCTTTCCATGATCTTTCCTTCACTACATTGTATTTGAATCACACTATTGTAGAGTGGTTATCTTAACTTTGCTCACACGCCGTAGTAAGGCTTTTTAAATGTAATTTAATTGTTAGGGCCACAATTCATGATTATTTCCATTGTTGTTGCTCTTCTGTTGATCCTTTTCTGATCAAAGTAGTCTACAAAGCATCACAAAATAGTGACAAATGCATGTTGAAGCTTCCCAACACCATGTCCTCATAGCAACAGCAGCTAAAACAACAACAGCATTTCTAACTCCTACAGACTAAAGCTGCAAATCTGGCAAAGCTCAAACTAAAGCATATGGTTGTCATTTTTACGCGATAAGAGGCATCATATTTATTGCTAAACACATTATGGTGTCATAATCTGTCAATCTACTAATTGACTAATTGTTTCTTCACTAGTTGATTTCATTAAGCGTAAAATTATGGATAATTTGAAAGCCTTGCCCCAGGAATTTAGGAGATCAGACAGTTCCACTTCCAGCTGCGTGCATCAGACAAAATAATTAACAGGAACATCAGGAAGCCTTGTTTGTTAAAAGGCATCATCTGAATTCATAAACATGGCTGTACCCTACGACAGTGCTGACATCCCATAATGTATGCAGGAAATACAGGTTTATAGCGCTGTCTCGCAGTTTTACAACTGAAAAGCTTTTGTTTGCGATGGTGAAGGTTATTGGTACAATGCCCTGGATTTTCCAGGGTCAGAATAAGCCGTACTTCTTCAGTCTGACATGGTAGTTTATCATAAACCAGACATGTCCCTATAAAGCCACAGTGATATTACGATATACTAATACTTATTTCACGGTTCAGAGACTTGGCCAAGTGCTCATACAAGTATACAGTATATCACAATTGAGAGTTCAAACCAGAATTCCTGAATATTGCGAGTTGCTTTTTGATAAATCAAGTGAGATTGTACGTATATACTACTTGTGGAATAGGTTTGGTTTACAACCAATCTCTGGCCCTCTCTCCTCTCAGATCTCCAGCAAGGCGGAGCTGCGTTCCAGATTGGCTGAGCTTCAGCTGCAGCTTTCTGGCCCGCAGCAAACTCTGGGGATTGTGGGAGACGGAAAAAAGGAGAAGATGAAACGACAAGTGTAAGGAAGTGAGGGAGAAGTCACAGCAACAGGGGCAGATGGAGAGAAGCATAATTCTTCAAAAGCCACAACATTCACTTTGAAGTCTTTGATGTAAATTGCGCGACTAACCAAACACACGGGAGGTCAGATATTGTCATACTGAAATGGTAACATTTTAGTGTATCATGTAAACATCAATCAGAAAATCTATCATCCCTGTTTAATCCCTGCAGGTATTTAAGCAAATCACAAAAATCAGCATAAACACATCCATATATTAACTCACTGAAACACACCTTTGAACTCAAACAATACCTGTTAACCTCTATTCTGTTTTCTGTGAAGTAGAATAGAAAGATATGCTTTATTATGTGGAGTACAATGAAATATGCCACATAGATTCTACAGGTACGCTTCCCATCTCACTGTTTGCATTTTAAATATTAATTCAGCTCTGCTCTCTCTGCGCTGGCACAGGGAAGATGCCCCCGAGGCCCTTCCATCACAAATGCCTCCGGCCTCCAAGATCCTTAAGGGAGAGCAGAAGTCCAGAGCTCATGCAACGGCTGCCAGGCAGAGGGAGGCAGGAGGGGGAGAAGCGATAGGCAGACAGCAGGAAACCATAGACGGAGCCAAGGTGTCAGATCGCTGCCGAGACGAGTCAGAAGTCTGTCCAGGCGGTACCGACCCTGACAGGGAGCAGGAGCTCCAACAAGAAGGTGCTGTAATTAGGATTAGTGGTTAGAGAGGTTGTTATCACCGTCTATTGTCAGCTGTTAAAAGTACAATGCAGCCGTCGTGTTCTAATTTGTGATTAACATCTAAAGTCTGATTTATATATACAAGCCCCCAGGAGTTGAGCTTTAACAAGCTGTTGTAGCTGCCAGTATTACACCAGCAGGCAGCATTCGCCTCCCTGAAGAGAGAAGCCATATTTTTCACTCTTATAGCTAAATCATCTTCACGCTTGGCAGTGCCAGACTAATCCATATTGAAGAAGGCAGCAGATCAGCACACCTTGCTGCTGATGAGCCAACAACACTAATTGTGCAAATGATTGTCATTTTTCTTCTCCCAGATGTTGGATTTAAATCTCTCAGAGCGTCGTGGGAGAAGGCCAAGTTTCGCTTGAGGGTATTAGAGGGTCACAACGACATAGTCACCTGTGTGGTTGCCGTTGACAACCTGGTGGTCTCTGGAAGGTAAGCCTGCCAAAGCTTTGATGAGTGTAATAGATATGCAAAGTGAATTAATTCATCTCCTGATATTCTCCCTTTGGTGTCGTCTGCTAATGTTGCTTGTTTCCCTCCGCCGCCTCTCACTCGTTCGTCCGGTCCTCACCCTGTCTCTCTCTCTCTCTCTCTCTCTCTCTCTCTCTCTCTCTCTCTCTCTCTCTCTCTCTCTCTCTCTCTCTCTCTCTCCCTCCAAGCCGTGACACAACAGTGAAGGTCTGGCACGTTCCCACAGCAACAGAGCACAAGAACCTGGGGGGTCACAGCGGTGGGGTCACCTGTCTGTCTGCGCCTCCCCCTGAGTACTGTAAGAGGCTAGGTGAGGACACGGGTACACACACACACACACACACACATACATGCATCGACTGTGTGTGTGTGTGTGTGTGTGTGTGTGTGTGTGTGTGTGTGTTTGCATGTGTGTGTGCACCCGCTGGGGTAATTCCTTTGGTCAGGTCTAGTAATTATAGGAGTAGGTCAACGCGTGAACCCAAGAGAGAGAAAACCTCAGCAGACACTTTAGGGAGTTCTCTGTCTGTGTGAAGCAGGCAGCCTTCCATCACCCCATCATCACATCATCTCCACTGCTGCTCTCCTCCCACACCTGCTCCCCCACCCTCACATACATACAGTTAACATTAACAAGGCTGCTATATTAAACAATGCACTGTTCCCTCCTTTCATAATTATATGTATTTTCCCTGTGCCTCTTCCTCACTGCCTAGAGTATTGCTCCCTTTTTCATTTTGTTCATCATCACTTATTTACAGCCTTCTTTCCCCCCTGCTTGCTCTCTTCTTCCTCATCCCTCCGTCCCCTCCTACGCTTTTATCTGTGTTTGTCCTCTCACCAGCCCGAACCCTGTCTCTGTCCAGTGAGGAGAGGTTTATTCTCAGTGGCTCGGCAGACTGCTGTGTGAAGATCTGGGCCCTAAGCATTGGTAGGTTCACCCCACACACACACACACACACACATTCACACAGGCTGACAGACAGTGAGAGTGAGAGGAGGAGGAGAATCTGGAGGAAGCCTGCACACACACACACACACACACACACACACACACACACACACACACACACACACACACGCACACACACACACCTTGGTTCCTGTGCTGTAAATTAAATTAGTATTTTTCTGTTGCCTTCAGGCCAGTGTGTTAAGTCTATCTACACTTTCAACGCTGTGACTGCTCTCTGCTTTGTGCCGGAGGAAGATGGCTACATCATCACTGGATCAGGTCAGTGTTTGTGCTCAGAGTGTAGCTTTGCGTAGAGAAACGAAGACCCAGTGACATTTCTAGTACGAGGGAGAATAATTGGTGTCAGAATTTGTCAGAGTTCGTCTTGTATCTGTCTGAAAGCTTGTTTGAGTGGAATCTGAGAATCCCATGTACACGCATACTGCCAGAGTGTGTACGTGTCCTTTCTAATGTCAGAGTCTTGACACAGTGGCTCAATCTGTCAGCGAGTTAGTCAGCGTAGCTTTGGGTTATCTGGCTGAATCAGAGGGATGGAAGCTCTCCGTTTAGGCAGCCGGGCTCAGGTGGGTTTACAGTGAACAGAAATAATGACTGCCAGCCGCCTGTCAGCCAAGGTTAACCTCACACTCCGTCTCCTCCAGATGGGGGGAAAGTTCAAGCCTGGAACTGGCACACTTTTGAAAACTGTCAATCAATCAACGCCCACCAGGAAGCAGTCACCTCCATCCAGGTGAGAAGGTCACACACCTTATGGCCAATGACACGACACGCAATCCAGCGTGAGGATGCCCGAGCTGTTTCCATATTCAGTCCATTTTTAATAAGACTGCAGCAGAAAACACAATCCCAGTGTTTCTCCCTGCGTGGAAGCTTTCTAAAGTAGTTTTTAGAACACACTGTGATTATTTTTTTGTGGAAAAAGCCGCCACTCCTTTACAAGAAATCAAACAACCATATTTCCGTGCTTTCATCCTCATGCGAGCGTTCCCTGTTAATTGCTTTCAAATGGAAATCAAAGACATTTGTTGAGATGTATGCGGTGCAGCTCAGCCAATTTTACAGAGCATGCTGTACAGATTTTTTTAATGAAAAGCCTTTTTTTGAACATTGAAATCCAACGCTGAATATTCACATTTTTTTTCAATTTGCAATCTTCAAAATATGTCTGAAGCATTAAAGCGTGGCATATCTTTGTCATCCTCTTTGTTGTTTATCTCACAAAGCTCACGATCCATTTAGAGCCCGCAGAGGCACAGAAATCTACATTTATACAAACTTACTCTTCTCCCTTTTCCTCTATCTCGCACACACACACACACACACACACACACACAAACACACACACACACACACACACACACATACACACACACATTACTGGATAAAGACTTAATCTCCATGACAACCGTGTCTCCTGTGCCCTCCACAGTCTCAGGGTCCATTGGTGTTTAGTGGCTCAGCGGAGGGAGGGGTGTCCGTGTGGGAGAACCGCTGTTGGGAGCGCGACCCCCTGAGGCTGCTTCACCACTGGAGCGGGCAGGTGACGCGCTGCGGAGGCGAGCCAGGTGGCCGTCTGACTCTCAGTCCCAGGGGAGACAGAGTGTTCCTGGCCTATGGTCGAGCCTGGCTCAAGATACTTCACTGGAGAACTGGTGAGATCTGGGGTGGGATGGGCAATGATGTGTGTGTGTGTGTGTGTGTGATTGTGAGAAAGTGAGAGACAGATGACGTGCAGGAAGATGAGGAGAAATTTGCATTATTCCTCTTCCCTACATCTGTCTAATTATCACAGGGATGGTGTCCAGACTGACCAATCACAGCAGCGTCTCCGGGGTAACAGATTGTGTTCACCAGACAGCAGGCCTCCTAATTGGCTCCTGCTATGATTTGGCAAATGGAGAGAGCACTCTTAATTGTGAGTAGCAGGCTGAACCATTTTTAAGTAGAGCATGAAAGAACAATGGGGACCCAGACATCAGTGTGGTGACTCTCTGTGCCTTGTTTGACCTCCGGTAACTTTGTCTCTCTCTCTCTCTCTCTCTCTCTCTCTCTCTCTCTCTCTCTCTCCTCCCCGCTCCCCCTCCAGTGTTCTCTCTGCCTCAGTGTAGGTATCTGTCTTCGCTCACCTGGGGCGACGCTCCCAGAATCCTTTGCTTTGCTGCTTGGCTCACAGGGAGCGGAGACCACCGGTGGGTCACCGGGGGCCGCGACCTTGTCGTATGGGAGCAGCTTCCAGGCTCCGGGAAGAAGAGGTGGGGGGCAAAAACACTCTCAGCTAATTCTCATGAATAATATATTTCATTCCATATTTGCATATTCATTATTTTTCGTCCGGCTGCCTCGCTAATCCTGGAGGAGAACAGAGAAGTAACTGATCCTGACATACATTTGCACTGATGTTTAACGTTTAATTAATGGAGGGTGTGCATGTTACAGGGGTGATGTCACCGCAAGGCGAGACAGTCGATTGGACGGCACCTTGTTGGAGTCTGAGGGCGACACAGAAGATGATGAAGAGACTGATGGTACAAACTCAGTCATCTCACACACCTCATTTACTACCTCACAGCACACCAGCCAGAAGCATGAGACTGCAAAATTGCACGTCTTGTTTATTTCAACCAAGACCCGCTGCGCCTCCTTCTCACAGTCTCCTTCTTGAATTGTTAGATTACGAAGATAACGGTGATGAAGAAAAGGAACGTCAGTCCATCCAGCAATCGTCGTCCGGCGGGTGGTTTCGATGCGTTCTTCAGTGAGTGTTGGTCTCACTCGCCCGCCGCCGTTGCCACCGAGATGAAGCCTCTACGCCCCACAGCCATGAGGAGGAAATGAGAAGGGGGGGGGATGTAGTGACAGGAAGCGGGTGGGGGGGAGTGAAGTGTGACAGACTGTCAGAGGAGGAGAGCCAGCATATGGAAGGAGAAAGTGAGTGTGAGAGTGTGTGAGTGAGTGATAGATTGTTTTCTATGTTAATGTTATTTCACATGCAATAAAGCTGTCACACTGTGACCGTCAAGCCCCAAACATGGAGCTCCTCCTCTTCCTTTTTGTATCAGTCTGACCCACAGCACTTTCTCTTCTTCAAACACCACTATCATCATCATCATCATCATCATCATCATCATCATCATCATCGCCTCACTCTGCTGCTGCAACCTGTATAAATGAATGTAAATGTGATTTGTCTCCATCTCACCCCTCCTCCTCCTCCTGCTCCTCCTCCTCTCTGTTTGTCTCTTTCTCTCTGGGGTGTCGTTTTGTAAACGTAAGTGAATAGTTAATTTTTCTTAACCCCTCGCCTCTAAAGTGAACATATTATTATGCACTGATGCCGTCCTCCGCTATCATTTTTGTTTGCCTCCACCAATTCTGTCTTTTCCTCCGCATCCATTTAATTGAGCCCCTTTAAAAAACACAATTAGCATTTAAATCTCTTCCCCACAGTCTCTTGCCCTCCCTACATCGCTCTCTCCCCTCTCTCTCTCTCTCTCTCTCTCTCTCTCTCTCTCTTACTCCAGCAGACTCTACATGTCTCAGTCGCTAAGGCAACCGATGCTTTTTTCTCACTTGCTCTCTATATCTCCCCCTTTCCCTCTGTCTCCCTCTCTCATTCCCTCTCTCCACTGCCAGAGGTAGGCATGATAACTGATATGTGCTTGCGTGCGCGCGTGTGTGTGTGCGTGTGCCTGTATGTGTGTGTTTTATGTCCGTGTCCGTGTGCGCTGATGTGTGTGCCTGGCTTGTAAGTGACATTTCTGTGGCATTTGGACGGTACTTGTGTAGGATAAGTTACCTCTCTTTGCTCAAAGTGTCACAGAGAGTACTGGCTTCACGCGTGATGCCTCTAATGATGATTTATGTGTTGTGCTCAGGTGCATGTGTGTGTTTGGGGATGTGCTGAATAGGTGAATGTGTGTGCGCGTGAGAGGGCACAGCCGGCAAATGAGCGGGTACCTCAGTGTGTGTGTGTGTGTGTGTGTGTGTGTGTGTGTGTGTGTTTTGCGTGCATGCCAGATGTGCTTTTTGCATGAATGTGGGAAATAATTGAGCGTTAAATTTTAATGCCCAGTGGAGTCTTAGTAGGTTTTTATATGAAGGGGGAAAAAAAGACAGAAAGAGAAATCTGCCAATATCATAGCTGCTTTCAATGTTTACATGCTGTTCATCTGCCAAAATACATGGAAAAAAATCTGGACGGTCCCCCTTTCTCGCTCGCTCTCTGCCTCCCTCTCTCTCTCTCTCGCGCGCGCGCTCTCTCTCCCCATCTCCCTCTCTCTCTCTCTCTCTTATCTTACAGAGATGATCGGAGGAGTGGAGTCTCAGTGAAAAGAAAGAAGCGATGGAGAGATGGTAAGCTGGGTTAGTGTGAGTGGTGAGGGATGAATGTCTGGGGTGTGAAGGCAAAACAGGAGCGACTGACTTCTGATGTACAGGTGGCTCAGCGAGGTCATCCCAAGTGTCCGTGGACATTTCCAGTGCTAACTTCTTCTTCCTCTCTGTCACTTCCACCACTCTTCTCTTTCAGCTCCATCTCTTCTGTCGCACGACTGACTGCCCTCCGCTGCTTCTTCGCCCTCCTCCTCCTCGTTGCTCTGGTGACACAGCCCTCCACCTGTAACCGTGACGACAGTGAGGGCGAGGAGCGGGTGGACGCCCTGCCTGTCCAGCTGTCCGTCACATCCCAAGTCACGCCCACCCCTCTGTGGGCAGTAGTCTGGGGCCCCACGCAGCCTCTGGAGGACGAGACCTACCACTTCCTCTCCAGCCAGGAAACGGATCCCGCGCACCGGCAGGCTGCCAGCACGGCCATGTCCGAGGACTGGCATTATCCTGACGGCGTGGCGGGCAGCACTCAGCCCCGGGAGGAGTCACCACTGGAGTCTGGGGACCAGGATGGAGCAAAGGATGGAGCGACGGAGGCAGAGGAAACAGAGCCTGAGGAAGGTGGGCATCAGGAGACTGAGAAGAAGGAAGGATTTCTAAATAAAGGTGCTCACACGCTGCAGAGCACGTGAACACACGCACATGCCAGGAATCCTTCAGGGAATTTAGCTGTCACCAGGGAGAAGCTCACACCCTGCTGTGTGCAGCCGGCTATGTCTGTGGAGGCGAATGCTTAATAAAGTTTTCATCACTCAAAGGGATGAATTGGTTGCTGTCAAGCCTGAGAGATATGATGAAGACCTCATTGGATTGGCACACTGTAGTTGGAGGCCCAAGTCTTGCACATCCAATTTCATGTTCAACTGGCTTCATTGATTTCTTCTTTGTTCTGGACAGAATTAAAAATGCTCGCGGTCTGAGATGAGTAATTCCATAAGTGTGTGTGTGTGTGTGTGTGTTACAGTGGACCCTCAGTTCTACGTCACAGTGACCATCTCCTCGCTGCTCATCCTGACTGCAGTCGGCATAATGGCCAAACTCTGGTAGGAACCTCAACTCTCTCCTACATAAACCCACGTGTGTTTGTGCGCGAATGTGTGTGTGTGTGTGTGTGTGTGTGTGTGTGTGTGTGTGTGTGTGTGTGTGTGTGTGTGTGTGTGTGTGTGTGTGTGTGTGTGTGTGCGTGCGTGCGTGCATGTGTGTGTGTGTATGTGTGTGTGTGTGTGTGTGGTCACAAGCTGGCACTGCTGGAGAGAAAGAGTGTGAATGTTCGACACACTGGATGAGCTGGACACACACGCTCAGCTGTAGGGGTGTGGTACTGGTTTCCCTAGAGACCGTGCCAGATGTGTAGGGATGAGTGAGGATGAAGACTTGATAGCAGCACGAGTGTGTGTGCATCATTCCTGTCATGCATCATCATCTCCAAGCACGACAGGTGAAATCCCATAAGCTTGAGCTGGGTAATTGCCTAATAATCACTTTGACAACAACACTTGGGTTCCTGGAAGACACAGCTGGAACAGATGTGTCATTTAGAACCATTAGAGTTGTAATGATGAAGCATTCACTAGAACCATTAGGTCAGGAAGGGCCGCAGAAACGATCGGCTCTCTGACGAGCTAGCGGGTCTTGTGCAATAACGTGGCTGAACTGGTGTCAATGGGCTTTAATGTGCAATGTGCTTTGAGCGCGTGGGCCATTAAGCCTGGCGGAGCATGTAAACACAGAGTGGGAGTTCTATATGTGTTCTATTGCTCGGCCTGTAGGAGCGCTTGGTGCACACATGGCCATTAGCTGGAAATGGGGAGTCATCTTTGTGATGTAGTGGAGCACTTCCACGCTTTGCTGATCAAACCAATAACACCTTGTTTATTTGACCGTGGGGACTTCCTCTCCCTCCCTCCCCCCTTGCCCCCCTCCCCCACCTCTAACTCTCCCCTCTCTCCCCTCTCTCTCCCCTCTGTCTCCTTGTCTCATTCTTTCATTTGTACTTTCACTGTATTTCTCTTATCTTGTCACTCTACCCGCCTTTCTCTCGTATCACACTTCGTCATTTCATCGCCCGAGTCTATAATTTAGTCTCTTTCATATACCTTTCTCACACACTCTCGCTCTCTCTTAATCTCAATTTGCTCTGACTCCTTCTCCGTCGAGCCTTATCTCCCTTCATCTCTACCGCGGTCGTCCTCTTTCATACCCTCCCTTCTCCCACCTATGCCTCCCGGGGATTTTCTCTCTCTTCTCTCTCCCTTGGCGGTTGTGCGAGTGTTCCTTCTCCTCCCTCAGCTTCCTGTCTTTTCTTTTCAGGTTGTGTCATTGCTTTGCTCTAACACAGCCATCCCCGGTGAGGCTGCTCTCTTATCTCCCCACACCGCTCCCCTCTATCTCTCTCCCAGCACCACCAGTCCAGATGCAGATCCGCAGATAATCCCCATTGCTTGCCGTGAGCTTTTACACGATAAGCCCCTTTTCTCTCGCTACCCTAGTCTGGCCTTACCTCCGCTGTTATTTTGAGAACTTACTCCCCTGGCATCCCCCCACCACCACCCCCCCCCCCGTGTAGAGGGACTGTGGAAATCCCATTGTGGAAGGATCCAAACGCGGCCTTGCAAAGTGAGAGCTGTGGTGAGTGTGAGGACCTAGAGGGAGCCCTCTGTGTGTGGTGTTATGGACTGGCCCGTGTTCTAGTGTCATAAATGTGTAAATAACACCATGTGTTCCATGGAGAAAGTGCCACGGAATGAAGCGGAGGGAGAGAGAGAGAGAGGCACAGATGGACCGAAATGATAGCCGATTGTGAAAATTGGCCACATTCCAGTTCATTTTGATTACACTGTAGAGGAGCAGCATATGTGCCCAGTGATTTTCCCCTACAATCCTAAAACCGTCAGTGTGACAACGGCGACCAGGTTTGTGTGTGTGTGAGTGTGTGTGTGTGTGTGTGTGTGTGTGTGTGTGTGTGTGTGTGTGTGTGTGTGTGTGTGTGTGTGTGTGTGTGTGTGTGCACATATGCGGGGAAAAGCAGTGAGACAGGCGTTAGGGAGGGAAGCTGATGGAGCGGGACGACCTTTATGGCTGCGAGTTCTGCTTTGTTGTGCGTCTAAGTATTCTTGAGAGCCTGAACCTGTGACTCTCAACTGTTCCCGCCGCCATCACTCACGTTACTCACTGAAGTAATGGCGTGCCAGCTCACTTATGTTCATCTCTACACCGCCTTTGCCTCCCCTGTGTTTGCACTCCCCCCCTTCTCCTCTTTCCTCACCTCACCCGTTTCACTCCCTTCCTCCCTCCTCCTCTGCCTCCCTCCTCCTCTGCCTCCCTCCTCCCATTTCTCTGCCTCAAACTCTGACGGTGCTTTAATGAGTCCAATGAGCGCACTAATTCTCTCTCACAGTGGCAGTGTAATGCGTTCGCTGATGCTAAATGGTTCGGCCGCTCACAATGGTTTCTGACTTTGTTTCCCGGTCTCTCCACCCCCCCCCCCCCCAACTCCTCCTCCATCATCTCCTTCCATCTGTCGCCGCCTCTATCCCTCTACTTCTGTCTCTCCCCAACTCCAACTGTGTGTCCATATCTCCCTCTTCTCTCTTCCTGCCTCTCTCACTCCATCATCCATCCCTTTTTCCTCCACTTCCATTTCTATCTGTCTTCACTCTCTACGTCCTTCCCTGCATCCTTCCCTTCTCCGTCCTTATCGTTGCCTGTCTCCTTCCTGCATCTCTTCATCTCACTCTCTTATCTATTTATCTGTCTCACTATCTTTGTCTCACAGTTACGACCGCAGCTGTTCCCAGCATCCACCCCCGCTTTCCCGTGGCGTGGCCCCCCCACTCTCGCTCGCCCTCCCCCGTTCCCTTGCTTCGGAGGACAGCCGGCAGACTCTGCACAGCACCCCCTCCTTCACCGACAGGGAGAGGTAATGAGTTGCCACACCAGCTCTGCACACGCCGCCTGAATGTGTGTGTGTGTGTGTGTGTGTGTGTGTGTGTGTGTGTGTGTGTGTGTGTGTGTGTGTGTGTGTGTGTGTGCGTACGAGTGTGTATGAGGTGCACCGCTGGATTCAAGGTTGCTTTTTAGTGTGTTTGTATTATGTGTGTCGCTGTAAATGGACTCTAGATGGCATAGCCTCGAACGTTTTAGAGTACCTACTACAAATACTAATTTCCTATCATGCAAGTGGTTCCAAATTCTCCTCAAGGTCATGATAGGAATATATTTTCAGAGATGCCTTTGTGTTCCCTCGCATAGCTGAGCTGGGTCAAGCATAAAGGCCAGTAAAATTCCAGAGCAGGCGAGGCCAAACAATTCACAAAGCTTCACCTCAGAACCAGTGGCAGCCTGTCCACTTGTCGACCCTGGGCTATGGAGTCATGCAGGGTGCACTCTCTGTGTTTGCACAGCTCCACACTACAGAGCCGTGACTTACACTGGCACAACTCCACTGGATGTGGTGTGTTGTTTGCCGAAGCGCTTGTTTGGCCTCCCGTACATAGGAAGCACGACAAAACAATGAAGGCACGAGCCAGAGAACATGTCAGAGAACACATTGTGCAGTGTAATCGCTCAGAGCCGGCCAAGTCGTATATAGACCAGTCCAGACTAGAGAGGGAGCAGAAGTAGAAATAACTCAAGTTTGCAGTGGAGTTGTTGCACAAAGAACCAAAAGAATCTTCAGAGCTTGAATCACTGTCATCACCATCTGTCCCTGTGCTGCCTTCTCCTGATTCAGCCAGTCAGAGGAACAGAGAGGCACCGACTCCTCAAGTAAACAAAGCCCATTAAGCTAATCAGGCGTGAATAAAGCGGAGAGAGAAGGAGAAGCAGAGCAGCCAGAGCAGGAAGGAGAACCAGGGATGTAAGATGGAGACAAAGTAGTTGTGGACTGTACAGTTATTGTACCTATGAGCAGGTTTATCAGCAGTGTTTGGGCAACATTTATCTTTTCCGTTCCAATCACCTTGGGATCACCGCAGGTGCTGTAGTTGTTGGGCCAAATGATTTTCTCAAAAGAAGCCATTAATCAATACTGTTTACTATGCTAGTAACAAAATGATGCTTATTAAGTAGAATTCACTGAGCTGATCCATACAATCCAGCAGTTCTGCGCCAAAGAGGAAAAGGAATTCAAAAAGTACTGCAAGGGAACACAAAGTTATATAGGATACAAAAATATACATCAGGTATGGCCTTTATACTGCCGAGAGGCAGTACACAGGTCATGCTGTGTATAAATGTAGTGCACTTGCTATGATGTGGGTGTAGATGTAGCTGAAGCTGTAGCTGGACCTGTAGCTTTAGCGCCCAGCTCGCGAAAGCTGCATTTTGGCAAACGCTTTGCTATGTTTAATGGTAATACTTTCATGATACAAAGCCCAAAGATGAAGAGGGAGGAAGTGTGGACCACCAACGTGCAACCGTGAAAGAAATTTGCATGATAGTGGCAATTTCTGTTGCTGTGACTCAGGATATGGCTCATCAGGAACAAGTCAATCCGGAGTCCCTCTGGTGCTAATATGTGTGTGTGTGTTTGTGAAACAGACCCGGTCTTTTGTGTGCATGGTAGGAATGAGCATGCGGTGTAAATGGACAGTGGTATGCTCAGTGGTGTGTGTGTGTGCAGGCCTGGAGTGTTGCTGGTGCCACTGAGAGATGAATTGGTGTCTTAAAGCTCTCAGATGAGTCAGTGTGGGCCTGTGAAAAGAAGCCCAACCACCCTCCATGAAATGATTCTTTTATTCTGGGGTATTTAAAGTTAATCTCAATCAGCATAATTATAGGACTGCACTCAAGTGCTCCCACTCATTTCCTCTCTTCTCCCCATCAGGTTTTCCTCCACCTTCTCGTAGATTTCCGTTCCCCCCCCCCCCCTCGCTCTTAGTCGCGTGCGATGCAGCTCTTTTGTGTGTGCATGACGCTGTTGCAGCTTCAGGCCTCCCCGCTCGGCTTTTCTGTTCTCCCGTCTCCTGTAAACAGGGCTCCCAAACTGCCGTCGCCCTCTCTATCTCTCTCTCTCTCTCTCTCTTGTCTCTGGCTGTGTCAGGATCCCAGTTGTGAACCTCTGAGCCGACGGTTTTTCCATATGGCAAACATTTCTACGGGGGGCCTGAGGAGGAACATCAACATGACCACAGGGTGGGCCCGCAGCGCTGTTTTACTTTCCCCGAGACTGTGAAAATGAATTCAGGGAGCCCAGGTATCCAGCCATCGCAAGACTCCTCGGCATCCCTGAGGTCCAAAAAATCCGGAGCTCATCTCCCTGCTGCTCACTGCCTCCATCCTTCCTCTGTATTTGCTGTAAATCTCTTTTATGTGGCTCTGCATCATGGTAACCTGCTCTGTTTTATCCTGTTGCGCCCCCCCCCTTCCCAGCTAACCAACCATATTGCGCTTCTACCTGGCATGACGAAATGACAAACGAGCGGTTTAACAGCCATACAACACCCCGTTACCCCTCAAACATCCTACCTGTGCTTCCATAAGCCTTTCCAGAGGTTCGGTTGCACATCTGACGCCGTTCCACATGAATCGAAATCTAGCACAGACTGTTCTTTGATGCAATCACGCTCATATTCATTCTGGTTGAGCAGGCTTGTGTTTGGGCTGTAAATGGTTAAAAAGCCATTCTCAGCATCTCCAAACACTGAATGGGGTATTTCACAAAGCTGTTTTCACGGCTGTAGCCAACAGGCAATGTGTTTAACATGTCACGGTCCAAATCCTGCTGTTTATTCCCCCGCTTTGGGTGCCTGGAATGCAAACAGTGTGTGTGTTTTTTTTCCACTGCAATGTGTCGAGGAGTCTGTTTTGTTTTCCGAGTTTTCCTCATGATTTGTTCTCTTAATTATCTGGCTGGTGTTCACCTCTCTTTGTTGTGCCTTTGTGAGCATCCTTTGTTCCTGTTGGACTGTGTAGAGGTGTGCGAGCTCCAATTTGGGATGGTAGAGATAAAATGTTTTGCACACAGACCTTGAAGGTTTCGTGGCCGGCTTTCCTTATGGAGATCAGTGTCTGAAAGGTGCCATAGGAAGATTTATTTTGTTATAGAAATAAGCGTCGGCTAGATACACACGTGATTGGAGGAGAGATAGGTTACCACAGCAACAGTTGTTTTTTTTCTTTTCACCAGACCACCAAATCATTTTAACTGGGAAAAACAAACCATTGAATCACTGTTTACCAGAGCACCAAAGGAAAGTGGTACATTGATGAGGATCATGTCTGTCTGTCCGTGATCCTGCATGAAAACAGTACAGAAATGTGTGGGAGCTGCATTTGCTTAAAAATCTATTATTTATCTATGTCTGTTTCTCTATCAGTGAGTGAAATCTAGAATATTTCAAAGCCAAGTTTCCATTTGGGTTTTTTTTAAAAGCAGCTTTGAGACACATCACATCTCCCCACATACACACTTTCCCTGCACAGACGTCGTGCCGGTGACATCATACGTGGCTCGTGCAATCCTCCAGATATCTCCTGTCTTGTAATTTTGAGTAGCATTCCTGTAGAAATGTGGTCTTTCTGTACCATGGAAGTTCAATAAAGCCTCAACACTGGTGTTTTAGCTTTGTGTCAATCTGTTTATTTCTCTGCATGTTCAATGAGCCCCCCTGGGTGCTTTGGGAGCTGAAAAGCTTTATGAGAAAAGGATAAAGCCAACACTGTGCATGTTAATAGCTACCCTGAATCCCTTATTTTTAGAGAAAGCGGCACCTTATGTTGATTTTCAAGCATCGTTGACATTTAACAAGTCTACATGTGCCAAACATGTTTTAAGCAGAAGCGGGAGCAGACAATAAGAGGCAGCATCAGTCTCTCAAGCTGTTCCTTATCTCCTCGGCTCATATGGATCCTCCTCGCTTCAGGAAAGATTAACAGGATGCTAAGCAAGAATTTCCTCTGAGCAGTTTCTCATAGAAATGTCAATAAAAATCAAGCGGAGAGAGAGAAATGCCACTCGTGTGTATTGAGGTTTTCTGCCAGTCTACTGTCCTGCTGGAGTTTTTTTCTTCTGTCTTTTATCTCCTGTGGGCATTTTACTGATCAATCACAGTAATTGATTGGCCGGGTTCCACTAAGAAGTTTTAACGAGCGTCTAGTTATGAGACGCATACCTGCAGACTCTGCAGTAATCTATAACCACAGAGGACAAACAACCAGCGCTAATGCAGCAGTTAAGACGGCTACACACAAATGTTGTGCATGGAG
The DNA here is from genome assembly GCF_046128005.1 of Genypterus blacodes. Classification (NCBI taxonomy): domain Eukaryota; kingdom Metazoa; phylum Chordata; class Actinopteri; order Ophidiiformes; family Ophidiidae; genus Genypterus; species Genypterus blacodes. The sequence continues at coordinate 166,328 of NW_027466875.1, forward strand.
TCATCGCTCACATGCTCACTCGTAATGTGACATCACAGTGTTTGCCCTGCACCATCTCTGATTTACACACACACCCAAGCTCTGTTCCACTCAGTAACACACTCAGAGGTGCACAGTTGCGAGAATTCACAGGTCCCATGTGTTGAAACCTGAGCGAACTGTGAGGCTCAATCACAGCGACTGAAATTAACACCATTATTTATAGAGGGGAAAGAAGAGATGTGTGTTGGGGGGGGGGGGGGGGAATTAACTGTCACCATTAAATGTCTTGCCGGATGACAAGAAGAGCAGAGGAAAGAGGAATCAAAGAGCACGGGATGGACACGGTCGCCATGATGAAGGCAATTTTGGGGGTGTAATGGAGGTGCAAGGGAAGGTAGCAAGCAATTTCAACAGTCAATTCTGACATTGAAATAGAAGCTCTAGGCAAAACTTACCAGTACCAAAAACCAATGCATATCACGTGTGTGTGTGTGTGTGTGTGTGTGTGTGTGTGTGTATGTGTGTGTGTGTGTGTAGTCATGCTGGTGGTGCACAGGGGAAGTCTCAGATATAATACATTAGTCTCTTTAGGGAGACGCCCTAATTAATGGCTTGACCTCCTAACTGGTAGCCCCCCTTCTGCGAGTTAACATTTATCAGCGCCCCCTCCAGAGAGGAGCTGTGTGAAGTGCATTTCAAGTGACGGTGACATTAATGAGACAGTCACAGAAGGACGGGGGATTCATTTTATTTCCCAACAATTTTATATCCTGACTTTATACATGTTCAACTCAGCAGAGAAAATACAAAGTAACTTACAATCGATCTAAACTAAAAGAATGAATGAATGTCCATGAACACTGATCCATTTGTCCGACACGTCCGCGCTTACATCTTCAGTTCGACTTCGACCAGATCTTCCCGCTGCCGCGCAGCCTGAAGGAAAACGACCCCAAAAACATTGCATTAGTACTTTGGATGGGATGATGAACTGTGAAATGGTTTCTATAATATTTTGCATTTCCTGCTGATTTGATCTCAAGTGGATTGGAAGCTAAAAAGAACGATGTGGAGAACGCTTTTCTTTTCTCAAATCAACGTGTCAAAACTCATTTAAATAGAGTATTGAGGTTAATCTATCCTTAATTTGGATTTCAAACATTAAGTGGGATCATTATTTGACTGAAGTGCTTTGCTCGGTGAAAAATGAAAATTACAGGCTTCATCCGAATGCACCGCACAGCCGGGAAAATGATAATGGCTGCTTCCTGTTTATTGGGAACAACAACAGAAAAACAAGCAAACAAGTGAAGCGTCTGCTAGGCTTCCCTGGAGGGGGAGGGGGGGGGGGGGAGAGAGAGAGAGAGAGAGGAGATCCAGTGACATTTGCAATCCAGGACAGACGTGAATTAGCCGCTGGTCACTGGGACGCATGGAAGCAGAACAGACACAAGAACAGAGCGCTGATAGCAGCAGGGTGAGAGTGCTGCTGCAAAACACTGATGCACAGTTGATAAAAAAAGCTATTTCATGCAGACAAACACACACACACACACGCACACCACTTAACCCTGCAGCTGGCGTTTTAATGTTTATGGAAAAATGGAAACATACGGATCCTCTGCTGAATTAACATTGTTGGCCAAAAGAACATTGGACTAATGGCTCTGGATCAGTGTCTGTACAGTGCTGTGGTGCTAACTGACTCTTTATTTAAGAAGCAATTTTCAGAAACCAGGGTTATTAAGTGCTGCACGGAACCAAAGGGAGCCACGCCAATAAAACAACTCTAATTGGAAAACCCAGAAATGCCGCTTTTGGTTCCAGTTGTGTGACTTGTAGACGTAAACAGCCTTCCTCTGCTGATTTAGGAGCAAAATTCCACCAAATTATTCTGCACAAATGCGTTCACTTTCTATTCAAATTCTCATTTTCTGTATATTGGTTGTCATCACTAAAAAATCTATGTAAGTGCGATGGAAAAATCTATAGAAACTGCAAAATTTACTGCCAATGTACTTCCTGCTCACATTACCGCAAGTACTACACAGATGATGCTGTGTACTCACCCTTTCACCTTTGAACTCTTTTTGCCTGGCTGTCGGGGTTCCTGAGAGGACGCGGGGTCTCGAGGCTCGGCGGGCTGGTCTGCGTCCTGATTGGAGGCGGCTCCGGCAGGGGCAGGGCCTGAGGACGGAGAGGCGGCGCTGGCCTTTAACGTTTTCTGTAGGTTTGAAACCTGAGGGGGGGAGAGTGAGGACAGAGTGAGGAGGAAGCACACGCTGTGCAATGTCTTTACCCTGAGAGGAAGAAACACAACAACAACAACACCACCAGCAGCTACAAGACAAGGAGAAGAGCGATGTGCTGAAGGACTGACCTCTGTTTCCACTTGAACTTTGACCTTAAGCTGGCTCTCTCTGTACTGATTTGCCCGCGAGACCTGCTCCTCAATTCCACACAAGACTGCCTCACAACCTGTACACCTGAAAGCGGGGGAGAGTGGAAAATAAATAAATAAATGTAAACTGCTTACACACACACACGCATGCACACGCACACACACACACACACACACAGCGGGGATCACTGACCACTCCTGCAGTGTGTTGATTATGTTTGGGAGCTCGTTGGGGCCGAGGTCACGACCCACGCTGCAGTCCACCTCCACCTGCTGGTTCCTCTGGTCCAGTTTGCCCTGGATGATGTCACAGTAGACGGCATCGATCAGCAGGTCCTCCAGCTCACGCACATTCTTCAGCTCCAGCTGCTGCAGGAGCAGCGAGTAAGGCAGGCACTGATGACACACACGCACACACACACACACACAGAGGGGAAATGACATTGGCAGAGTTAAATCTTTTTTTTTTTTTTTTTACACCTGAGCAAACAGGCAGAGAATTCAATTCCATCCCGGTGGTTTGATGAAAAAGGGGGGAGGAAGAGGGAGAAGGGAGGAGGGGAGCCTTACACTAAAATTGCTCATTTGCCTAAATGTCACTGTCAGAGGAAGATGATAAGAGAGGTTGGAATTTGACAATCCTTCATTGGGCAATTACACAGCTGAAGTCTACAAGGTAGGAAAGCTATAAGGTGACACACTGAGGAGAGAAACATGGGGCAGGAGGAAAAGGAGCCGTGATAGTGAGTGAGAATAATAAATCAATTATTTATCAGGAGCAGAGGAAGAAAAGGGCATCCATAGATGTGGAATGTGAGAGATGCCTGGAGAGAAGGACAGATAATTGAGGGTTATGTAGAGAGATGGAAGTATGGGAGCGCTGATGAAGAATCAAAGATGGCTGAGGCGACCGGCGGCCGCGCTTGAGTCTTTAAGAGACGTGAGAGAGAGAGACGCGTCTGCCCGCTTCACTGCCAGTCTAGCTGAAGCAAACACAGCCACCAGCTTAAAAGCCGCAGAACCGAGCTCGCAAGAACTTTAATTTAGACAATCTGCTTGAATAACAAAGCCCGGCTATATTTGAAAGCAGAGCTGTTCACACATCATTAATTGATATGCGCCTTTATGGAGCTACCGGCAAGCCGAAAGGTGCAAGCCAAGAAGTTTATTTTCTGCCGAGTCAAGAGTACACCATTACGTTTGTATCTGCACTTTCCTGTGAGAGCTTGAAGAGGGGGAGAGAGAGAGAGGGGGAGAGAGAGAGGGAGGAAGTACCTTGAGGTTGGACGCCAAGCTGATGATGGACAGGTGCCGGAGTTTGTTTCTCTGTGCCGGCGTCAACTCTGGGAGGGAGGCGGCTCTTTCTAAAGCAAGTGAAGGAGAGGAGAGGTGACGGGAAACACGAGTGAGTGAGAGCACGGGAGAGCGCCGCCGGAGTCACTTTGCCGAGGGTCAAACAGTCGCACATTATCTGGGAAAGTACTTATTACTTTAAAGAGTAATGTTGAGGCGGGGACAGGTGGGTGAATGTGAAGCTGTTTAAGCAGTCAGAGAACACAGCAGGGGGGGAGACGGGTCTCTGGTGACCGAGTCTCCCGGTGACAGACCTCACACCCCTCCGAGACGGCGGCGGCTCTGACAGCCTCTCTAAGAGCTCCGCCGCACCGCTGTGAAAGTAAATGCTCTCCCCACGCCAACGTGACTGGAAACGGAAGGGAGCAATAAGGAGCCGGGCGACTCGATGTGAAGCATTGTAAACACTCGGCTTCTCGTTTAATCTATATCGTTATATAAATGACATAGATTACCGTCCGTCTGTGCCAGAGGTGCTGAAACGTTCGACAGGAATCGGGGGACAATCGGAATGCTTAATGACGGCTGGGGGTACAGAGGAGCGGCTGTGATTAGTGTGTAAATTAAGCAGGCTGCAGGGTGTCAGGGCGGCTGGTTTAGGTGACGCGGGTGACGAGGTGCCTGTCTCGCCGCCCCCCGGAGAAATACGGCTCGCAATAAAACAGCTGCACGGACGTCCTATTACTTATTTACACTGTGCTGCCGCTGCAATACCTTTATAGTCGCCGTAAGTTCCATAGGCGAAGAGGTTGAGGAGCTGGAAGACGGGAGCGTGAGGGCCGTTCTCCAGCTGAGGGGAAGGAGAGAGAGAGAGAGAGAGAGAGAGAGAGAGAGAGAGAGAGAGAGAGAGAGAGAGAGAGAGAGAGAGAGAGAGAGAGAGAGAGAGAGAGAGAGAGAGAGAGAGAGAGAGAGAGAGAGAGAATTAAACCAACAGTGTAAGAACAATTAAACAAAGATATAAGATTATTCAATGGAAAAAGGGCAATTGATTCTGTGAGTTACAAAAAGTTCAAAGTACAAAAAGATCGAAATGTAAAAAAGTGGCCGATCAATTTGCAAAATAATCAAGCACATTAGTTTCACAGTGTTTCTGTTTCTGTCCGACACACAGATTTCAGCCGACGCTCCGTCTTGGCTTCCACCACACGAGCTTGTTTGTTCAAGATGTTCAACCATAGTTAAGCTGTTCTGCCGTGTGGATCTCTCCGTTTCTTATAAATATTGCCAACCCACTCTTACTTATCCTCCATCTGCATATCGGGCCAGATCCTTCTAGAATGGAACAATAACACTCACTGTGCCATTACGCTCCGACACGGAGGGCGTTTGCTGTGTGTGTGTGTGTGTGTGTGTGTATGTGTGTGTGCGTGCGTGCGCTTACCTCTCTGACATTAGGCAGCTCCAAGATATCAGAGAAGACGTAGAGGCCGGGGGTCTCGAGCAGAGAGCTGACAGCCTGGGCCAGTGCTGGGCCGGACAGGGACAGGAGCTGCTCCACCTCCATCTGATGCCGGGAGGAGAGAGGGAGAAACACAGAGGTCAGAGACGTTTGGTCAGCAGGGGACAGACGAAACAACGACACAGCTGAGATGTAGAGAAAGGGAAGCGGCGATGGGAGTCACACACACACACACACGGGTTCCATCTGCAGCACGCGGCCATCTGAGGACACCGTGTCGGCAATATTTCATAAATGATCTATTAATGATCTGATCTAGTTATTGGGACCCTGTGGCGCGTAGCAGTCTTTGCCATGCCCTTCCAAACATCGGCTCGCTCCCCCCCCGCCCCGCCGTGGCCCTTTCGAAATCTGGACATCAAAATGAATGAAGAATGCCGTCTCCCTCCATTCCCCAGCTAACAGCTCGGTGCTTTTAACCACAGCACTTGACCTTCAATTACCCAGAGAGCTCCACACCGGCTTGGAGGACCAGTTGCAGTGTGCATGAGGGCATGAAAAGTGAAATGAATGCGGGGCAGGACATGCATATTCATCAAAGCGCATTCCCTGGATAGGAACGCAATGCAAATGCAGCACAGGCTGAGGGCAACAGCTGAATAACTGCTTAAGTAGTGACAGAAGGAATCTGCCTGTGACTCCGGCCAATAGTTCAACAACCAATTTCGGCTTATTCCAGTCAGTCTCAGAATTGGTTTCTAAACGCACAAAACCCCCCTTTGTTATGCAGAACCTCACAGCACTGTTGTCTGAACCTCCGCTCCACTTTTAATCTCTGCCCCACAGCTATTTGTGTATTTATTAGACTGAGACAAGCCAGATTGGAGAAATTACTCAAATATGACGAATATACCAGCGGGGGTTATCAGTGTGAACCCACGCTCTGCTCTCAAACCCCTTTATTGACAAACATGCCAACGGTGAGGGGATGTCCTGTTGATGCTGATGGGATACTGTGAGGTGATGCTCCTCTGACACACACACTGGGACAGGAGGGCAGCTCAGTCTGACAGATACACTGAAGCACTTGCATCAGAGCGCTTCTATTACCGCGGGACGTTTCATTAGATTAAAGGGACAAGAGTGCCTGGATCCCCCCCACCGCCCTGCAAACACAAAGCTTTGAGTGATTCTTCTTCATCTCAGCCAATACAGATGGTGCAACACAGCTCCACACAATGTTGTTTGGGAGCAGATTAAATGTGTCAGACTGAGCTGAATCCTTGCACATCTTCCATATGGTGTCCATATCAACAAGAAGGCCTTAATGCTGTTCTCCCTGCCAAGCATACGAGATGAGTCGGCGGTGGTTGGTGCAGAAACAAAGTCATTTAATATGGACGACTTCATCTAAGATGCAGTGTCTGTTTTAACTGAGGTATACAAGAGTGAGCTCAGTAAGAGGCTGGCGTGCAGTTTGTATTTCTCTTGAATTTAAAAAGGTTCAGAATGGTCTCTGCATCACATATTCACACACACACACAGTGCTTGTGACTAACGTATTGTTCAAGTGGGACTGATTCATTCTAAAGATGCACAAAACCCTTTCACCTCTACAGATGAATTGTTTTACAAAGATGAGCTTAAGTGATGACTGGGTTATTGTAGCTCTGCCCCCGTCGTTTCAATTAATCTAGTCTGTGATTGTCGTCTGTGTACCATGTTATCATTATTCCACACACACACCAAACGGCCATTAAAGAGATGCTTTACATTCAAAGCAGAGACTGTATCATTCTGAATAAACACATAATGGAATAATAAAGAGGAACAAGGCTTCTAGGAAGGAAAAGTGGATTCAATAAGTGTGCTCTGTTCTCCATGTTGTGTCCCTGACAACATGAGCCGCACTCACACACTTCAATAACATGTCAAGTTTAACAACTGGCTCATTAATATTCCCTCTAATATTCTTCCACCAAAATGCAACTTTAATAGTTCTGACAACCGCCATGTAAAGCTGCTTCAGCATCTAAGAGTGAAGATAAAAGGGAGGACTTAGAGAAGAGACTAAATCCAGAATATTTTCATCCTCTAAATCAAGGAAACTTTATATTACCATTCATATTCAACTTTTCTTCAATAAAAAAGTAAACAAATACAAAAACTAATCCAACAGTAACGACAATACTCTGATTAGGCAAGCACACAACCTAGATGACTAAAACATTAACGTACTAAACTATAGTCAATATAAGACATAGAAGCAATTTCAATGTGTCACGTTATAGTTGGAGTTATCAGTTGCTTGTTGTGAATTAATGAGGTCAAGGTTCATGCTTTGTTCATCAAACTTCACTCTCTAAAAGCTCAGACAGCTTACAGATAATAACATCCTCACTTTATTCACCAATGAGAAACGATATATGGAGATGTGCGTCTCATGTTCTGCTTTCCATTATGAATACATTTCAATGTAACAAGGTCCTATAGACTATCCTATACACTTATTATGGCCTAAATAATAATAACAATGACCACAGAGCTCAACCGATGATGTAACAAGTAAACGCAACATGAGGAGGAAACCGTGAGGGGAAGAATTAGATTTGGAACAGACTACTTCTCTCTATATTTGGTCATTTTTGTTTGATCCTGTGTGTTTCCAGAGTTGTTTATTACACGTGTTTGTCTTATGTGGACCGCTGCAGCATGTTGAAGTAATAGGATTACCTGGAAACGTGGTCTTGTCTCACAAGCAATGTTGTCTCCGTTAACTAAACAACACACATATTCCACTTTCCTTCTTACCGTAGCATGAACAGTTCGACGTCGTTACGTAATTATCTGTTAAAGGATTCCTAGTAGAGGACAGAAATCATACAATATGTGGATAAAGTTCTAATAATCCTTAAGGTATTTGAGTTCTGGATAATCAGGCTTCTTTAGCCACAACTCCTACTCATCTAAGTAACCTCACGTTAAGCTTTACAACCGTATTGCAACATATATTCATGCAAACGGAAAAAAGGAGCAAACGAAACACAATAATATCATACCATGTTGTTGTTTTAGATCGACGCAATACGATTCTGTCAGCTGTTAATCAAGCTTCTCTCAGGGCTGCTCACTAGCGCTGACGGTAGGCCTCGCTGTCCTTTATGCCTGTTTAAACACTCGGAACTACACTGGTGTGCGGCCCAGACAGCTAAAGATGGCGTAGGTACATAAATCCATTCACACAGGTACTAAAATACATCCACACGGCTCAGTATTTACCTTACTTTGTTGGTATATAGTTGAAAGCTATGGCGTCGGATAGCTTCAGTTCCGCTGTCAGCGTGCATACGACAACAAAGAAACGTAAACCTTGATTGGGCAGTAGTGGAAAGTAGGCGGGGCAAAATAGTAGTTGACAAGAGCGTCAGACAGAACAGCGACATCTTGCGGAAATGTCGTTTACTACATGTGGTTCCAGCTCTACTTATTCCTTCCACTTTCACTACCATAATTAGGGAGCGCATGTGTTTATTGTATTTGCATTAATATAACGATTCCCATTCCTCCAATCGCCTCCAAACTCGGGATCGGGCATTTGCATGGGGTGTTTCTCATTTACATTTGACATCACAAATAATAGGAGAAGTTGAACGAACCCACCCTAGCTTGTCACAGTTGCTATTGACATCATGTGTTGTTAATGACATCATGAAGCCACCCTCCCCCCCATAATGAATAATGTCAAAGTTGGTGGTGACATTATGAAAGAGAGTCAAGTGAATTGATGATTTTTAAAGCAATATGTTCAACTGAATTTCAGATAATATGGGGCGATAGCAGGAAACATGGTGAGGCAGGAGTGACGTCTCCCCATCTAGAATAACACCAGCGGTCAATGGCACACATTTCAAACAATGAGCCACTAGATACACCAAGAAACAGTTGTTTAGATACAATGTCATAAAATTGAATGTGCAGTCGCTAATTCATTTCCAGTGGATCGACTCCAAAGAAAGCCATCTGATGTCCTTTTATGTCCAAATCAATTTACAGATTCAGAATTTAGGTTTATCCGTGTGTAGCACTAACTGATATGTACAGGAATGCCTACAGACACACACACAGGACACAATCATTTAGAGCAACAATTCCAACAACTGTACAAAGAAAATTTAAGCACCTTTAATTTCTGTCAACCCAATCATTCTAAACCCAAGCCTGTGTGATTGTGAGCTCAAATGTGGTTTCCAGACTAATTCCTTCAGTATTTTCAGCTGTGTGGCGATTCAGCAGAGCTGAAGGACATCCATCTGCCGGATTCGTTTAGAAATGTGATCACAGGGGACATCAAACCATGTCTTTGAGTGGCTGTTCAGGGTGTCACAGTCCTCTCTGAGCTCTCCTTCTGGCTTCTGGTTATCTGGGTCTGAGCTCCACTGATCCCAGTATCTGTGACGGAAAGAGTAGGGAAGAAAGCGGGAAAAATAGGACAGGCTATAAATAACAAGGAGCATTTTTGACAACGTTAGAAGGGCAAATTTGTTATTGAAGTCCACCTTTCTCTGTTAAAATAGGTTCACCTCCCACTGAGCCCCGAATTATGGCTGGATTCATGTATGGTTCCATTAAAAAAAGTCAGAAGTTTTGATACTAGGACAAAGATTCTACCCAAAGTGACACATTCTCTTCTTTGCTGCATTATAACACTGCAATCTATCCTCCAAGTGTGACCCATCAAGTCATTCCCTGTAGCAAGAACCCCCGTCACCAGCAGTGAGCCGCTCCAAAATAAATTCAAGTGGATACATTCCCCACACCAGGGGGATCATTTACACTGGTAGGATGCAGCAAATACAAGCATATGTGTAAAATATACTTTAAGTCAAGTCAAGTTTATTTGTATAGCCTAAGAATATCCCAAACAATGCCTCAAAGGGCTTTAGAGAGACGGCTCCCAACTCAGCTCAACCTCCCTAAGAAGACAAGGACAAACTATGAGGGCAAAAATAGATGAAGAAACTTAAGGGGGAAGAGAATAGATGTGCCATGGGAGCTGTTACTTAACTGTTAAGAAGGAGAAACAGAGACAAAAGTAAAGATCATGTCCGTTCTCTATCTGTCTTTGAAAAGCGCTCACCTAACACGCTGTAGTAATCATTCATCACACAGCTGGATGCTTGTGCAGCTTGCAGGGAGGCCAGAGCGAGAGAGGGGGGGAGAGAGAGAGAGAGAGAGAGAGAATGATTGTCTTAATGGTTTCTTGTTCACCACTGACTTCATCACCTCTGCAGACTTGTGCTTTTCAGAACAGTGCGTCTCTGCATGGGTTTATTGCTGGTGTTGTGGAATGATTGATTTCTTACGAGTTCCCTCGCGGCTGTAAGAAATTATCATTTACCAAAAAATCATTAACAGAGCGAACTTACTGTGATTGCACTGCTAAATGTATATCGACATCTGTTTGCTCTACATCAATTTCGCCACTTCCACTTCACCTGCTTAATAATTTCTAACACAGAAATAATTCATAGAGAGAATGTATTTGAATAAGACTTTCATTTCACAATAAGTCATAATGCCAGATGACACAAATAATATGTGTACAGCTTGATAAAGTGGCTGTTATTATTCTTTTATCCAGGAAGCCAATTGTAGTGTTTTACCTCAAATCTGCAGTTTCATGGCAAAATACTAGTACTAGAAAATATATAGACTGAACCGAAGTCAACATAATGTACCAGTGCTATGAACAATATTCTGAGTTTTTACGGAGGTTTATGATATGAAATGTTAACTGTTTGCTAAAGGTGTTATATGGCTGCACACACAGCCCCCATGCGGATTATTGGGTCGAACTGAACCATTACTGAGCAAATAAACAGTACTCATAGGGAAATGAAAACATTTGTACTACCACTTTACCACTTTACCACTTTACCTCTTTACCACTGACTCAGACTGGCACTGCGGTTAGGAGTATTGGCTCATCCATCATGATGCAGCACCTAATGTGTGCTTGCGTATATTCATCGTCACATTCATAAAGTATAACTCAATCTGCTTTTTCCATCAGCACACTGCGTTATAAATACATTCGTCATAGGTGCGGCAAAGATTTCTTATTATCTCCTTCCCTTGCTGAACATCAATGACTCATCGTTTTCAGAAACTATAATTGTACTCAGTACTTTTTTTATGTGCGTGCCTGTGTGTGTGTGAGGAAGTGAGGGGTGGTGATGATAGATCAAGCGAGTGCAGCCTCAGTGGTGTTTATTTTAAATGAGGGCGTCCTCACAAGAACACTATCAGGCCGAGCTGCCAGAGACTCCAGGCCCTGAAGGAGAAATATTTCACAATTATAGACTTTTGTGCTTTTTCTATTACATGACCCTCGCCGGACTGGAGAGAACGCTTCGTCTTTTTTATAGCCAATTACAGCTGTCCGAAAGGCCCACTGAGCTAAAATAAAGAGAGAATAATCAAGAATGAATGAGCGATAGCAGGAGGATAAGAGAGAGAGAGAGAGAGAGAGAGAGAGAGAGAGAGACAGACTGGCAGGTATGTTTCATGCTCACGTACACCGAGCGGAAACACAGGATAGCGTCAGACTGTTTACAGAGCAGAGTGGGTGTGATGTTGCTGCAGATGGAGGCCAAAAAGTCAATAAGAAGCAGCAGAGCAGACTGACTCGTCAAACACTCGATGGCTGCCTTCAGTCCCACAGAGCCTGATTAGACACAAGCAATCCACTGCGGCGAAGCTGTCAATTACTGCGTTTAATCCCCCGGTGTAGTGTCAAGTACACACTTTGAGCATGTGGAGGTAATAGAGAAAAAGCAGTTTTATCAGTATTTGCACGTTTACTATTCCCCGAAGATTACACATGAGCCGAAAATTGCAGTCTGAGCTCTTTCTTTTGTATCTGCCACAGTCGGATACCTGCGCACACAAGTCGAGTCGTAAGTGCTCTAATGTGCAAATAAGACGCGAGTCATTCATGTCTCGCTATGCCGATTGTAACAGTGACTCAGCAGTTGTAGCGCTGGAGTCCAACATTTCAAACTGCTTAATGGGGATTTTAGAGTACAATCAATGCATATTTTCATCAAACTTTCATGAAATAAAAATGATTGAGGTACTTGGTTTTTAATTGGTACAATAAACAGAGAGAGGAGGATCCATAATAATCCACAATAGTTTGTAAAAATGAAAAACTACTGTAGCTGTGCTGTGCTGCCCCTGATCTTTAATAACTAAAATAGCATTAGAACATAAACGCACGCTCAGAGGGTTTATTGATTCGTTCTAAGGCTCTCTCTCTCTTTCACACACACACACACACACACACACACAAACACGAAGGTAAGCTACTGCAGCTGATCTTGAATAAAATCAAATTGTACACGGGGGCATACATGCGTGCTAAGAGGGTTGAGTGATAAGTTCTGAGCCTCTCAGGTAAGTAAGTAATCGATTTATATAGGCTGTGATACTTTTGTTGAAGTAAAATGGGGAATTGCAACTTTCAGATGCCTCTCTTGTGTATTATGGACCAACTCGTGCACAAATCAGTGATTATGTTTTTGCTCAGTGATTACAATGATTGTGTAAGTTGTCACATTGTGGTGATCTTAACTCCGCCTCCTAATCTTTGCTGGTGTGGTTTCTTCTGGCCCGGTGTCCTTATTAACACACTTTTTCACTCTGTCTCTCTTTGTTCCTCCTCTGCTCCCTAAAGGCTTTACTATCTCTGGTCCCAAGCAGCAATATTTTACCATGAAATTAAATTTGTTCCCGGCGGGTTGATTTATAGAGGTCTCCACTACGCTGTCTACACTACTGCAACCATAAACTAATGTGTTCTGAGAAATCCTTTATAGCTTCACTATACTGCCCCTCCTCCAGTACAATACAGGGATTATATAACACAATATTTCTGCAGAAGAGGAGGTCCTGTTGGTCCAAACAGTGATGTTCTTGCCTCAGCTTGTTGGTGTTACGTAATGCATTTCTACATGATGATGGTTTTGAACTCCATCTTCCTCATTATGACATAATTCTGTTTGCCCCTGTAGCTTTCTCAGCGTCTCACTCTGCTGGAGTTGCTGACTCCGGATGTGACAGCTGTGTGATGGACGTCACTTAAGTGTAGGTGTGTGAGTCAGAACGGGTGAAAATAGGTTTCAAAAATAGGAGTGAGAGAAAAAACACATCTTCAACTTCCTGACATTAATTAAGAAAAAATTCAGCTGGAACTGCAACCAACAACATAGTGATGGGGAAGCAGCCAGGATGTGTGTGTGTGTGTGTACTGTGTGTGTGTGTTGAGATGAAGGGCTTAGCTTTGAATCAAATGGAAAGGATACAGATTAAGGCTGTTCCTCGTTGCTTTGTTATGATGTAATGGCAAAAAAATCAATTCGTGGATCACAGAGATAAACACAAAATATGCCTCTTCTGCTTTAATTAGTTTACTTTTATTAAGCCGCCCACCCCCTCCACCACACACACACACACACACACACACACACACACACACACACACCCTAAACAGTACAAAAGCTGACAACACTGGAGGAAAAAAGCGGCAAGAAAAAAAATAGACATATACAAAATAGGCTTGGCAGTTTGTTAGAGCAACAGAGCGGACATCTGGTGTGTGTGTTATTGTAGAGGTGATATTGTTGCAGCTGCTCTGCTAATGAAGTGAATACAAATAAGCCCCGAAAGCAACACACACACACACACACACACACACACCACACACACAAAATGACATTGCTGAGTCATAGTATTTGTCTGCCAAGTAGAAAGCAGGGGACAGAGGAAGAGCAGCGGTCATGTAATGCAGGAAAATAAGGACCAACCAACCATCAAATGATCTGTGTGTGTGTGTGTGTGTGTGTGTGTGTGTGTGTGTGTGTGTGTGTGTGTGTATAAGGTCAGTCAAATGGATCAAATGCAAAGTAAAGCACTCGCATTATTGATCGAGCACTTTCTCACATCTGTCCAGTATTTTTGTGCAATCTGTAATTTCTTGCCCCTACACTTTGGCACAGCAGCTGCTCTATAAATCTATAAATCTACATAATACTCTCCAAGGGGGAGCTGAGAGAGAATAAATACATCTATTGGACTTTTTTCTCAAGCAAAGAAAGGATTGTCTTATGTAAGTTGAGTGACATCAATGTGTGTAAGTGTGTCTGTGCACAAGACTGAAACCTAAGGAACAGCACCAGAATAACTATTAATAACAATGGAACATCCTTTATTTATCCAGGTTAGCTTCACTCAGATGAAAGTTTATTGCAGGAGAGAGAATATTGAATTTACTGTAACTCCTGAGGCAGATCTGGTCCTGAGCTTGTTAGAGGATGGACTTACTTGGCTGGCCACTTGTTCTCAACCATCTCATGCTGTGCAGGTAGTGTGTAGCTGCTTAACACAGCTTTCATCCTCAAATTTGCTCCGTGTGATTTTCTACCAGAGGTTGATGAGAACCACAGAGAGGCAAGACACAATAGCGTCGGCAGGCTGGCAAAACAAAAAACAGCTGTGATTGTGCTTTGACTGTGTAGCTGAAATCCAAAGTTGCAAATTTGTCAACCGAGCTCAATCAGACTCCTCAGTGTTCTCTCTGGTGTGTGTGTGTGCGTGTGTGTGTGTGTTGATTTCCAAATGCGGTGCGGAGGACTCACAGTGCTGAGGGAGCCGTGGCAGCGCCATAATGAGACTGTACCCTGTAATCGTTACAGATGCCTGTGTCACTGCGACGCCAACCTGGCATCCACTCATCCCAAACGCTGTTCATCCCTCATCCAGGCTCTCACAGATGGACAATAGCTCATTATTCCAGCATTGTTCTGCCCAAATAAAATACTGTGCACTCAAAAATGTGAAAATGTGACGTGCATATCAGCTCCATTTCTGGGCGAGTTAAGTACGCAGTGTGTGTCTGACTAATCCATCCACTTCTGTCTTTTCTTTTCACTAGACTCCCTGCTGGCAGCCAGTGAGTGTTCTGAAAGGTTGCTGCATGTAGCGGATCAATGCTTCTGCTTTAATACGGAGTAGTTTAGAAAGTTTAGAAAGATGCCAGGAGATGGACGGCCATTTTACCACCTGGGACACACTACTAGATGAACGTGATGGATGGATGGATGGATGGACGATATAAGACAGAATTACATCATCATCATATTAATATTATCCACCAACCGAGCCAGAATTCCTCAGCACAAACATTCATTTCAATCAGATATTCGACTGGAAGTCTCGCTGGGCTCGTATTTTAATCCTATTTTCATGTCAGTGTGTGTGTGTGTGTGTGAGATTGAAACAACAGTCTTTTCCCAGTGGTATTCAGTTTTAGATTTATTTTGATGAAGCACCACTACGTGTCATACAGTATCAATATTTTATAGTTAATATATACATGAATATTTATAGAGGAGTGAGTGAAGCACAGAGTATTATACAGGAATATACAAAGAGAAAGAGAAGTGTACAACCAGTGTGAAGGACAGAAAGTTAGCAATGGTTATACACAATAAGATGGAGTTTGACTGTAATACAATCTCATGACATTTCATCCCTCCTCTGCCCCTCAGCTGACAGCTAACAGAGGTACACAGTCGAG
Source organism: Genypterus blacodes (assembly GCF_046128005.1). Taxonomy (NCBI): domain Eukaryota; kingdom Metazoa; phylum Chordata; class Actinopteri; order Ophidiiformes; family Ophidiidae; genus Genypterus; species Genypterus blacodes. The sequence goes on from NW_027466875.1 coordinate 182,102, forward strand.
TGGATATGACAGGGAGAAAAAAAAACACGTCTTGGTCTGCAGAGAAATTGAATAGGTTTCGATGTCGATGCTCGAAAATGTCTGTGTGTGTGTGTGCGGAGAGATCAGGTTCTGTAGAATCCTTTTGGCTTGGGGCTGAAACAGAGAATCACAGGTTTCTGTTTGAGTGAACGGAAAGAGTGATAGAGGTACGAGAGAGAGAGAGAGAGAAAGGGCGAGAGATTCAGTCAAGAAAAGGAGAGATAGTGTCACACGTGTAACGCCCTATTTGCATACAGTATGAGACGTGTGTGTGTGTGTGTGTGAGTGTGTATGAGACTTACTGTTTGCATTGGCAGAATCGATGCCTGGGCTGCCTCACCCTCCGCTGATGTCAGACAGAGAGAGAGAGAGAGAGAGAGAGAGAGAGAATAAATATAGATAAACTTTAATAAATGTGATAGGAAAACTAATAATTCAGTGCCATCTGGGAAGTGAGAGGAGAATGTTTGCCTGTGTCTTCTTTTGTCTGTGTCGTCGGATAAAGATGACAGTGAGGACGAGGAGGAGGATGAAGATGACTGAGGCGCCACATATGGTCACCAGCATCCACACGCTCAGTTTGGCCTCTGTAACGACAAGAGAGTGATGAAACAGAGATAAAGTATCTCAACTTCCTGCCATGAAACTCGGCGGCCACAAGGTCGTGCCCGTGTCACATTTCCTGCCCCCCCCCTCCCACTTCCTGCTCTCACCGATGCGCAGCACGATGGTGGCGGACGTCAGCCGCTTCTCGCTCTGCCACAGCTCGCATCTCCACGTCCCGTTGTGTCCTACGCCCACTTCCGGGACGGTGAGGTGGGCGGAGCCAGGGGCGTGTCCAAGAGACGGCAGGGTCAAACGCCCAGGTGGGAACCATCTCACCTCCAGGTCAGAGGTCAGAGCGTGACCCAGGCTGCAGGTCAGGTTGAGCTGCTGGCCGAATATCAGCTGTGTGCCCGGGGAGGAAAGGACTGGAGGGAGAGGAAGGAGGGAAGGAGGGAAGGAGGGAAGAGTTATGAGGGCAATAAACACCAGTTGAGTTTATTTCATTGTAGTATTTTGACATTTAATAGCAGGAGAAGCACAGGTGTAATTATTTAATGCAATTAAACTTAATACAGCTGTGGTTGGATTTATGAGCTGAACCTGTGCCTCTCCTGATGTGACGTGTCATAAAGTCCACAGCCATGAAGGTCCATTGCCTTCATTTCCCTGGAAGCAACGTTCACACTGTGAGGGGTCACATCAGGTGATCTCGCTCCTCTCTTATACAATAACAAAACAATAATAAAACCGCTTCAGTGTGAAAGCTTTGCTGCATGTATCCTCCTCATGGACGGAATCTTATATCCTCTATATTCCGCTTGTCTGGCTTTAGTTTATTGTATTGCGTCTGTCTGCTTGCTGTCTCCTCACACAGCTGAGCGACCTTCTGTCCCAGCTTCTTGTTTGCTCAGATTCTCTATTGTCGTCTTGATTTTGCCTGTTGTTTCCAGCTTTTGTGTGTGTGTGTATATATGAGTGTATATTCATCATACTGTTCCAGTTTCCATCTTCTTGTATTTTCACGTCTTGCCTTCTTGATCCTGTGCTGCCCGTCCCTGCCTCAGCTTTTCTGACCCCGCCGACCCTGCGTGACCCTCAGCTTTCCCCTCACCGTTTCCAAACCCTCCCAGCGTCTTGATCCCCTTTGTACTGTTGTCTGCTTTCTCTCTTCATCCCCTTAAAATGACAGCTAGGTCCATTTGTACAACTCACATTAGGCTCTGGCACATTTACGTTATAATCACTGGGCTGAAATAAATGTAGTTGATGTATGAAATTACGCCAACAAATTATACGAACATTCCAGTCTGTTTACACCATTAAACAAACTGTCACATTAAGTATGGTAGCGCTTCGCATATTTGATAGCAGATCGACGGCCTTCAGGGACGACAAATTGCTAATATGGACACACAGATGAAGAATAACAAACATGTGGGTCCAAAAGCAATATTCTTTCAAAGCACCCACACATCCCAGCTGCATCTATAGTTACTGCATTCGCTTAACTGGTTAAATAAATGTCAAGATTAAAAAAGTATGATCTCAGTCGTACATCATAAACACTGAAAACACAGAGTCCAATTAAAATGTGTTGTGTTGCTGCATTTTCTTTGGCAGGGGAGAATCTCATTATGCGATATTAAAACCAAACAAGTGGAGCTAAACAAGTGTGTGAGACAGATCACACCTGGGACGCCGCGTCCACATCCACTCAGGAGGAGGTAAAGCAAACTATCATCTCTGCTTTGATGCAAATACAGTAAAGAAATTGGACATGAATAAGATAAATTAGGATGAATTTGCATTTGAAGGATTTGTTTCTTGACAATATTAAACGTTGACTTACTTTCCAGCACCTCCACGTCCACAGTCCTCTTCAGCTCCACATCGTTTGGGAACTCCAGGCTGCAGTTGTACTGTCCTCTGTCCGTCCCTGCCGCCTGGTCTCTGTGCAAAGACAGAATGTTTTTGCTGGGGTCCGACGCCCGCAGGCCTCTGTCTTGGACGGTGTTCCAGGTGTGTGTATCCTCCAGGGAGAGGGAGAAGAGTCTCTGTGAGTCCCCAGAGGTGAGAGTGGCGTCGGCTTTAGGTGAGAAGCGCCACTGGCCTCCGTGGACGCCCTTTGCTTTGAGCTGGTCCCAAGAGGCTTGGGGGAGAATGGAGCAGGGGATGGAGAGAGGCGAGGAGACGGAGGTGTACAGAGGATGAGGAGGAGCTGGAGACAGGTCTAGATGAAGAGGGGGAAGAGAATTGAGTTATATTCAAGGGCACACTGCAGAAATAGATCATCTTATTTGTCTGTACATGTCTGGATTTGTCTCTCACTGCAGTAAATTAATGGTAAAATCTGTTTATAGGAATCCAAGTCGCATTTTTCACTCCACCAACAGGATTCCTCAAAAATGATAGAATTTGAAACAGAATATGAAATCTGACCCACTGGCAGATTCTTTTCACTCACACAGGATTTTGTGTTTTAACTCAACCGGATTTTCAGTCTTGAATGTGCCACACAATATTACACAGCCTTCATTTATTTTATTTAAAAATGATTGAAAACATAATCTAATATTAAGAATTAAGTGAAGCTAAATAAGGAGTAATCTTAAAAAAACACAAACACACATACACACACACGTATAGACACAATGGACATACACACAGTAACTCACCCAGTACATCCACATGAACTTTGACCTGGCTCTGCCTCTTATCGCTCTGGGTCAGCACACAGGTCCAGTCTCCCTGGTCTGGGCCTGACACCCTCACGATGAGCTCTCCGCTGGGGTTTGCCGCTCTTTGAGCTCCCTGTGGATTCAGCCAGTGGATCTGCGGCCTCGGGTGGCCCGGAGGAGTCGCTGCGATACAGGCCAGAGTCACCCGTTCTCCAGCCAGAACAGGGGAGCCTGGACTCAAACTCGCTGCAGGAGATGAGAAAAGGGAAAATAACAGGATGGAAATAATGAGAAACATTTCTATTTGTCATAATGTTCAACAGAAGGCAGCAAATAATCATGGACAATAACACACACAGCTTTGACAGTATTCACCCCGCACACTTTCCCTCATTTGGATATATTACAGCTAAATAGATTGAATTTATTCTTCCTTAGTCTGCACCATTTTATATTCATGCGGAGGAAGAAATGAATTAAATCCATTTTAAAGTTTGGCCGTGACATCAAAATGAGGTGAAGGTTGCAAGGAGTGAAGATGGTCTCATCCCACAGCGTGTTCAAACCTCAAATCAGCTTCAGTTACAATTTCTGCGATACAAAAATGTCCAGAATGTCCTATAAATAACATAAATAGCGCTTTAATCTGAAAACGCTGAAAAGGAATGCTGAATGACAGGACGTAGATGTGATGCTTACCGCTGAGTTTGGATAATCTGTACGTGTCGATGCTTTCTGGTTTGCTGTGCCCAGACTGTCTACAGATGAAAGTCCCAAAATCCCCCTCTTTGAGGGTCTTGATTGTGAGCGAGTTGTCAAAAATGGACACCCTGGAAGCCCATTGTGCATCTAAAGCAACAGTATAATGATGATCAGGAATGCCTTCAATCACATCACAGATTGTTGGTGAAACTAATGAAAGCCCCGTTCACCTTGACTGTACAAGAGGCTGCCGAGAGGATTGCGCGAGGCCAGTTGAGGTGTGCCTACTGAGCGAAAGTGCCAGGAGACGTACAATTTGTTCATGGGAATTGTAGTTGAGGGTATTATCTGGAAGGTAACCTTGCCTCCCAGCTGAGCGTACACCACCACCTCAGCCCCTGAGAGAGAGAGAGAGAGAGAGAGGAGAGAGAGTGGAGGGAGGTGATGCGGTCTGCACACTAACATGGAGAAATGTCCACTGCTTCTGCATACTACCTTCTGTTGAGATGAGCACAGTGAGGAAGACGAGGAGGGACTGGATAAAACTCTTCATTTTGGTCGCTGAAAAGAAAACCAGATTGATTTGTGACCTATTTGCATACACAGTTTATCCATGTGTGTATTAACCATCAAAGTCTTCTATGTGAGGAAGTGTTGAGCAAAAAACTCTGCAGGTTTTCTGTATTCTATAGAGAGCTTTTTCTACATCAAATTCTGATGCAAAATGTTTCAACCCGGCGGCGGCGGCGGCAACAGCAGAGAGGATTCATGGTGGTCTCAGATTTAAAGAGATTTGTGCAGATGAAAGGGCTCAGAGAGGTGAGAGTAGGCGGTCTGTGGTGGGCTTTGGAGGAGAAGAGACACACGAGTCAGGCGGAGCGTAGATGTCGGCTTGTGGTGGGCCCTGATTTAGTTAAGGTGCAGATTCTTATCCCGATGCTCCCCTCCTCTGCCTCGCACACCCCCTCTCTTCCTCCTCTGTTCCACGAAAGACGGATCTCTCCACGCTTAACGAGAGAAGACAGAGAGACCACAGCAGCAGCAGCAGCACACCTAGACTGTGGTTTAAGGCTGATCTTCTCTCTCTCTCTCTCTTTCTTTCTATTCCTCCCCATTTCCCCTCTTATTCATTGTGTGATGTCACATCTCTTATTCTTGCTATAATAGTTAAGTTAAAGCAACAAATCTAGGCTGAATTTGGATTTCTCTTTGAGGTGTTTGGGTTCAGATTAGATTGTTTTAGACGCGGGTTTCATCTGCCAAGCGCTCTGTAGGGGAGTTAAAGATCAAACAAGATGGAGTCTCACCAAGTTTGAGTTCAAAAGATAGAGTTCAGCTATTTTGTTGACAGAGGTGTGAAATAAAATGGTTTGATATGTGCAGCCAGTGTTCAATGTGGATCAAATTTACAAGATATTTAAATCAAATGCACTAATTTAATTATGATGTTTAGATTTTAACTGAAGAGACTTAAATATTCACAAAGGTTTTTTTTTCTCTTGAAGGTTTTGACAAATATTTGTAGCGGAGTACAGAAAGTTGTGAATGCTGCCAAAATAAAAATATCCTCATTCCAACCGAAGACAAAATCAGTTAGGAGGTAATGAATATACACAACGTGCTGTGAGATAGAGCGACGGCCCTTTAAGATGAAGCCGTATCGGGCAAAATGTTTCAAATTCATTCAAGTCACGTGGATTTGAGCGCTGACACAACAGTGAAGTTCTGCTGGCGGCTCCTGTTTGGCCCTGCAGGCATCGCGCTCCAAATCTGCGACGTCTGTTTGACAAGTACGACAAAAAACACTCCGACGTGTTTAGTTCCCTGTGAGCAGCTCCAAGAAATCTGACATAAAATAGATACTTTTAAAAAGCTGTGTAGCGCCGTGAAGAATTTAATCTTGTAAGCGTCCATTTTATCGCTTAAAGTTCAACCAGGTACAAGTTGTACCTGTGAACACACGTTATAAACAAAGAGATGGGATTTGGTGAAGATTAAGATAAATAGATGAGTGGTTTGAACTGAATACAGAGGAAAGTTTCAGAGGAAAGATCTCTTTGGTTGTTGTCGATCAAAGAGAGAGGAAGAGGGAAGACGAGGGTCAAACAGCAAAGAAGTGACAGAGGAAGAGCGACATGAACGAGGAACTGAAAGCACCGAACTGTCGGAGGTATAGAGTGAAGTATTATGGCCGACGTCGTTCTGATTCTGATGCTGAAATGCAATAACACAGTTTGAGCAAGAAAGAACCAAGTTACAACGACTTTACTCACAGAAACAAAGCCACGGAGCCGTGTTTGCTTTTTCCCATTATTCAAATTATATTTATTGGTGTCTGAAGTAGAATCTTGCAAAATACAGTTGGTTTGGAGGTTATTAGTGAGTTGTGTGTGTATCAGAGGACGTGGGTCGTTAAAGGTCAGCTGCTTTGTTCCCTGCTTCGGAATTTTGAGTGTGTTTGAGTTTGAAGCGATGAAGAAGAAACACAATATTTAACAAGACGCGGCCTTGTAACATTTTTATCACATTTTAGTTTAATTTTTCATGTCCTGCTTAATATTGCGGTGCTAAGTTAAAGACAAATAACTCTTATTTTCATCAATCTACAGGTTGTATGATTGAAAACATCTCAGGTTTGAGGTAAACGCTGATGTTTGCTCTATGATGTAATATTTAACTTGGTACATTTTGATCAATATGCATGAATACAAACTCAAAAACGTCCATATGATATACTCACAACAGCGGGGCGTCCCTGTGTGGTTCAGCAGTCTGGCGGAAATGATTGAATATTTAACCAACAAACTCCACTTTTAAGAGCCGACGCACCTCCCTCACCGCCGATTGGTCTGGAACAAAAGCACACAGAAGCACATCAAGCACAACGTCGGAATACTGACCTCTGATTGGTTGTCAGAGACGAAGAAGGTGAGACACTTACATCTTAAACCTGACCTAACTTCAGCTAATAGATGACTGAGATCTTTAGGCCACAGAATTTGCTGTACTGAAACTTTTGTTAAAACCATAATTTTGAATAAATGATGAACATTGCAAACTTTTATTTTTGAAACTATAAAATCTGCTCTATAGATAAACATAAATAACTTTTACATTTGACTTATTGGCTACTAACACAAAGTGATTTTCATTCGACATAATTGCCGAATCAAAATTCAAACCACGAACCAACCGTGAGACCAATCCTGACTAAAGTGGCTGATAAACGTAAATTAATTAACCTTTTGTAAGAACAAACTCGTAGATAAAACGCTCTAGCTGTACGGGAAACACAAATTGGTTAAATAAGTCACTTAGTATTCATGAAATCCCAAAGCGAGTCTTCATGTAACACACTGTTCTGTTCCATTCTCGTCTCCAGACACCAACAAGTTCCCTTTCGACAGCTTTATCGAGTTTCATCCACTGGTTGAACATTTTCTTTATTAAATTCACTTTAGCGGCTTTCAAATCCCAAAATATTGCATGACGTGCGGGCTGGTAACCACGAGCATCAACGTTTAAGATGAATGGAAGCTAAAGTTGTTTAATATCGTCGAAGCAAAAAGATTTCACTGAGATAAAATCCACACGCGCGTATAAATATAAAGAAAAAACTAAATATTCCCAAATTTAAATTGCTTCAACGGTGCATGAAGCGTTTTCTTTATCCACACTTTGTCAGCGTCTCATTAACATTCAGCATCTGCCGTTCACATCAGTGTTATCAAGTGAAATATGAAGAGAGAGACATTTTATGACAGCGCGACTTCATCAGACGGGAAATCTCTGGGGTTCATTTTTCACATTTAGTATCTGTGGAAAGTTTGACTTCTTCATTACTAACTAGGACTCCATTTCTCTAAGTGTGATCAAAGGCGTATCTGCGCAAGACCAAGTCGTTACGACAAACTCGTCAAAGCATCTGTGCAGGCCCCAGATATGAAAACGCTTCACACAACAGAGTCTCGATGCTGATAATACGCTTTGGCTTCTGATGAATGATGAAGAAGTTGTTGTTGATAATGAGGATTACTGGCAGGCACATGAATGGAATTAGCAGATTGTGTCCCCATTAAAAAAACACATCTTGCCTCTAAATAAGCCGACTGTGATCCATTCTAATTCACTTTTGTATTTGTGATATGAAGGAAACTAAATGTCGGCCCCCCCTGAGCAAATGGATCAAACTCAAACCTGTAATCACTCATTCATCCTTTGCGTGATGCTTTGTGCACCTGTGTGTGTGTGTGATCCAGACATCTGCTCGCACTTGTTGCACCCAATACACTGCACCACGACAGTGAAAACATCTGTGGACGCTTTGTTCTTTGCCTCTGTGAGCGTCGTGTGGCCCTTATTGAAAGAAAATGGAGTATTATCGTAGAACTGTGCGAGTGTGTCACCCATCCGAAGGAAAGGACAAAGCAAAACTGTGACTTTTGGGGTTAATGCGTTCAATCTAACACCGTTTACTGCTCATGTGTAAGTTAACATTTACAATAAGGTAGCAAACTGATCACATGTGGTGTAATGAGGGCTAAATATGTTCAATACGGTGCATTACTTTTGAAGAAACTAGGAGAAAAAGGAGTGAGAAGTAAAATGTTCTGTCCTACAAAATATGCAAATCATTATAAAGTTGGTGATTGATTCTCAAAACCAGGACAGAAAGTTTCCTAAATGAGGGAGTTTAGTCCTCATGCAGACAGCAACAGGGGGAACAAAGTATTGAAAATATATATTGCCTCAGACTGACGCAGTTTGAGACGTGTGTGAGTAGAATTTTTGTTGTTTTTGTTGAATTTCTGATTCAGCTGGTCCCGTGTTGGAGGCAGAGAGCTACAGCGAGCCGCAGGGGAGCACAAACACAACGCTGAGGTGGTTTACAGGCACAAACCACAACAAGGACAAAACAAACATGTCGCTCACGTCTCATGTGTCTCTCTGAGGTTTCTCTTCTTCTCTGCTCACCTCTGTACTGCCATCATGAAGCAGTCGAAGCTGCTTCTGTTCCCTCTGTGCGCCAAGAGACACAAAACCTAACAACACCTCACAAGTCAGTGTCCAATTTAAAGCTGTTTTCTGTCTCCGCGGATACAAACAATCGCATTTTTCAGGGTTGCGACTCTGGTGGAAAACACCTGAAAGTGAGGACTCCCTCATTAGTCACACACACACAGTGAGTGAGTGAGTGTGTGTGTGTGTGAGAGTGTATCACATCGTGTCATTACTGAAAGAGAAAAAGACCAAACAGTGTGGGCCAGAGGGAAGATGAAGGGTGATTCACTCTTCCTCATCTCTCTCCTACACAGGGTTCCCCTCGGCTTGCCTTCTGCTGTTAGGTGAGCAGAGTGTGTGTGACTAAACTGAAGCAGACAACGACAACAACAACGACAACAACAATGTGTGTGTGTATGTGTGTGTGTGTGCGTGCGTGTGTGCGTGTGTGTTTTTTCCGAGATTTCAGAACCTAAATATTAAAATGTCAGTGGAAATGAGGTAGAAAATCAGAGACAAAGTGACATTCTGAGAGCATTTGTTTGTGTTACATCATGAGGGAAACTTCATTCAACCTCCGAGTTGTGAAACAGTCGACGAACGCAGAAAAACGTTGTCTCTCCCACTCACTCACTCCTCCTCCCCTCATCTGTACACACTCACGCCTCATGTTAAGGTCTGCCACTGTAATGTTTGCGGGCTGCTGCATCATCAGAATGGAAAGACAGATCATCCTCATCATCATCATCAGCGTCAGTGTTAAATCTGAACATTGATGCTCCGTGTCTATGTGTGTATTAATTTGACAAATGTTGTCAGTTTATTTTGAACATGATCCCGTCGAAGCTCACAGTTACAGTAAAGGAAAGTGATGTGGTTAAATGTCGATTGATCCAAAATCCGTCGGTCAAAAGGTTCTAAAGTGATTTTGCTGTAACTTGCTGCAAAGATGAGGCGACTGGTTACATTCTGATGCAAACTCCTTATCGTTTAGGGATAGTTTGAAAGCTCTCTTTCCTCTCCTGAATGCAGTTTGGTCCAGATTCAGATTAGGATTCACATTAATGAGAAGGAATGGAGCTTCAAACTCACTGCTTCTTCAGCAGCAGGCAAATGGTTTTAACACATCTGTACTAACATCGAGATACATCCAGAAAAATATCACATTTATTACAGTTGTTCCTCTCTCTCTCTCTTTATGCCAGTGAGTTATCAGAGGAATGCATTTATTCAATCTCAGCTTGCTTGACGTGTGTGAGCTCTAATGGCCTGCCTATGCTTACAGTCATATAATACAGTAATCAGGATAACCAAAATTATTCATCCAGATTGTTGTCGAGGAGAAAAACACATCCGATAGCGTTCCTAAGCTCATCTCAGTCACCCAGACAGTAAAATGTGTCTGAGGTTTGGAAGGTCTGGATGGCTGCTGCGCCAGAATAAATGTGGTTATTATTTCCCCCAGATTAGTTTGAGCTGAACGAGCCGCTCCAACAAGCGACAGAATGTCTCCCGTGATTACATGTTCCACCTCCCAGGCCTCTCAAAGAAATGTCCTCCTACAAACCGACAAGAAAGGATTTGACAGGAGGAGCACAGTTTGTTCCCGAGGATCCAGGTACATTTAGAGCCTTCGGAAGATCACATGTGTACATTTTGGGGTTTGATTGTATTTGTTCAGGCTCGCATTTTCACCAAAACGCAATATTATCAGTACCGTAAGTGTACAAAGGCCCCAACTGCAAGCGTCGTACTCTAGAAGGTACGATTCTGCACCGCGTGTGTGTGATTTGTTGCCTTTTGTAAAACTTCTCTCATTCCTGCACCACAGCAATATGCTCATAAAACTCGGTAAGATGTTCCGCAAACAAACTTTCCAATAACTTTGTTCAACCTGACTGTCATTACGTCGACCCCCAATGACTCCACACACACTTTCCACAACACAGTTTGAGAACCATCAATTGAGCTAAAACGGGTCGCCAGACAACAATTTAAAAACCAAAGCAAATGCACAACTTTTCTGGAAGTCTATTCGCAGATCTGCCGCGGAAGTCCCGGCGTTCAGTCAGACTCAGATCGCTGCTCAGTAAGTGAGACAAACACAAACTTTAACCCTAAATTCCTCATTGATCAGATCAGTTGTCAGCCAATCACATCGTTGGGACCAATTATTGGAACGGCAACATTGCAGCAGCAGCAGCAGCATCAACGCTGACAGATGATCACTGAGAGATGATCAATCATCTACTGTAGACCCACAGAGAGAGTTTGGGTTCAGATATGTTACAGGAGACACACAAAGTAAACAACTCAGCAGTTATTTCCTCAAAGTTCCAGCTCTGTTAGGACGTTGTAACTTCCTCTCCTGCGGCTGAAATCGTCTCATAACTGAGCCACTTCATGTTTGCAGTTCTGATAAATAGAAGTTACGTCAGAGTTCAAGTCCTTTTTCCATTGTTTTGTCTGACATGTCACAATAAATCTGCAAAACAATTCTGTTTACATTCATAAGATACAAACCATTCTGCTGAATGAGAGATGGTTCACTGACCGGAATTTCGCTCACCATGTTGTTGCGCTGATGGAGTGAAAAGTGGAAACAGAGGAGGGAGGAACACACACACACACACACACACACACACTCACAGCTGAACAATCTCAGTTTCTCTTTGAATCAGAAAAAGTGTGTGTGTGTGTGTGTGTGTGTGTGTGTGTGTGTGTGTGTGTGTGTGTGTGTGTGTGTGTGTGTGTGCGCGTGCGTGTGTGCGCGTGTGTGTGCGTGTGTGTGAGACAGAGAGAGAGAACTGAGTGATGCAGATGTTTATGAAGCCATGAAAAGGGAATCCTATTGTTTCATAAAAAAGCTCCCACAGTGCTGTGTCTTATGCTTTCATAACAGTTTAGCACCGACTGTGTGAGCATTTCAAATACACACACACACACACACACACACACACACACACACACACACACACAACAACAACAACAACTTTGGCAAAATAAATGTAATTCTCATGGCCAATATGCTGCACAGAGGATAGATTGCATTATTTACTACGTGTCCCTGAATGTAACAGTTTTTTTGCAGTGGTGAGAGACTCGACTTTAACTTTAACCCTTTGACTCTGAGACATTTGCCACATTCCTCAAACCTAAAGATTATAAATGATACCAAATAAAAGAGTTCAGTGGATCAGCGCCTCATTTCACAGATGCACGTTTCCCCACTTACAGCGGTTAAATAGCTCTGAAATATGATGTTTCTCTTGACAGTTATGTTTGCGTTTTGCATGGTATAATAAAGTTATCTAGAAAGTGATAAACACAAGTAATAATTGCATGATTTGCGGTAATCGAGTTGGCCTGAAGTCGGCGGTCCTGACAGCGTAACGACATAATCCAGGTTTGCTTCATGTTGGATTCCTCTGGTGTGTGTGTGTCCATTATACCTGTCTTGCGTAATCCCGCTGTACATCGAGCCGCTCTTAAGGATTACTCAGACAATCAATCAAACACGGCCATGTCTACTTTATTTGCTCCATTTAAGAATCGATCAATACCTTGTAATCAATACGCCGCCGTAAACACAGAACACATTTTTTTGCCAGCACACGCGGTAAAGGCGAGTAAATGAACACGGAGCCTGAAGAGGCCCATTTCTCCTGTGGCCGTGTTTACTGATGAACTATCTCTATTAAAGCACATCAAGTACCAAATCCATACGGACGTGTAGGCACTATATGTACACGTTGTACTTAATCAGGCATTTGGTTCTGTTCTGCTGACGTTCTTACACATCAGAGTCACACTCCTAAACACCTTTACAGAATAATTTGTCTAATAGTACTGACGTTACAGCTGTGGATCAAACTGACGCTCTGATACAGCTCATGTTACTGTTTCATTTGTTTCCTGTATTGAAGCAGAAAAGCCTTTTTGAGTCGCACTGAATGTGACATAACATAATTCAAATATAACGTTGACGCCAAGTACAAATATGGGAGTATTTCTTCTGCACTATTCTTTAGGCAGCCTTGCTCATATACTGCATGATGTGAGATGTTTACACACTAAACCATCACATTAAGGTGATATTAAGGAATCTATGAGTATGAGACATTTATGATGATGTGTTCAATGCTGTAAAACCCTTTATGGACACCATTACTGTCCAAAACATCAATAAAAAAAACAAAGACAAAATATCTATTTCCCTTTTTAAATCCATTCCATATTTCCCTTTTAAGGCTCTTTCTTTCAACTTAGACGTTATTACTATTTTGTGTTGATAGCCGCCATTTTTTCTCACTTTTAAGCCACGCATTACAGATTACGGTGTCAAAGCGTTACAACACCGAGCTGCGTTTGAAATATCCGTATTTCTTGAACACGTCCAAACAGTAGGGATGATTCTAACGGCTTTGGAATACAAATTACAGGATTAAGAATCGTTTCAATAACACGGATACGTCAAAGCTTCAGTTATCGTTCCATCTTATAGAAAGTCTGCTGTACCTTTGTAAACAGGGACCATTACTTTTATTAAAGTCACACATATGTTTTCAGTGTTTTACTCCACTAACTAAACTTTGTGTACATTTTGGTGTAAGATGAGCAGAAATGAAAACCTCATACACACCAACACCCACAAAACCTGCAGAAGCGTAATCACACACAAAAGTGTTGCAAGAGTGTACCCACACTCTTATTCAGAGTGTGTGCAATGTTGAAATCTCAGTCTGAATGAGGACACACACTCAAGTCAAAACACATCCAGACAAAGAAAATCATCTTATTCATTTGTGCTCATTAACAGAATATCACCTCGCATTCAACCAGAACACTGATGGATTCTGCTTCGCGTGTTTCCCCAGAGGATTTGTGAATCTTTGTGTCAGCTTGTCAAGGCCACAGCAGGTCTAAACAAGAGAGACGCCGCAAAACGAGGCCGAGGCCGAGGCTGAAGAAAATCAATTCAGTCTGAGAACGGAGACGAGAAAGTTTTAAAGTCGGCGCGGCCTGAAGCTCTGCAGCCTCGGCCCTCTGAGCCTCTGAGTGCAGACAGCAGCAGATAGTGAGGTCAGAGCTTCTATAAACTATTTGTGCTGTAAGACGCAGACGGATTGTCCCCCGTGAACGTCCCTCTGCTAGTAAATGTCCTCTAAGTCAGTGTGTGAGGGGCAGAATACGGAAATTGTGTGTGTGTGTGGAGTACTTACGTGTGATGTGCTGATGTGATGATGTGCTCTGTGCTGCGATGAGTTCTGCTCTGACATTTGGTGAGCTCGTATGCACTGTAGACACACACACACACACACACAGGAAGTCACAGCCGTATGATCCCATCCTCTCTTTGATGTATGTTCTAATGGATGACATAGAATTTACATACGCACACAAAAGCATACACACGTACACCTACACACAGGTGGCAGCGGAAGGAAGTAAACCTTATTATGCAACTCAACCTGGTGTTACAAAATAATTCAGACTCTTTTATTCATAGATAATTTTCTCCCTGGTTTGTGTGAGTGAAAAGGAGCCGTTGGTGGTCTTGAATGAGTGTTACTGTGTGTGTAACAGGTGTGTATCGAGCATTTGGGCACACGCGGTGCTGCACGAGCAGAACACCTGCGTTCACTGCACCAGTTGTGGGAAACAGAACTCAACAATGGAGCTACGGTTTAACACAGAGCCATTTGTGTTGAGTTCAGAGCCATTATGAGCGGAGCAATAACTTCAGGAATTCAGGCGGGCGTCGTTATAGTTTATTGAATGGTAAAAAAAAACAGATCAGCAAGTTCAATCATCATCATCATTTCATTCACAACAGCAAAAACAAACGAGGAAAACATGCAGGAAATAAAAGCACATCTCAAAGTCACTGAAGACGCAATGTTGCTGAATTTCACAAAGCTGTTAAAACAACGTGAGTGAGATCATTCGGATGTAATTATCAATTTTGTAAAAACTCCAGCGTGTCGCTTTCACATGTTAATATGCTAAATACAGACTTTTGTTCCTTTGGCTTTCAGTTCAATATTTGTATTGGGTGCAAAAGCTGAAAGTGCTCACATCATTACGACAGATTTTTTCATGAGCAGCACTCAGAATTCCATTTACATTCACGCAAACACACGCCTGAGTGCTCTCTCTCTCTCTCTCTCTCTCTCTCTCTCTCTCTCTCTCTCTCTCTCTCTCTCTCTCACTCTCTCCCCCTTTCCTCCTCCTCTGTCTCTCCTTTCTTCAATCAGTCTTTTCATGTCACTCCATTAGCGGCAGGGCTGATGGCTTCTCTCGTCGGCGTCCTTGCGGCGGCGGAGCTGCAGCTGCCGGGCTGTGATAAAGAGAGAAGGAGAGGAGAAGTTTCCACGCTAATTATGCAACAAAAATGAAGTAAATGGGCAGAGTGAAAATGAAGGTCAAACAGGCATTGATAGAGGCTGAATAGAAGCTGTTCGAAAGCATCTCTAAAGTGAAAAGAGATTAGTAGAAAGCAGATAAGTGTGTTTTTTAGGAGATAGAACCTGTTTTACCATTTACACTGGCAGAACTCTTTGGCCTTCAGGAGCTGCTCGGCTTTTTTCACCTTCAGTAATTTTCTCTGCGGGGTGAAAGAAAATCACATTATCATTCATTTATGCACCCTCCCTTCCTCCTCCCTCCCACCTCCTAATTAAGGCCCGAGTTGAGATTTTAGAAACGTGAGGTCACGATACCACGTCAAAAATCTTAGAATTAATGAGGTCATGGGTCCAGAGCAGACAGCCATGGAACACTTTCATGGCTCATTCATCTGCTATCTGAGCTGTTTTACTTCCCTTTCATATTGCCCCAGAGTGTCCATATGCAATATGTGTTAACGACTTACGTGTTTGCCAAAATCCAGCCATGGAAACACCAAATCCCTCTATATTACTGATAATTAATGAACTAGAAGTACAGTGTTATTGTTTAGTTTTCTGGGGGACATGCAAGGTCTGCCAAAACAGTGAGATGAAATCGCTTTCTTACCCTCCTCCTTCTTTTCCTCTTGCACAAGACGAGGACTGTGATCGTGAGCAGAACGATGGACAGCGAGCCTCCACCCACTGCAGCCCACATCCACCAGCTGAGCCCCGGCTTCACCTCATCAGGCGGGAGGTCAGCGATGCCTGCTCCAGCCGGGAAAGTAGGCCGCGACCGAAGGCAGGAACCATAAATCAAAGCTTTAGCTGAAACAAAACACTCACACTCCCTAAGTTTGTGTCATCGGCGTAACTACTCACAGTCTCTGCAGCTGGGCTGAATGCTGCTTTGGGGTGTAGTTGGTGCTGGTGTGGGTGTTTCTTGTTCAGGCACTAGAAATGTAAAAACAGAAAAGAAAAGTGTACTAAAGGTTTGTCCAGTATCCATAAATACTATAGACATACATTTGCCCTACTACTGTACTTCAATACAATTCTTGAGGAGTTATAATCTCGACTCGAGTGATTTGCAGGTCCAGGTGAGGTCACAAGAGTTTTGAGTCCTACACGAGCTGGAATGTCCGTGTCAAGAGGTTCAAAGCTAAGTGATGTTCAGTGTCAAGCTGCAGGTCATGTCGCGTCTCAATTAAGCAAATTCTGGAGAAGTTGACTACTTGATTATCTCCTCTTTGTAAGATTTGTATCATTTCATTCCCTAAAGCCTCATATCTCCAATTTGAGATTGTCATTAGTAATGCATCAATAATTTAACAATCTCTGCTTCACAATCAGCACGTTTACTTTGGGAACCTTATGTGCAAAATGGCAAAACTAATTAAGATTTTATGTCGTGGATGTTTGACTGGAGGGATTTTACTTTATTTTTCCATTGCTGTACTAATTACTTGCCTAATTTTAGTAAAGGTGTTGGAGCACTTATTCCATCAATGAGTAGATTTCTGGACTTTCTCTGGATCATCTGATAAACTTTATAAGTCTTTTCAAATGTTCTCATTTAGCTGTTGTCGTACCTTTAACTCTGACATCCAGGGGTTCCTTGTATTTGTTTCCATCATGGGAGAACTTGCACATCCACGTCCCTGCATCCGAGCTGGATACAGATTGGAGATCGAGCGGCTCTGACCCCGCCGGGCTTCCATCTGGCCTCTCCCACTCCACTGTAGGTGTAGGGTTCAGCCCTCTTACCTGACACTGCAGTGTGGCTTGACTTTCCAGCTGGAGATCCGCGGAGGGGCTGACCGAGACTGACACAGAGAGAGAGAACAGACGGGAGCGAGAACGCGGTGAGAATCACAAACAGAGGGGATGGCCATGCTGAAATACAAATTCAGAGTTCGATCCACGTCATTAGAAAAGTCACAATCCTTCATGAGACGCGGTAACAGATAGTACATTCTTTATTTTATAGACTGGAGTATCTACATGTTTACAGATCTTGAATTCAAAAGTAACAATCAATTATTCTGTAGTTTTGCTGAAATGACTCTGGTGTGACCTCTAGATAGTATCAGGCCCATCGCTCATATTCTCTTTCTCCTCTTTTATCCCTGAATACTGCTTGTTTGTCCAAGTCTTATGCAAATCTAATTTAATTAAAAACTAATCTAAGTTTTTAAATATGCATATTACCCATCTCCCCCTGCTCTACCCACACACCTGATTAGCTATGTGTTCAGTTTTGTTCAGCCAATCAAGATCTGGGAGGTGCCAACTCACATCTGATTTAACTCATCGGGTGAGGGCAGAGCAGGGAGAGCAGGGAGAGCAGGGAGAGCAGGGAGAGCAGGGAGAGCAGGGAGAGCAGGGAGAGCAGGGAGAGCAGGGAGAGCAGGGAGAGCAGGGTCCCGGGAGCCAGAGTGAGCGTGATTATTATTACCTGAGACAACCAAAAGTGTGTGTCTGTGCTGTGCCCCATCCACAGTGCAGGTGAACTCTCCTGCATCTCCTTCCTCCACACTGGAGATCCTCAGACTCAAGCCCTCAGTCCCAATACTTATCCTTCCCATGATGTCACCTTTACCTAATGGAGAGAATGTAGTGTTACCAAAAGCACTTCTTCATGTAACAGGATGCATTGCTTAATTGGAGACATAGTTGGTGTTTGTGGTCAAATCTGTGAACTCGATGTGATAACAAGGCGCCTCCAAAGTCAAAGTACAGGATTGGAACCTATAAAAGCTACTACATAGATAACATCTAGATCTGGTTTATGAATGTGTTATGATGATGTACATTATAATAATTTATAATAATTTAAGGATCCATTTTTTGCATTTAAGTCAATCGTCTGAAACTTCTGGATGAACATTCAGCTTAGCGGTTATGATGGTTATTAGACTATCATCATTAAGTCATTCTAGAAAATAAAAGTGAATGGTAAATGAAATTGTATTTGTATAGGGTAAATGCCTAAATAGCCTGATACTTGAGTCTGCTCAGTGTTTTGCTCGTACCTTTGCGATGGCCACCAGTCCTTCCATTGATGTTATACATCATAAACATTCCACGTCTCCATTCCAGGTTTTTTGTGAAGCTTTCGACTCCACATGTAATGGTGGCATGCTGGTCTGGTCTGGTTTGGATCACTTCACCTGCAGCAGAGAGTGCAGCCAGCACTGAGGAGAGAAGATCACAAGCAACCATGCTCATTACTTTAATGTGATTTCTTTTTTTTCTTGTTTAAATTGACTTTCCTTGTTTAAAATTCCATAAATTAATAAATAAATTCATGGTTGTAACTGGCTCTAGGTCAGTGCTTCCCAAACTGTGGCACATATACTTGGTACTTCTGTATCAAAAGGTAATCAATTCAATTCAATCAATGTTGCAAATAATTAAGAAATAATAATTGTATAATGAAGATCTAGATTTTTATAGTTAATTGTTCATTTTTGGCCCTTTGAGATCTTCAGAACCACTTCAGAACCAAAAGAGCTCATCTTGATAATGACGCAATACGACGGTTCAGTGTCACATGATACTGACTGACCAATCACACCCTTCCCCTCGAGCTTTCTAGCCGCGCCCACTAGTTGAAAGGATGTTGAAAGCACCATGACGGGAGAAAATGGCTCTAACTTAATGAGGTAAAGCTTGATTAGCATTTAACTCATATTTATTTGTTCGTCCCTGGTAAACTTTGAACATACAAAATACATTCAAGGATTTTTATTATTATTTTATTTCATTTTATTCCAAACTGTGAGTTAAATTGAAATCGATTGAGAGCCCAACTTCTCCTGAAACAACAACAATCAAAAAACACTATGTGTTGGGCGCTGCGTGACAGAATGAGTTCAGTCGAAGATTTATGCAGCTGGAGTCCAAGCACCTGTGACAATGTAGACATCTACGGATTAATAATGATTTTATTTTAACAGCTCATCTCATCTGCACTTTATATTCTTCTGTTCTTCGTGGGTGTCGTAACTTTGCGCGCACCTACTGTGAAATGCTGATGTCAATTTCACGGATGAGGGTTTCTCTATGAGCTGGTGGCTTGAAGTTGAAATGGTGCTCGACAAAACAAGTTAGCACTGATAGAGGCTATAAGGTTGTCTCCATTTTAAAAAGATGATACACAGTGTTTGTTTTTGGGGCATATTCACTCACCTAAGCCAAACCACATGACAGTCTTCATTGTTCAAGTTGGATCTATAGGGATGGAAAATAAACACAAATGGACACAACGTTATGTTTATTCAATTAGAAGCAGAAATCTTTATCACAGTAGAATGTTAAAGTTAGGATAGACACCACAAACACACACACACGCTTCTGTTGCTTTACTAAAAAACATGTGATCCCAAACCACCAAGCTGCCTCATCACTTCCTTCCTTTCTCACTGTGTTTCTCATATTAACATATTTCAGACTTCTCTACATAAATATAAAACCCTAACCCTAAAATAAATCACCATTAACCACCGTTTTTACCCTTTTGATTTCAATTTAGAGGTCAAAAATCCAGTTAGAATAGTTTGCTGTGATCCTGCACCAAATTTACTTTATTGAACATCAAATCTTAGATGTCTAGTGTGTGTGCGTGCGTGTGTGTGCAGTTTATTACTGGAGAAGGCGACTCAGGTGGAGAAATGTGCATCAAAATATTTTGACACTTGCCCTATGATTTATGGTGTTTAATCATTCTCACACATTTAAGAATTAATTTCACCACACTAGAACAAGATCAACTGTTCAAATGTTTATCTTAAAGGCACAAAGTGTAGCATTTTCCTCTGTTACCTCTGATAACCACAACAGACAGATGATCAGATAAAATTGATATATTGGAAAAGTGTTTGTAAATTAAAGTCAAGGACACGAAAACATGAAATGAAGAATGATTCATCACCAGGATCGTTAAGCCCTCAAATTGGGTTATCCTGTATTATATAGATTTAAGGGCCAAGCCAGAAATGAAACCTACACTTTATCACATTTAGGTCTCAGTTTACTTAACGGCTCAATTTCTTAACTCAAACTGTCATTGAATACAAGATAATTCTGCTAAGGATGATTAAATAAATTCATTTATCAGAATAAGAAACTGCTGCCACCATCTCCACGCTCCGTCTTCGATTCTCACAACAATTCGACAGCGGTTTCAAAGGATGCAAGATCATCTATTTTGTAATGTTAAATGTGTTCCGAGGTCTTTTACTCTTAAGTCTTACCTGGATTTGGAGGCCGATGCAGCGTGGTTTGTGAGATTAACGAAGGCCAAAATCTCTCAGCCTCCGTCACAAAAACGCAAGGATGCAAAAATCTCAAAGGCGGAAGACACGCAAGAAGAAGAGTGCACTTTGGAAAGTTGTAGGCCAATGCAAACCCCAGCTCTTTGTGGCTTTGCTCTTCATGCCTGCGCTTTCTTGCAAACACAGCCGCTTTTACACGAAGCTGAGAACAACTTTGTAAACACACTGAAGATACACAATAGTGAATCTAGGCTTCATCTCAGCGCAGAGAAAAATATAAAAAAAAATCTTACCCAGCATTGGAGAATTAACTGGAAATGCAACAGCATATTGGATTTAAGATCAATCCAGCTCCAAGCCAGAACGGCAGAAACAGGTCTTTATTTTTCACAGCAGATTTAACAAAGAGTTTTTTTGCAAATAAACACAGGAATTCCCCTCTTTACTCCCAAACCAAACATTTAAGAAGAACCAGGTCGTTTTGGTGTTTGCCCTTTTTATTTTCCTCTTCTCAAAACACACATTTGGGAATTTTATTTATTTATTTGCTTTCTGTTTTACCGGCGGTTCCTCTCATGAACGTTGTACTGGACTTTCTCACACACAGAAAGAGTATGTGGTGTCTGGATTAAGTGTCGACACTGCAGAAGCCCACAATAAGCTGGACAGGGTTGAAGCTGGAGGTTTTGAAGGGGAAGCGGAGGGGGGAGGGGGAGAGGCCGGAGTCCTCGGATGGAGATGGAAATCAAAACTCGACACAGAATGTGGATCGACTAACAGCATAGCAACACACACATCCTGTTAATGTTGGGTGTGTAATCAAGTGCTCACAGAAAGAAAAAAAAAAACCTGTCCCCCAAAACCGTAATTGTACATCTGCACCATTTCATTTAACTGTTATTAACTCATCAGAGAGGTTTATTTACAGTTGTCAGTTGTGAAGCGAGCTTGGGGACATTCAGAGGAGTTTGCTGGAGTGCGACTATGACCGTTGCATTGTGTCTGTGTGTGTACATTTTCCGTGTTAGCGTCCTCGCTGGTCTCCTTCCTCGCTCGCCTCATTCAGAAACTCTCCGGTAGAAGTAGAGGTATCCCAGGTCTTTGGGGGGTTTCTCTGAAGCACACACCTTCTGATCGTTGAAGATGACCCACCTGAGACACACACACAACGAGACATTTTATTACAGACAGGTGGACTTGATTACACTGTACATAACAGATTAAATAAAGGAATCTCAACTGAATATCAAGTATCCAACACATCATAATAAACAGAATACTACTAAATATATGAATTCACTGGTGCCTGTATATAAATTCAACCATCAACATTTCATCATAGACCGCAAATCTAATTTCTCCACAACGGTGCATAAACTTTGAAATACTTGACCCATTTGAAATATTGTTTGGATAAAACTGGACAGAAAACATGAGAACCTATAGATCTCTTCTCTTAAGGTTAACACTGAGCCGTGTGTTCAAATCAGCAGCTAGGAGAACGTTGACGACCAAAACTAGAGCTGGACTTTGGTGCCCCCTGCTGAGCCAAAGTAAACTAACTACTACTCCTTTTAGAACAGACATGTCTTCCCCTTCCTAATAAGGAAATTAACTGTCGGGGTTAGAACCGACAGCATACCATTTAAACATAAATTTACTGTGAGATCATACAGTGGGATTGTATCACTTACTGCTGGTCCTTCTTGATGTGACAGACATAGTGGCCGCACATTGTGCTCGTCCCCATGTGACTGATGAATGCAAACAGCTCGTATTCTGAACAGAGGAGAGGAAACCAGTTAGAGAATATAGAATTATGAATGATGTGTCTTTATGTGTCCCCTCCCACTCACACTCCCCAGCACTCACTGCCTGATCCGTCTCTGACCCGCGGGCCGGGTGGGGGGTCCCTGCCCCCCTCGCTGTCTGCGGCTGAACGGCCTCCTTCAGAAACCTCCATGGACTCCAAGTCGTCCAGGTGGGAGAAGATCCAGTCAACTGCCCGGTCCAGGACATTACTCTGTGACGCAGACAAGCAGCAAGTTTAAGATAGAATATGGAAAATATCGTTGTCAAATGTCTGACTATATGAGTATGGAATCATGAACAGGTTCAGACTCAGATTAACACCTGTACTGTTAGAATTGACTCAAAACAGACACGACTAGCTTTGAAGCTTAATAACACATGAGGTAGAGAAAGGAGAAGGGTTTTCTCTGACTCAACGAGAAACTGAGCCATTATGTATTGAAACTAAAACAGCACAGGAAACGCTCCCTCACCTCAGCTACGTGTGGTGAACTTCTGAGGTTCACCTAAACTGGAACAGCCACCTGCAGTCTCTGTTTAACCAGTTGGCTCCATGTAAAACAGACCCACCAACAAAATGGCAACAAGTGATGGTCCAAATGTAGGTTCAAGGCCAATTCTACCTTGATTTACATGTAACTCGGCTAAACTAAACTGGACTTGAAATGTGCTGCCGCTGCTTCACAGAATAAACATCAGTTCTTTAGCCTGGAAGACTTAAACTTTGAAGCAGCTGCAGGAAGTGCAGCTTCTTTCTCACCTCTTGTCTGTTCACTTTGTTCTTGTAATGAAAGGCAGTGTATATAAGCTGAATTTCACCTTTGAAAACACTTCAGACTGTCTCAGTATTACATAAAAAGTGAAAACTGTGGTAGCTGATTTCTCTTGCTGCATTAAGGTGGCTGGTTACCCAGATCATTGTGAAAATCTCCCGGCATGAGGGAAACTTGCTCACGTCACTAAATTAAAGGGGCCGGCTGTGCTGAAACAATTGAAACATTAGTCCAAATGTCTAACAGATGCTGTGTGTGTGTGTGTGTGTGTGTGTGTGTGTGTGTGTGTGTGTGTGTGTGTGTGTGTGTGTGTGTGTGTGTGTGTGTGTGTGTGTGTGTGTGTGTGTGTGTGTGTGTGTGTGTGTCTAACCGTGGCTCTAAGTGCTTTGGTTGCTTGGTCTCGACTGAAGCCCATGGACACAATGGTTGCCAGGTGTTCTTCGGACGCGCTCTCAGTGGGCGTGGTCCCTGCACCAGAGCTGCAGCCCGGCACCACCAGGGGGGAAGAGAAGTCTGGACCCATCACAAAGAGGCAAATATTAGACTGAGAGCATCAATCACACTGGATTCATAATTGTTTCAATTCCATGCTCTATCCACCTGGGTCATCCATGTGGCCCATGATCCAATTCATGGCATGGTCGATTCCAGTGTTCCCAGTGTAGTACACCGCTTTCCTGCAGGCTTCCAGCGGGAATCCCATTTCACATAACTGGGACACAGTGGAGTCATCAAGGACTGGAGCTGAGGGTCAAAAAGAGGAGAGGGTTGATTACTTTGATGCACACACGTGTGGAATGAGATGGGATTTTTGCATTTTCATTTTTGATAAATGTGATTTTATACAAATGGAAGTATATTGACTGCTATTGAGCTCATCCTTTATTTAAACATGGGTGATTAATAAAAAAAGTATGCTTCTTTTCTTTGAAACAAACCAAAAATATATAGAAATAATAGTGAAACCGTATGTACTTCATTACAGAGGCAACTAAAATACCAAAATCAAATCACGACACATGATGCAAAAAACAAATCATAAGGCAACACGAGGACGCATGAAAAACAATGAACATGAAAACAGAAAAGGCAGAAAGGAAGAAAACGTGGAAGCAAAGATGGATCAACGACAGCTCCAGCCAAGAGGAAGGAAAAGGGCAGAAAAGACAGACAGACTGACACAGCAGTGGGGAGTAGAGGGAGTCGTCCTCCTCGTTGCCGTGGGAACCCAGGATACCTTTAACCTCCACGTCTGGGGTCATGAGCGGGGGTGGGGCCACCTCCGGTAGAAGCTCCTCCCCTGGCTGCTGACCGGTGGCACGTAGGGCGCTCAGGTCCAGTGTGTCAGGGACGTCAATGCTCACGTCTGCTCAGAAAAAACAGCAAAATTATGATACCAACATTACAAAAGTGTTCCCAGTGTGCAGTGAGAGATTCTGAAAGTAATCTGGGTTATGCTTAATGAACACAAACATGTCATTAGTGATGAAGAGGGCAGGGTGATGGAGGGATTTTACATCTGACACGGTCCTTATTATCTTCTATCAAGACCGCAGTGTACATTATGATGCCTAGGTTAATGTTAGAAATTAAACTGATGGAAACATAATCTGGGAAATTCCAAGAAACGATTTAGCACATTTTGAATGGAAGCTAAATTGTTTTGGGGGCATTGTGTGAAACAGGCCGAGTGATAATGGGCCTCCATGAAATGAATTGGTAAAATTTCAGGACTAAAAATAGTTCCCCTGACATAGTTCTATCCTGTTCTAACCATTTTCAACTCTTGAAAATGATCATATTCAGACTTGACTGTGGCCTAGTTTGTTTCTGGTCTGCGCCTTGAGGTGACAGAACACTCCTGCAGAGCGTCACACAGGAGAATGAGCCGACTGCCCAACTCTGACAGAAACACTGAAAACTACCTAAAACAGAATAGATATTGAGCACTCAGCAGTAACATTTGCATACCAAGTTTCTTGGGAACCCAGTCAAGGCCAAAGGTGAACTTCTTAATCTGGATAACAAGGTGGTCAGGGAAAGAGGCGAAGCGCGTTGTTCTGGAAAAACAAAAACACAATTCATTAACATTTCTTCAGATTTCTTCCAAAGGATCACACTGAGCGTTTGTCGGTCTGCTTACTTGGTAGCGGTGGTCTTTGTCTGCACAGCTGAGCTCCAGAAGTCTGTGAGGATCTCTGGTTCGCTGAGGGCCGCCATGCAAGCGGTGAACGGGATCTGGGCTCGCACTGTAGGGGCGGGGCCTGCTGAGGGGTCCGCTTCCTCACGGCGGCGCTCTGCCTCTTGTAGCTCTTCTGTTAGCAAAATACATGGACGGGAAGAAGAAAGAATAAAATGCCAGCACAGAAACAATGAATATGTAGAACATGAGAACAAGGGCACACTGTTGGACTGGACTGAGTTTGTTGATGCTGAAGAAGTCGCCCACAATGCCACACTGTTATTTACGACTTGTATCCCACCCGCCTTTCACCTGTGTTGGTGGCCTGGTCCATGGGCACGGGCAGCTGGAGGATGTAATCCACCCGCTGTGTGTATTTGGCTTTTTGTGACTGCTGACACACGATCCTCTCCCCCACCAGGAACCGGAAGGCTTCAGATGGGTTTGCCCCAGATCGACAGTTCCGCTATGGGCGAAAGGCCAAAATGATGCGATGGGGGAAGCGTATGTGGATCAGAAAGTGAGGCAGCGTGAGCACAACCTTACCTCCACCATGTTTATGAAGTGCAATAAAAACTCTTGAGCATCCTGCTGGCGATTTGTGGAGAACTCGGGGTGGCCCCGCCCAATAAGGGCTTTGAACATTTGTGCTGCTATGCCGATTTGGTCTCCCTGTGAACAAAGCGTAACCTGGATTGTAAAGAGAGAACTGCAAAAACGAGACCAAATTTGACAGGTCAGGGACAGACTTCCTTCCACTTCCTCTTACCCTGGGTTCAGATGTACCGTTTTCATCGCCAGGCTCTGGTGCTGGTTTGGAATACTCTCCTGAAAGCAAACCAAAGCCAAGCTTGGCTCTGTAGTAAACACACAAAACCAATGTTACTTGAGGTCTGACAGTACAGGAGCAACTCAGACAGGAGAAGGATTTGGATTCAGGACTTTGTGTACTTTCAAATAACACAATGACAATGTCGATGTCAAGAGGCAGCGCAGTTACTTTTTGTATTTGTCTGTCATGCAGTTTAAAAAATGACTAGAGACTAAAAAGAATACGCACAAGCAGAGAAACCCAAACTGTACACTTGGGGGTTCCCTTTTGTTTTTAAGAAAAGCCACCGACAGATGAAATAAGACACAACAGGAGGAGGTTTATGTTCAGCTTGCAGACGGAGCTAAAACAACATGAGGCGAAGTAAAATGATAGGTTTGTTTAAACCCTGCTGATATCATACCAGCGGGATAAACCAAACAGAATACATTATCTCCCACATATCTGTCTGGAAAGGAGTTTGTAATCCACCTTCTTGTCGACTGCTGACACCGAGTTTATAGTGTGTGAATTTGTGGAAAGTTTCTTTAATGTACTGTGTGTGTGTGTGTGTGTGTGTGTGTGTGTGTGTGTGTGTGTGTGTGTGTGTGTGTGTGTGTGTGTGTGTGTGTGTGTGTGTGTGTGTGTGTGTATGTATTCAACCACGTGAAAATTATGTGAAAAGACAGATCTGGCAGTTTGAACATGTTCTTTGACATCAGTACAACATTTAAGTGAACACTCACACTTGGGTTTTGAAGTCCTGGGTGGGGTCACTTGGAGCTTCGTCGAAAATCCTGTCAATGTTGGACACATACCTGACAGACATGGATACAAACATTAGTTGCATTCTGTAAAATACTATTCATTGTTATTGATCAACCTCCTCTGTTCTATAAACATTTCTACAAAGCTACAATTTCTAAATATCATCATTCCACTCTCTTCCACTCTTGTTGCAGGACAACAAGTGGGCGTGACCGGAGGACAGGGGTACCGACCTGCTCTGGAAGTCGGGCACGGTGAAGAGCACTTGCATAACAGAGTTGAGGTAGCAGCTGTTTCCCAGGTTCTTCATGCCGGTGAGGCCGGGGCCGAACATGGGCCGCAGGGTGGTTCCTGACTCTTGGATCACCTCCCACTCCCCCACCCGCTGGTTCACGGCAATCTCCAACTCTGTCATTGTCCGCTCGGTCTGGGAGGCGAGAAAAAAGGAAAAGAAGTGAGTGAGAGAAGCTGTGTGTGTGTGTGTGTGTGTGTGTGTGTGTGTGTGTGTGTGTGTGTGTGTGTGTGTGTGTGTGTGTGTGTGTGTGTGTGTGTGTGTGTGTGTGTGTGTGTGTGTGTGTGTGTGTGTGTGTGTGTGTGTGTGTGTGTGTGTGCGCCCGTAATGACACCAGCCAGAGGGGGGAACCAAAAATAAATAAACATCGGTGGTACATAGCAGAAGTGGTTATTCCACCCCGTCTGTGCTGCCCCATTCCGTGTGTGTGTATGCAATGCATTAACAAGACAAGGAACAACATTATGCTACACAGTGAGGGGGACACACACTTTAGAGTTTTGACAGTTGTGCAGTTTGGATGGTGCAGTAGAAGAGACACAGGTGGCAAAGACATTAATGACAGAAGGGAATTGGAGAAGGAACAGGTGTGGAGGGAAATAACTGAAACAGATGACAGCAATCAAATATGATAATGGAAACACGGTGAAGGACAAGGAGAGAGATTAATGATAAACAGTAATATCAGACACTACGCTCACATGTACGCTATAGTCCAATGAAATGTCTGTACTGCGACTGAGGCAAAGTAAACCTGAGTGAACTTCATAGGATTCTGTTGTCTGAATATGAATACTTTGACTTTTACAGCATTGTGCATACCTCAATTTATGCTGATTTCAAAGGCATTTATGTGTTTATGTTGCATGTGCTAAATTTAAAAAAATATCCACATGTATGTAAACATACAGAGTATGTACAGTGCAAGTAAGCAAAAAAGAAGAACCAGACAGAGGAGCCAGCAAAACATATTGAATAACACATTTTTAGTGGAATTGGATTTGTAAGAACAAGTGGCTCGCTCATACTGCAGCTGAATTTCAGACTCCTTTGCAATACCATGTAATCAATGGCGGCTCTATGAGGCAGAGACGCCCAGAACTGTCTAGATGTCTGCCAGCCGTGCCACCGGGGGGAAATCCAATATATTTGATTTCTGTCACGCTAGGACAGGAAAGTAAAGCAGAGGGAGTGCAACACTTTGTCCTTCAGGAACTTGATCATATGTTATAAATATATAATACCAGCAATGAAAGTAGGGATAATTGCGGTTAAAATTGAGAAAGCAGCTGTAATAGTCAATGTGTGGATCTCACCTTCTCCATGGTCATCATGTTGATGCCAAAGTGAGCGAGGTGCTCTGGTAACTTGGAGTCCAGCACCATGTCGTCCTCATCATAGGAATACACATCTGGAGCCAGCACACAGAGGCAGCAATTAAAAAAACAAACAATCACTAAGCTTCACATAAAAGCACTTACTGTAAGCTACCTAACAAAGCTTTTATGTCCACAATACAGCCTCATTAGATAAAGGTCTTTTTAGTTGTGCCATGTCCTCCGTACCTGCACCATCTGGGGTGATGGTGCCCAGTTTCACTGCCAGTGGGTATCCTGTCTCCTGGAAGTGGAGCAGAGCGTGGTTGTTTCCGCCGGAGCCGTCAAAATACCTGCGGCCGCACATCACCTTGCCATCCGTCAGGTTCATCCAAATGTTCTCCTGCAGGTCACACACTTCACACCGCCAGCCGCTAGGATGCAGAAATGAGCAACTTCATTTATGTTAGCATATAAAAGTCTGACCTTTGTCCTGCCCTTGGTTTGCTCACTAATATCATTCCAAAAAAAATTGTGACATCAAACATAAGAGGATCCTGGACTCAAAAGCAATCTGAAACATTTTCTTCACTCACACTAAAGCACCTTGGTTGTACAGAGACACCTAATTCTCAGTTTCATAGCTCATCTTTAAGGATCTACATCATAACAATAGTCAAGAGGCAGCTGGGACCTCATGTCTCACCTTGGTGGGATCTTCACTCCGTTGTCGAGCTGTTTGAGGTCAACAGCGTGCCTCGACTCCTGTCTCAACTCACCGTCCCACTGCTGAACTTGCATGGCGTGAGACACCGAGTCTGCTGACATGAGATGCTCCATGGACAGAGTCACCTGGAGGCAAGGCAATTGAATTTACACACACAAATTACACACATTTTATGTCCCTACATGACAGACAACAGCTGTCAAGATAGCACATACTGTAACATTAGTGATGTTACACAATGTTGGTATTTCATATGGTCTTCATTGCTGTAATGTGCTTTCAGCTTTGGTTTTACATTAAAGAACGTCATACTTTTTATTTAAGTCCAGTGTCAGATATATGATACTACACTGTTGTCTTTATCCATTTCATGGCATTGTTTTACTTGTAACCACGATAACAGATGGCTATGATACTGTGGAGGAATTCCCAACATAAATCTTTTTGTATCTCATTACCAACTAGCTGGACTTTTTCCAGTGATGAACGTGTCTCACCCGCTCTCTCACAACATCAGGCATGGTAGAAAGTTCATCCGACGTCACCTCCTGCCTGTCAGGGAAGATGACAACCCTCACATCCTCCTCATAGTGCTCCTGCTCCACATCAAACCCTCCTTCAATTCCTGCAACAAACAGGAGTGGAGAAAACAGTTACATTTCAAATGTTTTTTCGTTATCATATTATAAGGGAAAATCGGTAATTGTCATAAACACTAGCCACAGAATAACATTCAAAGACAGCTTTGCTTGTATAATGTATTAAAAGAACACAAGAAAAGAGGAGACCAGGTTTGTGTGAAAACTGACACATGCACTCACCTATAGCCAATCTGGTGGGCTTCTTCTTTGGTGGGTGACCAGATCCAGAGTTGTTTTCATCTTCCTTCTGAAGGGATGAAATGGAATTCAGAGGATGTTAAGAGTATATCATTGTATATGAACCACAAGTGTTGAGTTTGTCAAACAAAAGCTAATTTAAACAACATGACCAAAGGTATGTAAGAGCATTATGAAAGTAATTTAACACCAATCCACGTCCAAAACGGAAAAGGTCCGAAGGAAAATAGGTGTCCCAGAATTACTTCCAAAGTAAATGAATTTATTCATTTTCAACATGAACATGACTACACAGAACTGTGTGTACACAAGAGTATATGATACAAGTGGTATTCACTTCATAATCCAATCAATGTTTAAAACCTTGAACAACTGATTTGAAAAATGAAATTCAGATTATTGGATTTTAAGCTTTGAAATGACCCGCAGAAACACTGAACGAGAGGAATAGTAAACACTTTAGCACACAATGATATTTCAGATACTAGTGTACTTACACCTTTGTAGCAACATAAATACCTTTCCTGTTACAACATGACAAAGTTAGGTAAATAAAGGAATTATGAAGTAGAGTGAACCTGTACGATGAACCTCCCTAATGCTATCACACCTAGATGGAAGCAAACCCAACACCCATGTTCCCAGTGGAAAGCAAAGTGGGACCAATTCCAAAAATGAAAGCTCAGTTATCCACACCCTTCAGGCCATGCAATGGCTGTCAATGTCCACCTAAACATTTAACTGGTGTGGTCATAGATAAAACCTTGCCCAGCTGTAACTGTCACTCGTGGTCACCTGAGTCTTGCGAGTCCGGGTGATGTGCAGATAAGCCCTCTGACCGGTGCGAGCATGGTGTCTGTCCACATACTGACTGCCAAAGCCTAGGAAACTGTTCATGCACACATACAGGCCTCCCTCGCTCTCCTGCAGAGAAGACACGGACAGAGAAATGTTAGATAAAACACATTTTCATGCTTTCATCAGTCTCCCAGCACACAGTACAGCTAGAACCTATTTAAATGTCTGTCCTTGTCTCAGCATCAGAAACTGAACAACAACCCAATTGTCCACTCAGCGTGCTACTGTTAGCTATTATTCAGCAAAACATTGTTGTTGTTTAGCTTTGTGCTTTATGAAACTTCAATGTATAACGTTGAGGTAACATGAGTGACTGAATACTGGGGGTAATAGCTATGACACTCCCGGGACAGTACAAACGGCCGCGTTAGCTTTCGAGCTAGTTTGACAGCGTACCCGGTAAACTAAACTAGCTACCTAGCAAGCTAACGCAGCCAAGTTTCCATTACTGAGCATTATTAGCTTAGCTTAGCATGCTAGTGAGTTTCAAGTGGCTGTAGATTCGAGGAAGCTTGTTGAATTAAAAGTATGGCAACGGCGACAAAACAACGCGTTAGACTAAATAAACGAAGACTAAAAGCGAAACTGAAATTGCGGAACGCTGTTTTCTAGTTGACGTTTGGAAACGTAAAAACGAAGATGGCTCACCGGCGAGGAAAATGACAAGGCGCATTCGTCTTTGTGGACACGGTCTCCACGTTTCGGAACCCGAATTGTTGACAAAACCGACATCAAAACCTCGCCAACACCCGCCATGGCAAGCTAGCAAGTTCGGCCCTTCAGTTGGACACTCGGGGTTCTGAATTTGGCCGTTCAAACTTTGATTCCCGGCTCGGAGGAAGAGTGTCCGTGGTGGCTTCGTCGGTCGGTTTCCCAGTGTCTGTGTGTGTGTGCGGCTGAATGAATCGGGATGCTTGTAGCGTCAGATAGCGGCGGACGAGAGCGCTGACGCCATAGATGCTCGGCTTGTGTTTTTGAGGCGAGGCCGAATCAAGCTAACTCGTTACCGTAATGGCGAGGTTAGCGGCGCCGAACCAAACCAGGTCGTTACTGTAATGGCGCACACCGTGAAAGAAAATCATGTTGAACTTTTGTGTGTGACAGGAATTGATTCGTCCACTACTCAGTAACCATAAAAGGTCAAAAATAACATCGAACATTTAATTACCAGGCTTATTACCACCGAATCCATAGTTATTACTAAAATGGCCTTTGTTCTTGCTGAGAGCGGATTGGTATTTCAGAATTACAAAATATTACAACAATTGATTTCACATTATTACAACTTCCATATTTTTCGTGTTTTGCCTCTAATTTTTCGGACATTCTCACTTTTATTTGATTATTCAGATTTTTCAATATTGTTCCGGGTGACTTACTATTATTCCATATTTTTCAATTACTTTCAAAAGAAGCGTCGACATGTTTGTGTCACGTGATAACGATTGACCAATCGCAGTCCAACGACGACCTGGTCGAATCTCGGGTGGTAAAAGATATAATTCCAGTCCATTTCAGCACGCCAAGTCCCGAATCAGCCAATAAGTGGTCACGCTCAGCTCATTGATAATGAATAGACCTGATTGAGACGTACCCTTAGATGGCTCAGCCAATCACGAAGTAGCTTGCCTCATGAATATTCATATCTCCCATCTGCTCTCCTACGTGAAGAAAGTTCACGCGCCTTGGAATGTTTTTGGACCATGGCGCTCCACTCAAACTGTGTGACTGTGTACGTGGCGTTCCGTCTCGTCCTCCTAACATCGCTCACGTTAACCTCAGCGGCTCCGGGCGGCAGCGGCTCCTCTCTGGGACTCCTGCCGCCCTATGACTTTCTTTATTATAGCGGAGTCCGCTCCTATTTTAACGAGGAGTGGGACAAAGCTGCGGAGCTGCTGGAGAAAGCCCTCGGCACCAAGGAGACCCTGTTCCGGACCCGCAGACAGTGCCACGATGACTGCGCGGAGGTTGGCGGAGAGCAACTCAGTAAACTGGGTGAGTTAGGAAAAATGTGTGTGTGTGTTTGCAGAAAGAAGCACCCCCCTCCCCCCATTTTTGTCGTTCCCTGTGCCTACTTGTCTTGATAAAAAAAAGATACAGTAACTATGGTAATCTGTACGAGAATTACAATATCAATATTTAAATGCCATAACAAGTTTAATAGAGAACTGTAAGTATTAAGAATGTGCAAATCAAATCCATCCACTGGGAAATGCAATGATACTTCAGATTTCATGTGTCAATACATTCAAATCAGTTACGTTTTGTATATGCAATTATCCGTTATGAACATTGAACTGGTCTTAAGTATTATAGTTTGGGTGAAAGAGGCTCTAGGTTGTGTTGTAATGACCCATTTGATGAAGTCTTTTTCACCCCAGCATGTTGTGTGTGTGTGTTGTCAGATTCTGCAGAGGGGGCTCTGTGGGACCTCTGGGCCTTGGACTTGGTTCAGCAGAGAGCTGAATGTCTGAAGTTCTGTTTGGGTCGCTCCATCAGTCCTGCAGGCCTGCTCCCTGTCTCCTCAGACATAGAGTATGAGTTTGGCACTCGCAACCCCTACAACTTCCTCCAGGTCACATATTACAAAGTAAGTAATTGTTTACAGAGCACAACATATTAATACTCCAATGCAATGCTTCATCATTTGACAGCTGACAGTGGATATGGTTGTTTTTCAGTGTTTTTGAGTTTTGTTGTGTAAATATGACAAATACTACTTATAGATTTTGGGTGCAACATTAATTTATAGCAACACTATACTAACACACATTTTCTTCCCATCTCTCCCTCTACACCAGTTGGAAAAGTTAAATAAAGCAGCGTCGGCAGCTCATACCTTCTTCGTGGCCAATCCCAGTCACCTGGAGATGAGGAACAACATTGAGAAGTACAGGCGGATGGAGGGAGTGACGGACGAGGCTTTTCAGGACAGACAGGCAAATGAGGAGACTCAGTGGGTGAGGAAGTAGTTTTTAAAAACAAGCAGACAGTAAATGCATTTCTGGATGGGAGCAAGTAGGTAATGGGCATATTTAAAACTTAAGCACCCAGAAAACAAATAATGCAGTGTCAGCAAACTACACAGAGTCAAATCAAATACCAAAGGAGGTAAAAGGAGGAGAGAGATCATAATCACATGCTGGTTAGTCCAGTTCACTAGTAGAGTATTTGATGACTACTGATAAGGGAATTTGTATAATTGTTTCATTTTAAGTTTCAATTAATAACTTTCTGTATATCAGAGGTCAGAATTTTAGAATAAATAATCAGAATTTGTGAAAAAGACCTCCTTAATGATCAAACCATAAAATAGGTTTTACTCTTTGACTCTCTCTGACTTTAGTTTTGACTCAAGACTTCTGCTTGAACTGATTTTGTCTGTTCACACACACTTGTTAGAACTTGGTCAGGCTTGTCTGATATTAGATTAATGGCATGCATGTATGAAAACATTCCAGCCTTTATAATGCATTTAAATGTTCAAGTTTCCAAGCCTTTTTGAAAGTAACTTTGTTTTCCTCCGGCTATCAACCCCAGGCTTTGTATGATGCTGCTCTCCAGTACGAGGCCTCCTCTGACTGGGAACGGGCAGTGAAGAAATGGAAAGAGTGTGTTAATGAAACTCTTGGTCATACGGAGGAGTGCAGGGTTCAGTGCCAGGTGGCCTACCAGCGCCTGCCTGAGGACAGGGGAGTGGACACTACTGAGGGTGTGTTTGAGAAGGCTGCAGGTGAGAGAATCACAATCAGAATCAGAAAGAAACATTCTCATTTTTAGCAGGGAAGGTTGTCTTTGTATAGAAATGTTTAGAAAGTGAACAAAGGCCAAAGACAGAATGCAGAGTCTCTCACAGGCAGATTGGACTGATTTCACTCCTTTGCTTTTCTCTGCAGCTCTCTCCCTCTCGCTGCTCTCGTGTCAGCAGAACTGTGTCACTCAGGTCGCCACAAGACCAGGAAGGATTTCTTCTCAGGAGGACTTCCTGCCCACACAGCTGGAGCATCTGCATATCGCACAGTTTAAAGGTCAGGGTTCAGGGTCAAACTAAGAGCCATTAGCTGTAGCGATACACTGACGGCTCCTCGGGCTGTGGACTGGAGTCACGGAGCCATGACTCCACACATTTGACTGTAGACATAATCAAAAAAGATTCAAATTAGTCTTTGAGTCCCATGACTTGTGACTTCAGCGAGCCTCTTGAGTCTGAAACAGATAAGTAATGAACAAAGATAAAAGATTGAGATCAGAAGAAATAGGCTTCTGCTGATTGACTTGTTCCCCCTCTCTCCTTGTGAGCCTGTTATGTCTTTGTATTGGAATTGTGCCATATTTAATCTTCAGTGGATATCCTCCTCATGTTGCATTCCTGCCTCCCTGCAGCTGGGGACCTGAGAGGAGCAGTGCAGACTCTTCGCTCTCTGCTTCTGTTTTACCCCTCTGATGCAGACTCCTTAGATAACCTGCAGCTCTACTACGAGACACTAGGGGGAGACACAGAGTCACATCCTGCTCAGGTAACTTAACTGAACATTAAGTTACATTGACAGCCTTTCAAACTTCAGCTTGCCTTACCTTGCCAATGTGTGTGTATTCTTCTTGCAGGAGATTGCCAAATACGTAAATCGCTCGTTGCAGGAGAAGAAGTTACTGTATTTTGGCATGGAGAACTTAGACTTCAACTTCATTGATCCAGTAAGTCCTGATGCCTTTAGAGTGTGGATCCTCCATGTGTAAGTGTGGAATTCCTCCTTGACATTTGTTTTCCATGTAGGATCTTTGGACTCCAGAGGATGTTGTGCCTGAATCACTGAGGGCGAACTGGAGGTGAGACCTGATTGAAGACTTTCAGTGATCGGAAAGCAAAAGTAAAAGTTCTTGCAAAATAATCTCTTTTTATTTGGAATTTCTTATCCAGAGATGAAAAAGAGAAAATGAATGAGAAGATGAAAGAAGGAGAGAAGCAGGTGGAGGTGGATGACAGTGGGTTCTATGCAGGTAAGACACTCCGCCGTTTGAGTCTGTCTGATCATTGTCTGCTTCCTTTCTCTCATCCTTCTCCGTTTCTGTTCTTATCTCTAGGCGGTCCTGTCCGTCAGGTTGGTGTGACCATCGCCATGGACGACATACGTCTAAACGGGACCAATCGGGTTGTACTCGATGGAGTCATGACTCAGAAGGAATGTGACACACTTCTGCGTTTAGCGTCGGTAAGTTAAGTTTAGCTTGTACACACACACACACACACAGGGAACTTTACCTTTTTAGAGCCTTTCCTATTTCCTTTTGTCTGTCTCGCTCCCTGACAGACTGCAGCGTCTGCTGGAGATGGTTACCGCGGACGACGGTCTCCGCACACACCTCATGAGACGTTTGAGGGTCTGACTGTCCTCAGGGCCGTAAAGGTGGGCCACATTAGTTTGAATAATCTCTACTCAGGCATGTTGTTGTGCTTTTTCAATGGATTTAAGCGTTCAACACATTGATTAGCTGTGACTGCCGTCGCCTCTCACAGTTGGCTCAGGACAGCCTGGTGAACCAGACAGACGCCAAACTGTTACACGAGCTGGGCGAGAGGATGAAAACCCTGCTGCAGTCCTACTTCAGGAGCCCGGCGGGACTCTTCTTCTCCTTCACTCACCTGGTCTGCCGCAGCGCCATCGCAGGTATGCAGCTCGCCTGAGGGGAGGGGTTTGTTTGTTGTTTACTTTTTGTGAGTTTCTGTTTCTCTATTGCGTCCAGGGGACCAGGAGGGCAGGCTGGACCTGTCTCACCCTGTCCACGTGGACAACTGTCTCCTTGAGCCGGAGACCAAGCAGTGCTGGAGGGAACCGCCAGCCTTCACACACAGAGACCTCAGGTACTCAAAAACATCACATTTCATCTCATATGTTTCTTTCCAGGGATCAAAGCCGAGAAAAGGGGAAATTCCTTTGTCATTGTTGTTTATTGGTTTTTCTCACATTCTGGTTTGAAGTGTCAGCGCTAAAATTAACCCTTAATACTGTTTAAAGTTGGCTGTCATACTAAGCAGCAGTGTGAATGTAGAGCGGGTGGATGTATCCTCCTTCCATCCTGCCTCCACAGCTCCGCCCACCCTAGAACACGCCACATGATTGACAGCAGAGCAAGTTAAAACCCTCTGTAGGAAGTTGTGGTAGTTTCAGTGAGACTCCACCAGTAGGAGGCGCTGCAGAGACATGATATTTTTCATGGAGGCCATAATTCATGAATTCATATCAGGATGTAATGAGGATGACACCAAATTATGCAACAAAAGCTCAAACTCAACTGACTTCACATTTGAAGTTGATGTTTCTGTTTCTGTCACAGCGGCGTTCTCTACCTGAACGACGACTTCGATGGTGGAGATTTGTTTTTCACTAACAGGGACGCCAAGACTGTAACAGTGAGTCTGTGTGTTGTGTGATTGCGGTGTTGCCTGGAGACCTTCATGCATGTTTCTAAAGCCTTTCCTCATCCACATCTCCACGTCTACAGGCCCGGGTCAAACCCAGCTGTGGTCGACTGGTGGGCTTCTCCTCGGGCCCGATCAACCCTCACGGTGTCACGGCGGTGACCAGGGGCCGGAGGTGCGCGCTGGTGCTCTGGTTCACCAAAGAGGAGCTCTACAGGGACATGGTGAGCTCAGCTGAGGGACTTTCAGGCGTGCGCTCGCGTGGCTGTTTGTGCAGTGACACAGGGGTTGGGTAACAAGACCGGCAGGAGGGCCGACGCAATGCAAATGTGATGGTTGTTTCCATGTTTGTCTTTCACAACAGCCTGACATTAGCCATGTCTGTGTCCTTTACATTCATTACGTATCCGCTGGAGGAAAGGTCATGACTTTTGTTTGACATGGCATTGTTGTCTTTATCTCATTGTCAGCGGTCGGTTTGTAGGTGTAGGTTTTGCGGAAAACCAAATATTTATCTTGAAACAATGAGCTGTCCAGTGCAATTTTAACCAACTAATTATCAAAGTAACTACCTTACTCTGACTCATCTTTATTGAGGGAGAGCAGCCAGAACCCGAAATCGCTTCATACTGGCTCAGACTGACTGCTTACATCACCAACCACACCAGGGAAAGACTTTTACTACAATGTTTGCATTCCTCACCAATCCTCTGCTCGGCCCTTTCAGGAGCGTGAGGAGGCAGAGGCCATATGGGCTGCGGGGGGACAGGCTGTGGTGAAAAAGGAGGAGAAGGGGGCGGACAAGGAGGGCAGCGCCGGCAGGCAGGGTCGCAACCAAGCATCCAAGGAGAGGAGTAAAGCCAGAGGGAGGGTGACCGGGGGCAGAGATGAGCTGTGACCACCAGAAGAACCTGAATGACTGAATGCCCAAAAGGACCAAACTTTGTCCCTCCTCCTCCACTGAGCAAGGACTCACACACACACTTCCTCTTGTCTTTTCACGTCGTCTTTTATGCACAGCTGTTTGCATGTGTGTGTATATTGTACATATAATGATGAAGGTGAGTGAATGAAACAGTGTCCTCCCCTCTCTTCAGTGTCCCTTTGTTCTTTTCTATGCCTTAAGAGAAGAAATGAACATGTGTGTGTGTGTGACTCCTGGCAGGTGGTGGAATGAGTCGTGTACACACACACCCAATACACACAACTGGGAAGAGAGAGGAAAGGAAAGGGTGGAAAAGTGAGAGGCAGTGTGATCTAATGAGGGATTACCTAACACGCTCTGTGTGCCAAGTAAAACTGAGAGAGCAGAGGGTTAAATTGTTTCTCAACCTGTGTGTCTGTGAGGAGCAGAAGTGTGTGATACACTGCACGGTTAAGACAGTGACACACAGCATGATGACTATAAGTACTCCCAAAACCAACATTAGCAGAGAACACTCGAAACTAGCTTGGAGGCAAGTGGGAGGGGATATGAGGAAGAGGAGGGAACAGAGAGAGAGAGAGAGAGAGAGAGGTGCATGGGGGAGGATGGAAATGGAGAGATTACTGTTAATCCCTCATAAATGAGTGCATTTGTTTATGAAGCTTAAAAAATCTCCCATTTAGAATATGGAAAAGTAATCCAGCCAGAGATCATTTAATCATTCACATCCAGTGGAGTGACACTCTCCGGCATCCACGGCCATCTTATCCTTTCCATTACGCCCGGCGCCTCTCTTCAGAGGCCAGCCCCCGCCCCACCCAACCCTCTGCTCCTTGGTCTTGTGCGTTAGGTGCTGTGTTTGTGGCCCATATTAACACTCTCGCTCCACCCCTGTGTTATAATCCTCCGTCGCTGCAGAATTGGGTCGGCAGGCCGGTTAATGGAGCCTTGGCTTTAACCTCTTCCCTTCCTCACACTCTGAAACCACGCAGTGCCCTAAATGTCTGCATTAATCGTCTCTTAAGTGGGTGTTAGGTCAATGTAATGCATGTTGGATATCCTCACATTAAGCAGCCCGACTGTCTGCGTTTGTAATTATACGCTTGGCAAAGAGTCAGGAAACGTACCAACTCTGACGCCAACTCAGCTGATTTTTTATTTGATTTTGCAGAAATTATGTAAGGCGTTAAAAGTCCCAACACTAAAGTCAAGCCTCACTGCATCCTGTTATGATTACTTAGCGTTATGTTAACATGATCACGTAATGCTTATGTTTCACTGCCAGCCATCATATCTCTCTGCAGACTCACTGTGGCCTTGCTGAATGTTGCACGACATCACAGTGGGCCGGGATCCCCTCAGTGGGTCGGCAGATGAATCTAAAGCATGGGCAGATAATAATAACAAAGTAGTACTTGACACCATTGCTTAGGTGTAATCACATCAAAAAATAGTTGGATCAGGAGCATTTAAAATCCTGCTTTTAATCCACATTCATGTCACAGAAGTTGTTTTTGGCTGTCTGATCTGGTATTTAATCCAGCCGCCCGGCCCCACCCCCGTTTACTCAAAACAAAAGCCAGAGGGTCAATAACTGTGTAACGTCATCTGAGCCATTACAGGCCAAACTCCACCTGCTCGTCTCTGCTCTTTGTACTGTACAGACGTACAGGCGGGTGGGAGGCACAAAAACACTAAACTCGGCAGTTTTCAATCCCATCTAACACTGTGGGGACGCTCACACTGTGGGGACGCTTACACTCTCTTCACTCCATTTATACTCAATTCTTCATTCTCAGTTTTCAGCTCAGATCAATAGATTTCAGCGCTGTGACATTTCACACACTGCCACACTAACATAAGAGGAAGAGGACAATGAATTCAATATTATTTTCAAAGGAATAATCATTCATGGGGCAACAGAAGTTATCAAGTATAAAAATGAATGAATAAGAGGCTGTAATAATAACATCAGACATCTGTAAATATGGTCTATAAATAGTAAAACACTGTGTCACTATCCCTGATTAAACCCTTTTAAAAATATTATTTTTGTTACTCTTCTCTCTCTCTTTTTTTGCACTCAATCTCACTCCCTGACGCTACATTTTGGAAATGCAGGGTCAGCACAGCCAAAGCAGCCAGTTGGTCATCGCATGCCAGAGTGAGCAAAGGTTGCAGCACCTTCACACTAACTGAATGTATACAAGCATGTGAACACAAAGGCCCCTGTGCTGTTTGAGTGATATTACCATAATTCAGTCTGACCTGGCTGCAGCAGTGAGTTATGTCATATATGTTTCTGACATGTATGCCACAGATCCTTTAAAATTGATTTATAACATCCTAATAATTATTTGTGTCTGCTAAGGAGAGCAAAAACTCTTGTTCGAAAACAAATAAAAGAAGATTTGCTTGTGCTCTTAGATAGTTTCGGCCATTTTACAATGCAAATCAGATTCACTCAAGAATCCTTTGAAAGACAGCAGACAGGGAGCTTGATCGCTGCGGCAACAAGACTTCTTCCTCTACACACTTTAATTTGTGAAACAAGTTCAAAATATTCAGATGGTTCTGGCAGCTTTTCCAACTTGTTTTAAAAAAGACAACTTCTTATGATGAACACTGAATAAAGATGTATATTCTTAATGAAACCTGAGCTGGTTGTGGTTTCTCTGATGTCAGGGTTTACTGTTCATTCACTTCACATGATTGTCAATTGAAAAGATAAAACCAGAGATTTGAGAATGTCACCCAAAATTCTTGGGACTCCTATTATTTGCCAAATAATCAATAGATCGATCCATAATGAAAATAATCATTAGTTGCAGCGATCACTCTGCATTGTGGACATAGTGGTGAGCTGAGTTGTGGACTAATGCATCAAAAGGCTCCCAGTGCTCTCTCGCTCTCTCTCTCTCTCTCTCTCTCTCTCTCTCTCTCTCTCTCACACACACTCTTCATTCCTGTAATACACCTTGTCTGATCTCTGCACTGCCATTCTAATATTAGCTTCACCTCAGGTTTACAAAACACGAGCCCAGCTGCCACTCAGAGATCGTCTGAAGTCCACCTCAGCACCATAAAAAGCCACAGACCCTCTCCTCCATTCTGCTCTGCCCTCTACACACCATCACCTCTCCTCCATAGTTTCCATCCCTTAGTTTTTCTTTCACGCTGTTTGACCCAATGACCACACTCTGCACCTTGTTTGGTGTGCTCCCATTCTCCCCCACTAGTGTGTCTCTGTCCCTTTTACCCCCTCCACCCCCCTTTCTGTCCATCCTGGGGTTTATCCCCTCATCACTGATCTCCTTTCATCCCTCCAATCCTCATCTGTTTCTCATTGGAGCACTGGAGAGAATGAGTGACGGAGGACCATTGCACTGTGACTGATATCAAAAGTGAATGAGTGGTAGAAAGTGTAGTAACAGGAGGGTTGAACTTATGACAGCCGCCACTGGAAGAAGAGTGATAATAGTCTAACCAAACATCTTCAGAGGAGTCTCCAAAATTGGTGAGTTGGTGGATATGTGTTTATATATTTATCTTTTTTATATATCTGCATTTATTTGGCTCAGAGGGGGAGGTTATCACTCTTTACAGCGACATAAAGCAGAATCCTTGGAGCCTGATGAGTTATTTGAGTATCATGATGATAAATCCTTAAGAGTGAATGCAGGTTTAATATGGTATAATGTCTAAATGCAGCTAAATGTTATCAATACAACACAGCGACACCGTTCACAGTATTGACGCAGATGTAAGGACTTAGTTGTGTTTTATCGTGTGTTTATGATGACACACTATGAAAGGATTTACATGGGATCAGCATACAATGAGGTTTTTGTCATGTCGACCACGGATTCCCTTTGTTGTCTGAATCTTAATACTGTGTGAGATAATCTGGGTGATGTTGTCACATAATGTTCAAATGTCTTCATTGCGCAGTTTGTGTTATTAGTGTGTAAGTTTTAGGATCATGGTCTAATTTGATGTCGAAATTACATCGTGCTTAAACAACAACAGTTCAGTGTCTTGGCTGTGAGAAAGCAGATATAAGGATTCAGGTTGGCAAGTTAGACAAGAATACGTAATTGTATTTGTAAGAAGAACAGTAAAGTAAAATGATCACAATGCTCTCTGGAAGTCAGAATCAAGATCACAAGGCCCTCTCTCTCTCTCTCTCTCTCTCTCTCTCTATCTCTCTCTCTCTCTCTCTCTGTGTCCCGTTCCTCGGTCCATCTGCCCCCTCCCTCGTCCCTCCTGCCCCACATCCCTTTCTCCATCTCTTATCCAGATGCAAAGAGCAGTCAGTAATCGGATGAGAGCAGATTTGATTCAAAAGGCTCCCCTTAAAATCTCAGCCAGTCGGATTTAAAACTCACTCTCCTGCTCGCCTTTTACCCCCCCTCGGCCTCCACACACACCACCACCCCCACCCCCACCACCACCACCACCACCACCTCTCTCGCCGGCTCGCTCTTCCTGTGTTAATGCACTTCACTATCCAGCAAACCCCTTAGCAGTCATTTAATCACCTGGAACAATGGCAGGGTCCCAGGGACAGAATGGCAAAAGGGTAATAGCATGAGTAAGACACATTACTACACTCATTATCAAAGCAATTTTCCATCTGGAATAAAGGCCTGAAATCCCCCTGCGATCAACTTCAGGGGCAGCGTAGTCATCAGCAGTTAAAGGTAAGAGACACACAGCAGTCGAGGTGTTTGGAGCACTACAAAGGCCGTAGAGCAGCACTCAAAGTTCTTTTTCCCATATTTCAGATGATTTTATATTCATTTTAGGGATTACAGATGGAAAAGGGTAGAGCCCAATGGCAAACAATTAAAGCAAATCCCTTTCTTCTACAGAGTCACTCCCTCCTTCACTCCCTTCCTCTCATTTTCACTTCAAACAAATTAGAGGCAAATCCACTTGGTCATGTGTTTTGACAGGGACACTCATTCAAATAGTGAGAGAGAGAGAGAGAGAGAGAGAGAGAGAGAGAGAGAGAGAGACAGAGAGAGAGAGTGAGAGCGAGAGCGAGAGAGAGAGATTGCTGCAGGGACACAAACACAGATAAGATCTACGAAAATATTCTCTCCTATCAGTTTTCAAGGTAAGATAAAGGAAATAGCATCATGACAATTGATTGCCTCACTACAAAAGTGATTTCATTGTAATATCTGGTATGTGGGATGATGTTATAGCTGGGGTTGCTTGTGTTGTACTACTTTACTGTGAAGTGTATGAAGTCAGCGACACACAGTAGTCTAAGTCAGATGTTTCTGTTTATATTGTCTATTTCTCTATTTGAACACTTCTGCGTGTGTAAAGTTGGCTTGTATCTCCTGTAACTACGCTGTGGCTCCTCGCTTCTGCCTTGATTACATTTTTCACACTGTACGAATTTGTCCATTAGGTGATTGATTTACTGCTAAACAATGTTCTTTTAATCATGGCATTATCAAATTTAATAGCCATCAAAGTTAAGCGAGAATTCATTGGAGTGTGACAAACGTCCTCACAGCAAAAGCCCTAATATTGTTGTGCATTTGCCAGCAACTGAAAGGTTATTGTCAGTTGAGAGATGTGAGTATTGATATAGCAATGACATTCCTACAGGACCTACAGGTTTGTGTTTGCAGACAGGGCGTGAAAGTGTCACATCATCTGAAGAACAAATACTTTCACTGCTAGTACATGCTGAGGTGTACAATGTTATTCCTTAACATTTATACTGGGTGCATGCGTGTGTTTGTGCGCATTTGTGTGTGTGTGTCTCTCGGAGTGCACTTACACCGTGTGGGTTTCTGTGTGTGATGCGTGTTTATGAAAGTTTGCAAAGTAGTTGAAGCCCGTTTGACTTGCAAAGCAGATGTTAGTTGTGCACGCTAAAGCTTTGGAGGTTTGAAATCATTCGGGTACAGTACATGAAGGTAGATTTCTGTTTCAAGATAAGGGGGGTGTTTTAAGGACAGGAGAAAGCTGCAAATCATTGTTTGTTTTCCTGTATTGCTTCTTATTAAGTGAATTGTGTTTGTTCTTTCCCTGCCTTCTCCTCTCCTTCATTTCAGGATAATCAGCTGCCTGTCATCTCTCCCTGTCTCCATTGGTGACAGTGCCTAACAGCCATAGCCATGGGTGAAATGGAGGAAATGAGAAAGGAGATGGACAACCTCAAAGATCAGATCACTGTGAGTATCTTAATCCATATCAACACCTTTTATACCAAAATGATTTCATATCTGGCACGATAACAGGAAAATGAACTCAGTTGAACCTGAACCTGTCCATCACCCAAAATAGCTGTATGTTATTCAGAACTACAACTAAGATCAATACTGGCAGAATCTGACCACTTGCTTGTATTTGCTCTTCAGGCCGCCCGTAAGGATGTGCAGGACACCACACTGCAGGAGGCAACAGCTAGTGTCACTGTGGTGGGGCGGGTCCAGCTG
Source organism: Genypterus blacodes (assembly GCF_046128005.1). Taxonomy (NCBI): domain Eukaryota; kingdom Metazoa; phylum Chordata; class Actinopteri; order Ophidiiformes; family Ophidiidae; genus Genypterus; species Genypterus blacodes. The sequence continues at coordinate 226,903 of NW_027466875.1, forward strand.
AAGACCAGGAAGACATTAAGGGGTCACCTCGCCAAGATCTACGCCATGCACTGGTGCCTGACAGACTCCAAGTAAGAGACAAGATCTGATGGTTTTCCATTTAACTTAACACAAACTTAGTGCAGGGAGACCCAATAAATCAAGGTGGGAGTTCTGATTTATAATTAGATCTATGACGTACACTTTCATCTGAATGGATGGACAAAATTCATTTGTTTGTATTTAATCTTCATTTGAATATGTGGCCTGACACACCTTACACGTGTCCTCGTTCCTCTGTCTCCCCCTGCTGTCAATAAATATCAATGTCACTGTTCCAGGCTGTGCGTCAGTGCCTCTCAAGATGGAAAACTCATAGTGTGGGACAGCATCACAACTAACAAGGTAGGACACAGGATGCAAATCAATCTGAATCTTAATCTTAGTCTCTGTGCATGTATCCACCTTCAAATCGCACATTTACCCTCTGTTGTAGAATGTTTGTGGCCCAGGTTCAGACTCAGTATTTGATCCAGATCTGTGTTTCCAGGTGAACGCCATCCCACTCAAGTCATCATGGGTAATGACTTGTTCCTATGCACCCTCTGGAAACCTGGTGGCTTGTGGTGGTCTGGACAACATGTGCTCCATCTACAACCTCAAGGGCAAAGATGGCAACGTGAAGGTCATGCGTGAGCTGGCTGCACACACAGGTACGACGACCCAGTTTGGAAATGTTTATAAGCTGCCAATGCTCTAATGTTGTTGAGAGTTTCTCTCCAACTGTGTCTCATGCCTACAAAGCCTTTGATTTCCCAGTTTTCTTTCACTTTAAGATGCAGTGCCTCATATTTCTTTGGTTGTCCAGGTTACTTGTCCTGCTGTCGTTTCGTTAGTGACACTGAGATCATCACTAGCTCTGGTGACTGCACCTGGTAAGAATACAAATTGAATCACTTCCTAACTCATCTAAAAAGAAGTTCATATGCGGTGTATTGGGATTATCACACGTCGTCGCACATTTGCTTTCCACATCTAGTGCACTATGGGATATTGAGACAGGGACCCAGAAGACCATCTTTGCAGGACACCAGGGAGACTGCATGTCCTTGGCTGTGTCTCCAGACTTCAAAATGTTCATCTCAGGGGCGTGTGACTACACAGCCAAGCTGTGGGACATTAGAGAGGGCACCTGCAGACAGACCTTCGCAGGCCACGAGAGTGACATCAATTCCATTGGGGTGAGAATGAAGAGCATTTTTTCTGATCAATCAGATTGTCAAAACTGTGTATTAGTTTTGATCATGCTTCTAATCAATCATTCCTTCCTCCAGTTCTTTCCAAACGGTAACGCAGTGATAACAGGGTCAGATGACGCCACCTGTAAGCTTTACGACATGCGAGCTGACCAGGAGCTCATGACCTACCAGGACTCCAGCATCATGTGTGGGGTGACCTCCCTGGCTCCCTCCCTGTCAGGACGCCTGTTACTGGCTGGGTATGATGATTTCAACGTCAACATCTGGGACACGCTTAAGGCTGAGCGAGTGGGTGAGTACAAGATCAAGAAGTCGTCGTTTTTATCTTTGAGGAATTTCACCAAGTTGTTGAGTTGCTCATATTGTGTTGTTACTTGTGTGCGGTCATCCAGGTGTGCTGGCTGGTCACGACAACAGAGTGAGCTGCATCGGCGTGTCCGCAGATGGGATGGCGTGTTGCACAGGATCCTGGGACAGCTTCCTCAAAGTATGGAACTGAGCTGCACCAGCGGGCAGAAAGAAAGAGCAGGAGTAGGGGGTGTAATCATCTGTCTGGGAAAATGAGATGAAGACAAAAAAGAGGGGAAAGAATTTGGAGTTTGAGGGAGGGAAGAGGGGTGAGCAGCTGCATAGGGTGAGAAGAAGGTATTTCTATTGTGCCAAGTCCCATCTAATGTTGGAGAGGGGTTATGATGTGAGCAAGAATTCCACTTCTAGGTTACACATTGCTCTCTCACATTGCTTCTCACTTTATGGGGGATTTTGGGGAAGGGGCTAAAAAAACAGATCATTGTTGTCAAAAGTTAAATTGCTGTTTAAATTCGTAACATATGCACATCAACTGCAGCAATTGAAAGGATCACCCAATGAGAACACTTGCCAAATGGAAACGGTAGCACATTGGATGAGATAGAACTGAGTATGTGTCAGGTCACAGCCTAAATAGGTTCATAGCTGATGTAAAAGTAGAGTTTATATCAGGCAGATGTTAAATAATATGAGCGTGTGCATTTTGTTCTCAAACTGTTGTTTGTTCTTAGACTTGGTAGACTCCCTAGATGCTTTCAATTACTTTCTTTCCATTTTCTAACTTTAATTAAAACAGAGTCCTAGTTTGCAGATGTCTGCAGTAGTGTTTGTTTCGTATGTGATTGATGGACAATATTTACCATGAGTTGGGGTCTCATGTTTTGGCCTAATCCCTGGTAGTTAGACCTGAAAAGTGCTTTGAGTAAACTGCTAGCATTGACAGATGGTATAATAATGAGATACTTTTCATGGTTCATTGAGTACATAAAAAAAAAAGAATGACCCGTTGGTCTCAGGACAGGAGGACTTTTTCTACGAGTGTGTGTAATCCTGGCTATTGTGTGTATATGAGCGAGACGTATGAATCTGTATATATAACAGCTTAAGGATGACTCATGTACATACAGGAAGAAAGTCTTTAAGCACTCAGTAGCATCTGGACTCTCTCTTTCTCTCTCTCTCTCTTTCATCACTGGATACACACTGTGCAAAATAAAGCAATAGTATCTTTCATAAAATAATTGTGGGGTCTTGCGTTACATCATGTTTTATTGTCCATTCCTGATCTAGTTAATATGCCAACTATTTCTTCGTATTTAAAACATCCTCATCTATAAAATACCAATAGAATATCAAGTGAAGCCTCAGATATATCAGAATAAGTGATACAAATATTGCAGTTAAAGTTCTATAATAACTTTCAAGCAAAGGAAGACAGTCTGAATTGAATTTTAACTAAATCTATGTAGAAAGTTGAACACACTAATGCCAATTTCTGAAACCAGATATGATATAAACAAATTGGAATCAACACTAGTGTCAAAGTCAGCAGGGGTCCTGTTGAAGGACTTTTACGTGCAAGGTGGATATACTGTATATCCAAACACTTCACCTAACAATTGATGGCAGCTTAGCTTACATTCATTTTGTGTTGTCAGATGTTGGAGGATTAAACTGGCACCATGCATTGTCATATGAGCAAAGCAAAGGAACAAAACTATCTGCATAGATCAATAACAGAGATGAGCAGAACTGAAAGCAAATATTTTATTTATATTTACAAGATGAAATTTGGATGGAAGACAGACAGTGTATGGAAGAAAGGCTGAGGCAATATACATACAAATAGAAGAAACTTTACACTTAAAAGCTTGTTTTAGATAAAAACAAATGGCCGGATTCTGCAAGTTACTGCAAAGCATCATCTATTCTCCTTATCCAGAGCGACTGACAGGACTCTGCGGTCCATCAATCCGAGCCTCTGCCTGTCGGGGGTGGACACCTTCAGCTTTTTCTGGAAGATGAAGAGGCCAAGTTCAGTGGTTGATTCACTCAGGCACATCAATATGACAAACAAATTAAAGCAAGAGAGCGGCGTGTGTGTGTGTGTGTATCATAAGCAGTGTGTGTACCTGAGGACGCTGGTCCCTGGGCGAGTTGGTCTCTTTAAGGAGCTGCAGTGGGGAGCGGCCCTCAGCACGCCCAATACCTAGAGAAAACAAGTCAAAAAGGTCAAGCGACAACATCTGGTTACAGATAAGGAGGATCCCCAAGCGTGCTACACACCTTTCTGCTTCAGCTTTGCAGACGGTCCCTTATTTTCATTGACTGCGTTCTTCACAGCCACTTGGACGGCGAGGGGAGACGAGCCTCCTTTCCGGACGCGTCCTTGCACTCCTCTGGCTCTCAGGGCAGGGGCACCGAAGCCTTTACCCAACCACTGGGGCTTGAACACAGCTTGACTGGGGCTCTTTGAGTTTAAGTTGGGGCAGCGGATGCCAGTGCAGACCAGTGGCTCCTTTCGACTGGGGACTGGGCTGGGGGCAGCTGGGAGCTCAGAGGCAGTGGGTTCAGGAAGCAAACAGTCTTGAGCAACAACAAGCTCTTCCGTTTCCCCAGAGCAGAGTGTTTGCACAACATCATCTGGTTCCTCGGGAGATACTGAGACCACAGGAACATCTGCAGTAGAGGTAACTGGAGGCTCAACAGGGGCATCAGGGCACTCTGGTTCAGGGCTGACAGGTGGAAGAGCAAATGCGTGATCGATTCCATCCTCGAGGGGTTCCCCTTCTACTGCAGGCTCTGGGAACGAAGGGCTGTCAGGGTGCACCTCAGCATACGCGTGATCGATTCCAGCCTCAAGGGGCTCCACTTCTACTGCAGGCTCTGGGAACGAAGGGCTGTCAGGGTGCACCTCAGTATATGCGTGATCGATTCCAGCCTCGAGGGGCTCCACTTCTACTGCAGGCTCTGGGGATGATGGGCTGTCACGGTGCACCTCAGCAAAGATCTGGGTTGAGGTTGCTCCATTATGGCAAGTGATCAGACTCATGCTCAGCCTCTTGTGAACAGGAGTCTCCCTGGCCTCTTCAGCCTCCTCCAGACTATAGTCTGCCTCCGTTTCTACATTCACCTGTGCTTGAGGCGCCTCAACAACAACAAACGGACTTGACTCACCCACGCTATGGAGAGGGGGCAACATAGGGGCGGCTTGGAGGTTAGAATGCTCAAAGATGGATCCAAAATTCTGACACAGATGAGGGGTGATTAGAGGTTCGGCGGAGGCCAGCTCATCATCCTTAATGCCATCTTCTTCCATTTCAACACTGCAGGGTCTGAGGTTGGATGCAGAGTCCTTGACTTCTGCCTCATTGTGGAAAAGCCATCCCAGTCTGCGTGCAAAGGAGTCCACTGTTGCTGTAGAACAAATAGAGGACAATGTGTCAAACCAACAATTTTTACAGCTGGAAAAGTACAAATCCACATATGGTTGAGCAGCTAGTGAGTTACCTCTCACAGTCTCTCTGACAGGAGTGCGGCTGATGCCCACCGTAGGTGAGCGGGGGTCAGTGAATGCCAGGGGGCACTCACGCTTCACCAGAGCTGAAGTTCTGGACACAATCCCACCGATCTAGAAGCAGGAGAAACGGGTGTAAGGTAGGACAGTCTTCTTAGCTTTTGCTGCTCGGTAGCGTTTCAATATCTCAGCTTACCTGGATGGGTGTACGATCAATGCTCACTGAGGGAGAACGCGGGTCTGCCAGCTCACTCAGCCGCTGGTTTGGGATCACCCGGTCTGGTTTGGTCGCTGCGGTCTCAGACATCTTGCTCTCGCTGGATCCCATGATGCTTATCTAAAGTTGTCGGGCTCAATGGCAAACGCGGACTCTGTATGTTGTATGAGAAATCTGTAAGCTCTTACAGGCAAATGGAAAACGAACAGCTAGACGTTACGGTTAACCTAGTAATTAAGTAAATATATGTGGTTTTAACGTTAGCATTTATGTAGACAGTAGGGCTAACTAGGTAGCTGCAAGCTACCATACGGTTTCCGGACCATGTTCTTAAATTCTAGGTACATTATTATTCCGACAAAGTTAATAACTTCAAGATCAAGTTAAAGCAAGAAATTCTCTTAAATACCTGACACGAATTGTCTGTCAATCCAGGACACAGCTAGTACTCCAATGTCTCACTCTGAACTCTGACACAGACGGGACACGCAAGACTTTTAAAACATTTAAATGGTGGGGGTAAGCGCACGCTTTTTTCAAACTAACCAATCAGCGCTCGTATACGCCCGGCTTCCTCGGCGCTGATTGGGGCAGCGGGCGAGAGGTGGGCGCGGCGGCGCGTGATCAAATATTTGAAATATTGCATGTTGAAAACAAACATGTTTTTAAACCGCCACCTCTCTGGTATAACACGTTTCTCTTTTTATTTTTTTATGAATTTTTATGAATTTTTTTAATTATTGAATAAAACCATTTCATTTTAAGATGACCGATAGAAAATCATGAAAACTATATCCTCCATAACAAAACTTCCATTTATTTTTTGTTCAATGCAATATGATAGAGGAGATGAGCTGATTGGTTCAGTAATATTGAAAAAATCCAACAAAAGACATGTGGATTCAAAGCTTTATTGCTGATTATTATATTAAACATTGCAGTCAGGATATAACTAACCTGAAAACAATTATAGTGCAACAATTATGTTACAATACACAACAGCATTTTATTTATTTTTTACAATGAAGCAAATTGTTTTACAAGAGCAATATGAAAAAGAGCAAATGAGGGAGAGAACTCCTTTTCCTTGATATTACAATTATATGGTTTTATCATCCAATGTACGATTATGCCCCCCACCCATCTCCACACACACACACACACACACACACACACACACACACACACACACACACACACACACACACACACACACACACACACACACACACACACACACACACACACACACACACACACACACACACACACACACACACACACCATCATAACAATAACAGTCCTGCTGGTTATCAGTTCATTATCCTGGATAATAAATGATGAATGGAGAAAACGAGCAGATGAGGCACCTCAGACTAGTGTTTACAGTATGAAGAGGACATGGACCAGCCTAATTTTTCTCTCAAGAGTATTCAGTCTCTACTGCTGGTTAGCGGATACAGGATGGAGTCATCTCATTCTTCAGCTTTGTGAACAAATTTCAAAACAAAGAATGTGCCATTTCATTAAGCATGGTTTCTCAGAGTGGGTAGAATTGTCAGGAATAAACAGTGACATATTGTGTTTGTGTGTGTGCTAATGTCACAGCAGGTCAAAGTGCTGGCTGCTTCTCCTTTAAGTTTAAACTATTTATGATAGTCTGAGGTCTAAAGTCTCCAATGGTTGATGATTCACTTTCATTTCTTCAACCATCACTTGTTATTGTTCCACTCGTGCCCTGTTGTTCCAGTCTGATCAATTCATGTCCCCATTTTCTCCTTTTCGACTCTCATTCCATTCATCCCTCTCCTCTCTCTCCAGCTCACCCAAACACTTCACTCCCATCAGAACACATTCACACTCAATGAGCCCCCGCCCAGCCCCCAAAATGTCCGTCCTTCATTCAGGCCCACCTTCCACCTCTCTCTGGTAGAAGTGAGCCAGCAATGTGTCTAAGTCCCGGCGGTCAGCGGCGGCATACAGAGAGCTCTCTCCCATCATGCTTAGAGCCATGCGCAGGGTGGACCAGATGTTGTCAGACATCACTGTGGCCGCAGCACCCCCGAGTCCCCTTGCAGCTTGTGCTCCTGTGCCATCCCCAGCCGCTTGGCGCTGTAAGGACAGGGCTTCAAGGAAGTGCTCCACTGCCTCTCTGTGAAAATACGATAACGCAGGACAGGATGAAGAGATCATTTCACATTAGCTTGTTAGGTTTACCGTTAAAAACACAAATAAAAACACACAATTGCACCCTCACCTGTGTGCTCCTAAATTCACGCAGCTGATTCCCAAATTGTAACGACTGCGGACAAAACCTGGTTGCAATTCCAGGGCTCTCCTGTAGGCAGCTACCGCCTCTTCTGACCGGCTTCCATTCGCCAGCGTGGCTCCTAACTTATTCCACAGTAGGTAGTCCTGACGGAAAGAGTATAAAGGGACAGCTCAGACACAGACACAGGACGCAGCGTGAAGGGAAGAGGGGGTTATAACTCAATAGATTTTTTTGGCTGACCTGTGGTGTGACAGAGAGAGCAGCAGTGAAACAATCTACTGCTTTGTCATACTCTCCGCTCAGGTTGAACAGAACTCCCAGACCACACTGCAGCTGGGGGTCCACCTGGGCTGGATCAGAGTTGGCTGCACTCAGAAACAGGGACTGGACATCAGTAAACAAGGATCTGCAACAGGAAACATTGAAAGGAAATTGGCAAACATGAGTCAGATAGAGAGAAATGCACAATATTAAAAACATTTTGCTGGATGGACGTGTTTGTTGTGTTTTAAAGCTGAAAAAGTTGTGCATCCTATATGTGTGTATAAAAGTGAGCTCAAAATAAGATGCCGGCAGGAGAGAGTGATGCTCACTCTGGCAGCAGTGACCCAAACCTCTCCTTCTCCCTTTCTCTGGCGCTGTCATTTTGCCGTTCGCGCTCGCTCTGTTCCCACACAGAGCTGTATTTTGGATTGTGCTTTAGCCAGTCGCGAAGAATTTCACAGGCCTGCCTGTGCAGCGATTCGTTGGTGAAACTGACAGCCAATGCCATCAGAGCAGTCAGGTTGTCGTTCTTCAGCTCTATACATCTAATGGAAGAAGAGTGGAGAAATGAGGAATGGAAAGAGGAGATAGACTAGAGCCACCTGCAAAAAACACAACTTCCAATAAAAGTTTCAACTCCACAGTAAAGTAGTAATGCCCTACATGTGTGCATTGTTTATATCAGGCACAAAATACTGAATGGTTGCCTGCATGTTTTGCATCTGAGGGAAAAGATTAGAATGGCCATGTTGCAATTCTGACTTCAGACCTGCGGAGGGCGCTGATAGCAGCAAATTCTTGCTCGTTCTCTGCCTGAGAGGTCCCCAGATATTGCCAAGCCTGCAAAAATGAAAAGAGAGAATGATCAAAGCCTCATTACAGCAAACTTCTCTGGATATATGCTCAAAAACAAAGACATGACTGAGGACACTTTTGTTTTCATATCTAAGACTCTCCCTCACCAGCTGGTTGTCTGGTTCTCTCTGTACAGCACTTTCAAAGAACCGCACGGCACCAGGGATGTCCCCTGCTTCCATCCTCTTCACTCCTTCTGCCAAGGGGTCCGGGTGGGACATGTAAGGGTTATCCTCTTCAAACTGGTACCCCTTGAACAACAAGAATGGAAAAAAGGCAGACAAGAGTGTTTGTGATGTGCATGACTTAATGCAGGGACAGCATCAGGATCATGAAGTAGTGTAACAACTGTAATCTGCTGTTTTAGAAATCAAGGAGCGTCATCTGTTATAAAAGGCTGAAATCCTGAGTCACAGGTCAGATATACATGTATGTCAGCAGGTACCTGTGCTGAACAGGTCGACAGCTACCTTGTCATAAGAAGTGCTGAGTAGTTGGTCGAAGTCAGACAGCCACGGATGGCTCTCTGCGTCCCTCTTAGCCATCTCCTCCCACTCCTGTTGCAACTTCTCCCAGAAATCCACATCGCTCTGACAACACAACAGTGGCACACATCTTTACTTCACAGTTTTTCAACATTCTTTTCAGAGGTAAAGCTGAGTGATTGTGTTGAGAAGTGAGACCAAGACTCAGTTACGATATAGATTTCATCTAAAGGCTATAAGTTGCCCTTTTTTCTTGTCTCACCTCCACAGCTGCTTTGGCCTGTTGGAAATCTGGTCCTGTTGTGGTGAACTCATCCACCCAGGACTCAGCTGAGTCCTGTGACACCTGAATAGGAAGCGAGACAGTGGTTCAGACGGTGGTTGGCTGAAGCCTGTGTGTGCTGGCAGAGAGACTTGTTATTTGGGCTGAAAACCAGAACGTCAAATAGGAGAGGATCGGATGAGAAAATGAATGAAGAGATGGAAACATGGAAGAAGAATCAGAAACACACACTTCCTCCTAATCTTCCGTCCACTTCGTCCTGATTAAGGCTTGAGGTTTTATTTTCAAATCATTAAATATCTCTCTGTACCCACAGCAGAATTCATTGATGGGTGTCTCTTCTGTAGTTTATGTGCAGGACAACATACTATATACTACATATGTAGCAAAGTGTTCGTGCACAGAGCAATAACTGCAGCTAAAGAGCTACCTAACAAAGCCAAAAGCTATGTGACAGTCCAGCGCCACCTAATGTCCTGTTGTGACATGGCACTGTCACACTGACCACAGCGGTCCTACCTGCCTGAAGACCTTGGCCCAGTGCTCGGCCTGTTTAGCCTTAGTTTTCTCAATCTTCTCATTGCTCTCTGGGGATTCCAAGGGAAGACTCCCTCCCCCAGTCTCCTTCAGGAACTATGGCGGAAGGCAAGGAGTGGTGGTGGGGATGGGAAAATGTTGGGACGAGGCGGGAGCGGTTGGTGGAGAAGTAATATTAAACAGTATAACAGGAGATGTATGGCAGTTGTTAAGTGGGGGGAATGGCAAGCCGAGAGTTTGAAGGCAAGTCAAAAAAAAGGTAAACGTTAAGAGGGCAACTAAGTGTAACACAGCCATGGCTACGAATGCAGACATTGGTCAGAAACAAGACCGTGAGATGCACAGTACGTTACGAGCATAAATATAAAAGGTGAAAACAGTTTGTAGGGGAGAAAAGTACTTAGTTTAACTCAGGAATTTCCATCTGCAGTGATGTGCTGCCTTAAGATTCTTATTACAGGAAAGAGTAGCGGCTGCTTTTTGGGTTACATTAGTGGAAAATATTAGACTGCATCAGATACTGGGGCGATGAGTCACAAGGCAGGGGGCTATACTGTGGAGAAGTGAACCAGTGTGCTTTCCCAGTGCATTCCCAGTTGCAACCGTCCCATTGCCAATGGGAGGCGACTCGTACCTGCTTGAGGTTGGAGGCCCAGTTGTGAGCCTCCTGGGCCTGAGCTTTATCTGTGAGCTGTTTGTCTGCTCTGCTTTCCACTGTGACACTGCCCTCGCCAATCTGCCTAATGAACCGCAGGAACTACACAACAACGGAAAAACGACAACACAACAGCATTTACTATTACTGACCAGTCACTGCATCGTCATACCAACAAACAGTGCTGCTACGTTCTGTGCAAGACCTTGCGGGCGTTTGTATGGCATCAAATGGAAAGTTTGCCAGATACAATAATCTTGATGGCCACAGTTAAACAGGTATCATGTGTTTCTAACAGAACTAAAGGAATAGAGAAAGGATATGATGATATGGTGTAAAAAATAAAAAGAGTGAGCGATGCAATGTCAGAAACACAACAACACTGCTCACCTCTGTGTTCTGTAACTTGGGGTCGTCGACCTTTGCGACGAGTTCATTGGCTGTCTGCCTCAGCTCATCTCCTGCTTGGTACTCCTTTGTCCTATCAGATCCACCGCAACACACGTGTTAGTACAATAAAGAGAATCGTTAGTTATAAAAGCTTTTGACTTTCTATACATAGGCTGGAACTCATTAATTCACATGGAAGGTGGCAGACTGTTATACTGTGACTACATTATGACGTCAATGACATTTGTACAGTACACTTGCAGTCGATACATACAATACACTACATCCACAATACAATACATCCACTTAGTCAGAACATTATCAAGGTCTTCCACTAGATTTCATTGTTGTAGACATGCATTCAAATGTACTCTCCTTGGCCTACCTGTGCTCCTTTTGTCACCTACACTTGCAGCCTACACATTTCTTATTATTACCTACTTATTCCATGCATTTTTTTATCCATAGGTTTCAATCCTCTTACCACTCCTGGTCCTTGTCTCCCAAGTCTCCAAGCCACAACTTCTCCTCCGACTGCTCCAGATATTCCTCCGCCCAGCGTCCAGGATCTGATGCAAACAGCAAAGTGCACAGTGTCAAAGTGTCAAAGTGTCCGAGCTGCAGCACATTTCACACACAAAACAACAGAGAGCAAAAAAAAAAGAAACAATCAAACAAACAAATGCTACCTGCAGCCTCAGCGATAAACTCTTTTGTCCAATCAGCATCTGCTGCGTCGCCGAGAGCAGTGAGGCCCGGCGCGGCGCTGGAGTCGGCCCCTGAGAGAAACTCAGCCGACCAGTCACCGGAGAGCGCCAACGCCGCCACATCTGGAGCTGTGACAAACAAACACACCGTGCTCACTGCAAAGGGTTGGTGGTCAAGCCTCCGTCAGCTAAGTGCCACTGGTCACACAAACACTGAAAATGAAAACTAATAAAGCATACCTCTCTGTGGAGCCTGTCGGTAGCTCTGCTGGTCAATCTGCTGCATTTCCTCCAACAGCTGACCCATGTCAAAGGTGTGGGGGGGCCGCGGCGGTGCCTGAAGGAACTCATTTACCAGCTGGAGCACAAAACAAAAACAACTACTGCACTTTATGATGTTTTAATATAAGTCAGAAACTGCACAGGATTTTTTTTTATTGATCCCATCATACTACTTTACAGTGTATAGTCAATAGAATATGTGTATATGTGATGAAGAATAAGCTCTGACCTCTTCTTCAGTTGCAATTTCAATGGGAGTGGGGGGAATCTGAGGGTGAAACGGACAAGCAGTTTAAAATCTCTTTTCATGCCACAAAGACTTCACCGACATTTACAGATTTTGTGCTGATAAAAGTTAATGTGGAGAATCTGAGGAATATAAAAGCTGATTAGTTTGTACACGCTGTGGGAGAAGGATATGAATGACACACGTATGGATTCATGTGGTGTTCCATATTGCAAACCCTAATGAATGTCTGCTTAATTACTCACCGTGGGTGTTGACCGGTGCCGCCAAGCCCCCCCTTCGTTTGTCATGTGACCGGTCAACTTCATGAGGGGATTGGCTCCCCCACATTCTGCCTCCACCAAATCCCGCATTGCCATGGCAACACAAGGATGAGGTAAACCAAGTCAGACCACCTGAGAACTGAGAGGGAAAAGAACAGATGCATCGGTCAGGTTCATTCATTTAGACCAATTTTGTGTGGAAAACATTCAATCGGTGCTCATGTTCAGTGGGGAGATACATTCAAAGGTTTTATTCTACAAGCCTTGACTGATAAGTTCTGATTCTAGCATAACAATATCACTCAGATGTTGCGGATGCTTATTTTTCCAACATCATTTTTTATTTTTTTCGTTGGCAATCCGTTAACATCAACAGAACATGCTTTAATGTTTCTAAGCCCATAAGTGCTGATGTCATGAGGTGCACACACTGTCCCAGATACTTGCATCATGTGACACAACCCAACTCAAGCTCCATTTCCTGTGTTCTGTGGATTAGACTGAGGTCAGGTGGATAATATGATGTGCAGCAAAAAAGACAACATTTAAGATATTGTCAGAAATCCCAGATGATATCTCTCCTAGCTCCAGCTTCTCCTCTTTATCCATCTTATTTTCTTCAAAAATGGAAAATAGTAAAAACATGTACATCACTGGTTTAATCTGTCACTGCGGCTCCAAACACTGAAACTAATGTTACACAGTCCATGATGCACTGACCTATATATCCAATCCTGCTGATGAACAGCTGACTGACAACACATGGCGGCCTTCTCTGCTCTATAACCCTCCCTCACGAGATGGAGCCACAATTTGTATCACTAACAACATCAGGAACAGAATTTCCATCTCCTGTCATCTTCTCTGGGATATTACATTAAAGTAAAACACACAATCAAATAACTTCAAACAAACTCCAATCTAAAGGTGATCTGTTTTTTGTTGTTCTGACTGCATTTTACATTTATGGATGTTTTTCCCCACTGATTGAAGCAGCGCTGGATGATTAGGGTCAAGAGGATTAGACACAGATATTAATACACACACTATCATAGCTAAGCTGCAGATGGCAAACGTGACACCTGTTCACTTGCTCACTTACATTTAGCAATTGTAGAGAAACGGAATACTGCCATTGCAGATGAATCTGTTTGGTTGGTTAATTGATTAACCCTTTAGTGTACAAAATGAATAAAATATTGAAAAATGTGACACTCTGACAGAAATGTCTTATTGACTCTCAATAACATTCCGAAACTAAAATGATTAAAAATGACTACATTAACGATTATATAAAGCAAAGAAAATCACAAAAGCCTCACAACGTTGAGAATAGAACCAGCACAAGTAGCATTTTCACTTGATAAGGGACTTATCCTTAATGGGAAACGAAATGATCTCCTCATTTTAGTAATGCATTCGAAATTTTAATTACATACCAGATATAAATACTCTGTTTAGATTTGATTAAAGGTCCGAATCTGTACTATTGATTCGTGTAAATGCATTTGACACATGATAAAAACTCATAATGATCACTTAGATGTAACAAATTGATAATAGCTGTGATTTCAGTGGTTTATGTCAGCTTTGTATTCATGTGTACACACCTGAAAACAACATGTGAGGAGTCATAATGTTAGCTTGACTGGGAAAACTGCAACATAAGCTTAGCTACGGTTAGCCTCTTTATCTGTTATGGAGTTAACATGCAGCAAATTAAACAGTAAGTCAAATAAAGCGGGTTTCCGGGACTAATGAGCCCTTTGGCATCCAACAAAGGCGCCTGTGATGTGTGCAGTTAGCCTAGCTGCGATGCTAGCTGCAGCAGGGCCAGTGCGGTGCTCGGTGCTGGAGCGAGCCGCCAGCAGAGCACGAAGACACGGCTACATCATGTTCATCTCACCGCCGACAGCTGCTGCTGCTGCTGGTGCCGACACGACAAGTCCCTCTTCTCCGCTCTCTCCTCCGTCTGCTTTCACGACCGTACGAGAAAGAGAAAGTTACCGCATCCAGGCTGTCAAAAAGCTCCCGGTAACTCTCCGAAACAGGTCCCGGTGTGTTAACAGCGACTCTGTTTTATTTACCTTCCTCCATGACACACAAAACCCACACCGAGCGAGCGCTGTAACCTACGTAGGTTCTGCATTCTCAAACTGTTTTACGTAGGAAAGATGTCGGGGCGGAAGGTGGGGAAACGGACGAAGCTACGGCGTAAGCGCCCGGTGTAACGTCAAAAAAGGTTAAACAAAAACCGCTCCTTTGGAAACGGCGTAGAAGAATTTATCAAAAGAAACTGATTCAGTGTTTCAGTTTAGATGTGTAACACAAATACAATGTTTTACGTCGAAAACAGATATTGAGCAAGAGAGCAAAGTCCAGCAACTATGAACCTTATAACCCTACTGAATATTGAATGTATAGAGGCCTACAAATGACTATTGATGTATCATTTTATGGATATATAATCTAATGAATTTCATCTACCATAATTGATCATCCACAATATCACTAAACATTAAAATAAAAATGTCTGACCCTATTGTCCACTTGTCTGTCATGTCGTTTGCTGTGATTTCAGTAATTGGCAATTTGTGCGAGAAAGAGTTCTGGAGCTTAAGGCCTGTTATGTAGAGGGGGTTTGTGTCAAAATGTATTGCACTTACATGTCTATAATACATTTGAGTTAAATTAAGTGATCACAGAGTAATTGGCAAACCTGGGCCAGGTAGTGCTCCAGCATAGGAGTCAATTTTAGCTGCTGTGTGTAACAGCTGTGCCTTTTTTATCCTGTGCCATTAACTCGACCCAGATGAGGGTGAGCAATTCAAGCAATACCTTTTGACATGCCATTCTTGTGTGGAAACACAAGGATGCCCATGCTGGCTTTGATCACAGCTGCTCATGAGACGGGTATCTACGCTGGAAAAACAACAGTCATACAAAGGGAGGTTCAATTGGAGGTGATTCTTGCCCAAGAATCCTCTAATGTTTGTAAAGCCATGTCTATGCAGCACTGATTGTTTATAATGCATTTTCCCATATACATTATAAGGAACATATACAGTATAATAGGTGTAATGTTGCCTTTGTGAAATTGTTTTTGGGCCTAATTAAGTAAGACCGTTTATGTTTATATATATTTTACAACGGATAGATTTCCCTTGTCTCAAAATTAATATCAAATTGAATGTTGATAAAATTGTTCCTCTATTTTTAAAATATTAACAATCCAAATCTGAAGACATCATATAGTGTTTTTATTATGAATTTTGTAATGTTTTCTGACAGTTCTCAATAACAATTATTCGGCATTATCCATGTTATCATTGTATCAATAATTACAGGTAATGTTCCAATAGCAACATAGTAATAATATAAGTTATTAATCAATGCAATTATTCCTTCTTAACATTACACTCAAAAATGACAGGCTTTATTTACTGACAGGTTTAGCACTGCACATTGAAAGGCTACACAGACAGACAGCAAGAGACACAGAGGGA
The DNA here is from genome assembly GCF_046128005.1 of Genypterus blacodes. Classification (NCBI taxonomy): domain Eukaryota; kingdom Metazoa; phylum Chordata; class Actinopteri; order Ophidiiformes; family Ophidiidae; genus Genypterus; species Genypterus blacodes. Next base: position 242,930 of record NW_027466875.1, read on the forward strand.
GAGTGAGGGAGAGGCGAAGGAAAGAGGCAGGGAGAGAGGAAGGGAGGGGGGGAGGGGGGAAGGGAGGGAAGGAGGGAGGAAAGGTGAGGAGAAGCACACAGTTGTACATTCATGTAACCAAAGATATGTGCCGGGGTGGAACAAAAACATGAAGATAGGAACAAGAGCTGAAATGTGAACAAGATCAACTTAAAAATTGGAAACTGGAAGAGTGAAAGATGAAGTGAGTGAAAAAGAGATCGTATCTATCTCACAACAATGTGCCCTCCTTTTACTGTGATTCCGATATTAACAAGTTTTTAAATTACAACAATATTACACACAAATTAAGAGACACTCATCAAGCCAGAGATTATCATTCTTATCACTACTACTATTATTATTATTAATATTATTATACAGTTTTCTGATGCTGTAAAGGTGATAAATCCTATGGAGAAACAAAATAACTTGTAACTCATTGGGTGTAAATTATCATTTGATCACTCTCAAAATATGCAAAAAAAGAGAATCACTGGCCGCAATAATAATAGTAATAACAACAATATCATAATATTCGTCATTGTATGTACAGAAAATTCATTACAATCAATACAATCAAAACTGCCCAAGCTGAGCTGACATTCTGGAAATAACAGGGGTAGCGTTATGGTGTGTGTTTGTGTATGTGGGAATAACAGTGTGCAGTGAGTGAAAAAGTGCAGTGAGTGTCATTGCAGTGTGTGTGTGTGCGGGGGGGGGGGGGGGGGGGGGGGTCATAGGTCAGGTTGCACAACTTTACTGTGTTACAAGCTGAATTTTTGCAAAGATCAAAATCACAGACCCTGAACTACTGTGAGTGTGGCTATCAGTAGCAGCTTGGGACGTTACATAAAGGTCAACAGCATGCTGGCCTCAAACTATAGGTTTACACTCTGTGTTCTCAGAGCAGCGGCTGAAGTCCAGATTTGTTTGAAGGAGTCTGGGTATGCATGATAGTTCTCAATTCTTCCCATCAGCCTCAGGCAAAATGCATTCGGGAGCTGAAGCGTTATGCTTGTCAGCTTACTAAAAAAGAAAAACCCTCCCTCGTTTTGTGTGAATATGTCAGAGAAAACCGTTGCGATGAACGTTAACATTAGACCTCACTGCCTTCACTCGGTGGAGGAATGGAGGAATGTGTGGATGAGGAGGATGACAAGAGAGAAAACTTGTGCGGCAGACTTCTCGAGTGAGTCTGAGGAGGAGCAAAGCCTTGTGTCTTTGCCTGTAGAACTATTCAAGGCCAGTATGATGCAGATTGTTTAAGTATTTCAGTCTGCTTTCAATACTAAAAGATAGTATACAACCTTTTTTTTTTTTTTTAAACAAAGCAGTCCCATTCAACCATCATCACAATATACAGACACATGACCATCTTGTGTTTAGAACTGGTGCACCACATTTTAATTTCCGTGGGGTTTTCTGAGGCGGATAAATGACATTAACTGTATACATTGTGCCATTGGCTATTTAGGTGGCAAACAACTGCCCATTGTTGGCTACAGGTCACATATGGCATTGTGTCAGAGTATTAGAGTGTCTGTGTTGTGCGTAGTGTTTGTAAGCATACATTCCTTATACTAGAGGTGTCAGCAGTCGTATTGAGAGTGTGTGACTGGTGAGCCGGTGGTGTTTCCCATGAGAAGTGGTGCAGAGATACGTGTAGCTCAGTAGCGACGGGCGTTGCCGTCTTTCCCCTCCTTCTTGATGATGATTCGCTGGTCGTCGCTGGCGTCGTCGGGTGACTCTGCTGCCTCCTCTTCCTCCTCGCCCTCTCCCTCGGTGTCAGCGGAGATGCCCATACGAGACTCATAGGACTGAAGACAGTGTTGTGTTGAGATGAAAAATCAAAAACTATAATATATTAAACGAACTTGCATCACTAACTGATTTGGTAATTACCTCCATGGGGTTGACGATGATGGTGAGGGCAGAGTCGTCCCATTGGCCAGTTCCCTCCTTAGCTCCACCCCTGGTGCCTTCACCACGGCGATGGATGGAGCGAATTCGGAAAACACCAAGGATCACCATGACGACCAGGAAACCCACACACACCATTATGATAACAGTGGCTGCACCTGGTACGACTGTCAAAACACAAGGATATATATTATTGTTTAGTAAATATATTCATTTAAAGCTGCATTTTAAGGGAAATTAACTTTCATTTCACTGCGTCTGAAAGCAGTTTGAATTGAGCTTTTACTAGTGTGTTTAAGCTCAATTCAAATGTTTGTCCCTCTCAAAATAAGTAAGTCCCCCCCCAAAAAACTAATATTGAATTAAATGATATAATGTGAGTTATGTTAGTTAAATGAGTGACTCAGCAGATAATGTGGCCACCCTACCCCGGCTCTGTAGGTGTAGTTACTGCATGAGAACAAACCTGCGGTGTCGCAGACCATTAGACAGTGATTGATTACACTGCCACACTGTGGTGCTCTTGAGCAGGGAACACGCAGCCAGGATTAGTGCAGGGGAAAGCTCACCTGAGTTGCGATGTGGATTAGGCAGGGTGTGGCCACTCAGCTCCCCAGCATGGTGGGATGGGTGGAGGAACTGCTGCTGGGAGGCCAGCAGGTGGGACGGGTGGTAGAGACTGTCCAAAGAGTGGAGGAAGTTCACCTGAAAGGACGTAGACAGAGACGAAGACAAAGAAACAAAGATAATTAATCTGATGTAACAGCAAGTAACAGCTAATGTAACTTCTGTGTCTACTAAAACAGGTTGAACATACAGTTTTCTGCTTGACTGAGCTGGAATAGTTGTGATAAATGATGGTGTCGTACCTCCCTAAGCTTTCTTCATTACAAACAAAGCATCTGTGTAATTATTTCCACTCGATCTTTTAGCCTGGATTCCACCAGAAAAATGAGGGCGACATTTAGGTGACCTGGTGGTCGAGGACTGCGATGTAACCATAACAACCTAGTTTGAACGCAGCTGTGCCACCTTGTTGCATCGAGGAGACGCAACCATCTTGAAATATCGTCTTAGGTGAGAAGCAGCCATGAACATGAATTTCTGATAGTATATTAATTTTGGAATGTGGTAGCTTGTTTACAAAATGTTTCCGTCTAATATCAGAGGAGCCCAAATGTCCCACTGGACAGCACAAGGATAGGTTCTGCTTCATATTCAGGGTGCTCCCTCTTTAATTTCCCTCTCTGTATATGTCATTGATGTGTGTGATGTGTGTGTGTCTGTAAAGGAGAAAGGTGTTGCGTGAATAATGTTTCTCCTCACCTCCAGAGTCAGCTCGTTGCTGGTGTACCTGCCATTCATCTCAGAGCAGGACAGGCGGAAACGCCTCTCAAAGCGTTCAGAGCCTTTGGCCAGGCGGTAGCGGACTGAGCGAAGGACGTCCTCATACACAGAGATGGATTCAGCGCCTGGAGGGATGGAAACCAAAAGAGGGAACAATGAGTCAATACTGAGATGATGATTCTATAAATGTGGAGCACAGCTACTTATTGACAACTGGGGGTTGCTGTAAGGGACGGATGACTTTTTGGTTCTAGATCATCTGGGATTTCAGCATATAAGATTTAAAAAGAATATTACTAAACCAGACAATTAGTTGTTCTTCTCCTGGGACAGTTTAGAAAGTGACTCTACCTGTGATTGCGATATAAGCAGTAGTGTTGATGATTTCCAATCCTCTTTCTCGCACAACATCCATGTCCACCAGAAGCTCCTCCCTCTCTGGGTTCAGCTCCTCCCCCAGAGGCTGGACTTCACAGCCATCCAAAGTGTGTGCCACGGCGTCGGACATTAGAGCTGGGAGGCAACAGGATTAGATTAAGTGACACCCAAGAACACCTTAAGAGTGATGCCATCCAAGTATTTATCAAATATTCCAGATTTCAGTGTAGTAACATTAAATGCTGAGGGTGTAGCTCACCTCCGCCCTCCATCCCCTGTGCGGCCGTGTTGACGGCGTGAGACAGGGAACAGACGATCCTGAGCTCGGGGAAGAGGGGGACACCACGGGGACCTTCGAACTCGGGTGCAGGACGAGCGAGATGAGGGCCGACCCCCGACAGGGAGATCTGGGGGGCGTCTGGCTGGAGGACCACCAGGTAGCCCTCCAGCTGCTTGAGCGACAGGCAGCTCTCCTCGTTGAAACATCTGGCAGGGAGGAAAAAAGAGAAATACCTTCCTCAGCAAAGATTCCTCACCTATCCTTGTGTTTTCATGCACTTGGTTTATTCCTTTGTCAGTGATTCTACTAGTGTTATTTATTAGTTTTGTCCCTTTTGCAGGTTCTTGTTTGTAAATTGTAAACTCAGCACACTAGAAATTCTTGTCCTAATGAGCAACCAAGCGATGACTCAGTTCATAGCTCCAATCTAAGTTCATCTCACAGAGGTGCTCCCATCTGCTCCGGTGATGGTATCCAGAGATTTTGGAGAGGAAATCATTGGAAAATTGTTTATAATCACCTAAAGTTTATGCATGAAATCTGAATTATTTCTAATAAAGTGGTTGCTGAAGTGGATCATTTCAGTTTGCTCATTCCTCTTACTGAAATGTGACGTATCACAGATTTCAGCCCAGAGAAATTGAAATATGGTCTGAATCACAACTTGAGAGTGTGGAGGTTTGGCCACATCTGCACTGATGTCTACCAAGACTCTGCTGTGACAGACCATAATAAACCAAAACCGTCAAGCTTCACCAATGCGATGCTTCCTCCACCCGTTTCCCTAATTTCACCATGACTGCAGTTGTCATTGGTGAATTATGACACTGAAAACAGCACATGTCAGCATAAAGGAGGTCCACTGTTACAAATGTGATTTTTCTGACAGAAAAGCCGCGCAAAACATTGATGACAGGCTGCTTACATATATTTACTCATCTGCACAATAATTCAGTATTGTGTCTGAAAAGGGGTTTAAGGGTGTGTGTGTGTGTGTGTGTGTGTGTGTGTGTGTGTGTGTGTGTGTGTGTGTGTGTCTGCTAACATTTCCGCTATCTGAGTGTGCAGCTGCTTCAGTCGGCCTTCTCCAGAAGAGCCTGCTGTTCTGCCATCTGGGTAACTCCTGGCCTCAAATCAGTCTAATCTCCCTACACGCTATAAAACATGCAGAGGGACACACACACGCAGACACGCACACACACACTCCTGACCTGAAACCCAAAAAAATCTGCCTATAACCTTGAAAATAAAAGAACACCCTGGTTTAGCTTTGTAAACATTCCAATCTTATAAAAATCAATAATCCATAAGAATATCAGCCCATAATGGGAATTAGATGGGAGCTGGTTTGTAGCTTGCCTGCTAAATTCACAGTATGTATACAGTATGTTCTTTTCCATGAGTGAATTAATATTTCATTGGCCCAAAGTGACTGCTAAAGTCAGAATACCGCTCACAGTTGTTACGTGTGGTAAAGCACTGACCTGGAAACGGCTCCGAACCTTTGTGGGAGATTTTGCAGAGATTGTCGGGGGCTGAACATGCTGTGCTGCGTATACAATTAATCATGCTGTTTTGTTAATGGTATGATATTAGCTACATCCTGTTAAGTGGGATGTGTTATGGTTTTTGGTTATTTTCCCTCATTTCCATGGTGTGATGCAGTAGTAGAGAGTACGTGTCGCGAGCTCACACCTGTAGAAATGGATTCAGTAAACCTCCTACGGATGGATTCTAATTTGGCATAAACCTTTGAGCCCCCCTCCCAAAAGCAAATACCACTGTGCACCCCAAGGGGATTCGCCAACTTAAATGTCAATCATCGGTGGTGAGGGAGGAGTTGAGGAAGGCAGCAGGTAGGAAAGGGAATGAGGGAGTCGATCAATTACGGTCCATAAATTGCACCCCTCCACAATCTCACAGTACTCAGGAGAAATGGATCGATGTTTTCTTGTGCATGTTAAAGCCTTGCAAATGTTTCTAAATAGACCCCTGGAGGAAAATAACAACATGTAAACCTATACATGTCGCCAAGGATACTGCAAAATCACCTTTGACTAATAATTTGCTCGAGGATTGTTGATAAAAGTAAATGTTTCAACACTCCCAGGGACAAACCAGAGAGAGAGAGAGAGAGAGAGAGAGAGACAGAGAGACAGAGAGACAGAGAGAGAGAGAGAGAGAGAGAGAGAGAGAGAGAGAGAGAGAGAGAGAGAGAGAGAGAGAGAGAGAGAGAGAAAGTCACTGAGTATCTGAATGAACTCAGAGATAAGATATTACTTGTTATCGTTTGCTGTGACATTCTTGGTATAATCATCTCATTCATGCAACTGACGCTCCTTATCATAGCCAAGTCAAGGTCCATGTTTGATGAGTTCACTGAAGGATCAGCAGCATAGCTCAGAACACAACGCTTCACGTTAGAGTGTCAAAGGAAAATTCCACTTTCATACACTCAACTTAAATGCAAGTATTTATTCATTATGTAGTAATGAAGTGTTGGATTGTATTTGTGGTGTAGTCGCTTCCCCTCAACCTATTTCTACTTCAGTTAGTGATTTCCTCCAGTGTGTGTGTGTGTTTGTGTGTGTGTGTGTGTGTGTGTGTGTGTGTGTGTGTGTGTGTGTGTGTGTGTGTACCTGAGCGAGGTGGTGAGTTTAAGGGGTCGCACTCCGGGAGTTGCAAAGCGTAGAGAGTTCCTGTAGGTGACCTGCTGCACTGCACGATTAAAGCTCTCGATGTCGTCTCCCTCCAGCACCAACACTGACTGGCTTGGGTTCACGTGCACCTACAAGGTCAAAGGTCAAGGTGAATTCACCGGGGCTCAACAAAAATAAAAAATCTCATTTTTTTAACCAAAACTATCTTGTACAAGTAAAATGCATTCATTACTGCAGATACCTGTGAAATGTTTTTAAAATGAGTGTTAAGGTGTGAAGATATTGCAGATGTGATCATCTAAACAGCACAGGACAATGGACACACATGGCTCCCAAATCCATGCAAAGTCATGTACTAAAACAGGAATGTACGGCCTGGTGGAATCAGGGAGTGCACGCAAAACAGATAAATCACAACCTGGAGGGCGACACACTTTGACTAACACACTGCTTATATTTCACATTGTAGCTTTCACACACCAGCTGGCAAAGTTGCTACGTGCAATATGGGGAGCTATGACTCAAAATACTTGTTAGAAATGGATTGTGCATATATGTGGTTGAGGAGCAACTGAGGCAATGTGTTTAACAAATGAGTTCATTTACAAAAGTATGATTATTATATTTAAATCTGGATTTTAATCTGGATTCCACTTGTGTCTTTTAAGTTTATTCTTGTTTTTGTAAATGAGCTACTCCAATAGAAATGACAGATGATGCATGTCACATGTTCCCAGATGTTCCCTCATGTTCCCAGATGTGTCCCTCTCTCTTCTTCTTCTGGTGTTACCTTCATGCCAGATCCCAAAGTCTCCAGGTCTCCAAAGTCCAGCCCCTCCCTGCAGGCGTACAGACACTCCACCACACTGTGTGGCTCCACGCTGCCCGGACGCACTGTCACCCCTGACAGCAGGCCGTGGTAACCGCCCACATACCTCACTAAGGACCACAGACAGTCCAGTGTGAGTACATTATACACATTGATTTGTACATAATATGCAAATAGCAAACCGTCAGTGTGGCAGCAATATAGTGTAACACAGGCAGGTTAGAAAACAAGCAAAGTCACCTGAGTCTTTACCCTCTGGGATGGTGTTGTTAATGATCTCCCTCTGCTTCTCTTCTGGCTCTGCACAGGAAACCAGTTAGGGGAGAAGGGAAGGAGAAAAATGGAAAACAAGAAGACAGAGAGAGAGAGAGAGAGAGAGAGAGAGAGAGAGAGAGAAGGTAGTGGCATGGATTAGTGTAGAAGTAAGTAAGAAGACTGGTGGTGCCAGAGATTGACGGCAAGAATGAAAAACAACAACAAAAATGAACACGAGGAGGTGTGGGTGCAAAACTGTAGATGATATTCAAAGATGCACCATCTCCTCATTATCTAGCAGCAGCTGCTGTCATGCAGGCAAAACAACGACTTCCACTGTGTGTGAGAGCACGTTACAGTGAGTGTGTGTGTTTCTCGCGGCTAATTGGCAGGCGGAGAGTTTCCCATTTTAACCAGTGACACGGGTGTGAATGGCAGGCTGCCTGTCTGGTCCTGCAGTTGTTCTGTTGCCCTGAATAATTGATAAGTCAGTTATGTTATTAGCTGTCAAAGACAAACTGCATCAACCGAGCTATAAACGAGTGAAATGGGGAAGTGACTGGCACGAGGAAAAGGGTATTGGCAGATTGTCCTGAGATGCCTCGTGAGTGTTTAAGTTGAGGTGGCGTATGGCAGACATGGCAGCCTGCAGTCTCTGGCACGCTGCAGGGAGGTGTGATTTAAATGACATTTTAGTGACAGGGGAATGAAAAAGAGCGGCAGACTGCACAACTGCTGCCCAAAGCTTTTATGCAAAACATAAATAAATTCAGGTTTTCCGCTTAAATTTGGTAATGTGAGGTGTATTCATTACGCTGGATTTCTGTGTATGTTATGGCACAAATGTGTGTGTGTGGTTTCAGCATCTCACCCCAGCAGGCACCGATCAGCATCCTCTGACGGGCAGCCGGGTTGGGGATGGCACCGTTGTCATGGATGAGGGCGGGGTCAAAGGTCACTCCGTCTACATACAGGGTTACCGAAGGGAACTGGACACTCAGGGAAAGATGATGCCACTCGCTGTCACACACCTGATGGAGAGAGAGAGATCAAGTATTGATCACTGATGTAAACTGGTGTTTGGCAATACAAAAAAATGTCAGCGTCCTTTAATCGCTACATCTGCATCCTGCGTCTGTGCTCCGGTAAAAACACGCCTCCCGTGTGCAACACAATGGGAAGCGTTTGATGGATTCTCTTCTCCGTGTATTCTGACGCATAAAGCTTACAAAGCACTCATTGTATTCCCTTGATTTCACTTTGGTTTTAAGGAACAAATACAGAGGAATTGTGCGGAACATCAAAGCTGCCGTTCCCCCAGTACCTGCTCCAGTTTCCACAGGAATTTGACGGGCCGCGCGGCAGAGACGTCGGGCCAGTAGAAGAGAGAGAGACGGCAGCCATGGACGGAGAGGGAGTAGTGCGAGAAGGAGTCATCTGCCAGTAAGAGAGGGAGAGGAGGAAAATGTTAACATTACCGGGCATCTTTCACAGAATAATCACCAAGAAACGACACCGTCCGATGGCTTTATTGCAGGCTTTCATCTTGGTTTATCTTTCTCACTCGCTGAAATTGCTTGTGAACTTTATTGCGATTGTAAGGAAGATTTGCTGCATAGGACGCTTTGCAGAAATGCCAGTACAAAGTCAGAGAGTTGCACATATTTAGAGCAGGAGCAGCCTAATACAATTACAGTGTTTTACTGTGCTTCTACTGTTCATTTGGCAGCACGAGTGCAGCAGCTGGAGGATAAGTGCCTCTTAGGAGCACCTTCACATTAGTTGTTTAAGCTGCAAAAAGTGCTATTTTATTCACTCTCTTATCTGTAATTTTCCACTCTGACACAGTGGAGATCTGTGTTAACCAATGAGCAACATGTTTTCAGGCGTCCTTACAATAACACATTCTGCACACACTTGGAATCTTTTAAGCCCTTGAATCATCCAACATGTGAGGTTTTTCCCTGTGCACATGAACATTGAATGTGAACGAGACGTTACATAAAGTTTTGCCATTCAATCTCTGTAATTACACATAAATCAAAGGTTTGTTTGTTTGCCTTTTTGTGTTGTTTGGGCTTTAACACCCACACACATTGTAATCACTGGTATCTGCCTGTCTGTCTCTCCATCTGCCTGTCTGTCACAGTGATAACTTGGGACAGTTGTAATCCGATTGGGATCAGATTTTGGGATCAGCTTGGCAGGATCAGGCCTCTTTGACCGATGGTGGCGCTGTAATAATGACTTTGGCAATGAACTTTTATAAGATTTATTCTTTTGAGCCCCTTTTTCAAATCACTCATTTAGGCCACGCCCTTTTGCACAGAACCTGTTTTTCTGCCTTTACGAATTTCTCCGAAACAGGTATTTGTGTCCTCGCATAGGATTGGCTGAGACATCCAAACCCCGCCCTTCTAAGATTAGAATACCCAGCATGCACTGCGGTAGAAATGTACCTCTTTGACTTTAATTTGATTACATTAAAGTTTGGTTTTATTTCTGTTGTACACTTACATCATTTTGCTCATTATTATTATTTAGGCGATAGACGTTATAGAGGTTATAGACAGCTAGAAGTGACACCATGACACTGAATTACGTATCCGATATAGTGGTAGTGTAATCTTACCCTTTCTTCTTCACATGGAACTTTGCTCTTTAAGTATTTCTTCAAAAGGCTTTTTGTAAAAAAGAAGCCCACTAACTTGTAAAAAGAAACCTTTCCTTGCCTAAATACCCTTGACCAGCCCACCATTGATTCATCGAATCGTTGTGGGTTGTAGCTTCTGGTCTGTGCACAGAGAGAGTAGGTAACTTTCTTGTAAATGTTTTATCCATCTTTCCTATTTATCTACCTTTCATCTATCTTTTGCCAATTTGTCAGCTGTGGCCCTGATTTCTGCTCTCTGTGATCAAATGTAGAAGACAAAAGATGACAAAAACATATATATATATTTATATAACCAACCATTCCTGACAGTGCTGCACACGATGGTCTCCTCATCCTTGCGGTTCCCTCTGGTCTGGGTGGTCGCAGCCTGGATGTTGGCCCCGCCCCTTCTCATCCACAGCTGGAGGGTGAAGTGATCACCTGATAATGCTGAGACAACCGAGTCAGGCACCACGGCAACATGGTTGGATCCATTGAAAGAGAAAACCAGAGAGGAATCGGAGGAGGGGAGTGTGGGCAGGGCTGACGTCCAATTGGCAGCAGGAGATGGAGGAGGGAGAAGGTCCACCTCACCCCTCACAGCACCTGATGAAGACATGAAGGAAATGTTATTAACGTGTGAGCGATCCATGCAGAGCATCCTGCCGCCAAGCAGTCACATCGTGTTATCAAACGTAAACCAGAACACACCACACAGGCGGCGCACAGATCTGTCAGAGTAGCTGTCTCTGTCGCATCCTTTCCCAATATGGCCGGTCTGCAGCTCTACCGTGGCCTGGATGTTCCACACAGTCTCTTCACAGGTCTCCAGATGCAAGCTGGGGAACAGGGGGATGCTGCCTGACCCGGGGGTGTACTCAACACGTTTGGTCCATCCTGAAATAAACACACTGGGTCATGATTCTGTTTGTTCCCTCTGTCACTCTCCCTGAGTGTGTGTGTGTGTGTGTGTGTGTGTGTGAGTCTCAAAGGACTTTTCTGGCCTGCATTCCCAAAATGTAATAAATTCTTAGGGTAAAGGTTATGATCATGGTAAGTTGATGTACTGAGAAAGAAGTATGACATTTCCGAATGTAGGTCAGAAAAGTCCTTCGAGATGCATCCCTGTGTGTGCGTGTGTGTGTGTGTGTTTGTGTGTATCTCCTCATTGTTAATACTTCGCTCTCTGTCCGGCCAGTCGGTCACATTTTCAGTTCCCTGCTCTACACCTGTTCCCTATTTTCCCCATCAAACTCTTAACCATCTAACCAGCCGTGTTCCCATTGTTGCCTGGCAGGTCTGAGCTTTCCATGGTTCTTCCTGTTGTGCTCTCTTTCTTGCACTTGAGCCTTAACAACAGTGTGACCCTGCTTTCTGCTTTCCCTGACCGCTTGTAACCTGACTGCCGGGTTAACCTGTGTGTTTCATTGGACGCTGATTATTTGGCTTCGTCCCTGCTTTTGTGAGTTTCACCCTGCAACTGAGTTCTTCCCATGCACCCAATGCTGTCACTGTGTTCAGATGAAGCCAGTTCCACAAACTATGAAGGAGGAATAATGAGGGTAGCCATTTTCAAGGACTCCAGATAGAAAGCACTAGCAGTACAGTTTGAATATAATCATGGTGTGAATATAATGCCACTGTTTAATTAAGTGCCTTCCCTTGATAATACTCCGTATCAGCAAAACTGCTCTATACCTCCGCTCTACATATCAACATGCAAAGGTGAATCATCCAAGCGTCCAGCCCACACACAAACTCCAACAGTAAATGATAATCCGTTTCATCCAAACACACAAAGAGTCAGATTCCATTAGAGCACATTTGTAAGGCCTCTCCTGTGCAGCTGGAGGGGAGATGTGACAGTGTGACAGTCAGGACAGCCATGGTGTGTTCAGTGGTATTGATTACCGATCCAGCCTGGTTTGCAGGAGGGCTTGACCGTGACAACAACCTGAGCGTCAGCCTGAGCTCGGTTCTTTCCACAGTCGAAGGCGGTCACCCAGAAAGTGTGAACGCGCTGACGCTTGGAATCCAACGGCTCTGTGTTCTTGATGTTACCTAGGAGACAGAGAAAGAGAGAGAGGAAGAGAGAGAGAAGAGTAAAAGAAAGAAAGAAGAGGCGAAAAGAAGGTATAAAGGAATAGGAGGTTTAGTCGTGACCAAGCGCAGCTCACCGCATACGAATGACTATTTGGTTCATCAGGGTATAATCTGATTCAAAATAAAAACGTTTAAAGAGAAAGTCGTAAAGAAAATCCAGAAAACGGACAATGACAGGGCTACGGCGTCTGAACAAGGTCGTAACAAAAGGTCTCTGTGCTGCTGTACTAGGCTGACCCAAAAAAAAGAAAGGAGCTGCTCATCCCTGCTTAAGTCCCACTCTATTCTGCAAAGTCATACTAAAACAGAGTCTCCTTAAGAAATCTGCCCCCCCACCCCCAAGACTGCTGTGTCATATTACAAAAAGATCCATAGCTGATCTCTCACCAAGCAGTCAATGAACGTAAGCAGAAACCATCATTTTCCTTGTAGGAATTGAGAGAATCTGGAAGCATCTGTGAGCACGGTGCTATATTAAACCCAACAGCTGCTGCAATGTTTATGCAGAGACGGAACAATAGTCCACCCACACAATTTCTATTTTAACACCTTTTCTTTTCGAATCTACCTGCGAGAGACAAATTAAATAGCTGCGGTTCTTTCATTACTATGCTGTACAGACATCAATGCCTGGTGTGTGTGCGTGCGTGCGTGTGTGTAAAGGTGTGTTATTTTTATGCATGGGGATATCTGAAATTTAGTAGCTGAATATTAAATTGCATGCCAAATTGAGTGCTCCCATTCGAAGCCGAGGCTATTTAGAGCATAAACTACAGATGTCAAATTAGGGAAATAAGATTGTGACTCTGCAGTAAAGCGGATGAATGTCTATTAAAATTCACAGTCATTCAAGGCGACACAGTAAGTCTAACAGGCTCTGTTATTCCTGCTCGATTAAACGTATCTCACCGTCATTGTCAATGGCGAAGGGCACATTGGGAGTGATGATGTCATAGAAACATATTTGGCTGTACTGAGGGGAGCAGTCGGCATCCAGAGCTTCCACGCGCACGATTCGGTCAAACAGACGCCCTTCTGGGACTGAAGCCTCGTAGCGACGCTCCACGAACACAGGGGAGAACTCGTTGACGTCGTTCACACGAACATGCACAGTGGCCCTGTGGGAGGGAGTGCGGAGGGAGGAAGTGAAAGACAAGCGGGGGAGAAAGAGAAAGGCCAGAACAAAGCTTGTCATCATAGTACAAAAAAAGATGAATTAAAAGACGGATATGGTGAAACGGGGAGGACAGACTTGTGAGATTTCTTGCTGTTGACTCCATCTGGTCCCTCTCCGCAGTCGTAGGCCTGGATGGTGAAGCTGTGCTCCCTCTGGCTCTCGCAGTCCAGTGGCTCCTTGGACCGGACCAGACCTTCACCGGTGGAACGGTCCAGAACAACCGCCTCAAACTGGACTGAACCCGAACCGGAGGGCCCATTGTGCACCCGGAAGCCACAAATCTCACCTGGGCCAGAGAGAGAAGAAGAAGACTTCAAATAAACGTATTAGATATGCATGCAGATATGAGGATTCCTTTAGAGAAGCGAACCTTTTGAATATTAGCAGTTTATTTGTTCAAGATTAACGGAACACTATCATTTTCTGCAATTGAGGTGTTTCCACTGCAAATATATAAGCCCTATTTCAGCTCGCTGTAGAGCCGAGCACTGCTGACTGCTGCCTGCAATGAAGGCTAGAATTACACTATGAAGGTCTAAAAATAGTGGACTCAGTGACTGAATACATTGCCTTTAATATTTAGAGTGTCTATTAGGAATTGTTGCTGGCAGTGGCAGCGCCCTGATAGCTCCAAACCCTCTCTGCAAAAATGTCAAATCAGCCCCATGTGTAATATTTACTATCAACATTCAAGCAGCCAAACAAATCGATCAACCATATGTGCATTTTGGTAACATGGCTGCAGTGCTGTGATATCTGCAAAGTTAGATAATTCTCCTGACCTATTTCTTCACGAATGGCTGGACGATATGCCCGTTCAAGTGAATACACAGAATATTTATAACACTAATATTTCCATCACTATAGTCTGCCATACTGTTTTATTGCTGCAGTTATTACCGGCGTAATGCAGCGGAGCATCTTTGTCCAAAGCAAATAGAGGTGGATTGAGCAGCACGGTGTTGTCGTTCTCCATGACGATCCCCTGGTACTCTGTCTCGATCCATGGCTTGTGCTTATTGGCTGCACGGCACAGAGGGGAGACCAAAGAGGCGTTTGGGTTAAATGGAACAATTAGAAGGAAGCAAAAAGTCTATTTTTATCACTCCATTATGGATGAGGACATCAGGGTGAGGACAAGTGCACGAGAGGAGAAACACACGACGCATGAGTGAGACCACAAAGATGAAATATACACAGAATTGTTCTTTCTCTGTATTCGTCGGGGCCACTTCTCTCCCTCGTGTCAAGTGCCACTCCACACACACCTGTTTGGTAATGAAAGCCTGTCAGATTTCACCTTATCGCACACTGAGAGGTACGCACAGCCGCACAGATCAATCAGCACTGACACAAGCACTGCACATAATGTACTAAACATCAGCCAAGTCAAATCAAAGGACTGCTGTTTACCGTGAATTTAACCTTTAATTGCAAATTAATTATTCATCCTTGCGCCAAATGTTCTGTGCTGAATGATCAAAGGACAAGTTAATGAGCCAGAAGGATGATTTTACATTCCAACAAAGAGCAAAAACAAAAGCCGGAGCGCTTTCCTCTCTCTGTTCTGCTCAGCCACTAAGACGGAGGCAGTGCAGTTGGAGATCAGACAGAGGCAACAGACTGGAGTTTTGTCATCCACTGCACCGCAAACACACACACAGGGAGAAAGAGAGAGACAGAGAGAGACAGAGAGAGACAGAGAGAGAGAGAGAGAGAGAGAGAGAGAAAGCAGCTGGATCTGAGTCTGATGGCAGAGATACTCATCCTCTGCTCTCAAGGTCTCCTCCTGCTCCTCCTACGTTTCTACAGTCTTCTATCCTGTCTATTTCTTAGTCATTTATCTCCCGCACTGTGTCCCCTCAGCTGATCTCCTCCCTCCCTCCCTCCTTCCCTTCTCTCCTCCCTCCCTCCGCTGTATAGCATTAATCTGAGCATCAACGCTGTGGATTACATCCGGGATTACAGATTGAGAGGCATCCCATCCCATCCCTCTCTCCCCTGGCACTCCTCCTCCCTCTGTCACTCTATCCCGCCCTCACCTCCTCCTCCCCCCCTCCCCTCCCCATTCTCTCACACACAAACACTCGGCTGGCTCGTGCTTTCCTAACCCTCCCCCCCACCCCACCCCACACACACGGTGTCACCTGATCGCGCGTACCGCTCCACTCCCCCACCTCCTTCACCTCCTCCCTCCTTCTTCCTCATCGGTCTGAGTCGTGTCTGCGTCTCTCGTCCTCTCCTGTCACCGTTCCCTCTCCTCTCCTCTGTCTCTACTACTATTTCCCTTGCATTCCTGGTGCCCCATCTCTCCTTCAATCTCCTTGTCTCCCTCTCCTCCTCCTCCTCCTCCAACACTCCTCCTCTGTTCCTCCTCTCTGTCTGGTTCATTCTACTTCCCCGGTATGACAATCATTGTAACAATGATGTTGAATCACATTCATGGTTTGCCAGGATGATAAATCTGCTTTGGAGTGGGAAACAGATTGATCATCTTCTCACATGATGGTTCTTCATCACGAAACACAACATATATAGACATGTAGGATGTAGGTACACTTCTCTCACTATGGCATTCTATGATACAACCAGGAAGCCATTGAGTCATTGAGTCAAGAGCGTTTCATGGAAAAACACACATGTCCCTGAACGCCTCGTCAGGTTTGTGCGCTCCCATGGCAAAACCCTTATCAACACTTCACAATTAACACTCAAAACGACGAGGAACTGACCTTTGTTGCCATTGGCAACCGAAGTCAAGCAAAGGAGGAGGAAGGAGAGAAAATTCATTCTGTCCATCTGAGGGAGGAAAGGGAAGGTAGAGGGGTTGACGGGGAGGGGAGGGGGAGCAGGGAGGGATACAGTACATGCATCAACAACTGATCACTGGAGAGACAGTTAGAGATACAGTAACAAGACACAAAGAGAGAGAGACAGACAGAGAGAGACAGGGCAAGAGAGAGAGAGAGAGAGAGAGAGAGAGAGCCTGCCCAGTTCCAACAAATTACAGGCACTTTGAGTTTCTACATTGCTGCATTTTTCTGCAAGGAAGGCATTATTTAGGTGAGGCGTGTGTGAGCTAGACTGCTTGCGACCTTTCACTGGAGGCCTGCATGCGTAAATGAGACTGCAAGCACCCAGCGAGCACCCACATACACACACGTAATCATAGATAAACAGGATGAATGAGCAGAAATATCCAGACTGCATGTCCCCCTGTGCTGTTACATGATGTTACTCCTCAGAATCAGAACCACACACCTGCACAGTGATAACCTGGATGGGGGCATGCACACACCTGGTCCTGTGTGTGTGTGTGTGTGCGTGTGTGTGTGTGTGTGTGTTTGCACCATTTGGTTAAGCTGTGCACGTGTGTTTTCCAGTGTGTTAATTGTGGTTTGGGAGGGGAAAATGCAGTTGCTGCCTGTGGTAGTTGCCACAACTGAAGAATGAGTCCTTGGGGGCTCCAGCGTTCACTGACACATAATCAGCCTATAAACGTTTTCATTGCAGCACAGCTCGCTATCAGATACGACACACACACACGCACACACCACTCGCACATACACAGATGAGATCAAAATCAAACACAACACGATGCCCCCTTCAGATCACACACACATTCAGCAGAAACATGCGTAACCCTATGCGACAGGAATGAGCCGATTCTAACACCGACACACCGACACACACAGACACACACATTACCGGCCCGGGCTCCGTGTTCCGACACCGACCTCACGCTACACTGAATGGGGGGGAAATGTCGCAGCGATGACGGCGAGCCGCAGCGCAAACGTTACCGTGTGGCGAGTGCGGTGATGCTCCTGGTTGGTACCCGGCTCTACCCTCGCAGCATCCGCCTCTCACGCCCCTGCCGCTCCGCTCTCCGGTGGTCCCCTGGTCCCCCACAGGCGCACAGCAGCCCAAACCACAGGTAGCTTTAACGCAGCGTCACGGACCCGGTTTTTTTGGAGGGTATTTTGGGGGGTGTTGGAGCAAGATGGAGCCCAGTAATGACAGGATGTGTACTACTGAGACTGAGGCGTGAGGAAGATGAAGAGGCAGATGCCCTTGTTTTCGGCTGTACGGAGGAGGAAAAAAACGATGGGAATATTACGCCGCGTCCCCTCCCTCTCGACGCTTCTTAACCCGCCCACACTGCGTCCTTCTCTCTCTCTCTCTCTCTCTCTCTCTCTCCAGACTGCTGCTCTTGCTTTTTTTCCCCGGTTGCGAGCGTGTGACTCAGACCACAACACAGCAAAATCCATCCCGTCACGTCAATTTGCAATTCTGCGTGCACAATAAAGCGCCGTACCAACGTTTTATTCCCTACTTTAATTCATCCCACTGTCTCTTTTTCAAACCAGACTGCAAAATGACGTCATATCACCCTTTTGGGCCCCGTGCTCCCGTCTGGGAAACACACGAGAATGGGACACACACACACAAACATACACACGCGATAAGATGATAGTCATCTCTACAAAAATTGTAACCTTATTATGTTAGTATTATGGGGATTACATGTTAATTTGTGTCAATATCACAATCTGTACTGAGATCGGATCAATACATATATGGACAAACTTAGTCACCACACTTGCATGACATGTTGTGTAATTATGAGTATGAGGGATTGAATTTACAACTAAATACTCTTTAGGTTTGGCATAATTACCATATGAGTTAAAGTGCAATAAACTCCTATTTATTTTGCATTACATGTCTAATTGTGTGAAGTATAGGCCTGGGCCTTGCAGCAGTTGCGGGTGATGCCGCATACACACAATCCCGCACACACAGATAACAAACCAATTCTTTCAAATCCAGCATTTAATGAACATTACAAAATTGTATTCAAAATCACCCCCCCCCTTCCCTCCCTCCCTCGTCCCCTGCCCCTAGTTTTCTTCTCCGTTGAACATTTGGTAGCAATAAGGCAAAAGTCTCTTGAAACAGCAATTCACATCAATTAATAATCACCATGACATGTAGAAATGTTACTAAAATCTGGGCTGTTGCTACAGTGAGGTGCTGTCCCCCTTATTTGTGTCACAATTTGAAAAATAACAAAACAAATGGCAGTACCTGGCCTTCAGTTCACATGTCATGGATCAGACAGTCCAGCGGGCAGCATCCCCACAGAGGAATAGGACGCATCGAATTTACACAATAATCAGAAAATCACTGCAGAGGACAGTGGATTTGAGTTGCTTCCAGTTCAAAATGAGAAGAGTCTGACACACCATGAGCCCCGTGTGAAGCCCAGAACAGACGGAGTGAATCTAAAGTAAGGAGGATCAGTTGTAGTGACTCTGTAGTAGGGCAGTGTGTAATGTGAGGGCGACTCTTCACAACTATTCACGTTCACGTCTATGCAGCTCCTTCCTTCCATCTGTCCGTCTATAGCCACTTATCCTGTTCAGGGTCACAGATCTATGGAGGTCTGAAGTGGAATTCTTCAAAATAACGACAAGGTGGGGGGTGGGGGGTGGGGGGTGGGGGGGGGGGAAGCAGGAGGACAAAAGCTAATTTGATGAGATCTTACCCAAACCTCTTTTTCATAAAACCCATTCAATCTCTTTCAAATCATGATAAATTAAATCAAATGTAAAAACATTCATTAATACAAGGCCATTGGAGTTGGGTATTAGTGTACAGTGTGATTTACAGTGCTTGTATAACCATTGGCAGCTGTTTTCAAGGAACAACTCCCCTGAATATCACCACACCTGTCAGAACAGCAGTCTCTCTTCTGCAGAAAGCTTTATACATTTGTATTGTTACATTAAATAATATCAAACACAGTTGCTGTGCTTAAACTTCCCATGAAGCATTGCTGCTGCGCGACGGGGGGGGGGTCTAAACGTGAGCTCGACAAATGGAACAAAA
Source organism: Genypterus blacodes (assembly GCF_046128005.1). Taxonomy (NCBI): domain Eukaryota; kingdom Metazoa; phylum Chordata; class Actinopteri; order Ophidiiformes; family Ophidiidae; genus Genypterus; species Genypterus blacodes. Next base: position 262,448 of record NW_027466875.1, read on the forward strand.
CACATCAGAGCCAATGAAAGACTCTGAACCCGTGACCAGTGAGTGCAAGTTTGTGTGGACAGGATGCAAGTCTCTCAAGTTCAGTCCAAACAAAGACGGATAGACAGGAAATCACCCCTGATTGGCTCACAATTACCAATGTGGCACCATGGTCAATTCCTGTAAACATTTCTCCAAATGTTTATAAAAACACCCATTCCATTTAAACACAAAAATATATAGAAATATATTTTTTTATGGACACATATATTACTAAAGGCCTTAAAATATTTTCTGATCTTCTCGTCGAAAGTCATATTTCCCTTCATTTGTACCCTCGGTGGATATTCAGCCAGAGAAGAGACCTGTCAGGGAAAACAAAGAGAAAGCAATTACTAACATACTGATTAGATTTAACTCGGCTCCTACTGTTGCATTGAAGCACTTGAGTGACATGAATGATTAGATATAGATTTTTTTTTCTTTTTTAATCAAGCAAAACAGCCAATATTCGCCCGAGGCTTACAGTACCAACTTAGTCCTCCTTCTTCTCGCCCCGTTCCTTCTTAGGCACCAGCACCTTGCGGGCGTATGGCAATATTAAATAGAATCCGACGAAGAATAGGTGACCGCAGAAATAGACAGCGAAGTGCACCTGGAAAAACAAACAGTCCCATTAAAATCCATCTCTCTCCGCGTCCCATTTCTGGGTCTCTCTGCGGTCAATGCTTGTGTGTCCATCGTTACCTTGAGCCATTTGTCATACGTCAAGAGGCAGAATGGCACCAGGGAGTAGGCCATGAAGAGCCAGTGGATAAACTGCTGGGCTCCATAGATGAGGGGATAGAGCCAACTGTTGACCAGCTTGGTCAGGACCGGAGCATCTCTCACCAGCGCCCGGCCCTGTCACACACCCCAAACACACCAGAAATGGTTATAGCACTACAACAGAGGAATGGTTATATAATATGCTCTCACGTCACTGCAAATGTAGTCAATATTTAATTACAAGTATATTCGGCAGTGTGCTGCATTTGATCAATATGTGTAATACCACTTAATAACAAGAGCCGCTTGTCAAACATTTAGCAGTTTATCTGACGCAGAGAGGACACAAAGATGGAATTATTGACAGAATAAGCATAACTCAAGATGTAAACACAGTCAAAGTCTCTCTGTGAGACTCATGCTGACATAAATAAGTGTCCAAGAGGACGAAGAAAAGAAAACGGAGGATGAAGAGGAGGCTGATGATGGATAAGAAAAAAAATAGGAACATATAATGTGAGTGATGTGAATATCTGTAGTTTGCAGATAAAGATTGAAGTGGTTTACCAACCGGCATATTGGCTCCCTAAATTGGACTTGAGAGAACTAACAGGTGCGACGCTGTGTCTGTGGCTCACCTGTCTCTCTACCATGACGATGAGGAACTCCATGAAGAAACACATGAAGTAGCCGGAGTGGAGGCCGTGCCATACAGCCAGAAAGACCAGTGTGGACACATGAGACACCGACTTATTGCCCAGGAACTTCAGCCGCTTGAACACATGCCTGAAAAAAGAAAACAGTATGAGATCAGCACTTTTTAAAATGAAATCGCTACATGATGGTCGTCATGGTACAAAATGCTTCATACAGTCCCCATCAGCTATCACCGCCTGCAGTGCAAGCACTCACTTCACCTGTAAAAACTCTTGTTGCATAGCAACTGGGATAATTTTGAGCATTTCAACAACTTTATATCCTCTACAAGTGTATTCATCAGTTAAATCAATGCTGGACTCCAGTGTAATATATTAGACAGTTCTTCTGACTTAATGTTCTAGATCCCTAAAGAACATTTCTGTCTAACAGAAAGATCGAACAGCCAATAAGTGAAGTACAGCCAGTAAAAGACACAGCATGAAGCCTTGCTCATGGGTCCTTTCCTTTCCTATGCAGCCATCTCCATGCTTTTACTATGACAGGGCTCAAACCTTCACCTCGGTGGCCTCCTCGTCTTTTCCCTTTGATACTGACTTTAACAGGACACTGTGTTCCTGAACAAGTCCTGTGAAAAACTCTCCATGTTCTTCTCCCTGCACATACAACCTTATTCACTCAGTTGCTCCAGGTTAACGTCAGTGCAACCACACCCGTTTATTACTCAAGTCGTAAAGTGTGTGCCGAGGGAATCGCACCTCACCGGAGGTGCATTTGTGCCTATAAATAGTCTTTTAGTTTGTTATAAAGTAGGTCAAATAACGAGAGCATTTAAGTACCACCAAGTTCTCAATACACCAAGGACAAATCCCTTCACTTTCCAAACTCACAACAGCAAACTAACAATCAAACACATAATGGCTCTGCTTGTGATCCGTTAAGACACAAAGTTCTTATGGCTGTAGCTTAGACATGTTCACATCTGGAGCTCTCTCCCACTTCCCTCTCCGTGTCTCGTGTAGGAAGCTCAAGTAAGCTTAGGTGTCTACTCAATCAACTGAAATGGAGCGTGTAATAAAAAGAGCTTGCTCACTAAATTGCTTGGCTCGCTGTGGTGACTATCAAATGATGACACATGTTCAAGAAATGTCATGCTTTGGTCCTCAGCAGGAGACTTGAAATTGTCTGCGAGGTGCAAACGTTTGATCACCTCCCGGGATCTCATCCTCATCCTCTTTCCCCCCCCCACTTGAGTTAAACACAAACCGAGGAGAGTTTCAAAGTTATCGTGCAAGTCAATAGTTAACTTTTACGGTGGCTATTACGCCAGCGAGAGGTGAGACGCTGACCTGGCAGCCCAGGCGTTGGTGTTGATGTTGAAAGACGCAATGGTTCCCTCAAAGTACGGCGTGGTTTCAAAGAGCCACACCTTCATGTTGGCACAGGCGTCCCACTTTGCCTTGCCATCCTCGTCTACACCATTGTAGCCTAATCCACTTAATATACAGGTGCCCTCCTGCAACACAAAACACAGCACATTTACACAAGAAGGAAAGTATGACGCACAATTTAAAGGGACTACACTTGATTTCATTTGCGGCAATTAGGGCGTGACGCAAATTATAACCTGCATGAGTGAATGCAAAGGTGTGTGAAGGGTGTTTGTGTTTTGTCAGTGTTCAGGTATGCAGACAGGTACAGTGAGCTCCATGTAAATGAGGAACGTTTAAATAAATAAATCGGCGATCTGCCTTGATGACAGAACTCCCTTTGAGTTACACGGCGACATAACCAGATAAACAAATCTACTTACTCCAATGGCCCAGCAGCTGACATATTTGTACAGCTTGATTTTACCCCAAAGCAGTATAAAGACGCAGCGATACCAGAACGGCTGAGCCTGTGGAGAGGACAGGAGAGTTTGACACATTTCAGAGATTTCGTAAACAAAATCAAGGTCTTGATAGTGAGGAATGCACGAGCGCTGACCGTGACACACTTCAATTTGGATTCTTACCTCAAACTCATCTGTTAAGAGGTAACCGTCTTGGTAATATGGACTAAATAATGTAAATATAGCCAAGCAAACAAGACCCAGGGTGAACCGCTTCATCGCTGGCACAACACTGGCGGAGGATGAAAGGGAGAGATGGAGGATGAGAGCAAACAGAGAAAGCAAATATAGTTTGTCTGCAGTAGAGAGACACAAGACTGATATATGCAGTTGCAGTGTTGCAGCACTGGCCTGTTTCTGGCTGCTCTACCTGTTGGGGGGCTTTCCCGGGCAGTCGGTGAGCTCGCCGGCTGCCAGCTTCTGGTAGCTACGCAGTGTAAACTGGGGCCCGACCAGGAAGCCACAGTAGAAGTACGAGAATCCGCACACCTCCAGCAGAGACGGCACGGACGTCAAGGCCGCCGTCTTCTGCTCTGCACTCAGCTGGGCCTTGAATGTGAGGACACGGAAAGACAAATGGGTATGAGGAGGGAAAGAAGCAGAGGAAGGAAGGAAAGGAAACGAGGGAGCGTAGTGCACAGACGAGTTATTTGAAAAAGCACAATGATGAAGCATTCTTCTATATTCTCTCACCAGACAGGAAACATCAATATATTGATCAGTGATCGAGAAGCGAAAAGCAAAAGAGATCAATCAACTCACTGGCTCCCTCCCGCCGTCGTAGAAATCTAGCGACAAACCTGCAATCAGACGGTTGCAGTCTTTAGATGAAACACCTGTGTGTGTGTGTGTGTGTGTGTGTGTGTGTGTGTGTGTGTGTGTGTGTGTGTGTGTGTGTGTGTGTGTGTGTGTGTGTGTGTGTGTGTGTGTGTGTGTGTGTGTGTGTGTGTGTGTGACTAAGGGAGAAAGGGAAACGTGGAGCATAACGAGGAAATGTGCTTCTGTGTCGCACAGAAAGAAGCTTACCTATGAGTTTGAGTGTGAGGACACAGTGAGGCATAGTCCATTTAATATCATACTCCTCTGTGGCTGTATAGTAATACCCTACCAGCAGGTACACCTACAGGAACACACAGAAGAGGGGAGCATAGATCTGCATTATCAAAAATCTCAGTTTGAACATGAAGAAAAGCAGAAAACAACAGGAGAACGTCTACAAAAACAAACATCTTGGACGCACTGCAAGTTAACATTGGCTTCTTGGACATTTGTTACAGAGTGCATCATTACGTGTGCATCAACTATGAGGGCATAGAGGCGAAAATGTGTTTTTGATGAAGAGGGGACAAACTATAGGCGCTATCATAACAGAAGGATGCAGTGGTTCAGGCAGACAAACCGGTGGGTAGTGCCTGAACCACTGCAGCACTATTTGATGCTACTAAAAGAGCCGACGTAACGAGACGGACAAACACGGGGTCACCTCACCATTTGAAAGATAAAGCTGCTCAGGACAGTGGTGACCGTCCTCCCCATGAGCCTCAGCATCAGGAATTGGACAAGGATGCATACTGCGGAGTGACATAGCTGAGAGCCTGAGGAGGAGAGAGGGGGGAGAGAGGGGTGGGGGTGGGGAGGTGGTGAGTGCAGTCAAGTGTGACCTGTCAGGCTACGTACGGCAACAGCATTTTCCTCCATAGTTCAATATTGGCAGCGGCAGAGAGAGAGAGAGAGAGAGACAGACAGACAGAGAGAGAGACAGAGAGAGAGAGGGAGAGAGGGAGAGAGAGAGAGAGAGAGAGAGAAGGCAGCGAGGCAAAGACACAACATACATAAGAGAAAAAGAAGGCAACAGACCTGCTGTCAAATCCAAGCGCAGCCACGAAACGATACAAAAAAAATAACCAAAAACACACAGGAAAGAGATCAATGTTAGCAGGTTTGGCTTTATTGCTGCATCTCATCAACAACAGAGCTCAATGGGTCTGATTCAGAGCTGCTGCTCGTCCTCGGTCAGCAAGCTGGCGTCATATCAGTTTTGTGTGTGTGTGTGTGTGTGTGTGTGTGTGTGTGTGTGTGTGTGTGTGTGTGTGTGTGTGTGTGTGTGTGTGTGTGTGTGTGTGTGTGTGTGTGTGTGTGTGTGTGTGTGTGTGTGTGTGTGTGTGTGTGTGTGTGTGTGTGTGTGTGTGTGTGTGTGTGTGTGTACACAGAGCAGGAGATCAAGTGTGTGAAAACATTCGGAGGGAACGAGCCGGCCATCAAACCTGCTCTGGTGTTTCTGCAGCTCGGTCGGTCAGAGAAGGAAACGTTTGCTTCCTCTTCAACGAGAAAATAGCTGATTCATCAGTAATAAAAGGGGGTGAAACGCGTGACTGTGCGTTTGACACTACCAACATATTAAAGCCTCTACAGATCAACCAAACGCGCCCTGCCTGCTAAGCCACTTCCAGTCTTCTTTTCTTTTTTTTTTGCACCTCAAATAACTTACAGCTCTAAAGATGAATGACAGAAAAGGAAAAACACGTCGTCAGTCCCTAGGGCAATAAAACTTAATGCAGCAGCAGGAGGAGCATTTTCTGAAATAACCGACTTGGCTAAAAACCTTTTAAACGCTGCTTCAGCACGTCCACGGCCGCTGAACATGCAAATAACACACAAATACACATTCACGGCCGAGGTGAGCTTCTTCTCAAATACCAGTCGGCCTCCCACTGCTTTGCATTTTTACAGCAACATCAGCCCAAAGAACACATTACCAACCACCGCCGCCCCCCCCTTCCTCAGCCCAAGTCAATTTCTCTGTGTCTGTATTAGCTTTACCACTATACAGATATGAGAAATTGACTTGGAAAAGGAGGAGGGAGGGAGTGAGGGAGGGGGGTGAAATCCATTTGAGGGCCACCATTGCCAAGTTAATCTCTGCTCATTTACCACAGTGTTTAGGGACAATAGTCGCCCGTTATTGAGTTGTTCGTCATTTTCATCGTGCGGCCGATCTGAGCTGCTGTTTATTGCTTTCACTTTTTTTCAGGATATATAATTCAAAGCTGCGTCGCATTCTGCTGGTTCTGGGATTCCATTTGTGTTTACACGCACGTCTCAGACCCAGACACAATGGAAAGTCATAATAAAACCAGTTTGTGTGTGTGAATTTGGAGACTGGTTTGGATAACTGGTTGTGGTTTCAGTTGTACCCGTGTATTCAGCAGCAGGAATGTTACACATGCTAGAATTAATAATATTGATTAACGTGTTTGACACAGGAAGTATGGCAGTGACTGCAGTGTGTGTGTGTGTGTGTGTGTGTGTGTGACCTTCAGAGTGCAGAGGAAAGGGATACAGAAACACATGTGTGAAGAAAAGACCGATAAGATCTAAACATCTTTCCAAATCCAACACATCCACCTTCTCTCCCTCGCCATCTCACCAAAGTTGAACGCTGCCAGAGCGAGTCCAGAAAAGGTGTGGAACAAGTGGACAATGGTGGCGGGTTGGTTGAACAAAAACCTCCGGTACAGCAGAGCAAAGGGATACCCTGCAGGAGACAGAGACACACACAGGGGACAGTGTTATGGCGGCAGCAGTACGGGTATCAGCTCAGTGAGCCTCGCTTGGCAGCTCCTGGCACGCGCACGCGCGCACACACACACACACACACACACACACACACACACACACACACACACACACACACACACACACACACACACACACACACACACACACACACACACACACACACACACACACACACACACACACACACACACACACACACACACACACACACACACACACACACACACACACACACACACACACACACACACACTTTAATATCATTGTTCCGCATGTGGGGTGTGGGGTGTGTGTGTTTCTGTAAATCTAGCATCTCAAGGAGACAGATAAGAGCAACGGGCAAGGCTACAGTAAGGACACACACTCACCAGTACTTGCTGAGACATTATTATCCTCTAAATCACGTCCCAAAAACTCATTTTCTTTGGAATGCGTATCACGGTTTCAATTAAACGCGCTCCCTTTGTTATCTATTCATTTCAGCCACATCCTGGGGGGTTTAACCGCTTGTTTTATTTTTTATTCTGTTGCATTGATTGGATTTTATTTCCATTCCTGTCTTCTATAATTCATTCTACACTGTAATGCTTGTTTTAGAAGTGCTCCTTAAAATGGGAAGTAAGAAGTAAGTTCAGTGTGGTGGAGGAGTTTGGAATTCCACCGAACCTGCATCACTTAGGAATGGAACCTGGGAGGGAGGGAGGGAAAAAATAAACAAACAAGGGAATCACACACAAACTGCACACAGACTTCAAATAAATAAATATAAAGTTTGTTTACAGTCAGATTTTCTAGGAATCTGACGGCACAATACACTCTCCTGTGTGCCAAGCAGCCGGGATATAAACATGAAGCAGAGAATTGAATGTTGACTAAACCACATAGTGTTCCTGGCTTCCACGCCCACGATTACACAGATTCCGGTGTCCCCAGTTTACTGCTTGACAACATTATTACCCAATTCAGAATGCAGAGTAACGAGGAGGCCGGGGACATGTGACCAGGGCCAAAGGGACAAACTAGACAGACACGTCCATGTGTCAGAGCAAAGTTCACAGAGGACAGTGTGTAAGGACGCCCCCACCACACACACACTACACTTACACACACTGCTACTGTCACACACAACCTGCACTCAAACGTCACACACACGGGGGTAAAATGGTGTTATTGTGTCAGAAACGGCTTCCCCTCTGTTGAAAATGGCTCCTGATTTCACATCTTAGCAACTTTGCTCATCCGACAACAACACTGGAGAGCTTCGGTCGTCTTCAAACTCACTGAGAGTAACGCAGCGTAAATCATAGTTTGTATTTACTCTCTGTCTCATTTGTATCATTGTGTATTTTCTGATGACTTGGTTGTAACAGGAGATGATGTTTGCTACAAAAATAAAACACCCCCAGTCCCACTAACGCGAGAGAATTAGCTCCCACAAGTGCACACACTCTATTAAAGGTTGTGTGTCTTCTGATAATGTGTGTGTCGGTGTGTTTAGTCTAATGTTTATTTAGCTATATGATGATTTTAGTAACACACAGCTTCCATCTGTCTGTCTCTGTGTGTGTGTGTGTGTGTACGTGAAGCTGTCAGCAGTTAGCAGTTACACGGAGCTAAAGAGCGGCTCAGCACCGAGCCTGTGACACCGTCAATGGGTGTCATTGTCTCGGGTTGACTTCCAATACCGAACACCGCCGAATGTGGTGGAACTCACCGATTAAGATGGATAGAATGAGTCGAACCGCCGGCTCCGGGCTGCCTAACGACTCCGCCAGCTTCTCCAGCAAGGGAGCCGCCATCTTTCTTGTAGGCGGAAACGTGCGTTCGGAAGGGCTCGGTGTTTTCTACTGACTACGGCGGCTAGACATTCACGCTACAGCTCTCCCCCCGCTCTCTCTCACACACACACACACACACATGCATGCATACACACACACACGCTAACAAGCACACATTCACACCCTCTCCACTTTAAATGTCCTTCTGGGTTCAGCCTCCACTGAACTAAACGGTGTTTCTCCACCTCCAGCCCCTCCTCCCCGTCATACCTCCGTACTTTAAGTGAACTTTTTAATGGTAATTGTTTATTAGAATTATACTTAAAGGTGAATCCCCCCCCCAAAAAAATACTGCGTCTAAGATGATTTAATCTCATGTAGAGAAATGCAACTTCAATAAGGCCGGTATGAGAAATAAGAACGCTTGTTAGCATGGTTAAAATTGTATATATCGCCTCCAAGCGGCCATATACGTCAACAACAACAATTTCATAGATAAATAGATGATAAATCTTTAGTTTGGATGACATCATTGTTGTAGTGTTTTTATGGGTGACGTCACCTGGTTAGTTATATGGCATCATTGTTGTTAAATATCAAGTGTATGATACGGATGTTTGACCGCACATTCTGGCATACAGTAAGTACAAATGTAACGTACGTATTTAACATTTACTCGGAACTATCCTGGTCTGGTGTTGTATACGTGCATATTTCCGTGTATTTTCCTTATCCGCAGCCATCTATCCTTGCTCTACCGTTTTATTAGTTCAGATTAATTTATCGTCAACAAGATTGTGGGCTTCTTTTTTACAAAAAGCCTGCTGGAGAAATACTTAAAGAGCAAAGTTCCATATAAACATTTAATGGTAGGAGTGCACTATTAGAGTAATGGATATATAACACTGTGTCATGGTGTCAATTCTAGTTGTCTATAACGTTATCTATTGCTATTGTTCATGATAACAATTAACAATACAATGTAAGTCTACAACAGAGATAAACGCTCAACTTTTACGTAACCAGTAAAGCCAAAGCCTATCTAAAATAAAGAAAGAGGGTACGTTTCAACCGCAGTGCATGCTGGGTATGCTAATTTTAGATGATTATCCTTCAATGAGGATGTGGTTTGTTTATACGAGGTACGAGAAGGGCGGGGTTGGATATCTCAGCCAATCAGATAGGAGGAGATCCTAACGCGTCTATGTCCACAGCCATAGGACAGACAAAACTCATGTACGTCTCTAAATAGCATAAACATAGTTAAGTTAAAATTCCGATAAAACACCTGGAACTCATACGTGCAGTTCTACTTTAAGGTTGTTGTTTACCAGATTAAGGAAGTACTCACACACTCAGCAGTGATAGGATCTCAGTTAACAGGATTATTTTACACTGGAACCTTGTGTAATTTACTTGATCAATATATTTTTAACATTATGCATTATGTTTTGTGGGACCGAAGTTTTGTAAATTACACAGATGAGATATTTTGATCAGTAGATTTCAATTATTGAAACCTTTGTGACCTGAACTAAATTGAACTTGAACTTTTTATATGCAATATATGTATATTGCATTGTCTCGTTTAAGATTGTTGTGAATTCATGGTTTCTGACATCTCTAAGTGAAATCAGCTTTGTTAGGGAGGGAATTAGATCACATCGTGGTCATTCCAATGATCTATCCTATATGATCATTTAGATCATTCTATTGTTTCATCTGGGAAGTTGCTTTATTACATGTGATGTCTGGGTTCAAATGGTGGGATACCTGCAACCTAAGAATGTTTATTAATAGAAAATTAAACCTTAAAAGTGTGAAATCAATCATTGTTGTTTTCTTTTCATTTTAATCAAATTGGCTGCTGGTATTTAAATACTTCATTTAGATTTCATAAATATAGTGATATAACAGCACAAAAGTAAAACAATAAGGAACGGAAATAAAAATAATAATGGTCGATGAGTGATAAATGCACTGTATATATTTGGGGAAAATTATATTTTTAGCAAAGGTAATGCACCACAATGCACAACACAGATAGTTTCAGCCCAGCCAATCAGAAGCAGTGGGTGCACCTGGCTTGGGCAGGTGGCACACTTGACCTTTAAGTCACATTACAGATCAGATTTCTGAATAACATAGCTAATAGAACAGTTTTATCAAGAGCTTCATCAAACTAGAAATAACATTGCTCAGTAATGCAGCCAACAGAAAGAAGAGGAAAGCAAAGGAAATGAATAAAAAAAATATATATATAAATGCCAAAAAAAGCCCATAGGGGGATTTGCTTGTTTTATTACAGATGTGCATTTATTTGACATTAAGTTATGTCCAGTAAATGAAGAGTTGTTGTGAGTTCAGGGTAAATGCCTCCCTATAGGGCCCTCTAATGGTGTCATACAGAATATTTTTATTGAAGAAAGCATCTAGTATTGCAATGATCATCAAATTATGTGACCATTTGTCAGATTATTTTATACATACAGCAGGGAAGAGCCTTGTAGGAATAAGGACGTTTACATGGAGCACCTGAAGGCAACATGACATTCTGCTCTTCCTCTTCTTCAGACAGGGAAACGCGTTTGTGGGCGTGGCGCCATGATCCAATACAACAGCGGGAGGGGAGGGGTTAACTCTCCTCCTTTATAAATCCCCGAGCTGTTCCTGTGTTTTCGCTCTCTCCCCCTGGTCTAGGTTGAACTCTTCGAGGCTTTGATCACCGTCTGCACCGGTTGAAGACTTAAAAACCCGCAAACATGAGCAGGAAATTCTTCGTTGGTGGAAACTGGAAGTTGAACGGGGACAAGAAAAGCCTCGGGGAGCTGATCCAGACCATGAACGCAGCCAAGGTGGACCCCAACGTCGGTACGTATGGATTGTGGCAGTGTGGTTACCGTCGAATCAGAAATATAATAACGTCATTACCTTACACTTGGATCAGTATGATCTCATGTGAAGGCTGATCCCTAAAAGACCAGGACGTATCTGCTCGTTGAATGAATCGGTGTGACATCACACACACAGAGTTCCGTCTCCACCATTTTATGCGTTTTACAAAGCTACACAACAGTTGGTCTGACCTCTGCCTTTACGTTCACATTTTGGTCTAGACCTCAAATAGAATCAGGTGCATGGATGGATGGATGACGTACGCTCAGATCAGGTTTTTGGTCATGTGTCTGTCGGTGTGTGTGTGTGCGTTTGCAGCTGCACGTAGGCTCCCTGCAGCCGGTAGAAGTCACAGCAGTGGGCGGAATGTCAAACGTGTTCCGGGCTGCGTTCATGTCGGTTCGGACGTTTAGAACGCAACAATGATCCGCTTTCTGTTTGGAATTGCACGCCTGACTCGACGTTTTCCGATATTTAACACTGCTGCACATGCATATAAACAATAAACTGGACGTGGAAAAGATGGCATGGAAAAACGTGGTGTTCACATAAAATAAGGCAATTTGCAATATATTATCTAAATGTATATGTATCCAAACGATTCTTTAAAACATCAATCGATGCTGTACTTGTTTTTTTAATGGCACCGGCAAATATAGCCAATAAAATAGGAGATGAATTATAAAGTCGCTTATTGTCAAGGAAAAAGAACAGAATGTGCCTTTTTGTGATCGACATTTAATGTTACTGTTTCATGTTTCATCCATTCCAAAATTCTGACATTATTGCATTTATGCAACTATGAAGATTTACACAAAACAAATTTTGTGGACGGGATGAATTCTGTGAGAAATCCTATAAGATGCCACTAATTTTGAATGGCTCCTGTTGCTGATCCACTCTCATAAGCAAAGATGAGGAGATGTACAGTTTTCAAGGCCAAAGTCAGGATTTTAAACACATTTGAGATTGTGCATCTGCATCATACTACACTGGACATTCTGAGGGCATTTACAGTACACCACATTTTTCTTTGTTTTTTTGGTGAATGTTATTGTCAAATCTGCTTAAAGGCCTTCTGCAAACAGCTAGAAATAAACTGGTTGATGTAATAAATCCTTCTCTATTTATGTTTCTTAATATAGTCACACACTCGACAATGATCATTTCTGTGGCAGGACAAGAGAGTTGATAAAGCTTTAATTGAATACCAACTAGAAACTATTGCAAAATGATACAAAAAAGACATCAACGCTCTCATTAGTAATGATTTTTCCGACATGGCGTGAATGCAGCATAGCTTTGTTGTCCTGTGGCCTGGAAAATCACTCCAGACTGGTTTGAGTGCTGGATAATGCTGCTGCTGCTGCTGCTGCTTTTGGATTTGATTCAAGTATTCCCTTTTATGAGACACTGCTGGCACAAGGCACCGAGACGCTTAATGTGTTTAGGCCTGTTCCCACTGCTTCCAAAGATGCTTTGACGCAATTGTATATTTGTGGACACACATATTGATCTCAGGCAGCAAAGCTCAGCACGCACATGAAAGCAACTGTCTACTACAGTTCAGGCTCTAAACCTTGAACTTTGCTCTATTATGGGATCTGCCCCTCATAGCGCCAAATGGAAACTCAAGCAGGTTTTCCAGTCGTCCTCTCTGTTCAGATTTAAAGTCAAAGTTCAGCAGTTTCTTCCCATTCTGTAACATGTAGGATATTTAAAGTCCGACTCCTTTATCGCCTTTTCAAACTCTGGCTCGTGACTTTTATTTGACCCCGGCAGAATGCAGCCATGTAGGTGACCTTTTGCAGGATGAACTCAGACCTTTATGCAGAGAGGTCTGACTGCGGCCAGGAAGTACTGACCTTTACCAAACCATATCGACAGAATGTGTTTAATATAGACTTGTGACCCCAAGATATAGTTACACAGTGAATGTCGGTGTCTTGCCTTACTGTACTCTGCCTGAACCTTGCAGATTGTATGTTGACTTTTTAAATTCAAACTGTTTGCACATATAGAAATAGTGGTTTTAACAAGGCATACGTGTCTTAGCACACCAGTATATTGTATTATTGCACCACAACTGGTGGGTTTGTAAATGTAATCTTCAGTCTGCTTATACTAGTAGTTAGGTAATAAGGTAGAACAAAACTGGTGCATGAGATTTGAGGTTTTATTAATCAGTTGTATATCTTTTCTTTTGTGATAAAACACCTTTCCTTATTGTGTTTCTGTTCTCACAGAGGTGGTCTGCGGTGCCCCGACAATCTACCTGGACTTTGTCAGAAGCAAGATGGACCCCAAGTTCGGTGTGGCTGCTCAGAACTGCTACAAAGTCGCTAAGGGTGCCTTCACCGGGGAGATCAGGTAGGAGGCCATTTGGTCTTTCAGACGGGAGAATGATGTTCTGATTGTTCCATGTTTGCTGCCATGAAACCCGTTTGTCTTCGTACCTTCAGCCCTGCGATGATCAAGGACTGTGACATCAAATGGGTGATCCTGGGACACTCTGAGAGGCGCCACGTCTTTGGCGAGAATGACGAGGTAACTTTGGATCATGTTGTGCTTATGGTTTCGGTTTAGCCTAATTTTGATCTTCCTGTTTACACTTTGTGACTGGATGCTTGTGTGTGTGTGTGTGTTTCGTTAGCTCATTGGGCAGAAGACAGCCCACGCTCTGGAGAGCGGTCTTGGTGTGATCGCCTGCATTGGTGAGAAGCTGGATGAGAGGGAGGCCGGCATCACAGATAAGGTCGTCTTTGAGCAGACCAAGGCCATCGCAGGTACACAACTCCAGACAGTCAATGTTTATGCATGAAATGTGTCTTATTATTTGCTTATAGAAGGCTTGATTAGTTCAGGGCCTAGAAAGATCTAAATCAGATGATGTCATAGCCGTGAAATTTACACAATCCCTTAACTTCACAAACATCTGCTAACAATGGTAGTGGATTGTTTCCCAACAGAACCACACATTGGCCTGGTTTGTCTGATATCATTACTTAGTATTGTTCACTTCTTCTGAGTTATCAGTCAGTCCCTGTGTTGCAGCTTTAATTTTGTAACTGGTATTGAAAAAGAGTGTGGCTGAAATGTTAGCACTTGCGTAATACATATTACTCAATTATTACATCAATCCTTTTTCACAGATAATGTAAAGGACTGGAAGAACGTTGTGCTTGCCTATGAGCCTGTCTGGGCCATTGGCACTGGAAAGACTGCCTCCCCACAGCAGGTGAAAATAAATCAATCGCTTAAATTTGACTTGAATAGTAAGTATTGGTGACATCGGGTCTCATGCTGTGTCTGTTTCCTTCACAAAACCTCAGGCTCAGGAGGTTCATGACAAACTGAGGAAATGGCTGAAGGCCAATGTGTCTGATGACGTAGCCAACTCTGTGAGGATCATCTATGGAGGTCAGTCACGATAAATAGCTCATCAATTCAAGGTTTCTTATATTTTGTCAGTTTGGAAATGACTCCAAAATTTGACAGACATTGTCGGATATCACCAGCAACCATCTGCAAAAAAAATCAAACTGATTTCTTATTGTATGTTGTTCTCAGGTTCAGTGACTGGTGCCACCTGTAAGGAACTTGCCTCCCAGGGGGATGTGGACGGCTTCCTTGTGGGCGGCGCTTCCCTCAAGCCAGAGTTCATTGACATCATCAACGCCAAGCAATAAAACTGAGGAAGCAGCAATGTGATTGTGTCCAGAATGGAAACCGTACAAACAGCATCATCCCTTAATCTCAGCACTTAGCCCTCTTCGTCTTTTTTATTCTAAGTATTGGTGTTATGATGTCATTCCCTCGCTTTCCTTTTTTTGATATTTGGTCATGAAGAAAAGGGACAGGCTGACACATGCACTGTACTGCACTGAGAACAGTTAGACTGTATCCACTGAGTTAGTGTGTGTGTGTAAATTGTTTAAGCTGTACAGACTGACAAATACACCTCGATGTGGACAAAAGGCTCACGCCTTTACTTGAAAGTTTATGAACTTTAATGGAAACGGTGTCACAGCTCTTTTCGGATTCAACTGTCTTATTAATGTCACTGTCTCTTTGTGTAATTATGATGTTCTGTGGCTTTTACCTCCCTGTAACGTGCATGATCTGTTCCATCAACGGCTCAATCGCTAGAAGGGAAGTGTCCATTTCATGTTAACCATGTTGTGTTCATAACTAATGGTGTAAGTGTGGGGAAGGCTGTAAGGAAACATGATAATAAACAGACTGGTTCAGTGTGTTCTGTCCTCTTTTTGTGTGTGTGTGTGTGTACCTCCATAACCTTTTGTGTGGTACTATGGAGGACAGAATGGCAGGAGAGTGTCTTATTACAGTGGTAAACTCCTGTCAAGACAAAGCCAACAGAGAATTGCTGCTATATTTAACCATCTGCTGGACTGAAAGCGACCAGCTCCTTTGATGCACAGCAGCCAGAGTCATGTATGATGGGACATTTGACTCATTATACTCTCCTACACTGCACTCTTATTTTTGAATTGCTCATATTAGCTAAATCCAATAATACATGGCTGTTGCTTGTAATATTACAGCATTTGAATATGCCCATAAGAATATTACAAAGTGATAGTCAAGCGTGTTTATATTTTGTTAATGGACATAAGCAGGTTGTGGGTCCTTTTAATAGGGTATGATATCAAATATGGTGTGGATATAAAATGTGTGCATGAAAATTCAATGAATGGATGAATGAAAAATATGTAATGAACACCAGCAACAATTATATGAAAAAACGTGAATGTCATGATGAATAATTTTTATTGCTAATTCTCATCTGATCTTCACCGTGGCTAAAAGGTCTTTTCTGTGGCACTTTGTAAACTATATTAAGATAATTAAAAGCATATAAATAACTTGACAGAAGCTAATTTCCATGTAATTTTATTGAATTCTCTAGAAATGTCTAGTCATCTGGCGGATCACCGGTACTGTCTTTCCCTTCGCACTCCGGAGCGCTAGATGGCGATAGCGTCACACGTTCCCCGTTTTGCGTGGCAGCTGTCTGCTCTCATGTCCGTGTTTACAAGCGAAGCGTGACGCTTCTGGCTCCACTGAATTCGCCTGAGTTCATCCCATCCCGTTCTTATAAGGCTGCTAATTTCCTGTGTTAACTAGCAAAATGGAGTCACTCCGAGTCTTTCTGTCCGACAGACTGACGGCAGCAGCGGAGGAGATTTTTGGAGCGGTGGAAAAAACCATAGCCGAGTACAGTGAGGAGATCTGCCGTTCAAAGGATCTAGAGATCAGCCGCCTGCGGATGCAGCTGAAGCTTCTGAAGGCAGGTTAGTGTGAATGGATGCTTGATTTTCTCTCTCTGCCACAAATAAAAACAATCGGACTTTGCTTTGTTTCTAATGATCGTGCGTGGACGTGACGCCGTCCTTTGTCTTTTCTCTTTTCTCCAGACCTCCGGTCGGACAGATGTCCCGGAGCACAACTGCTGCAGCAGCACATCCACCCTCATCACCCTCCTCATCCTCAGCAGGAGCATCAATCAGTGACGGGTGTCCCTGCGGTGGAGCCTGCAGAGCCCCAGCAGCACTGTGAGTCGGATGGTAGCACCAGTATCGAGCAGGAGCATCCCGAGCCATCCCAGGTTAAGAAGGAACAACAGAAGAGCCACAGGGATTTCTGGATGGATCACGATGAAGAGCAACTGGAAGGGCTTGATTCAGACATAAAAGATTTTATCTCATCCCCTTCCAGCCTGAAAGGTAGTTTACAAGATCCCTCGTTGCCATTTCATCTCTATCAGAACAATGTGGAGGAGAACAAAGACAGGCCCTACAGCTGCTCTGTGTGTGAGAAACGCTTCAGTAACTGCTCCCACTTGGCAGCTCACATCAGGACACACACGGGGGAAAGGCCGTACAGATGTGAAATCTGCAGAAAGACCTTTATCACAACCAGCGCCCTCAACAGACACCAGACCATCCACACTGAGGGGAAACACTTTGTGTGTAATTACTGTGGAAAATCCTTCAAATGGATGGAGTCCCTTGGCAGGCACACAAGGAGTGTACATAAGAGGGAAAACATCCCTCAATGACTCCATCTCCATTGCCAATTTGTCCGTCAATTCGTTTTTCAATGAATTGTGTAGCTTTTAAAATGTTTGACAATAACGATATACTGTATGTCCATCACATATTCCCAGAGACCAATGTGACATCAACATGCTTATTTTTATCCTACTGGTCTTAAAACCCTAATTTTGGGCTGATTTTACAAGAAAACCCTCACACCCAACAAGCAGGAGCAAGCAAATATGACCTTTTTACTTTAACAACTAAAAACAATGAACTGACTTAATGTTGAGCAGCTCATCAGCTGATCACTGAGTTGTTTCAGCCCTAATTAAAATGACACCGGTGTTTGCTGGGCCAGCTGGCTTGTTCTGTATGTCACTCATCCACGATTTGTTAATGAAAAAACACTGTAACATGTGTTGATGGTGTTTAATTGTGAATTCCTGCATGCAGCCTAATGTGTAGGTCTCATTAAGCCATATGTACATACAGTAACACTAGTTGCAAATGAAATGCAGATTAACTGTGAAAATACACTCAATGACATCATCTTTTATAAACAAGCAATGATCTGTTTATTCTTACAGAATAAAATGTAAACATACTCTAAACTGTTTGGTTGGGTTCAATTAATTTTTGACTGTTTGCTTTATGCTGCAGGATCATAAAAAGTTCCATTACATCCCAGTAGGTGGCAGCATCATATTTTTACACCCGTCTTTGTTGCACTGCTCAGACTTTGTGAAGAACATACTGAGTGTCAGGTTCTGCTGGGGGGAGTTGCACACAGGCTCACCCAGCAGACTCCTTTCTATTCAACACATATCTGCTTTACCTCAGCAGCATGAACACACAGGTTTACACACCTTGGATGAGTTTGGATGCAAAAGTCAGACAAGTCAGTATGAATCACAATTTGTCTAATTTGTCATCATTTATATTCATATGTTATACAGTATATAGAAGTATAGAGTCTCTGCTATGAAAGAGGCAAGTGCAGTTATAGCCTGACTTCATTTCAAGGTTCCTCTTCACTAACAGTACAGTTAGTCAGTACAGTGTGTGTTATAAGCCACACACTCCATTAGCTGACTTGTTGTAAATACTTGTTATGGTTATTGTTGCCGGTTAGCAGCTAGAATTCATTCACATCTAAATATGATAACACACCATAATGTTAAAAGTGAGAAAAGGCTGATGAAAGAGTTTAGATGTTCTCAAGTGCAGTTTACAGATGATTGTACCTAATGGTTATTGTCATAGAAAATGATCTGAAGTTGACTGTGAACTCTCTCCTGCCTGCCCAGGACTGCAGGTAGCAGGGTTTGCAAGGATGCAGGCATGATGTGAGCATCAAGCGATGTCTCCCTGTCTCGCTAGAAGGTAGAGGGCTGTTTCTCTCTCTCAGGCCTTCCACGTGTCACAGAAGACCATTTACAGACATCTGGTAATACTTCCAGATGATCCTCTGGGATCATCTTCTCCAGGCTGAAGTGGAGTGAGCAAGAGGTCAGACGAGATTGACTGTCTGGGTGAAAGAGGCAGAAAATGGCAAAATTCAATGTTCCCAGCCAGCAGCACTTGTGTCACTCTGTTATTGCTGCTGCAAGCTGAGACATACTCCTGCAGATGAAGGAGGTGATGGAGGATTTGCTCAAGCAGCAGCTCCTTCAACCGGCTTAAAAGTCTATCCTTCCATGTAGGGTTCAGCACCACTCTGATGATATTCTCCTCTGGCCAATCTGCAGATACAAACACTACAGCCATTTTATAATCATAGATGATCAAAACACAATCCCACTAGCACTGCATGAACGGTTGTAGAACGCAACAAAAAGATAGATTTGGGAACAGCTGCTCAATATATTTGTCAGAATGTAGAACAAATCTGCTTTATAGAGGCTAAAAAGATGGTTACATAGCTGAGTATTGAATCACCTGATACATTAATTCATCATACTTTAGCTGTTTTCATTTGGGTGCATCCAGCTGCTGGTTTTAGGTGGGAGAGATTTCCCAGAGGTATCAGATGTGACATGTAGAGTAGCCACTGAAGTGAATAGTGCGTTTCTGACAGCCCTGTTGATTTATGACAGTGTCTACGGCACCATTAGTGAATTAAAGAGCATCATCCCTTTAACATTTGAACTGAGCATGTAAGTGATGCAAAAGACACTCCTGTGACAACTTTACACACAAAAGGATCTTTTTTTTTTTTTTTTTTTTTTTTACAGTATCTTTAAAACTGTGCTTACATACAGTATGTCATTTAGAACCTGACACAGCATTATCCTCATGCTTCAAACAGTTCCTATCAGCTATTATTAGTAGGTTGATATAAAATGGTTTGAAAGAAAAAAAGAAAAGAATGAAATGAATGTTTTGCATTCTTCGTTCCATACTTGAAAGCAATCACTGGAAATATCGACGTCCACATTTTCTGGAATAATGTGGTAGCAATAAGCAGGCCTGTATTAAATGTCAGTTTCCCATCTTTCATCTGTAATGCTTACATTGTCCTTATCCACCCTGGGAAAGGACTGATGAGGAGCTAAGAATATCCCCCAGATGTGATGTCACCAGAGGGGAAAATCAGATTTGTCCTGGTGGAAGATCCTTTACATTATGTTGACACACTTATTCAAGGTGACTTTTAATGACACGCAACCTACATACCAACTCTATGACTCACAAGTGCCCTACACTGTATATATTTAACCTCAGCCTCACATGCAGTATCACTCTCATGACTGAAAACCTTTACAGGCAGCCTGCAAAAGCTGTCAATTATCGTTTGACTGTGCATAAAAGAGGATTCCGCCTGTAGAATTCGGTTTTAAGTGATAGTACAACAAAAACACGCCATCCTTGACGTTTGTTGTGTTAAATCTACATGTGCAGTGATTGTGTCTTGCAGAGTAAAGGCAGTATTCACAAATCCGTGTCCAGTTAAAGGAGATTCCACCATCCGGATATGGTGAGAACACACACAGGCCTGAGCCCTCAGCAGTGTCCGTAAATCACACTCTCACAGCTCCTCTTTTCATTCTCCCTTTCATTCCTTTTTTTTCTTCCATTTTTACAGTACAGTATGGTATGCTCGCTCTACAGGGTGGCTGGTGTGCATTGGAGCGACCCAACTCCCATGTCTCACACTCATCCCATGTGTCTCCTATTAGCTACACACACCAAGAGAGGGAGGGAGAGACCGACGGAGGGAGAGAGGAGAGTCAGAAAGAGAGGGGGAGGGGGAGGAGAGAGAGGAATTTGATATGCTTTGTGCATGAGTGACTTGTATAAAACAAAGACGGGGCAAATAGACTGAATGTATGCGGGAGGGGAAATCGTGCACACATGAATACACAAGAGACTAGCAAAAAAGATTATAATTTATTTCCAGATTTTTTTGTCTGCATTTGCATCTTGTTTCACAAGGTAAATTGAAAATAAAAAAAATAAAAACCAACTGCCATACCATGAAAATGTAAAAAAATAATACAAATAATATGTACTGTATATATAATTATATCATTATCAATAAACAGACAACATTAATCATAATAACAATACTATTGATCAAAAACATAACACTAAATTGCTGGTCTCATGCATATAGAATGCCCCTCAGATACAAAAGAGGGGGTGATTACTAAAAATAGAACCAAAAGTTCCACCAGTTCAGAATAAGCGCCTAGCTACATGCAACGACATAAAAGAGACTCATGTACACATTCCTTCTGGCATCAAGTATTTTACACATACTGTACTTCACTATTGCAGCCCCCATCTAATATACTGTACAGATCACAATACAAAACAGGACTGAAGTTCAAGAACATATGCAAGGAAGTGCTGGAGTCTTTGACATGGTGCATTGAACAGGGACTGTGTGCAACATTTTCACTCCTTCCTCTCTTGAGTTCATCCTTCACAATCGTCTTGTCCCTTTAAAGAGCCGCTGTTTGTGTCTCTCCTCCGTCATTGTTTTCAGTGCTTTTGTTTTGCGTTATTTGTTTCTTTTTGCACACATGCTCCCTCCTTTCTCTCCATGCTGCTCTTCATCTTGCCCCTCCCTCACAGGGTCTTGTCACTCTCTTTCTTCAAGTGACTAAAAAGCCAAAGGAAAAAACCATATGAGACCAAGAGAAGAGGTGCAAATATGAGCTTGGGTTCACTTAAATTGACAACTTTTGCCTCACTAAAGAACGGGACTCCCCTACAAACATCCATACCTGTAATACTCGTCCTGGGTGAGGGAGTGGTGGTGATGGTGGTGGATCCACTGTTGTTCCAGGGCCAGTCTCTGGATCTGCAGCTCTGCGCTCTGGGCCTGCTGCATGGCCTGGAGCTGATGGGCTGCTGACATGGGACCAGTGAGGGAGGACGGCTGGGGCAAGTCACGGAAAGGAGCACCTGCAAATGGGACAAGACCGAATGGCAATAAGGTCAATCATCACTGATACGAAAAAGTCCTTGTAAATTTCAAGCACTATGGAGTTTTTAATAGAAAAAAATTAACGAGTACATGGGCGAGGAGTCTTCTCCTCACCGAACAGCTGTTGGCGGAGCACCTCGCTGTCAGTGAGGGGGTGTGCCAGGATGGGCGTGCCTAGCGTGGCCCCTGGGTAAGGAAGGCGTGCCAAAGGAGACCCCGACGCCAACGGGTCCATCAGGGGGTGAACCCCGCCCGCCGCTAGATGCCAGTGATGTAATAAGAAATACAGGAGATATTTAATAAGAGTCAATGAATTCATAACTCAGATGATACACACAGCAACAAAGGCATTATCCCAACATTCAAGTGGTGTCGGATTGTTGCTAATACGTCTTGATTAGTGATGCACATTTAATCAAATTCAAAACGATATTGCGATTTGGCAATGTGTGTGAACCACATCGTAAGTGGAGACCATTGAATTAAACATAAAATAAAGCGAGGGGCACTCCACATTGTAGTGACTCTTGTAGTGGTAGCATGCCTGTGGTTAACTCGCAGATTTACAATAATCCTTGCACTTGTGAGGTCAACTTAATGCAAACAAGCTCCTATAGCTCCTGAATGATTGACCTACTTTCAGGAATTCTTTGCTTAAACACGCAAAGTTATTTGGCCGACTCAAAAAATGGACCCGACATCATTTGGAATCATGTTAAACTCACATGCTTAATGCTAAACTGTACTACTAAAACATATTTGTTGCATACATGCACTGATATTTTCATGAGTAGAACATGTGTAAAGTCAGGACAGTATATGGTGACAGTCACAGCATTATTAGTAGCAGTGGGTACCTGTGTCTTGCTGGTGCAGGTGAAGGTGTGAGTGGATGTGTGAGTGCTGGTGATGATGAGGCGTCACGTTTAACATCTGAAGGCGCCCCAGATTCTCTCCTCCTCCTCCTCCTCCTCCTCCTCCTCCTCCAGTTCCTGTTCCTCCTCCACTACTCCCGCCACCTCCACCACTTCCACCCCGTTCTCTCTCTCTCTCCCTCTCTCTTTCTCGTTCCCGCTCCCCAAAGGCTGGCAAACCTGCTCTGTCTCTCTCCCTCTCCCTCTCTCTCTCCCTGTCTCGCTCCCTCTCTCTGTCCCTCTCTCTTTCTCCGCTCCTGTCTCTCTCATAAGAAGCAGGCGAGCGAGTGGGAGTGGGGTAGGTCTCAGGGGGCGCGGCTGGGGCAGTGGCTGGTGGAAGATGAGAGGACAAGGAACTGGGAAATGAAGAATGGGGGACTGGGTGATGAAGTGAGGTGGCGGCGGAGGTCGTTGGTGCAGGTGGAGGAGGAGCTGGTGGAGGAGCAGCGGGACCTGCCGGGGCTGGGGGGGCAGCCGTTGGCGCAGATGCAGGGTGAGAAGGGAGGGAGGGAGGGAGGAGAGATGAAGGGGGTGGGTTGGAGAGCGACTGAGGGGCAGGAGGGTTTGGAGGTCGAGTTATAGGAGCCAAAGTTGGGTTCTGGAGGTGTGGAGGGCCAGGGGGAGCTTGGGGAGGAGGAGTGCCATATATGGACACCTCATTACCTCCACCACCTCCTCCAAGGAGCAAGGAGTGTGCATGTGCATGGGCACTGGCATGGGCATGGGCGTGGGCATGTGAGTGAGAATGAGCAAGGGCCAGTGCTGTAGCATCAGGTATGGACCCTGGTGGGTAAACCCTCTCATCGCTCTTAAATTCAAATCCTTGCTTCATTCGTTCCCGATGTGCGGCCACTGCATGAGGAAATCCCATTCCTCCTAACCCTGCACCCCCAAGCCCTGCATGTCCTGGACCACCTGGCATCCCAGTGTGGGCTCCAATACCTGGACCTTCAAGGCTACCACCATATAAAAAGCCCAAGATGGCTGCTGCTGTAGCAGCATCAGTCGGGAGGTGATGTGGGTGACCTAAAGCGTGATTCTGGAACTGAGGGAGAAAGAATGAGGGGTGAACATGGGGGTGGCCATGGTGAACTTGTTGGTGGTGTGCTTGAGCACGACTAGCCCCAAGTGGAGACATAGCATGAGGTCGAGCGTACTCGCTCAGTGTCCTCAGAGCTGGGGTGTCAGGGCCAATATAAGGACCTCCTAAACCTAATCCCAGGGCCCCTTGATGCCCACCAACCACTGATGCCCCTCCCATGGCAGGAAGCAGGAGAGAGTGAGGGATAGAGTGAGAAAGGGAGGGGTGGAGATGGTGTGCCTGGGCAAGGTGAGCATGTGGGTGAGGATGATGCTGCGGGTGATGGGCCGGGTGGACGGCATGGTTGCCTGAGGAAGAGGAGGAGGATGATGACGAGTCGAGGATTATAGAAGAAGAGGGGAAGAAGAGAGTGGAGCCCTGGCGTCCTCCCCCAGCAGCGTTGATGTCCTTCTGCTGCTGCAGAGTAACAACGAAAGGAGACGCAGTAAATCACCTCCATCCTGATTAGCTTTATTCCTTTTACATTAAAGTGATCAATCTAATCTACATCAAATGCATTAAAACTGTCACATCATGTAATTACCACAATAAAGTGTCCTCACCTGTAGATGTCGGTCCAATTCCCTCTCTCGCTCCCTCTCCCTCTCACGCTCTCTCTCTTTCTCTCTTAGGTCTCTGGCCCTCTGCTCAACCTCTCTGCGGGCCCTTTCAATCACCTCATTCCTCTTCTTCCACAGTTTGGAACCATCCAGCGGAACAAAGAGGACATCACTGCGGGCACAGGAATTCCCACTGCCCCGATCGAGCACCTTATGAAACCTGGAGACGAGCGACACATAAAGACCACAGTGCAGCACATCGTTATTACAACCATCAGCAGTCAGGATCACATTACAATAATTATCATTACTGCTAATTACATGTGATCCCATCAAGATGGACTGAACAGAGTGACAAATTGACAAACTCAATTAGGATGATGTCATTTTAATTTTACCGTGCTGATTGGCTGGCATGGATGGGAATGTCCACTGGCTTGGGTTCAGGGGAGGGACTTCTCAACACTGGCGGTGGACTTTCTGTCTCCTCTCTTTCTTCCATTGGCTCCTCCTTGATGACAGGAGTGGACGGCAGGCCTGCGGACGAATCTGAATTTCCATCTCCACCAGGGAGTGAAGAACTGGAGGCTGGGGCCGAAGTGCTGTTGTTGTTGGCAGAGTTACTAAGAGGCGGAGGTCCCTTTGAGACATTTTGAGGCGAAAGGGACTGCGAGTTGCTATTGCTACTATTCGGTGCGCTGCTGTTGCTATTGCTATTGGCGATGTTACTGCCGCCGTTCCCGTTGGAGTGGTATGGTCCACTAAACGGGGCGTGGCTATTCAAAGTGCCATGGAAAGGGGAGGGGCGACATCCAGGTGAGCAACTGGATGACACACCTTGACCGGGAAGCGGCATGTTGGGACCAGAGGAGGAGCCAGGAGGGAAAGATGAGAAACCTCCCATCTGATTGGTTGAAGGACTGGGCAGTGGAGAAAGGGGTATTGGAGGCGTCTGGTTGGAGGACTGGTAGTGCGGGGGACGAGCATTGGGTGCCATACCTGTTGGGGGCGGCTGGGTGTGTGAGGTCTGAGGTGGGGCTAAAGGAGGAGGTTGAGGAGGGGCAGGTGGATAAGAAGCATTTGGTGGGTGTCCATGATGAGTAGAAGAGGAGGAAGGAGAGAGTGCAGGTGGTTGATTGGGAGCTCCACGGTTTTGGTACAAGGTAGACTCTCGTATATTTGAGTCCCGATCTCTGTCCCTGGAGCCAGACTGGTAGTGGTGATGAGGCGGGTGGGGGTGCTGTGATCCTGCATTCCCTGAATACTCTCGCCCCATGTTTGGGGTCACTCCAGGGGGGCTGAGGTACTCTCGATTTGGGCCAGCGGTAGGGGGCGCACCAGCAGGGAAGTCTTTCCTTTCACTGGGAGGATAATCTCTGTGGAAGTGCTCCGCTCCAGAGGAGGGGGCTTGTGACTGATCCATGGGAGGAGGGAAGTCCCGGTTGGATGAGTTTGGGGGATGCGGGTGGGAGTGTGGGGTAAGGGAGGCATGAGCGGGGTGGCCCGGGTTGTTTGGGGGTGATGTGGGTGGGTCTCGGTTCAACATGGGTGTGACAGGTAGCCCACTAGTAGTACTAGGGGGTGTCCCCTGTGGTATGGAGTTGTTGTTTTGGTTACTGTTAACGCCAACCTCTCTTGTTTGGCCCCCAAACTCACCCCATCTGCCCCCCTCTTTGTCTCTTGGATGCCCCCCTCCAGCTCCATTGGGGCCAAAGTCTCTACTCTGGTTTTGGTTTGGCAGAGGGAACTCCCTCCCTCCATCCCTCTCACGTTCCCTCTCTCGCTCCCTGTCTCTGAAAGCCGGACCAAAGTCTCTTCCTCCTGGACCCATGTTAGGTCCATCTCTCCCAGAACCTTGGAACTCCCGGTTCTGGCCCACTGACAGACCAGCAAAGTCCCTGCCTTGGATGCTGCTGGGCCCACCGGTCCCACCACAAGCATTGTTACTATTACCACCACTACTGTTGTTGCTGCTGCTGCCAATAGGAGCGGAGAACTCCCGACTAATTTCCCTCCCCCCACACTCCCCTCTCACTCCCCTCTCCCTCTCTCCTGCAGCCCCCCTCTCTCTGTCCCCTCCCCCTCCAGCGTACCTGGGAAGGTATTCCCTGTGGGGGTGGGGGTGAGGATGGGGGAGGTAAGAGGGGTGGGAGGAGGAGTGGCGAGAGGACGGAGGGTTGTAAACAGAGGGAAGTTGCTGCTGCTGCACTGGAGGCTGGTGCTGTGGTTGGTGTGGGTGGTGGTTACCAGGGTAACGGGTGTAGCCCCAGCTCCCCTGGCAACCAGTCGATGTGCCACCCTGCCAGCCGGTGGAGCTGTAGTGGTGTGGGTGGGTGGAGGGCTGAGTCTGAGGCTGGGACTGAGTCTGGGGGCTGGTCTGTGGCAACAGGGACGGAGGAGTAGACTGAGCCTTGTCAAGGAGTTTCTCAGCCTTTTCTATTTTCTCCCTCTCTGTCTTAACCTCAGTGGGCAGGTTTTGTCCCCCAAGCTCCAGTGGCTTCAAGGCAGGTGGAGGAGGAAGAGGAGGGGGCAAGGAGTGTGGAATGTTGGGGCTGTTATGGGAAAAGTCTCCCCCAGAGATAGTTGTCTTGGTCACACACTGTGTGCCGGCTTTGGAATTAATTCTACTGCCACCATGGGCACTGTCCACGCCCGTCACGCCGCCATATTCAACTTTACACATCAATTTAGAGTCCAGGGAGAAATAGGACTTCCTCCCGCTATTGCTGTCATTTGTTGAATCCCCTGCTCCGCGGATGGAGGCAGTCAAAGCAGAGGAGGAACAAGGGATGGAGGGGGGCTTCAGAGAGGGACAGTCTTCAATTCCTCCATCCACATCCCTTTTTTCTGCATCTCCACAGGACTCCTCCCCTCTCCCCTCACGCAGTGTCCTCCTATCCTCTCCTGCCACCTTCCCCGCTCCTCCCTCTTTGCCTTTCTCTCGTTCCCTCTCTCCTTGCTTTGGTGAGTCGGGGCCATCGGACTCAGAGTCCAGGCTACCCAGAGGGGAAGCGGAGAGGCTCGGGGATGAGGAACGATTGTCCTGGTCTATGTCCCGCCCACTGCTCAGACTACTGCTGCTATTGGCCAAGCTCCCAACAACTGAGCTTCTGCTGCCCTGGGATTGGCCGTCTTCATTGTCACTCTCCCGGGATTGGCTGGCAACAGAGGTTGGAGGTGGAACAGTGGAAGGAGCTGAGCTGTCAGTCGAGTGTGTTGATGTTGGAGGGTTTGGGGTAGAGGCTGAATCCTGACAAGAAAAGATTGAATTCTACATTTTGTATCCATTTCAGGAAGTGAAATACAGAATTAAAATCTTACATAGTTTCCTGGATTATTGAGCAAAATTTGAGCTTCATAATTGGTGTTAATAAACAGACTGATATAATGTAACACTAACCTGAACTTTCTGCCTCTTTGGAGGAGACACAAGTTCCTCCCCCTCACTCTCTGATGAATCATGCCCTTGCGATCTGCGATTGAAGCGATTCCCAGCCAATTCCTCAGCAGCACCTCTTTGCTAAAACAACACAGGACTTTTAATTCGGTTGTGACGCTTGTGAAGCTCTAATAGGTCTATGTCTGTTTTTAGAACAAAGACACACTTGCTTGCACACACACAGATAGACACATACACACACACACACACACACACACAATACTGATGTCAAACATGAAACATCAAAGACATGCAAAGCTGTAAAACACTACCGAACAACACCGGCACAGCAAGGGTATGTCTGTGGCAATCATACTGATGACTCATACAGAGACAACACACACACACACAAACAAAAATTCAATAAATGACAGTTCTTTATTCTTCATGACTCTCTCTCTCACACACACACACATACACACACAAATGCCAAAACAAGCTCAGGAGAGAACACAGACACAAAAGCAGAAGGCTCTAACCGTCTGTCTATCGTTGCGTTCAGGGCGAGTGGGGCTGGGGTGCGGGCGTCTACCCCGTCTCTCCTCACTCGCCCCCCGCCGTCGCCCACTGCGCATGGGCATCTGCAAAGCCCAAAGTCCAGCGGAGGAGGAGAATGTGAAGGGGTGGTGAAGGGATTAAATATTAAAAGAAGGCAGAGGAATACAGGCATATGGGTTTTGGGGCGATTAGTTGTGGTAATACACGGTTTGTACAAGCCAAGGTTCATTGAAAGGTGGATGATTGCCAAAAGCAATGACAAGTTGGGAGTGAAAATGATAGAGGGGCGAAAAGAAGAGCGGGCATGACGGCATGAAGACAGAAGGACAGAGAGAGGAATGACAATGATAAGAAGAGAGGAGGAAAAAACATAAACATCACATCTGCTTTCCTGCACCAGTCACATTTCTGACTCACACAACTGAATAAATAATCTACACCTAATATTTAACCTGAAGTCACCTTGGCCATTCAGCTATTCTAACGTATTTGTCAATAATGATCACGTACTACTTAAAAGTACTAATTCCAGAATCAACCAGGCAAAATAATTGTTCTTACCGATTCTTTGTGTGTCCTTGTTTTCATTATTTCTTCTTTATAAAATCCATTTTACAACACACGCCATTGCAGGGACTGAACCGGTTCCTGTTGCTTACTGTAGGCTGTGTTTTACACCATGAGAACTATCATAAGCTGAAAAGAAGAATACAAAATAGAATTATTTGTATCTGTATCTTTATCTGCATTATGCTATGACCAGGAATTTGGTATGTTTTACAAAAGAATATGTAAGGATTAATACAATAGTAAAGACAGAAAATAAGTAACATTATAATCACAAAAGCATTCCAGAATTTAAAATTTAAAATTCCAAGCATGTTTCACGGTGTATCAGCACAACTCATTCTGACTGCACTCCAGACAGTCTCCTCTCTACCTTCTGTCTTCATCACAGCAACCACAACCCATTGGCACAATAGGTTAACCCACTCACACTCACACAAAGCACTGGTTTAAGATGTGCAATGTAATTAGCTGTTACAACACTGAACCACAGAGAAAAGGCCGGGACCAGGAGAAGTGTTGATGATGAGAAGGCTACTTTTTGGTTCCACACACTGCAGAAGATACACAGTACACTCAAACATCTTGGGAATATGGGGGCCACACCCCCTTTCCAGCTTTACCACAACAGCCCAAACCCACAGCTACTTGTGGTTAACCCACATGACCTGGTAATGGCCAGCAGAATCACAGGCAGCATGTGTATCCAGCCAGGCATTAGGGAAATGTACAATGTCACAATTTCATCCTTTATCTGTCTGGGTGTGCCTGAGGATCGTAGGTGGAATAGGTGGACTACTTTCCAAGGACTCATCTAATCCATTCAGTACCACTATGATGACAAAATGTCTCATGTATATTGAATGAGGATAAAAATAGTGCACCTTAACAGGATCAAAAAATGATAGATTTAGCCGAACAGTTAGCAGAGCAAATGGACATGCGCACGCCACCGGGCAGGCAAGAAATATAGTAGCTAGACATTTTCCCCCCTGTTTGATTCATAGCAAGTGGGCTCCTGTAAATCCTGTAGCAGCCCCACTACACATGGCTATGCATTAATTATCAAGCATGCTGCAGTGACTGATTCTATCTATCTGAGGAGTAAAATCGGTTTATACACAATGGCACAATCACTGCACAGACCTGTGCATCGCTGGGAAAACATGATATATGTGCATTTACAGGCAATGCAGTGTATGTGCCGCTAGAAACAACATGATCATAAATATGAGCAAGTTGATTGCACCCCAGGAGAAAACAGTGTCTTCCTGTATACCTCTGCATCTCAGTTACAGGTGGCAGCTCTTGGCCTGCCTGTGTCTCTACTGGCTGCTCCTCGGCTATGGTCAGTAAACAAATAGGACACAAGCGCAGCAGTAAAATCCGTCAGTAACAACAACACCGGTCTCTACCTCGCACTCACGCACACAATCACGGGCGCGTACGCGTGCACAGACGGACACACGCACGCAGCACATGCATTATCAACAAATTGGCCCTTGCATGTGATGCAAAGCAGCATGCAGTTGCTCTGCTTACATCACCAACGAGCGGCCACTGCAACGACTCTTTCTCCTTTCTTTTCCTGCGAATGTTATTGATACACATGCAGAGAGGGGACCGGCCAGAGCTACGCTGCAGCGGAACACGGTCCAGCTCCGACGGGGAGAGTCGTGTTGAGCAGTCCGTACAAAATCAGAATGGATGCCTGTGCACCGCTCTCTCTCTCTCTCTCGCTCTCTCTTTCTCTCTGTCTCTCTCGCTCGCTCGCTCTCTCTCTCTCCCTTAACACGCTGCACATCTTAAAAGAAAGATGATATGTTATGGCGATCCTTGGCATTTCGCACCGGCTCTCCTTTCCCTTTCCTCGCTGGAATGTGAGTGCGCGTCGTGCCGCCCTAAGAACAATTATTCACCGGGATGTAATTTAGCCATAACGCAGGAGAAAGGGTGACAATTAAGGCACAAAGGGAAAAGGCGAGGGAGCACAAACGTGGCCGGGGGAAGCATATAGCTCCAAATGTAGCCTATACGCATCCATTTTTTTTCTCCTCTCTCCTCCTTACCTATAATATCCAGCGATGCGTGTCCCCTCTCTCACTCTCCCCTTTCCTTTCTCTCTCCCTCTGTTTAGTCGGTTTATGTTGCACGCTGACACGCACACCTAAGAGCCGAGGCGTCTGTCAGGAGAGGCGGCTGCTGCTGCTTCTGCTTCTGCTGCTGCTGCTGTTGCTGGCTCATATTGCAACGGGCTCCAAACATAATAATGCAGAAGAAAATCTCTTTCAAGCCGTTGCAGGGGAAAAACGGGGTGCCAACTGAAGACTGTACAAATTGATGCGTACCCTCTCCTCTTCCCCACCCCCTTTCGCCCCTTTTTCTCTTTTGCCCCCCTCCCCTCTCCCACCCTATACCTCTAACTCCCCCCCCTCTTTCTCCAAGACGACTTGCACTTTTTTTCTCCTCTCCTTTTACTCCCTCTTCGGTCTACAGTCACAATATTTAACGGAGAGAGAGAGGGATGCACGTCGGGTGAGAGAAGGAGAGAGAGGGAGAGTGGAGGAGAGGGCGTGATTTGCATAAGGAGAGAGTGAGAGAGAGAGGGGGAGGAGGAGGAGGAGGAGGAGGAGGGGAGAAGGAGGGAGTAGTGAGGCAGAGAGAAGGAGGAAGAGAGGCGCAGAGAGAGGGCCAAAACTCTGAAGAGGGAGGGGAGGAAGAGGGAGGGTCTCTCTCTCCCCCACTCCGTCTCTCTGGCTCTCGAGTCACCTTTACTGTAGCTTCTGCTCCAGGCCAGATAACTAACTCTACGTTTGGCTTTTATCTCGCCATGAACCCGAGAAGAAAACACGCAGCTCTTTGTTCTTAAGCGCATAGACTGAACACAGAAACTGCGCGCATGTAACAATGTGTTGATATGTATTATCATTAACAGGAACGCGAAGGACAAAAGGCAGAAACTCATTTGGAATAATAAAACATTTAACACTTGTTCTGTCTCCGTGTCTTCCAGTGTGGCTGAGAAAAGCTTTTTTTTTTGCAGCGGTGTGTCCAGTCAAGCGGCTCCGCAGACCTCCACCCCTCCACCCCTCCCTCCCTCCGCTCCTGTCGTTCTATCCCTCTCTCCCCTTCTCGCAGCCCCCTGTCCCGTCTCCTATTGTGTGGTGTCCATGGTAACCCGACCGGAGCCTGTGCCGGGTGCGCCTGCGCGGCTCCTGCCTTCCTTCATCACCAGCCAACCACACGAGCAGGTCGTCGCACTCGCGCGCCCCCTGCTGTTCTGTTTGCGACGCAGGCGGCAGGCGGCAGACGGCTGAGCACGCGCGGGTTCACCAGCGTTATTATTGGCCCTGTGCGCGCGTGACGGAGCGCGCGTGTCGGTATGGAAGCTACGCAGTTCACCGCGCAGGTCAGGTATGTCGCAAACATGGCGTCATGATACAACTGTAACCACAACAACAGTAACAACAACAACAACAAGAACACATTATTGAGAATTTTTTTATTATTTATTAATTATTTGTACATAATATTCACACTACAGGAAACTACAGGATATAATTATATACACAGGTAGTCTAAAAAAGCTGTCGAGGACAAAGGCTGTCTGTGTGAGGAACGACAAAACAGTGACATGTGGAAGCTAATACAGAAAATGGACAGAATAAATTACAGAGCCCGTCCAATCAATATGGAGGTTTGCTCTGGTTCCTTCCCTTTGATGTTTGAGTTTCCCTTTGAGTTTGTCACTAGAAGGAGGAAAACTTCTCAAGTCCCAACATGACGCATCACAATATACAGTGAGTTCAATCCCGTCACGTTCCAATAAGTAGATACATGTAGGCTACACAACCTCTGTTAGTCTGTCAGATATTATATTCAGAACAGTTTAACTACACACACACACACACATCAGTGGATGGGGGCCAATTTACATATTCATAGATTCTGAATTCGAAAATAGGGAGAAATTCCATGTTGGGCAAAATATTATTCAATGCAGCATTTTCATACAAGATTAAAAATGTTTTATAAACTGTTGCCCTAGATACTAGACATGAAGGACAGCACTTCTGAAAGCAATGTGTGTGTGTGTGTGTGTGCTTGTGTGTGTGTGAGAGAGAGAGAGAGAGCAAGTGTGTGTTACCTGTCTGGTGCAGTGACCAACCAAAGTGTCTTCAGTTTCTTCTGAGCAGTGGCTCATCATACTCCATCCATTTCCCTGGGCCAGCTTACACCCGAGAGGAGGCCTACACACACACACACACACACACACACACACACACACACACACACACAGACAGACAGACAGACAGACAGACAGACAGACAGACAGACAGACAGACAGACAGACACACAAACACACGGTAACATGAGTCTGCATGAAAACACGCAATCAAACATGCTTCTGAGTTGGAGCCAGTCTGACTGAAGCACCAGGCCTTGGATCTCAAAACAGGAAACACGTAGACATGCATGCACTTGAACAGACACACACACACACTCAAACACTTGCCCACACAATGCTTGATGGGGTAAAGAGCTCCATCAGAGTAGGTACCCTCTTGCCAAATGTGCACTGTAGTGCATCATTAAAACAACCTCTTTAACAGGCACAAGTGTCTGGAGGGAGAGGGAGAGGGAGAGGGAGAGAGAGAGAGGGAGAGAGAGAGAGAGAGAGAGAGAGAGAGAGAGAGAGAGAGAGAGAGAGAGAGAGAATGTGCAGATGTCAAGCTCTGGTGTCCTCTGTCTTTCTCCTTCAGTGGTGGTAGAGATATGAGAGATGAGCTGGTGTGAGCAGCTCCACTGGCTGCTTTGACTCTATACTCTGAGGCAGACTGAGGGAAGCCTCCGACCCGACAGGAAGCACCACACACTCCTGCATGGTCAGTCAGTAAGCAGAACGAGAGCCCAGCTTATCACATGAAATGCCTGAATATGGAGACGTAGCAGAGATGTAGCGTGGATTTTGTGCTATGAAATAATTAAACAATATATACAGAAATAAGATTTGTGACTCACTGGAACCATATCTCTGCTTCCTGCCAGGTCAGCAATGTGATGATGAAAGGGGACGCCCCATTTCTGCTGCGCCAGCTTTACAAATCCACCCGATAAACAAAGAGCAGAAAGAGAGCGAGGCCAGCAAACAGACAGAATAAAACATGACGCACAGAGCGCAAACCTCGCCGCCACTGATCACTGTTGGCCGTCAGAGGGACGAGTCTTGTCTCCTTCTCGGAGCTTCAGTGGCCCGTAGCAGCCCTGAACAGACCTGAGAACAAGAGAAAGAGAGAGAGAGAGAGGAGGGTGGGCAACATGGACAAGAGGGGAAGAGAGGAGTGTGATTATGATGCAATGAGGTCCTGATATCAAGACGCCACAGAAAATGTGCAGCATTGACAGTAACAATGGAGCAAAGCTTTTCAATAGGACTTTTAGTTTGACCTTTGTGTGTGTGTGTGTGTGTGTGTGCGCTGACCTACATCCACAGTGGGCTCTCCGCCGGCATCCAGGATCTCCCAGGCAACAGTATTCATAATTGACATCCTGTAAAAAACACAAACACACACACTGATGCCTCAGCACATTTGCTCTAATGAGCCGTTGGCACGTTTGGGTTCCTTGACAAACGTGTCTACATACAACATGTACACGTACACACACATGTTCACATAAACATCTTTTCAGATAAAAAGCTTTTACAATTAGAGATTTTAGTTGAACATTTTATTCAATGAAAGCAAAAATGCAAAATTGAAAAAAGAGGATTAAAACTCATTTACTAAGAAACATGTGGGGAAAAAGAGACAGATATAAACATGATGCAAAAACAAGGAAGCCTCAATTTTACATTCCCACAAGGACTTCACACTTCTTCTTCTTCTTCTCATGCACAACCATGGCGATGGTAGTGCAGCCGTTAGGGGTGGAAAAACTGTGGAACAGACCCTACCTCGAAATATGATGGAAATTCACACATACACACACACACACACACACATGCACAAGCAAACATAAACAAGCCCTGATCATGCAGACCTACTGTAATTATGAAATGTGCCGTCAAACTGCTCTGGACCACAAACCAGTGACAGCTCTGAGATTGTGGACCAGTGAGAGAGATAAGACAATCAGCAAACAGAGCAGGAGCAGATGAGGAGGTAAGGGGAGGAAGAGGAGGAGGAGGAGGGAGACTCAGAGGGAAAGAGGCAATGAAGAAATCGATAATATTTCAAAAACACAATTACCTGCAGCCCGTTTGAAGCCTGGTGGTGGAAGTGTGCGGACGTGGGCGAATGAGAGGGAGAGATAAGAGGGGAGGAGAGGAGGGAGAACGAGTGAGCATAGGATACACAGGGGGGGAGGGGGAGAGTGAGAGTCATTGGACGACGCAGAGAGAAGGGGAGGGAGGAAGAAGAGGGATGGAGCAAGGGTTGGGTGTTGCTCCTTCTCCTTTCTTCTTCTAAATTGTTGGAAAATTAATTTGTGCTGACCTTAATCATGCACGGTGGAGCGTTCTGATCCAAAACATAATCTCACTCGTCTCTCGATCATTAGTATTCATTATATTCCAGATTAACTACTGCTTATCCTCTACATCTGCTCATCACTTGGCATCCATGCAAACATCATCACAGAACAAAACTCCACCAAAAAGCCAAAACACAGCAGTTCTGTGATCTGAATAGAATCTCATCAGGCTGGCCAGTCACTAACACACAACAGGAACCAGTTTACAGTGTGAACATTACACACAGTAGAGATCTGAGTCGACATGAGCGCACAGGGAGATGGAAGCGAACATATGAATGCAAACATGTACTGCAGATTCAAAAGCACTCGACTACGCCAGCGACTCATGAATAAACTGTAAACACATCTGTAAATACTCTTCAAAATCAGAAATAAACTTAACAACAAATCAAACTTGGCACTTTAAACTCATATTGGTGAAGCCGATGGGTTATACGCTGTTTAGGCTGCAAAATGCACTTCAAGAGTTAAAACATGCGATCTCAAGAGACACAACGCATTTGACAATTATCTAACAATGTTTAATGCTTTTATTTAGTTAGTTTAATTAGTCAACAGTATACAATTCAAATCACAGACACAGCAGTGCCTTCACAAACATAAAATGTACAGAAGATGTACTGAAATCTAGCACTGTTTGTCTTCAGTGCAGTGGACAAAAACAAGTATCTATATATAAAATGAGTGTGGTTATACCCATGTTTGGACAAGGATGCATGCGTGTGTGTGTGTGTGTGTGTGTGTTGAGAGCAACAGTGGAGGAGTAGAACTGTAACAGCCACAATATGCGTGTGTGTGTGTGTGTACGTGTGTGTGCATGTTGGGGGGTGTGTGTCTTGTGTGTATAATATATAGTTTATACATAGACAGTCCAGTCATATCAAATATTTACGACGGACAGTTGTGACAACCACCAACGTCCGTCTTCGGCGAGGTTCACAGCATCGGGGAATACAGTACGTCCCTCATCTCCTTCCATCTGCTCACCTTGTCGGGTGTTTGGCCCCTGCAGGACAGTCAGACAGAGAGACGTTTTGCCGTTAGGACGGACAGGCGGGACGGCAAAGTCAGGTTTATAGGATGAGATACACGCAGCTCATCAGGGCGCACTCAACCCAGTCATCTTTTTTAAAACCCAAATCTGGTCTAATCTGAATCAAATCCATTGTTTACCGTGTAACCATTGAGAATCGGCCATTAGTGAAATAAAAAGATGAAAAATGTAGAGATGGAGCTCCGACTCAACAGTTCTTCTTTTAGTTTAAGTTTAGTAGAAGCCACAACCGATCAAACCAGGCACGGCTCGATGCGGGGAGGCTGCGGGTCAAAGCTTTGCAGA
The DNA here is from genome assembly GCF_046128005.1 of Genypterus blacodes. Lineage (NCBI taxonomy): Eukaryota > Metazoa > Chordata > Actinopteri > Ophidiiformes > Ophidiidae > Genypterus > Genypterus blacodes. The sequence continues at coordinate 299,430 of NW_027466875.1, forward strand.
GGCGGCGCTCTGGGCTCCGCTCACCTTTCACCAGTCGTAGCGCGGACGAGTTTGGGGCTGACGGTGTCTTGGGGACTCGTGCCGATGGCCTGTTGGAGATGTGGAGCTAGGAGGTGCGGTGAGGGCCAGCTGCTGAGCGCCGGCCCTCCTGTCTCGACCGTAGTCCAGCCCCCGGGCGCTGGGAGGAGCGTATCTCCCTGCCTCCCTCCTCCACTCCTCGTCGAACGCTGCGGCCTCGGCTGGAAGCAGCAGGGAGCATCGTATTTAATACACTTTATATACACAAAAGACCAATTCCAAAAACAGTGTGTAAAATTAATTAAATGAAAAACAGAAAGCAGGGATTTAAAAATTCTACAGGAAAACCGCCACTAGTAAACACGGTTTGTCGCTGCATCTACAAATGCAAATAGAGACTGGAGAACACAAACAGGAAGCCACATATCAACAACATCCAGAAGGAAGAGGTAAAAGAGAACTTTCAAATCCCTGCAGTTTCACATCCAGTATATTAGATCATTACCATGCTGTCCTCACTTTAAGACCTTGTGAACCTGAACATGACCCTGTGTTCTGTATTTATATTTAAAGACTAACGAGTACATCGGCCTTCTGCCCCCCTCACCCCCACTTGTACTCACTCTCCTCCAGGTTTATGAAGTCTTGTCGTTCCTCGCGATCTCCGGTGCGACGGTTTCGCGATCGCTCCATTATGTGCGCGCGCTCCCCGAGGTGGTGTCCTATGGAGAGACGCTCGAGGCCGCTCTCACTGTCCCGCACGGACTGACGCGTCTCACGGAGCTGAAGCGGAGAAATGCAGTCAATCAACTCGAATACACCGACACTGTACATCTGTCACTGCGCCTCTGACATGTCCAGTCAAAACCTATGTATGTTGACGACAATAAGACAATAAGATGAATCTCACCCCTCCAGGGCCTGTTCTCATTTCACTGGTTTGCTGATACACTTTGGGAGCCCCTACGTCTAGAGAGGAGTAGGAGATCACTGTGGAGGAGGAGAAAGTCTGACAGTTGGGGGAACCGGACATCCTTTCCTGGAAGATGAAGAAAAAGCACAGTTGTCGTCACACTGGTTATTTTCTATTATCGTGCGGTCGAGTCGGTGGACTGAGTTACTCACCGGGTTTCCCATCATCTCCCCCATCATGCCAAACATGTCCATGAATCCTCCGCCCTGGCAAAATCAAACATCAGAGCTTTTTAAAAATTGCATTTAATTCAATGGAATGAAAGAGATGAATAGCAAATCTCTTAAAAAATAATTGTACGTATAATCTCCTTCATTCAAAGTGCTCTATATGCAAGTACATGCCATTCACCAGTTACAGCAGCAGGTTCCTTACAGGTAAACATCTCACAAGTTTTGAAGTTTTGAATATTTTACGTGGATTCTCAGTCGCAAGTGACAAAAGTCTGACATTCAACAAACTGTATCTCACTTTTTAATTTGTATTCTGACACCTTCTCTATGCCATTATAACCTATTTATGCTGATAGTCACAGCCCAGTTAACCAGTCACACTCATGCGCTCAACACACTTTTAACTAACAGCGTCACTCAATAGTAAACAAGTACATAAATACCAACAGCTGTTCCAATTGAAAGGACTGTATCTCTATCTAAATTGTGAGCCACTTCTGGTGAACATCGCTGCCTATTTTGGATATTCTAGCCCAAAAAATGTCAACAACTCACCATTCCCATCATGCCAAAGGGAGTCAGCTGACCTGCCTGGAGGGAAACAGACACCAAATGTAAAGCAAACATTACAGCTGCTACACAGAACACAAGTAAAACTCAAGACAAGAAAACAAATGTATATTAATCATCCCAAACGCATTAAGGGCTAAGTGACCTGTCGGCGAGGTGGCCGGTGTGGCTGCAACTGGGGGGCCGCCAGAGCAAAAGGGTCCATGCCAAAGGGTCCAAACAGACTTCGCATCTGCTGCCTGTGCGCCGCAAATGGATCCCTAAAAGAAAACAAAGACCAAATGACATTCTGTAAACACATTTTAAGGAAGTTCATTTGTCATAAAACAAAGCTTTTACGTAACTCACTCTATGTTCAAAGCCCAAAGTTAAGAGGCGGATCTAGATCTTGGCTGTGTACACATCTCACATGCTCACTCAAACGCTGCTTGTGGGTTAAAATGTAATGAATAATAATCATGAATAATGTGTTTCTACGGGCCCACAAAGTTTCAGCTCACCTTGTTATGATGCCAATATACAAAACAAACATAAACCTTTGGAGTTCAAGACATTCTGGTTCTATGACAGCTCGATTGGATCACCTTTCCACATCTAGACCTCTACAAGCCACATTTTCACTTGATTCTACAAAACTACACAGGCAGGAATAAATAACAACACATGATAACATGGAGAAAGTGTGTTTTCTATCATTTACACACAATCATATGCCAGCACAAATGAAATTCATATGTCAAAGTGGAGAATTCATAAATGAAACTACATGTTTGGCACGTATATTTTTCTACTATTTGAGCCAAAACAACGCTGACTGAACCCGTTTGGCTGCAGTGTTTGTCATAGTGGAGCACTGACAGCCTTTTATTATGAGCCATCCAACATGGAGGACCATGGTGGGCCTGCTAATGGAACGTCAGGTGCCTGCTTCTGCACGGATAAAAAGCTGACTTAGCACTACAACGTGAAGCTTGTACGTGCACCACAAAGCATACCGAGAATCAAAGGCGTCCAAATGTCCGTTTCGTCCATATGCATACTTACATCATGTAGGGGTCCTCATCAACGTCATTCAGGAATCGAAACATGCTAGGTGCTTTCACTCAGCTGGCTGATATTAGCCAGCTAGCTAGGTAAACAGTGCTTTTTCTAACAATAATGGAGTCAAATAGTCAGCCTGACAGGGAGAACCCGTTCTACTATATCCGTGAGCAAAACACTCAGCGACCAGTGGAGTCGATCAAAGCGACACAAAGCTTGTTGGCTCTTAGGGCAGTAAATTCCAGAAATCTGCACTTAACATGAAAACGGAAGTCAGCCTGACAAAGAGAAGCCAAACAGCGTTAAGCTAACAATACAGCTAGCGGCTTAGACTTCCCATCAGCTGCCAAAATAAAGGTCTTTACCGCGGGCTTTTAAAAATGCAACATGCCAGTTTTAATGTGAAATGTTATCAGCACAAATCTTTTAGTGAATTAATAAGACGGTAGAAAACATTTATGGAAAATTATGTAGGCCAAGAATTATTAAATAATTGTTATATCATTCATGTTACGCTGAGTATAATAGTAATATTGTTAATGTTCTGATAAGGCGTTTCATTCCATAATTACTTTAAGGAAAATTAAGGAAGAACAAGAAGTGGAGCAGTGTTACAACAGTTGGTAGTTGTTAGAATTATTAAAAATGATTAAAAATTAGATTTCACAGTTTCTAATGTAAGATTTATCATACATTTCAATTTTTGTTGACTCTTAAGGGTTGTGCTCATTTTAAGGGTTATTCCCAAAATGTCAGGCTTATCCTCAGTTTTACTCTTGCCGGACTGGAACATTCCAGTTTCTTGGGTTATCTTCAAAAAGTCACCATTATTCCAGAGTCTTTATGATTATTCCAGTAATTACATCGTAATTTCTAACTCTAAGCGTTATTCCAGGCGTGTTGTCACCCATAATAACACCAAACAAACGCATATGGTGAGTGATTTAGTTACCGTCCCGTATTTCCCCTAAAGATGCAAACGGAAAATCAGCAACTGCGTTTTTCTTTTCCCATCTCAGGTGAAAGTTCGCTATTTGTCCAGTAGATGACGTTGTTTCCAATTTTACAGCTATACAGTGACGGTGGCGCGTGTGATCTGCGGCTGCGCACTCAGTAATTCGACCCTCAAACCCGGATGTAACCAACGCCTAACCAACCTGTCCGGAGAAAAACGGTGAGTTGAGTTGAAAAGAACAATTTAAACTGACTAATTACAGTTAATAAGACATATAGACAGGTGTAGAAGGACGGGCGTCTAACAAAATAACGTTTGTAATCAGAGGAAATGCTTTATTTGTTGGTTTTGGCGAACCCGTTGACAGTAAAAGTTAACTAGCCAACTTGCTGAACTAAGTGTTAAAACATCAGTCTGGGTGGCGAGATTGACATCGTAACTGTTCTAAAATCGCTTTCTCGCGTTTCCCTTAAAGTTCGATACAACTAAAGTCAGCTATTACACATATTACTCCATATATATACGCATCAATCATGTCGAATGTAGTCGCTTGATCAGTTTCCAGTTTTCATGGCTGCTGTTATTCAGGCCACAGATTAGGACTGTGAAGGATTGTGGGTCAGAAATTTCAACGGTCCTTAATCTGTCTCTTTCCTCTCTTTTCTGTTAGTTAAACTGTTAATTTAAGCGCTGACTTGAATAAAGAATAAATTACAGTAAGTCGACGCTGAAATTCTTCCATTCCAGTAACGTCTCTGGTATGTAGCCTATGCGGAAGTAATCCCGTCATCAATATTTAGCACCAACATGTAATAACAAGCCGGGCAAGTATATTTGTGAGGCTCAGTATTTGGCAGATAAATTGGGTACATTTGAGGTATTTTAACGTTTCCATGGTAGTAACTTTATACATAGATATATATTACGTAACTTCCCAGATTGTTTGTCAGACAAAAATAGCGTTTTGAAGAAGTGACTTTGGACTGGAAACGTGTGATCTGCATTTAAAACTATTTTTTGTTTCCCCTTTATAGTTTAAGTAAGACTATAGACACATTAAGAGGTAATGAAAATCTAAATCAAGACTGATCCATCACAAAGGTTCCCTCTGTTGCCATAGCCTTAATATTTTGGAATTCTTTAGGTGATTAAGTATTAGGACAATTTGAATGCCAAACAAAATTATTCAGGGTTACCCAATTTGTAGAAAGGTTAATCAATTAGCTGATAAATGGAATTGGAAATTGGATCCCTTTGAGGCTTCGGCCAGCATATTAAAATACACATTAATACTGACTGACCACAAAAATAGTAAATACGATTTTCATTGATCAACATAGTTTTTTAATGTTTTTTAATATCAAAGTATAGGTTTAGATTGACAGAGTAAATGTAGACTTATGGATGTCTTTAGGAGATCATATTCAGAGCACTGAGTGTGTTAGTACTTCCTCTGTCTGGAGTCTGTCTGGTAGCTTTCCTGGCCCTCTGCTGATGTCTCCTGATTTCCTCTCTACCCTCTAGATGCAGACTATAAAATGTGTAGTGGTCGGGGACGGCGCAGTAGGAAAGACTTGCCTACTGATCTCCTACACGACCAACAAATTCCCCTCAGAATATGTGCCTACGGTAAGAGGATTTTACTCCAAATCTTGGATTTCATCACGACTGGAAGCAACGCGGACACACGTGTTGTTTTTGTTTTGTCTAATGAGTTTTCTGTCTTCTGTGTGCTTCAAGGTGTTTGACAATTATGCAGTGACGGTGATGATTGGGGGAGAGCCCTACACACTGGGGCTTTTTGACACAGCTGGTAATGCTGAATGCCTTGTTGACTCTGTATCCGTCTCGCTTATTTCTGTCACTTTGAAGTTATAGAATCACCTACGCCTTTTCTTTCCGGTCGCCCCTCACAGGTCAGGAGGATTACGACAGGCTGCGTCCTCTCAGCTATCCGCAGACAGACGTGTTCCTCGTATGTTTCTCCGTCGTCTCCCCCTCATCATATGAGAACGTCAAGGAGAAGGTCGGTGGGAATTGTGACAAGTCATTATTTTGAAAATATACTGACAAATGCCCTTAACAAGAGTCCAGAGTCTAACTTGTCCTATAAAAACAGATTTTTTTGGACTAAATGCCATTAAAAACAATTTATTCACAAATATTTGAAACAGAAATAGGACTCTCTGGCTGTGTTTATATGTTTCTTCTACGTGTGTGTGTGTATCACACGCAAATACATGTAGGTTATACTGGAAACTCTAAATTGCTTGTAGGTGCGAGTGGGATTGTGTATTACGTTGACATGCACTTTAAAACTTCCATTATACAGCGATGTTTTGATTGTAATTGGCACAGTAGACTAAACGACTGCAGATGGATTTATTCAGGCATGAATAAGCGGTGGACTTGTGCAGATTCTGAGCATGCATACAGCTTAATCGCCTTTCGTCACCGCCCGAACAAATACTCAGATAGTTGAGCGCATGTAAGCGTACTGACTCACTTTGTTTATGAACAATTCGCAGGGGTTTAGAATTTATTGGATGGGCTAATGTTTGCTTTTCAGTGGGTTCCTGAGATCTGCCACCACTGCCCACGCACACCCTTCCTGTTAGTGGGCACTCAGGTGGACCTGCGCGATGACAGCAACACAGTGGAAAAGTTGGCAAAGAACAAACAGCGTCCCCTGTCTTCTGAAAATGGAGACAAGCTGGCTCGTGAGCTCAAGGCTGTCAAATACGTGGAGTGCTCTGCTCTCACACAGGTCTGAAGCAAAACATTATTATGATCTGAAGCTGACATTAAACAGTGGTTTCTAAAATCAGGGACACTAACATGGAGCGTTCTGTATCTCTCTGTTCCTCTTCTCCAGAGAGGCCTTAAGAACGTGTTTGATGAGGCCATCCTGGCTGCCCTGGAGCCTCCTGAGACTAAACCCAAGAGACGCTGCATGCTGCTATAAATGAAGAACAAGAGTGACGCATAAATGCGCAAAAAATACAGTAGGTGGGGTGAATGCATAACATTAGAAAGATCAATGGCCATTTAAAAAAAGGACAAAATAATGAGGAGGAGAGGTGAAATGGCATTGAGACTTAATCTAATACGTGTGTACACTGATTGTGCCTTCAAAATTAACATTTAAAAGAGGCGACGGAGAGCAAAACAATTTTCATTGTTGCAGTTGAGTGCAGGAGGAGAAACAAAAGTGTCGTTTGTCTCTTACATCAAGCTTTTAGAAATGTCAGTGTTTTCTTTTCAGATGTTTAGGTGGGGCGGGCCCCCCCCTGCCTGTCACAGTTGCCCCCCCCCCCCCCCTCCCCCAGTTATACGGTTATAAGATTGGTTCCTCTAGTTGTCCTCGCCTCCTGTGCGTTTGGCTCATTGCTCGCGGCCTCTCTGGCCCAGTTTAAGCAAATAGAAAAGGGGAGAACACTTCACTTACATTTAACATTAAGTTTTTTTTAGCAAACTGTGGTTAGTTACACATTCAAAGGGGCAACTTAATGTTAAGTGGTACTGTATTTGCTTTCTTTTAGGATTTAATAATGAGAACACGCGAGATTTATTGTCACTCCAAACAAAGGTAGCTGTCTTCCTAGTTGCCTTCTTTCTTCTCCCAATGACCTTTGGGAAAGCCAAGTGCATTTTCACCTACTTCCCCTCCTGCAGGTGACTTATGAGTTTATATTTTATTCCTCTTTTGTGTATATTGTATTGATTTTGTTGTTTTGGGATTTTTTTTAGCAGTTCTTTATTTTGAAACTTGAGTTTTTATTTTCAATTTTTTTTAAATTGCAGGACTACCAATTTTGAGTGATTGATATGATAACAAATTAAGATGTAATATTTTGAATAGATTGTTCATCTTAATAGACAAATTATAATCTTTGCTAGTATATTTCTGGGTGTTTGTAATCACAGAATATTTGTAATAAAATGGTTTAACTGATATGGAAAAATAGCAATGTTTTTATTTTCTGTGAGGGAAAAATGCACACACAACAAAAAGAAGTGACGTCACCAGATTAATACTGTGGCTTTGTCAGTTAGGAATCTGAAATGTGTTGATCTCTTGAGCACGTCTGGCTAATAAGAAACAAACACTTATTGTCATTTTTGTATGAACTACTGTATTTAATTTTCTCCATGAAATGACCTAAAGCACTGCTTGTGCTGTAACACACATAAGAAATTCACATGATGGTGAGGGACAAAGCACAAGACAGACACTGATGTAAGTCAAAGTTATTCTTGGTGTTTAAGATGTGTCTGATGAAGGCAGTAATGAAGCAAAGATATACAAATAAATAAACCAGAATAGGGGCAAATAGTAAGATAGTGAATGTACAGAGACTTGCTAGCCTATGACACGACTCTTACTGTAGACACGTGCATTAGACAACAGTGCTGTAAGATTCCCTTTTAGTTGAGGTTACGTTCAGCTTTAAAAGCTTTGTCAGTCCATTGTGAGATAAACTGAGCATGTTTACATGTGCATGCATGTTTGTGCCTGCATGTCATCCAGCTCTCTACTCCAAATTTGCATGTGTCAGTTCGAGAAATGCAATGTTGATTTGTACACATACTCTACATCCCGTTGATGCGTTGTCATAGCTTTTTGTTGTTTACGTGTGCTTTAACTTTGCATCTTTTACAAAAGAATACTCAAGTTTACCTCTAGCTTCACTGTTGCAGTGTGAAAATTAAATTAAGGCTACTTCTTAGCTGAAAATTAAGAAAATACTTAACTACATGTTTTTAGAAAACTGTCTGTTGAGCTTCAGTTATATCTTCTTGTGTTCACAAGTGTCTGTCTAGTGGTTTGTTTACTGTAGTACAGGATGTCTTGCTGGTGCGTTGGGTCCCATTAGGAACCTCTTACACTCTGCAGGTGTGAATAGTAACTGTGTTTTTGCACTGCTGGCAGCGGACTGAGCAACACCAGGAAAACTTGCAGGAGCAACGCTGGACCACCTCTGCTCGGCCCGCTCGGTACCCGGGTCCACAGCACACCAGCTCACAGCCATCTGGCGCTAGGCGAGAGGTCCCTGGGAGTGTGTCAGAAAAGAAAGAAAGCGAGAGAGAGAGACAGTTATCTCCTTTTCTTGTAGCAGTTGTGATTGATTTCACAGATATATTAGCTTTCCTGTGAGATGGCGTTACTGCTCTTACCATTACATCTCCTCCCAGCAGTCCCAGGGATACCGTTGTCAGGGTCGAGGTGACAGAAATCAGGGGAAGGGGCAAGGTACACAAGGTCTCTGGCAGCAGGGGGTTTGACCTGGGGGTCACGGGGTAGCAGGGCTGTCCTGGATCCTATACGAGTCAGGCGGACCTAAGTGGAGGAAGATGTTGACTGAGCTGTTCCGATCATGAGGCATTTTTATGGTGCAAGTAGTTTTAAGAAAATGTGTTCTGATACCTCCGTGGCTCCATCAAAGCGTTCCTTGAGCACGGCACCGACGCGCCTGAAGGGGGGCATGACCTTCCAGCAGGTCCTCAACTCACAGGAGCCAGAGACGCCATGACACTTACACTCCACCTGCATGTTGTGAAGGATGGCCTGAGGATGGAAGATGTAGGATGATCAGAGTCTCACAAATGACAGATTTGGAGATGTTGACAAAGACACTGACCTTCCGCCCAGCCTCGTTGTTATGGATGTTCATCAGTGGTCGTCCTGCTGATAGCCCTTTGGCTCGTTCCGGTTCATCCACAAATGTTTGGGAGAAAGCCACACCATAGGACAGGTTATCGCTGCACCCTGACCATTGGAAACCTATGTTGGGACAGAGGATGTTGTACTCATGACCATAACCCAAACAGTGATGTCACAGCAGGTGTGGAGCCTAACGTGACAAAAGCCAAGCTCACCTTCAGGGCTGACCCCTCTGACCTTCCGGTCACAGCCGCACCTCTCCAGCTCCCCGCGACTGCAGGCTCGGGTCACCGCCACTGCCACCGCGGCTGAGGACAAGGCGTGCACGAAGGCTGCCTCACGAGTCCCTGCACCCAAAACGGAGCACATCAACCACAAATCTTCCGTGGGAAGTTGTACGAACAGCAGTGAGTCCAGGTGTTGGAATACTCTGGATGAGCATACCTTGGTTCATGACTCTGCCAAATACGTTGATCCCACGTGGGGTGGTGGAACAGTTCCAACGGCGATTTCTGAACTGATGCTGGCACTGAGGTGGACAGAGACGGTCACATCACAGAACATAGAAACATTCGCTCAAACACGCTAATGCCAATAAGAATAACACTCCACGATGCTTGCAGTTCATGACCTTGAGTCTGTTTGCTTTCCCGCCCTACCTCTTCTATGACCATCTCGGCTGCCTTGCGTACGGACTCCATGACCTCCCCCCGTGCCCTGCACACTCCCACCTGCCCCGGGGTCAGCCCCCTCAGCCGCGCACAGGGGGCAGCACCAGACACGGGCCTGGAGCGAGGCAGCCTCGCTAGGGAGCTGGGACACAAGGGTGGAGGATTGGTATAGTGACTCACAGCAGGTTGAGCAGGGGAGGGGATTATGGGCGGTGGGGGAGGGGGGTGTAAAAGAGGAAGAGCACAAGAAGGAGCACGTAGCAAAGAAAAGAGTCCGAAAAGGATGACAAGGTAACGATGGGGACAGTTTTAGAGAGCAAGGAAACAAGGGAAAGACCAGCACACAAAGGAGACAGAGAAGGCACGGAGAGAAAAAGGAAAAGGTCACCAGGAGAAAGACAAAGAGAGAAAGGCAAGCAAGTGAAAGAGATATAGAGACATGTCGCCATCTTTTAAAAGTTATAGCATGACAAACAAACTCCCTCTTTCTCTGCCTCACTTGCACACTAGACTTACAGCCAGTTGGTTGCCATGGTGGGGTGGGTTGCCCATAGCAACAGGAGGAGGAGTGGTGCCGTGAGATTGACAGTGGAGACAGTTGGCATCAGACTGTCTGTCTGTCTGTCCGTCTCCGTGTGTCAGGCTGGGTCCTTGGACAGCACGCTGCCCGTCTCCACAGTCCTCCTGCTGTCAGGCGGTGTGTGTGTGTGTGTGTGTGTGTGTGTGTGGGTGGGTGTGTGTGTGTGTGTGTTGCTCTATGTTCCTGGTCCACAGCCTGGCGATAATCCCAACATTTCTGTCAAAAGTTGCAAAGTTAGAGGCAAATACACTGCATGCTTATAAACAGTTTAGTCTGGAAAACTATTATTTTAAAATGAATTCTTCACTGTAAGAACATATGTGACTGATTGATGTATTGCAGTTTTTAAAAGTTACAAATATGACACCTCTGAATATATACCAAACATATAGTTTACACATTTCACTACTCAGATTAAGCATCAATCATCTGACATAATGACTCTACTGATGCTTTGTGAAATCTTACTTTCCCTCCCGTTCAGCCCAAACAAACTCTACCTTGCAGGTTCTTACCAGTTTCTCGTCCTGTAATATCCAGTTATCCTGTCAGGAATTGTTTCGATTAACTTGAAATGAAATCCAAATTTCTCAGCCAACTTAATTGGAATAAACGACGTTCATCACGTTCTGCTGGAGTGCTGTCACTTTCCACTTCTGTGCTGATAACAGAAACATGCTCACAGGAGTGTGTTATGAAGCGTAAACAGCGCACATCCAAGAAGAACTCCACAAATCCACGTGGAATGAACAAATTAAACTTTTTACGGGAAATTTCCAAAGCCCAATGTCATGGTGTTAGCAGGTGCTCAGTCCTATTCCATGGAAACAAACGCGTCCTTCCCAGGTTCAAACGGCATGACTAAGTGAGAGCAGCGAGATGGGAGAGATGGGTTATAAAGGAGGAAGAGAGCGAGGGTGGGAGAGAGAGAGAGAGAACGGGCGTGATCCAGGGTGTGTGGAGTGATGCAGAGGGGAGGGGAGGAGGTTTGGGCAAAGATAATAGCTGGACTACATTATTATTGACAGTGGGGTGCCCTCCATTGTCGTTATTTGGAGAGCCAAATGTAAAATCTTTCTTAGGGATTATCACAAATATGCGTGTGAGTGTATTTCTGTGTTTGTGTATGCAGGCTTGCCCCCACCGTGTGTGTGTGTGTGTGTGTGTGTGTGTGTGTGTGTGTGTGTGTGTGTGTGTGTGTGTGTGTGTGTGTGTGTTTTATGACTGGGAAGTTTTTGACTCGGCGCGGGAAGACAAACTGCAGCCTTTAGTTTGTATGATTGAAATTGTTTGCAGGGGTATTGATCTGGACCACGTCTCGCAGAATCCTGGCCTGCAAAGCTGAGATGCCACGCCGGCGTTTCCACACGTATGTGCACGCATGTGAGCCAGCGTCTTACCTAATGTTTAATTTTCCCAAACTTTGTTGCTCATTTTACGAGTTCACCCCCCCCACCCCCACCCCCACCCTACCCCATCCCCTCCGCTCCCAGCGACCCCCACACCCACACCCCCCCTGCATTTGCCCTCTCGTTCTCCCTCTCTCCCACTCCCCTATATTGTCTTTAGAAGAAGGGGTGACATTTAGACAAGGGGGAGAAAACACACTGCCGACAAATATTGGAACTGAGGCAAATAAATCACAAGATAGGAGGGGAGGAGGACGTTGAAGGAGGGAGTGGAGGTCTGCAGAAAGTGACACGGGTGTTCAAACCCGGGGGTTAGGAGGAAGGCTGGAGAGGAAGACCAGGCCGAGAAATGAAATTGAATGAAATATGACGAGAAAAGTAAAATGCTCCGGGTGATATTTTAATCATTTCTGCTCGTCACTGAGAGATGAAGGGTGTGTTATTATTCAACTTGACTGCACATGGTACAGTTTGTTTAGTAGTCCCTCTCTTTCTGTTTGTGGCGGCACAGTGATGTAACATTACAAAGAATCTCTCACACTTTCTGGTTATGCACGTCTGTTTGAGTGACGTCTCATTTCTGTAATCCTGGGTTTCTCCCTTTGTAATTCTGTGCTTGCGTTTGAGTTTGTGAGTTGTAGGGAGCCATCCAGGAGCTAAACATTTATTTATTCCAGAGAGCAATAAAGGTATTCTGTCTTCATGTTAGTCTTGTCTCAGCCGATGGGACTTATTTACTGCTCTGAAGGCCTCATTTGTTGAATCAGATGAGTTGGTGCCGGACTGGAACCAAACATTTGCAAACTGTCCCAGTCTGGGTCCAGGATCTGGTGACCATCTACCTGAACTCTTTGACTCCTACTTCAATATGAGTAACTGGTTGTCCCCCGAGCACACACACACACACACACACTCACACCACCTCTCTCTCACGCATACACTTTCCCCTGACCATATCTCCACAGACGGGTTTCTTGTAGGCCCCCTGTCTCCTTTTTTTTTTGTCCTTCCCATGTCGTATTCCTCCTTTGTGTCCCCTGTTTCTCCAAGTGACGTCTTCTGCTGTCTCCCACAGCAACGCCATGGTGATGAGCTGGCCACTGTCATGTCCGGCGCCTCTGTTATGCTCATCCCTTCACCCCTCTCTCGTAAATAACTTTCCCTCTTTTTATCTTTATCTTAACCCCCCTCCTCCATTTGTGGACATTTTATCATGCTGAAACGGTCTGGTACTGATTGACTGTAGCCAGGTTGCAGAGCCTAAAGAGAAGCTTGTTAAAGCTTCAACATGGACCTTGACATATACAGTATGTAGACAACTTGAACTCCCTCTTTCATAGTGGGAAGCTGTAACCGATTTTGAGAGACTGGGCTATAACACAGGTCAGCTCTCGACTGATCTAATGATGCGTAACATAGGATGGATGATTGACCTGATTCAGAAATGGATGCCACGGGGTGACTTTGGACTCCTCCATCACATTTCCTCCCCAAGGTCATTATGGGTAGAAACATAATCCTCCACTCTTTGCTCTTTCCTTTATCCGCTCTCCTACTTTCCTTCTCTTAAATGGTACCTGCTCCAGCAACCTGAGTGAGAACGAAACAGTCATATCTGCCAGAGACATGCCTGCGTATGCGCACGCTCGCATCGCTCAGGCATCTCTGCCAACAAAGAGCTGAATGCACCGCTGTGTATGAATGTGTGTGGAGCGTGTGCGTGAATATTATGGGATGGCGGCAGTGTTGTCAGGCAGGGAAGTGGGGGTGGCAGAGTGGGTGGTGAGCTGTGTGCACATGGGGGGGGGGTGAGGGAATGGACGACCCATGAATATTATGGAATAGATGGGGGGGGGGGGGGGGGGGGGGGGCTGCAGTGCGTGTGAGGTGGAAAGATAGCTGTGCATATGGGATGTGGAGAGTAGGAGGAGGTGTTGGTGACGGCGGTGTTGCACGTGAACGCACGTGCACACGCATACATGCATTTGTAAGGGGCATTCAACCGACAGTAACAGACAACGGGCAGACATAGGCCTTTGTTGCTATGCGATCTGCATGTACAGAGGGGAATACTGCGGAGTGGCTATTGTAGTATAGAAAGCAGTGGAAGGCCTCTTGGCTTAGATTCGGACTCTCCCTGCTGTATCTGTAAGTGTATCTGGAGAAACAGTAGAGATCTTTGCAGGGCAGAGAATGTACCATCACTACTACTGTAATTATCTTTATATGCACGTGTAAATAACAATAATTCATGCTCATATTGAACTCGTCACGGTCCTTGAATGGATCCCTGACCTTCAGTTAAGCAGCTCAGTCAAACTTATTAGCTGCAAACGAAATGTATTATTATTATTATTCCTGTGTAGTGAAACAGCTTTGTTAGTCACCTTATTCTTTGTCTAAACAGAATCACACTCACATATTCTTATGAATTAAGAAACCCATTCAAAATCCAGGAAAACCTCTGAAAAGGCAACGTGTAATTACGGCGCTGCAATCCCAGTCGTCGGTCCTGAATATTAACTTGTTGTGCAGAAGCTTTTGACTGCAGCCTAATTGTCTGTGTGTGTGTGTATGTGTGTGTGCTCATGTGTGGGTGGGGGAAGCTAACTTGGTTCTCATACCATCACATTATTCTACACGCCCAAATCAGATTCAGTGTGATAAAGAAGTGTGATTCACAGAGGAAGAAATGACTGAGCATCTCCCACAGTACACTGTACACTAAGCCACTATTCATCCTGGTTAGATGCAAGATTCAAGTGCTCCTCCTAAACTCTTATATAATTTCAGCTTTTTTTAAAAGAAACATGTTGCACAAATGCTTTTACTTTGATAAGAAATATCCAAAAACGGTGCTAGGAACAACAAGTCATGTGAAGGAATTTTAATTTAGAAATCAAGCTGCTTAAAATGACCAAAATGAGATGAGGACATAGAGAGCAAGTAAGCAATGGATTGTTTAATCATTTTTTACTGATTTGATTATTTACTGGTACAATTTATTATGACTGCTTATTACTTTTACCATCTGATAACACTTCCTGTCTTCGTGTCTCAGTTCGGGAGCAGGATCGCTCTGAAGTCCACATTTCTAGGTTGAATACATCACAACAGGACAGTGAGGCCTATTTGATCTGAAAGGTCCTGTGGCCTGCTGGACTGAACTGGTTGATCTTTTCTCAGTATCCCACAGTTCATTGTGTGTTGACAAGTTGTTTGGTGGAGCATGTACTCCTTGTGCACTGTCATCCGGATAGATGACATCAGCATGTCATGTCTCCCCGGTATTTGCTTTTGTTTAGCCGTTGTCCACTGGTAAATATAGTCAAATAGAAATGGAATAGCTGATGAACAAAGACACTGCATATGAATGAAGGAGGGTAAGTAATGTTTGGATATGTTATGAATCAATTATGAATCATGAATCATGAATTTTCCAGTTTCCTATTGATGTGCCGCATTGAATAGAAGGCCCTGCTGTTAAATGTCAAATATTTGACCTAACAACATAAGGAGGACCAGTGGGTCTTCTGTGGGCTAGTTTCTCAAGGGGGCCTCTGGAGGACCTCTCTGATGAAAGTGAGCCCTGAAGAGGACTCTGGGGACACAGATGGGGACAAAGATGGGGACAAAGATGGAACATAGACCTGCAGTTGCACTCTCTGTTCATGTTCATGCCCACCTTTTGACCTGTGTCGTATTTGAGAGAGAGCTGCACATCACAGTCCTCTTGGTCAAGAAACCAGATGTGGCCTGACTTTTCTGTAATAACCCCAGCGTGCTGACAGGAGGCCTCGGCCCTCTGCAGCCTCTCAGTATCTGACACACTGCCAGTACTGGACACCGCCGAGCTCTGCAGGCCTGCTGGACCTGCTCACACGGGCCGCAAAACCTAGATCAAACAGTGGAAAGTGACATCTCTGTTCCTTCTTCATGTTGTCATGCTCATGCCCAGGTGGACTCTCGCAGCATATTATGGGCTGTCACCAGTGGACTTGTGCTTCCCTGGAGACCGTGTGACTAGTGTGTTTCTTTCTTGTCTTTTTAGGAGTTGTATATTATGGGATGTATGCTACTGCTGGAGTATTATGGTCTGTCGGGCGGGCAGGAGGGGGGGTGTCACCATGACAACGGGGTTGCTAAGGGGCCGGGACTACTAGTGGAAAGGGGAAGGGAGTGTGCATGCAACGAGCCTACAGTGCATGCATGTCTAGTGGAAGTGTGCGTGCGCGTGCTTGTTGGAGGGGGTGGGGGCAGGCTGAGTATTATGGTCTGTCCGTTGCGAGGTAACCATGCAGAGTCCTGTGTGAGTGTGGGAGGGGGGATTATTATGGGATGTCTGCCCCCTTTGTGTGTTTGTGAGGATGTTAGCTATGCTCTGCCTTTGAGGTTGGGGAGAGAGAGAGAGAGAGAGAGGAAAGGGGGACGGAGCGGCGTGTTTGGGTCGTCGGCGGCTCGTATTTGTTTAAATTTGCGGATAATCGCTACTGTCCGGCTTTAATGAATGATCGCTGAGTAACAACAGCGGCTGCACGTACGGGTGAAGTCAGAGTTGTATTAATTCTTCACACCTCGACTGGGGACTACACACACTACAGTAAGTTTTTAAATGTGAGAAGGTTTGGGTGCTTAAAGTTTTTTTTTATTTCTGCCTAAGTCGACAGGGGAAATTAGCGCTTCTACTTAACAGGATGAAGGATGTCACACTTTGCTTTATTTACTCCATTGTGTAAGAATACCTGTAAAGCCACATCAGATACTGTCACTGTATAGATCATCGAGTTAGCCAACTTGTGTGAGCACGCAGGTGGTCAATTATATATCGATGACTGTAAATGATTGGAGATGAGCGAGATGACCGCTATTATTTATTTATTTTCCCTTCTCTTCCAGCACCCGCCGCCCCCTCCCTTCCTGGACACCCCCGGTCCATTCTCTCCCAACAGCCCCACGTCATTTTCCCTCCTCCCTCGCCGACCGAGGAGCGAGGGTTTGCGAGGGATTAATTCGACCGGCAAAGAAATAAAATAAAAAGATTCAAAAGATGTCGGGCAGCGAGGATGAGAGGGAAGACTTTGGAGTCGCAGGCGAACACTCACTTCTTCACGGTAAGCTCGCTTTTTCTCTCAAGAAGGTCTCATCTCTCACTGACTTGAGCTCGCCTTCAATGCGAAGCTAACGGTGGCTAAGCTAGCCAGGAGTAGTGGCTCGGGCCGTCACTCGCCATGATAGATTAGTTAGCTAACTTGGCGACCAAGTGCGTGTAGTTTTCTTTGTTTATTTTGAATGTACTGCCTCACGGAAACATGCTTCTCGCCTTCTGCAGCGAAGGCGAAGACTGTCAAAGTTTCGCCGATAGAGAACAGCAGTGACAAGTTTGAACCTGCGCTGTTGTGTCGTTCTCGGTGGTTTGTGTGTGTGTGTGGATCAACGCCTGCGCGTGCACGGACATTTTACCAGGCAGGGCGTGCGAGTGCGCGGTGTGTTTGTGTGTCGGGCGGCCGCGCGGAGAGCGCTGTGCTCGGCCTGCTGCTGCTGCCCTGTCCGCATGTGCAGGTGGACCCGCTCTCACACACATACACACACACACACACGCTGTCGCACTAACACACGCGTGTTTTCGGCAGATGAGGACGTGCAGGAGGATGCTGTGTCTGACGCAGAGGAGGTACCCAAGTCCAAGAAGAAGAAGAAAGCCAAGAAGAGCAGCCGAGAGAGCCGGAGCAGCAAGAGGCAGAGAGCCATCAGAGAGGTGATTCACTGCCCGCTGCAATGGCGGACTAACTTTTCGTTTGTCAGATGTGTTCCGGTAGCTACAACTGTCAACGCGCCGGATGGGGTGACAGCTACAGCGGGAGTGGGACGTGAGAAAGCTCCACTTCTCATTATAAGCAATGGGGGTTCTTACAGCAACATAGTTTGACAATGCAAATCCTGTCATGACACCTTGAAGTTTATCCAATAGCATTTACTATTAATTCTGCATAGAAATAACATTAATGTCTGCTGCTGTGGATATAGGCACTATGAAATGCCAAGTTTAAGGGAGAAGCACTGTTCTTGGAATGAAAGGCAGCACACACTCTTATGTAGGAACTTGAGCAAACTATTTAACATTTTCACGTCATAAGTGACTCAAAGTTTTGTAATTTTAAAATTGTTAATTACTTATTTATTGTCAATGAACCAATCATGGCAGCCATAAACATGACTTCTTGTGCGGATACAGTGGCGTATTGTACTTCAATAGAACATAACAAATGAGATGACACTTAAATTAATGGAATAAATTAAAAATGAAAACGACATAACTGCCACCGTCTCTAGCCAACTGGATGCAAATTTATAAAATGTATCGGTGATAAAATACTGAGCAGAGTGCTTTTGTATTTTTCAGGAGTTGCTAGTCAGCTCCCCAGAGCCTCAGTTTGGAGTGGAAGCAGGAGGTAGAGATGCAGATGATGGAGGAGTGCAGTCAGAAAGTGAAGGGAGCGATTATGCTCCTGGGAAGAAAAAGAAGAAGCGCTCAAGCTCAGCCAAAGAGAAGAAGAAAGGTGCAGAGAAAGGAAGCTCAAAGAGCAAACGTAAGGAACCAGAACCAGACGATGAGGAGGAAGATGATGATGATGATTGCCAGGTGAGAACTATTCAGACTCACCTGTGAAATAAACACTTAGTTCCTGCAGGGCTAACAGGACAAACTAACCTTCCTCCTGGCTGTTTGTCTGAACCCTTCTTCTTCTCCCTCAGCCTAAGAGCTCCTCCCAGCTGCTGGAGACTTGGGGCATGAAAGACATTGACCATGTCTTTACTCAGGAAGACTACAGCTCCCTCACCAACTACAAGGCCTTCAGCCAGTTTGTCAGGTGAGACATTTCATATTATTCCTAATTATCTTTGTGTTTGCCTTCCCATAGTAATTGAGAAATCCTATATAGTAGTTGAGAAACCTTCATTTATAACACAGTCATTCCATTTGTTGTTGTTTTATGTCCTCAGGCCACTTATTGCAGCTAAGAACCCCAAGATTGCAGTGTCCAAGATGATGACTTTGATGATGGCCAAGTGGAGAGAATTCAGCACCAACAATCCCCTCAAGGTAATGGTAACAATGCAGTTTTAAAGTTTGCGAATCAGATCTACCATGATAAATCATATATTGTAACGTTATTGTGCACATGACAGTAGAGAGCAGTATTTGTGACTCAGTACTGTGTCCTCCTTTAGGGTTGTGCCACTGCCAATGCAGCCCTGGCAGCTGCCAATGTGGCAGCAGCTGTAGAAAACATGGTGGCGGCGGGGGCAGATGGAGGGGCAGAGACGGGGGCTGCGGCTTCACTTGCATCTGCTCCCGTTTCTGCTGCTGCACAACCACCTGCTGCTCCTCCAGCAGCCCCAGCACCTCCACTCCGCAAGGCCAAGACCAAAGAGGGCAAAGGTGAAATATGATACGATTACAATTCTGCAGGCATAACATGCTCGTTACATATCAACAGACTTTAACCATTTGATAGAGGAACCTGTTTTGATATTGGTTGCATTGTTGCCGTCTACATTTTCCTCTCTGTTTTCTTAGGTCCCAATGCACGCAAGCGGTCAAAGCCTGCACCTAAGCCTCCACCAAAGCCCAAAGCCAAGAAGGTGGCCCCGCTCAAGATCAAACTAGGAGGCCTCAACAAGAGAAAGCGCTCCTCTGTAAGAGAGTGTTTCTGTTACCCTATCTTAATATTTAGTTTAATCAAAGACAAATTTTTAATGCATTCTCTCTCTCCCTCTTTCTGTCACTTTGTAGAGCGATGAAGACGAACCCGATGTTGACAGTGACTTTGACGATGGAAGTTTCTCAGTCTCAGATGGCTCCAATCGCAGCAGCCGCCCCAAGAAGAAACCCAAAAGTGCAAAGAAAAAGAAGAAAGGTTGGCATGAACATAATATTCATTCGTTAAGTCTGCTCCTCTGTCATTTTAGAGCCTAAATGTAGGCGGTTTTGCTTTGTTAGAGAGTGAGTAGCTGTTATTACACGACAAAAGTCAGTGTCGACGCCACGTTGTATTTTGAGTGAGTGGTCCATTATTTGAGAGAGATTAATTTTCTGTTGCTTCTCAGTGGAGACTGAGGATGGTGATGGCTATGAGACAGACCACCAGGACTACTGTGAGGTGTGTCAGCAGGGAGGAGAGATCATTTTGTGTGACACCTGTCCGAGAGCTTACCACATGGTCTGTCTGGATCCTGACATGGAGAAAGCACCTGAGGGCAAGTGGAGCTGCCCACACTGTGTGAGTATTGTAATCTCACTCCTTAGCGCTGGTTGTTGAAGGCCATTAAGGCTTTTGTTAAGAGAAGATTAGGTTTGATTCCCATAGAATGAAATATTACTCCTGTCTGTAGAACACTCTGTGGAGTTGCATCCTTAGAAGGCTGCTCATACAAGAACGTGTTGGGGGCATTGACCGTGATTTTAACCTTTTTTTTTTTTTTAAATGTTCCCGTCTCTTTGTCCTGTACCACTGCCCCTCTGCCCCCACAACCTTTTGCTCATGTTCCCGGCTATCATCTCTTATTCCCCACCACATGACTTGCCCACCCCCCATCCCCCATTTCCTCTTCTTTTCTCTGCCCTCCCTCCCTGCCTCCCTCCCTCCCTCGCTCCCTCCCTCCCTCGCTCCCTCCCTCCCTCCCTCCCCTACCCACTCCACACGCAAACATGCACACGCATGCAATGCGCCCTGCCCCGCCTCTGCTCTTGAAACCTCCCCCCACCCCCCCACCCCTCCCCTTTCCCCCCGTTCCGCATACCTTCCTTGCCTGTCTCCCCTCCCCCCTCCCCTCACACACACGCGCACACAATCACGCACGCACACATGCGCCTGCCCGCCTGCGTGTGCACACACACACACACACACACATACACACATTCTGACTCACCACCTCCATCTATCTGTGTTTCTGCCATTAGGAGAAGGAGGGGATCCAGTGGGAGGCCAGGGACGAACTGTCTGAGGCCGAAGGGGAGGACGAGGAAGACAGGAGAGATGAAGGGGTGGAGGAAGAAGACGACCACCACATTGAGTACTGCAGAGTGTGTAAGGACGGAGGGGAGCTTCTATGTTGTGACACCTGCCCCTCCTCCTACCACATCCACTGCCTCAATCCTCCACTCCCCGAAATCCCAAATGGAGAATGGATATGCCCCCGCTGCAAGGTGAGCGTGTGCACTGGTGCATACCAGTCTTGTGTTCATGTCTATGTGGGCATGCACATGACTTTCAGATTCCATCTTGTGTGTGTTTGTGCAAGACAGAAACAGCACTTTTTTCAAACTCTGTGTGGGAGGGTAAACCTATAGAATTTAAAGTAAACCTCACCAGTCCTACAGTTTTCATCTGACTTATCAGTTTCAACACATACATATTAACTTTTAAAAACTAATCAAAGTATCAGTTGCACATTGTTACTGTACAATTGTAAACATACCAGTCTGATTATCTCCTTTTCGCCCTGACAGTGTCTGCCAATGAAGGGCAAAGTCCAGAAAGTTTTAACATGGCGCTGGGGGGAGGCGCCGGCCCCCACGCCTGTCCCCCGGCCTGCTGACTTGCCTGCTGATGCTCCTGACCCCCCACCACTGGCTGGCCGCCGGGAGAGGGAGTTCTTTGTCAAATGGTGCAACTTGTCATACTGGCACTGTTCCTGGGTGCAGGAGCTACAGGTACAACATATTTTCTGAACATGTGTGTTCACCCCTTTTGCTGGGGTGTGTTTGTTTTTCTGTGTTGTGTTTCTTCACACATACAAACCCAGCGGTCCTGTGTATTCAGACTGATGTTTCTCTTCACTTGTCCCCAGTTGGAGCTGAACTGCCAGGTGATGTTTCGTAACTACCAGAGGAAGACCGACATGGATGAACCACCACCAGTGGATTTTGGAGTTGAGGGTGATGATGGCAAGAGCACTAAGAGGAAGAATAAGGACCCTCTGCTTGTCCACATGGATGAGGAGTTTTGTCGCTTTGGAGTGAAGATGGAATGGCTGCTGATCCACCGCATCCTCAACCACAGGTAGGACGTGCTTAGTCACACATTAAGTACACTTTTCCCTTCAGTGGCACACACTGTGTGTAGAATTAAAGAGATTGTTGCTGCTTTTGAGTTTATTTGATATGTTTGAAGTGATAAAAAAAGTACAGCATTTTGATACTAAGCAGAAGAATGAGGGAAAAGATTAAGTTAATGGATAATAGTTGTATTGCGTTGACACAACATGAAAGCATGCACAGTAACAGTTTTATTTTAACACATCTTTCTTGATCATACCAGTGTTGACAGGAAGAACAATGTACATTACCTGATCAAATGGAGAGATCTACAATATGACCAGTCAACCTGGGAGAGTGAAGACATAGACATCCCTGAGTATGACCCGTTCAAACAGACATACTGGAATCACAGGTATGCAGAGGCTTGCAAAATGCACAATTCCTCTTTCATAGTATACAAAAGTGCTGTTTAAAGTGTGTTTTTCCTTAAACTTTTATTTTCCTCATGAAGAGAGCTGATGGTGGGCGACGAAGGCAGACCTGGGAAGAAGCTGAAGAAGCCAGTCAAAGTCAAGAAGGCTGAGCGGCCACCAGCAAACCCGATCGTCGATGTAAGAATTGAAAAAAAAAAGCTTTTATTTTCACAGTAGCCTGAAAATGAATAGTAATGATTTTCCGAATTGTGTGATTCTTCCAGCCCACCATCAAATTTGATCGGCAGCCTGAATACCTGGACACCACAGGGGGAACTCTGCATCCCTACCAGCTGGAGGGGCTGAACTGGCTGAGATTCTCTTGGGCTCAGGCCACTGATACCATTCTGGCTGATGAGATGGGTTTAGGCAAGACTGTACAGACAGCTGTCTTCCTTTACTCATTGTATAAAGAGGTAGGGAACCATTTATGTCTTTGCAATGAACCATAGCTGATGACTGTGTCAGAATGTGAATCATTTATTTGTAGCTTTGATAAACAAAAGTACAGTTTGTTGGCTAAAGCTCAGATATGAGATAAGTCTATTTTTCTTTTTCCTGCCACTGTGTTTTGTCAGGTCTGCCCTCCCCTGTCAATCAGTGTTAGTGGGAGGGGTTTCAGACATGTGACGCATAGTAACTTTGCCCTTTACAGGGGATGAGTTCTGAAGAACGTTCTCTATCCTAAAGGCAGGGCAAGACAAACTCTATTGTGTACATATCTTGCAGCTTGCACTTACGTATGTACTTGTCAAACGAAGAGTTTCAGTCTTCACTTGTGAATCCCAAATCCACCTTTGCCTTCAATGCTCCAGGGTCACTCCAAAGGACCTTTCCTGGTGAGCGCGCCTCTGTCCACCATTATCAACTGGGAGAGAGAGTTTGAGATGTGGGCTCCTGACATGTACGTGGTGACCTATGTTGGGGACAAGGACAGCAGGGCTGTGATCAGAGAGAATGAGTTCTCCTTTGAGGGAAATGCCATCCGAGGTGGAAAAAAAGCTTCCAAAATGAAGGTGAGAAAGAACAACAGGGCTGTATTAAAATCTGAGAATGGAAATGGAAGATGAGTCAGACTAGCATTTGTATTTCACTTGACTATGTTCAACATAGATTATTACACACATATTAATGCTGCTAATTTGTACACACTGTGTTAGTAGATCAATCTGTTAGCAGCTGTGTTAACCATGTACCGTGTCTTCTTTCCTGGTTTAGCTCAACTAACTTCTGCTCCTCTTTCTCTGTGCTTCACAGAAAGACTCACCAGTTAAGTTCCATGTCCTGCTGACGTCCTATGAGCTGATTACCATTGACCAGGCTGTGCTGGGTTCCATTGAATGGGCCTGTCTGGTAGTGGATGAGGCACACAGACTCAAGAACAATCAGTCAAAGGTGACAGACACAAACTGACAGTAGTGATTTAGAAAACAGTGCTTCTTTGTGTGAATAACAATTTGTGTGAATGTAAGTAATTTGTAAGTATTTGTTCCTCCTGCACAGCAAGAGCAATTCTATTTTCAAAATAATGCACAAACCGCTTCTGCATAAATATTTTCTGCAGTTTTATTACCCTTCTTCTGTGCTTTGTGGTCAAAAGCCTCCAATTGAGTGACTTGTGTTTCCATGCTTTTCTTTTTGTCAGTTCTTCCGTATATTGAACAACTACCCGCTGCAACACAAGTTGCTACTGACCGGCACTCCTCTTCAGAACAACCTGGAGGAGCTCTTCCATTTGCTCAACTTCCTGACTCCAATGAGATTTAAGTCAGTAGCATAATGTGTTTGTTATGCAGTCTCAATTGAGAAGACCATTTTGACCGTTTTGTTTTCTTATGTCCATTTCTTCTTTTTACTCTCTGCAGCAACCTGGATGGTTTCCTGGAGGAGTTTGCCGACATTGCCAAAGAGGACCAGATCAAGAAGCTCCATGACATGCTGGGACCACACATGCTCAGGAGGCTGAAGGCTGATGTTTTCAAACACATGCCTTCTAAGACCGAGCTCATTGTTCGAGTGGAGCTGAGTCCAATGCAGAAGTAAGTGATTACAGGAAAAGCATTGTCTTGAGATTTCTTTCTTGGCAGTTTCACAATCCGTAGCCATTAAAATAAAACTTTGGATTTTGTGTTCAAATGATATATTTTCTTCTTTCTTTCTTCTTTTCAATCCAGGAAATACTACAAGTTTATTCTAACTCGTAACTTTGAAGCCCTGAACACACGTGGAGGAGGAAACCAAGTCTCTCTGCTCAATGTAGTGATGGACCTAAAAAAATGCTGCAATCACCCCTACCTCTTTCCTGCAGCTGCACTCGTACGTTTAATTCAGTTTTACACACAACGGTGTAGGAATTTCTTATTCTTATTCTGGTGTTGAATGGATGCAATATTAAACAGAACAGAGTATTTGTTCGTAGTGAATCATGTAAATCATTCTCTCACTGCAGGAGGCACCAAAACTTCCAAATGGCATGTATGAGGGCAATGCCTTGACCAAGTCCTCAGGGAAGCTGACGCTGCTTCAGAAGATGATGAGGAAGCTGAAGGAAGGAGGCCACAGGGTTCTGGTCTTCTCCCAGATGACCAAAATGTTGGACCTTCTTGAGGACTTTCTGGAGAATGAGGGATACAAATATGAGAGGATTGATGGAGGAGTCACTGGCAGCTTGAGGCAGGAAGCCATTGACCGCTTTAATGGTGAGCCTGACATACATACAGATTTGTTTCGTTTTTTTTGGCTTAAACTTTTTAATTGGTGTTGTTTAATCTTCTATTCTCCAACAGCTCCTGGTGCTCCCCAGTTTGCTTTCCTCCTCTCTACAAGAGCCGGTGGTCTGGGAATTAATCTGGCGTCTGCAGACACTGTCGTCATCTACGACTCTGACTGGAATCCCCACAATGATATCCAAGTATGCACATCACCTTTAACCTCACTCACTTTCAAGCCACTGATTATTTGTAGATATGTAATAATGGTACGCTATTTGTTACATGCTTCTCCTAGGCATTCAGCAGAGCTCATCGTATTGGCCAGAATAGGAAGGTGATGATTTATCGCTTTGTTACTAAAGCCTCTGTGGAGGAGAGGATCACACAGGTTAGTGAGGATGAACATTACAAGAAACTATCTCTTCTTTTATCATGTTTGTCTTGAATCTGCCTTAACTTATTTGTACTTGTTTTCCTGTCAACTCCAGGTGGCGAAAAAGAAAATGATGCTCACCCACCTGGTGGTGCGGCCTGGCCTCGGCTCCAAGACAGGATCTATGTCTAAGCAGGAACTCGATGACATCCTCAAGTTTGGAACTGAAGAGCTGTTTAAGGATGAACTTGGCGAAGGTGAGTCAGCTTCTAACTGCTGTCACTCCCACCTCATTCAATATCTAGTTTTATAAATGCTCACTCGTTTGCTTTTGTGTTGATCTGCATTTTGCAAGTTACAATTTTCCATTCATTTCCTTAATTCTATCATCCAGAGAAAAGAAACAACAGAAAAAAGAGTGAACATCAAAAATATAGTATGTATGGAGAACTGGCTATGGAATGCGTGGTCAGATTCATGTTTATTCTTTATTTTTTTATCAGGAGCTGTCAGGCGTTAAACCTGACAGAGGTCACATGGAGTAACATCTGTTTCTGCTTCCTTTGTATTTGACCTATCCTGCTGCCAGGAGACAACAAGGAGGACGACAGCAGTGTGATACACTACGATGACCGTGCAATTGACCGGTTGCTAGACAGGAACCAGGATGCTACAGATGACACCGAGCTCCAGAGCATGAACGAATACCTCAGCTCCTTTAAAGTGGCGCAGTATGTGGTCAAAGACGAGGACGACGAGGTACATGCATAGTTTTGAAGTGTGCATCCAAACAGATAGGATGTAACTTGGTTATGAGACAAAGAAATGTTTTGTACACATTGTGGGTTGTAGAAGTTGAAATAGTCTTACATTGAGTTTAAATCTGTAACGTTGCATCTTCAGATATTTCTATTCTGAAATGAATGTTCAGACAATTAATGATTCCTCACTACTGACTCGTCCCACTTTTAGACTAGAATGTTAGATCCCATGAGATCTAACATCATTGCTGAATCTTTGTAGACTATATTTTCATATCCATGTGTCATATGAATCCTTTTCTTGCCGTCTCTCAGGAGGAGGAAGTGGAAAGGGAAGTGATCAAGCAGGAGGAAAGTGTTGACCCAGACTACTGGGAGAAGTTGCTTCGCCACCACTATGAGCAGCAGCAAGAAGATTTGGCCCGAAATCTGGGCAAAGGCAAAAGGACCCGTAAGCCAGTCAACTACAATGACGGTTCCCAGGAGGACCGAGGTATAAGACAGGGTACAGAACAATACATAATGCATCTTCTTCTATGTGTGCTATGCCTGTGTTGTTGGTGGATTTGTGTTTGTATGGTGTTAGTGTTGCATAGTTTGAGCGAAAATGATGCATGCCATACAGTTACAGTGTTGTGTTGTTTTGCAGCATGCCTAGTAATGTGTTTGCTTTGTTGTGTGTTGGGGGAAATATATCTTAGATTTCAGGGCCCAGAATATAAATAAATAATTCCTAGATCACTTTAAAGTATGAATTAAACCCCCAGTATTATCACGTTTGAAGCTTTGTCACCTCCTGCTGGTTGACAGTCTGGCTGCTAGTGACTTTAAGCAGTTTTATTAACAAATTAGAGTTTGAATGTCCCTTTATCTTGTCTGTGGATGTGAATGTGTCTTTTCTATCAATATTATTTTATTATCTTTATTACCTTACCTTTTACAAAATGTTTCTGTGAATGTTCTCTTTAGATTGGCAGGAGGATCAGTCTGACAACCAGTCAGATTACTCAGTGGCTTCAGAGGAGGGTGATGAGGACTTTGATGAGCGGAGTGAAGGTAAGACTTGTTTGGAGCCCCGCTGTTTGAGCGCTTGTGCCATGTTAGGAGAATGGGTTTTGTACTCAAAAGCATTTTTATTTGTAGAGTATTGTCCTTTCTTTGGAGTTGTCCATAAAAGTGGATTTGATCCATAAGAAGTTTGGAACGTGGAGGTACCATTTCCTGATGATACTCAAAGATGTTACAATAAATGATCTTAGTCTCAGAGCCCCAGTTTGTCATCCACTAATATGCTTCAAACCACCCCAGCAGATGCACATTAAGATGACAGCTATGATATCTGCATCGTCAACTTCTACAAACCGTCAGGGAAGCTTTGCTGTTGCATCATCTGCTCAGAGCATAGAAAAGAAATTAAAGAAAAGAGAAGAAAAGAAATGGAAGAAAAGAAAAAGGGAAAATCTTAATGAACAGTTTGTTTACCTGAACTGTTTGTGTTCAAAGTCACTGACTTCAGTTTGAATCTCACAGCAAATTGAATTTAAATAAGCACTTTGTGGTTTTCAATTTTTTTTCACTTTTGTATTATACAATTTTAATTCATTTCATTTCAAAGGAACACTGTTTCCGTTATGTGTTTCATGTTGAAGTGGAATCAGTTGCACATGTTTCATATCGATTGTATTGTTTTGTTCCATTGCAATATGACTCTATTGTCATAATTAAATTAAGTGAAAGTTGTCATAACGCTGCTTTCAGTTTTAAGTGCTCTGAAAGCAATTTGCTTCAAGAAGAAGCGTTTAATGTAGAAGTGCCTAGAGCTTGTGAGAAAGCAGCTTCAGCTGGATCTGAGTGTCCCATCATGAGCCGTAAGTGGGAAACCTTCATAGAGCAACTGTAGGACCCTAAGACTTTACAGAGCACACATGATCACACATTGAATTTCATCTTTAATTAAAGTTTCATGGCTTTAGTGAACAGTTTGCATCCTTGAATGAGCACTGACCTTCAGAACGACTAACTGCTTTTACTTTCTCTCAGCTAATGCTCGCAGACCAAATCGTAAAGGGCTGAGGAATGACAGAGACAAACCTCTGCCTCCGCTTTTGGCCAGGGTGGGCGGAAACATCGAGGTGAGTCAGATGCAAAGCTCACAATTATCTGGACTCCAAAATAAGAGGAAAATTATCGTTTTAAACAGAAAAACAATTACCATAGACTTACTATCCCTTTTCCTTTGTTGTCACATTACCTTTTCTGTTTATGCAGTACTGAACAGATTGTATTTGGACAACTCAACCTTCACTCTCTTTCAGGTTTTGGGCTTCAATGCTCGACAGAGGAAGGCTTTCCTGAATGCAGTGATGCGTTATGGGATGCCTCCCCAGGATGCTTTTACCAACCAATGGCTTGTCAGGGACCTGCGAGGAAAGTCTGAGAAAGAATTCAAGTGAGTCTCAATCCAAAAGCTAAATTACAATACAAATGAATGTAAAGCGATTATTCAACTTTGTTCTCTTAATTATTTTGCTGCTTTACATTTATTTACATACATATTCCCAGGGCTTATGTGTCACTCTTCATGCGTCACCTTTGTGAGCCGGGTGCTGATGGAGCTGAAACCTTCGCTGATGGTGTCCCTCGTGAAGGGTTGTCACGGCAACATGTGCTTACCCGTATTGGTGTGATGTCACTTATCAGGAAAAAGGTACGTTGTTGTCAACAGAAAGAAAATAATATAGAGAAGTAGAACAAATTGTGTCACCAGGTGTGTAACCAGTGTGTATTCCTGTTCTATGTGTGACAGGTGCAAGAGTTTGAGCATGTGAACGGTCAGTGGTCTATGCCCTGGATGGCCGAGCTGGAGGAGAACAAAAGGGCGGCAGCTTTGGCCGCAGGGGAAGATCCCAAAACTCCTTCTAGTGGGACTCCTGCAGACACACAACCCAACACTCCTGTCCCAGGTACACGCTCGCACACACATACACCCGAGTGCATGGGAGAGGGAAAAGAAAGATCAAAATTCCATATGAATTATCAAACTTTTACCCTGAAAAATCAATAGAAACCTACTGATTATTCCTATGAACATTTTTTGTAGGCACAGCTTGAATGCAGAGTGTTCATGCGTTGTTTTCATTTTGTCTGTCTCCTAAATGTGTTTTCTGTTTTCCCAGAAGATTTGTCTAAATTAGAGGACAAGGACTTGGAGCTGAAGAAGGAAGCAGATGAGGGCAAAGGAGCCAAAAAGGCTGATGACCCAGAGGTTAATTCTGCTATTTCAATATTCAATTCCTTTTGTTTTGTAAAATCCCAAGCACTTGTACTTCTTGATTTTGTAATAAGATTTTTCAAATTATAACTCAATTACCTCTTCCCTAGATTATTGAAATCCCAGATGAGCCTGAAAAATCCCCTGCCCCTGACAATAAAGGAGAAGTAGAGAAAGAGAAGGATGAGAAAGAGAAAGAGAAAGAGGTGTCTGTTGGAGAAGACAGCAGCAAGGAGAAAGAGGTCGAAGACACTAGTAAGGACAAAGAAGAGAAGGACAAGGAGGAGAAGGAAACTCCTGCTGAGGTCAAGGGTGAAGGCAAGACTGATGCAGAAGAGGACAAGACTAAAAGTGAGCCAATGTTGCCAAAGAGCTTTCATTGATGCTCTCACCTCACATTTACACTTTGATTCACTGTGATTCTACCTGTGTGTCTCTTGCTTTAGCTGAGGAGAGCAAAGATGAAAAGATGGACACTTCTTCCCCTAAAGACGAGAAGAAAGGTGCGTACATAGAGCACACACATACATTCTCATTGCCTGCGTATTATGTCATCTGATATTTTTTGTGTACACACACAAAGTAAACATGAGGAAATAAGATTTACACAATTCAAGGCTACATGTGTCCTCATAATGAGACGGGTGTTGTGTCGGTTCTCTTTCCTCAGAGCAAAAAGATGAGAAGGATGGAGTAAAAACAGAGGAGTCTGGCAAACTGCAGAATGGAGAGAACGCCAAAGAGGGAGGAGCAGCTGCACCAGTGAATGTGGGGGAGGAGAAGAAGAAGGCCACCAAGCAGAGGTTTATGTTCAACATAGCAGATGGAGGATTCACAGGTAGAGAAAACACACAAACACACACACCATCCCTTTGTTTTCCTCTTTCCTTTGTCCTTTTTAATCGTAATGATCTCCTTTCCAGAGCTTCACTCTTTGTGGCAAAATGAAGAGAGAGCAGCCACTGTCACCAAAAAGACCTTTGAGATCTGGCACCGTCGCCACGACTACTGGCTGCTGGCTGGCATCATACAGTATCCTTTCAGATGATCACATCTTCCACATGCACAAATGTAATAGATCAATAATAAGTTGATGCAGTCACTCGTTGTTTCAAGGGCAAATGTCCCAGCGGAGATTACGAGTAGAACCAAACTGGATGTTGTGAAGTTGTCTCAATCTTTATATGATAATGACCCTGGTGAAATTGGTTATAACCCTTAATTCCATTGTGTCTCAGACATGGTTATGCACGCTGGCAAGATGTACAGAATGATGTGAGGTTTGCCATCCTCAACGAGCCCTTCAAAGGGGAGATGAGCAGAGGGAACTTTCTGGAGATCAAAAACAAATTCCTGGCCCGCCGGTTCAAGGTGACTTTGCAGTCACTCCTCTCCTATTTATTTGTGGGTGTTTGTGTGTCTTTTTCTCTAAGTGTCTCATCGGGTGATTGTTTCTCTGCACAGTTATTGGAGCAGGCTTTGGTGATCGAGGAGCAGCTGCGTCGGGCAGCATACCTGAACATGACCGAGGACCCGGCTCATCCCTCCATGGCCCTAAACACACGTTTTAGTGAGGTGGAGTGTTTGGCCGAGTCCCACCAGCACCTCAGCAAGGAATCCATGTCTGGAAACAAGCCTGCCAACGCAGTACTGCATAAAGGTGAAAACGAATAAATAACAGTGTACCTGCCTTGCTGATAAGTTGACATCCATATCAGACGTGTCACTCCCAGCCTGGTGGTGTTTATGTTTGTCATGGTCTCTTCTGGTGAAACAGGATGCACAGAAACAATCGGCACCATTATGTCTTTAGTTTTCCATTTTTGCATTGTAAATGTAAACATGATAGTTTCCTGTGCGTCCATCACACAGGTGAGGATTAATGATGGAAATTTCAAGTGTTGAATGCTTTTCTGCCCAGAACTAAATTTGAATTAGATTAATTCAGACTTTACATAGTTGTTGCTGTACTTCATTTTGGTCTCATCACAGTGTTGCTCATGCTCTCGTTCCGTCTTGTTCTTCAGTCCTCAAACAGCTGGAGGAACTGCTGAGCGACATGAAGGCTGATGTGACACGTCTTCCGGCAACCATCGCCAGGATACCCCCCGTAGCCGTGCGCCTGCAAATGTCCGAGAGGAACATCCTGAGCCGACTGGCTAGCCGAGGCCCCGAGGTCGCAGTGCAGAACCAGTCGCAGACCTCACAGCAGATGCAGGTGCCCCGCTGACCCATCCCCTCATTTTACAGGTGTGTCTGATTACTGACTGAGAAGTGTCGCCCTCACCTCACCACCATGTAGCAGATGTTCAACCCCTCATCCACATGTACAGCATAAGGTTAGTTGTCGCTCCACACCCCACACGTCACCCCTGGACTCGAGCATCAGCTGTGCTGCTGGACTTTACTTTTGACAAAACTGGAACTGTTGACATTGGATGTGACTGAATGGAACAATCGCCTCCAGACTAGAAACAGGTCCACTGGGAAAATCCCGTTAACTTCTCTAACCCTGAGCACTGAGAACTGTCCTGTTCTGTCCTTACAGCAGGGCCAAATGTGTGTGTGTGCGTGTGCGTGTGTGTGTGCGTGTGTGTGTGTATGTAGCTGTATGTACCTTTTAAGTTGAAAAAGTTTGACGGGAGTAGAGACGCATGTTTGGAGTATACTGGTGCTCTGGAGTCATTTTTGGATCATCAATTATTTCAAGGGAGTCATTTTTATGTTGGAATCATGACATTTTTGTAAGTCATTCAGCTCTAATGTCCTCACCCTGTCACCTGTGTGTTTCTTAAGAGTGTGTTGTGGGCGGGGTCTCTGCGTGTGCGCGTGTGTGTGCGCTTCCATTACATGTGTCTGAAATGGGGGCATACTCATGTGCGTCTCTACTGCAGACGGCCCTTCACACTGAGCTTCGTGCTTCAGCAGAGAGACTCTTATACACGACCTGATAAAGACACTTGACTTGTCCATCAGTGAAGTGTTACCTCTGCATCCTCGTCCTCCATCCGAACCCTCCCTGTCACGCCAGGTGACATCAGATCTCCCCCGCTCACACCCTAACCAGCACCTTGACATTCCGAACGTCTCTGTACAAAGGCACCACCTCTTTGCTCCAGCTAAGGACATGCAATAGCTCCACTTTGGTAGGTACACGGAATGATAACATTAATGATCAAGAACGATGGCAATCTTAAGTTAATTTAATTTCTTACTGTCTATGGTTATTTTTGTTTTACATTATTGAATATTATTCTAATGGTTATACTTTGTTTTTATTGTTGCTGTTTGTTTTTATGGACTACAATAAAAAGGTCAACACTTTGTTTTGCTTTTGGATCTTTTTCTTAAGAAACTGATTTTTGTGTTTAGGGGCAAAGTGTGTGTATTTCAGCCAGTGCAGGGTGAATGTAGAGCTGATATGTTTGAGAGTAAAAATAATCCAATAATGACATGTTGGTCCTTTTACAACACCAGACAGACACTTTCGCCTAAATCCCTAAGTTTGTCCATTAAATGCTGACATATACAGATTTCTTTTTATGTTTTTGTTTTCATGTCTGTTTTGAAACTTAAGCTAAGCTTTTAGAGTCAAAAGTATGCCATGCAAAAAGCGCATAGCAGACTTAGCATGCAGGTTTGGAGACATGAGGCGGAATTTACATACAAACAAATTGAGAGCTGGAAAAGGAAAAGAAGAAGCTTTGCTTATGGAAGAGCCGGGCCGGGACAGGAACAGGCAGATTTCCTCCTATAGATAGGTGGGTAATTACCAAAATTGGATCAAATTACAGGGTGGGAGACCAGGCAGGGCTCGTAATGAAGCCTGATATCTTATCACAAGAGAAATGGAGGCCAAACACGACTGGGAGAAAGTGAGGAAGACGAGTAACGGGAAAAGGCCTTCAACTGCAAGCAAAACCTGCGTTCAGGACTACATGAGGTGATTTTGAGTCACAGTAACTCTTCAGTACCTTACAGACTGGATTCAACTCATCTGGATCAGACTGCCAGAGACCCGACTTACTCCCATGCCATGTCTTGTGGGTATGTTTCTTGTATTTGTCTCATGTGTTTGATAAATATAACTACACATTCATTTCAATGACGAGTACTTTTATTATTTAACTGTGTAGACAGAGGAGGAAGTGCATCTAAAGTCTGTTGGAGTTGCAACACTCAAAAGCATGAACAAATTGGGGAAATCATCTTTGTCATGTTGTGGGAAAATGGCAGAATGGCCTTGCGTCACAGTTGTGTTAGAAGTGCAGTCAGAGAGATGAAGCTCTGAAGTGCGAGAAGGAAGAAAAGCAGCCTCTCGGTGTTCAGCATGCCGATCTGTGAGCACAATAATGCACGATGCAATAGCTGGCGTTAACCACGACTGAGCCAGATAGACACCTGCTGTGCTGTGTGTCTGTGCGTGGGTGTGTGTGTGTGGAGGGAGGGACAGACAGAGGGAACGGGAAATATGTAATGTTCCTCTGTATTGCCTTGTTAAAGTGTCGATTGAAAATGCTCTATATACAAACAACGGGATGGAATCTCTTATTTTATTATGACATAACTGTGTAATCAGATTATATCTCCGTCATGTTATTTGCAATTCAAATATGTGCAGGTGTTTGTATGGCATTACGTGGAAACGTTCAAGCCCTCTCAGTAACACACGCACACACACACGCACACACACACACACACACACACACACACACACCCCCCCACCCCCTAAAGCTGCTTATTATTGTTGCATTTACTGCCTAACTTGCAAGTGAGAAGCAGCCACACACACACATACACACAGCATAGAGGGGGAAGGTTTTACAGCAAATAAGGAAGTGAACTGTGACTCTGACCTATGCCGATACTCTCTCACACACACACACACACACACACACACACACCTGGAAGTAGAGCGCAAACAGATATCAGAAGGGGAGTACAGCAGCCAGGTGGGCAGAGAGGAAAAGCTACAAAAAGAGAAACAAATGTGGCTTGGTGAGAAGCTACAACATGAGATTCTCCAGATGATTTTCACGTTTTTGTTCCTGACACCAACCTGGAATTGCTGGGAAGGTTTTTATAGCCTCTGCAGTTCCTTTGCAGTTTGAATAGAAACTTCAGAGATGGAGCGCCAGACAGCAGCTTTCCACCATTTATTGAATCATTCTGTTCTTTGATATGAGGACTATTGGTTGTGGTTCTCTTTAACAAAACAAAAAGAAAAAAAAGTTCTGTCTGTTGGAGGAATTCCGGCCTGTCAGCTATTTTTGTTCCCCTGCGTGTTGCTTTCACTGTTTTGTGAAAGGAGCCGCAAAAAGGAAGGAAGGAGAGAGCGCGAGAGAGAGAGAGAAAGACAGACAGAGAGGAGGAGAGAGAGAGACAGACGCACACGGGCGCATATACAGTCAGTCGCTCTGAGGCCCAGCCGAGGACAGTAAGTGTCTACATGCACTCCTGTTGGGAAAGAGGGGATTGGGTGGAGGAGAGGCGGGTAGTTTGAGTGTGAATGTGGTGTGTGGAGGGATATACTGGCGAGTTTGGATGGATGGAGGAGATCGTGAGGGTGTGTGTGCGTGTTTGTTGTGTTGCTTTTAAATGCCATTTGAGGGGGTGGGTGTGTGTGTGTGTGTGTGTGTGTGTGTGTATGGGGGGGGGGCAGCAGAGTTAGTCTTAGTCGTTCATTCAGTCACATTGTCTATTTACGACAGTGTTTGACACATGAGGGCTGTTTGCTTACGCTTTGATTCTGCACACAAGCAGGTACGAGTACGAGTGCTCTCTTTGCTCTCAGAAGAAGTGAAGAAGCATCATGGTTCGGTGAGTCCAGTCCCCTCTGGACACTTTTAAAGCTCTATTTCTGTTCACGTTGCTCAAATGTGTTTTTTTTTGGTGTGCAAGCCGTAATGTCAACTTCTCTGTTTCCATTCCTTCTTTTTCTTTACCCAGCTGTTGTGTCTTCTCTTCCTCTATCATGTGACTGGAGATGATGCACTCACTGTTTGCATGCAGACAACACTGTTTTAGTCTTTTCTTATATCTTATAGTCTTATCAGGTTCTCCACCAAACCTCTGAGTTGAGCGGATGGTTTGGTTTCTAACTGTGTCAGTTCAGCGACATTATTTAAATACGGTTCTGCTATGACAGCCTGCAGTAAAATAAAGGGG
The DNA here is from genome assembly GCF_046128005.1 of Genypterus blacodes. NCBI lineage: Eukaryota > Metazoa > Chordata > Actinopteri > Ophidiiformes > Ophidiidae > Genypterus > Genypterus blacodes. The sequence continues at coordinate 335,284 of NW_027466875.1, forward strand.
AAATGTGTAGTCTGTCTGTCAGTCAAGATGCAACATTTCTGCTAGAATAAGTTCAAAAGGAAATTGAAATATTTCTTTAAAAAGGTCGTGAGGAAGTGGCTATAGTTGATAACTTTTTAATTTTATATATTGACTCTTGGTGATTCATTCCAAAATCTTTACAATACTTTTATACAATTTGTTTATTTTGTGAGGATTGTTGATCCTTTAATATTATTTCTGTTCTGATAAATTATTTCTACAGACTATATGTCAATAATTCAATATCATCACTTACCGTCTCTTCTTATGTTTTGAATGTAAAAAAAGATAATATTGAGATTATTGTTACTCTCATTTGTCAGAGTGTGAGATCTAATGAAAATGAATTCAGAAAATAGAAGGATGTTGCCGCAAAGCACCAGAAATCATTTGATTCCATGAGAGGAAGACCATTTTAACTTTAATAGGGAGATGAGGCTGCGATACTGATCACTGTATTCCTTTAGTTCACCCCAAGTGCATATCAATGTTTGAATTCCGTTGTGGAGACAAACTGCAGTGAACCTGATCAAGCTAAACAAAATTCTGTTTTCTCTTGTATTCTGTCTCCAAAATTGTTGTCGTTGTGCCCCAAAGTATTCAGTCTTGTGAGAAATAAAAATAATGCTCTTTAGATGTCGGTCCAAATAGAGTTGTATGGCTTCTACTGTATATGTTCATGTTGTATTCCTACATGTGTGTTGCTGCAGGTGGTTCCACAGAGACATCACAGGCGTGGAAGCCGAGGCCATGCTGAAGTCTCGAGGCATTCATGGCAGCTTCCTCGCTCGACCCAGCAAGAAGAACGTAGGAGATTTCTCTCTCTCCGTCAGGTACTCACTTACATCTTGCTTCATCGCAGCCTACAAGAAAGTTCATGCCACAGCAGGAAAAAAATACATTTCTGTTATTGTGCATTGCTTCTTCTTCCACATTGATCCGTCACCAAATGCCTTCACAATGATATCAGATCTGACAGATTCTCATTACGCAAGCTGAACAAAACCATTCTCTGCTTAGCTGCCAGAGGTTTTCCATTGCATGATAAATCTTGCGCTAATATTTGTGTTATTTCTCTGTACAGTGACGCACGTGGTGCTGTATTAATGGTGGACTTATCACCATTTGAGTTGAATTAGTTGTTTTGCGTAAAAATACAAAAGACTGCATTCAACATCAAGTTCAATGTTGGTTAGCAATAAACAGATTAAGTTGTGTTGATTTAATCCACATTTTCTGAGTCATGAATTTGTTAAATTATACCGATAATTTGATTATTATATGTTATATTATTATAATTTATAAGATCACTACAAAAAGAGAAATATAGTTCAAACAATAATGTGTGAGACGATTCACGGCAAGTTCATCCTAAAACCTCGACTCATAGGTCTGACGTTAAGCTGATGTGGAAGGTTTGTATGTAAGTATGGGAATATTGGAGATTGTGTTAATGATCAGTGTACAAACGTGTAAAGCTGTAAAACGGAAAAGCTGAAAATTGTATTAACGAGTATTATGCCCTCGTAGTACTTTATATTTCTTTGATGATTCCATCCGTCTCACATATTCTACATTTCGGAGGACTTTTGATGGTGCTCGTGTTCCTTTTCACGTTCTGGGGTTTTAAATGAAGGTTATTGGTATTATATTGTATTTTGCATCTGGTCATCACTATATTTCTGACCTAGTATGTGTCGTGCATAGAAACACACAGATTTGTACTGTTTAGCTGCTGAATCTCAAGTGACTGTGAATGTCAAATCAAAATGTAGGTGTCTGATTTGGTGCCCTGACTGTTTTACGTAGAATCAGTGAAAGGATGGATACATTTTGCTGTTGTGAAGCTCAAAATCTCCCTAAAAAACGTGGTCAAATCACTGGGAATACTTCTGCCATTACTAACTTTCTATTCTCTGGTCAGGGTGGGCGAGCTGGTGACCCACATCCGTATCCAAAACACAGGCGACTTCTATGACCTGTATGGAGGAGAGAAGTTTGCCACGCTGACAGAGCTGGTGGAGTATTACACAGCGGAGCAGGGCATCCTGCAGGACAAGGACGGCACCGTGATCGAGCTCAAATACCCCCTGAACAGCTCCGACCCCACCACAGAGAGGTTTGTGAGACACTCAAGTTTGGCTTTAACCCCAAGCAGGTTTACGTAACCCACGCTCACTGGTTTCTCTGCTCTCTTCGCCTACACGCTTGGGGTTAATAGCGTAAAAGTGTTGGTTCTGTGGTATAAAGCAGACCTGGGGATGAAAGGTGGAAGTTATAGATCTAATATTCTGCAGGATCTTAATATTTTCTATTTTAGTTTGCTTTTCCCTGACAAACATTTAAGCAATTGGGACGCAATGTAATGTCATCTCCTGTCACTCAAGAGTGTGACTCAGTAAAAACAAACACCCACAACCCAGACAGACAGCAGCTGCATGTTTCAGTCCCACAGCTGGTAGTGCTCATGTGAAAATGTAGATGTTAGCATTTATGTAAAAAGGCACCTTTTCTACACAAGTGAAGCTCATACGCCACCAAACTGCTGATTTACTCACTCTGTTCATTTACAAAGTGAATCTCTCAGTATTTTGTCCTCATCTGCTCTCTATGAACTTTGATCCATTGACATTTCTGTTGGAGGTGATGTTTGGTGTAGGAGGGTAAAGTACGTCTGACTGTAGTTGTTCTCCCTGTTGTCTCTGGTGATCTGGAAACACTGCACAACAGTTGCCTGCTTAATGTAGGTTAATGTCAACTACTTACCAAAGAGATAAATGCTATGCTATGTTCCACTTCATTTATGAGTCAAATATGAGGACATCACTCTCTACCGTGTGTGTGTGTGTGTATGTGTGTGAGACTGTACTTTACCCATGCTTGGAGCTCAACCCTCTGCCCCCCCCCCCCACCCCCCCCGTCCTTGTGTCTCTGTCAGTTGTCTAACTTCCCTTTCTTGCTGCGGTTGGAAACTTTAAGTTTTGACACTTTTGAAAGCAATGGCCAGACCCGACTCATCTTCCTCTATTGCACACTCTCATCATGTTCTTTCTCACTCGCTATCTTCCTCATCTCGCTTAATCTCTCTGTGCACACAAGCATGAACACAGACATTACAAGTGTTCTGCACTCTTTCTCCATTTCTGTGATCGCTTCTCGCTCACATCTTCTCAATAAAAATGATAAACCTGGTGTTAGGCCTTCATCTCTGCATGATATAAACTCCCTGTTTCAGGATTATGCATGCAACTAACAAACCTGACAACTGTGTAAGTCTAAAAAGTGCAGTATTTCATCTTTTGTCTTGTCCTTCTTCACTTCTAGGACACCTTAACAGTGCTTATAGTTAGGATATGCTTTCATGATGTGCATTTGAAGCTGTCAGAGCTGTAATACATTCCTCTGCAAAGTCGGTTCTTCAGCTTCTGCAATATTGCATTAACAGTAACAAGTAATTCTCTAACCGTGCTGCAACACAGAAGAATCACTTGGAAACCTATTTGATTTTCTGTAAAAGCATCTGTTCAGAATGTTCAAACCGCACGCTTACCTACTTATTCAACTACAAGAAGGAGCGTTTAAGCAGTCGCTGTGTGTGTGTGTGTGTGTGTGTGTGTGTGTGTGTGTGTGTGTGTGTGTGTGTGTGTGTGTGTGTGTGGTGTGTTTGTAACTTATCAGAGGGGGGCAGGCTATAAATACTTTGTCCTCTTCAGCCACCAAATCTGTCATCAGAAATTTTCCGACCGCAAAGCAGGAAGTTTAGAAGAAGAAATCGAGAACTGTGCCTAAAATTAAGTCACAACCCAGCCCAAGTGAGTGTACATTCACTCATTTACACTCACAGAAATCACAATGTAGTGGAGACCATAAATAAATCAAGCTGTAGTTGAAACTTGCCTGTGTAGCTCAAAACAGACCCTATTAGATGCATGTTACGTAAAGTTCAGTTATAGATTTATAAAGGGGAAATGCATGGACACTAAACTGTCTCACCACAGTTGGTCTCATTTACCGCTGACTACATCCGTACTCACATTAATACTGACATACTGTAGGTGTATATGAGGTATGATGTCTGAGGTCTAACAGCTTTGTGTTGTCTGCCTGCACAAAAGCGAGGCACCAAATGGGCCTGAAATTCAGCTCGGGGTCCTAAATAGCTTTTAAACGTTATTGTAGCTCTATGTAAACGCTCGCTGTGTCTTTCTCACCCAGGTGGTATCACGGTCACCTGTCCGGGCCGAACGCAGAGAAGCTGCTGGCTGGGAGACCTGAGCCCGGGACCTTCCTGGTGAGAGAGTCCCTGTCCAAACCGGGTGACTTTGTCCTTTCCACCCTGATTGATGATAAGAGAACAGACGGAATGAGGGTCTCCCACATCAAGATCATATGCCAGGTGCGTGTCGCTCTCTTTCCCTCGTGTGCGAACGAGCGTGTGTGTGACTGACTGTGAGTGTGTGCTATCCCTTGCGCAACAGTGCCCGGAACGATCCATCCCCATCCTACAGAACACTGAGGGGCATTCCATTTAGGGTCTAGTTTCTCCAAACTTATGCAATAGTGGAATGCATCTTTCACCTCTGCGCTTTGGCCACAGATGAGTTTGTGCTGCAGATATGTTTCCTACGATTTGTTAGATACAACCGAAATGTCCAGCATTTAATTGAATGAAAGTGTTTGTGTGCGTGTGTATACATTGTGGCACATTGGAACTAATGCGAGAGAAGTGGAGCACAGCAACAGTTCACTGTCATTTCTTAACCTCATTTTCATAGTCTGTGTCCCTATACAAGGGCTTTGTATCATGTTATTTTTAGCTGCGGTTCACCTCGTGGAAACACTGGTGCGTCCACTCAGCTCAGTGAAACAGAAGGCACAGTTTGTCTTCACAGCAGAGGGACGTTACAAGATCCCACAAGATCACCACATAGGTCACAACATGCTGCTTAGGCTCTTCACATCTGAATAACATCCAGCCAATGGACACAATCATTAATTCTTCTTTAATAGACTTCATTTTTAATTAAAGTGGATAATATTCTATGTGGTAGATCACCTGCCAGCTGCAACGTAGATTTCAAACTTTAAAAACAAATGTAATTGCAGTTTGTTCTCAGTTTGAGCTGTTAGTCGTCGGCTTTCAGTTGTCAGTTGTGTGTGCGTGTGTGCATGTTCAGGAAGATGGCCTGTGTGTGTGTGTGTGTGTGTGTTCAAAATAGCCAGTTTATCATATTGTATGATCTGTATGTGTGTGTGACCAGTCTAACACGTGTGTGTGTGTGTGTGTGTGTGTGTGTGTGTGTGTGTGTGTGTGTGTTGTGTGTTGTGTGTTGTGTGTTTAGAATGACAGATACACAGTGGGCGGCTCAGACATGTTCGACACACTCACAGACTTGGTGGATAACTACAAACGTAAAGGCATTGAGGAGGTTTCTGGGAGCTGGGTTCATCTCAAACAGGTGAACTGCTGCTAACACAAAACTAACCGTTACTATTCAATGTGTCTATTTTGATTTATTTTTTAATTTTTGTTATATTTTCATTGATTTAATTCAATACTTGTTTATGTATTTGAGAGACAAGAGGGAGAAATTTCAAAGCCCAATTAATTTTAATTTTAACTATCAAATCAAGTCAAATTACAGCTTATTTAACATTTTAATTTGATATTGCCATTTAAGACATAAACCAGTAAATGGACATTTTGCTCATGTGTGGAATCTGTGAGTTAAACATCTGCTTATACCATAAATTTAGACTATAAATTCTGAGAGTGTTTGTAAAGCAGAAGCTGATCTCTGTGCCCTGGCAGCCTTATTACTCCACCAGAGTGAACGCTGCAGATATCGACAACAGAGTGAAAATTCTGGACCAGGAGAAGGAGGGTGAAGGGGAGAAGAGCAAGGCGGGCTTCTGGGAGGAGTTTGATGTAAGATTTGGTTCTCAACATTCTCACAAAGTGAAGAAAAAGAATTGGTAGACTGAATAAACCTTTGACAGATGTTCTTCCTTTCTGTAGATTAGATAGTATGACTTTGGGCATTATACTGTCATCTGGTGGTGGTGCATTGTTACAGCGCTCTCTCTGTATTATAGTCTTTTTCTTGTTGTAGAAATATCCCTTTAGGTGGTTTGTCACTTATCTCTTTACCTCTCATTGATTCTCTTTCTCTCTCTCTTTCTGTCTCTAGGCTCTTCAAAAGTTGGAGGCAAAGTCGAAGAAGGGCAGGGAGGAGGGACAGAGGCCAGAAAACAAGAGCAAAAACAGATACAAGAACATTCTCCCCTGTGAGTTTAGACATTAAGACATTAAGCAAAGGATGAGCTGTGAAAACATGGATCACTGTCTTCTCATTTCAACCGTACTGATGTTCTCCTCTCTTCTCTTCCTCCATGTTCTCACTCCATACACTTGTGTTCTATCATAAGTCAATGACACCAGGGTCAGGCTGCAGAATGCTGATCCCAATGTTGTTGGTTCAGATTACATCAATGGCAACCACGTGAGAGTAAGTCTCCTGAAGTCCCTGGCTGCTGGAAATGAAATACATTTAATAAGTGCTTTAATCATACACATCGTTAATACATCTCTCTGGATGTTGTTGAATAGGTGGTGATTGTGTTTTTGAAGTGCATTCATGGGTTTGATGTCTGTTTGCTGTTTGCAGAACATATTGTTTGAGCCAAGAGATCGTAAATCTTACATCGCCACCCAGGGGTGTCTAGCAACAACTGTCAACGACTTCTGGCAAATGGTATGGCAGGAGAACACGCGGGTGATCGTCATGACAACAAGAGAGGTGGAGAAGGGCCGGGTGAGTTTCAAAAGAGAAACCATTTGGACCTCTGCAGCCATGTAACTGTGTCTGAGTGTCTGGATGGCTTTGTGTGTAGAAACACGTGTGCAAGCGTCCCTGTCGTCAAACACCTTCCATCACTGTCGCATTGCTTTGATTATAGGACAATAAATTACTGCGGTTTCCTGTCGTTCTGAAGCTTAATCTGGATAAGGCAGCAAGAATCTTAACCAACAACAGATACTGAAAACCTTTGCCTTTGTATCAATACACAAGCTTAAAGTATCAGAGTTCACATTAAGATTCAGCCTCTGGTGTGTGAAGCTCTGACTTGCCTTAGCCACATTATACATTTCTGACTTGATGGTTGTTACTTTTTTCTTCTTCTTTTCAGAATAAATGTGTGCCATACTGGCCGTGCGAACAAACCAAAAACAAGAAGATGGGTTCATATGAGGTGACCCATGTTACAGAGAGAGAGGCTATTGATTATAAAGTCAGAGTGCTGGAGATCGCTCCTGTTGACCAGGTAACTGCCCAACACCAAACTCACACATACACACACACACACACACACACACACACACACACACACACACACACACACACACACACACACACACACACACACGTCAATCTCTGTCTCTGTCCAGCATAATGGGTTTGAAACAAAAGTCTTTTTTACTTTTAATTATTTTTACAGCCAAAAATGAGCAGAACAATTTGGCACTACCAGTACATGAGCTGGCCCGACCACGGTGTGCCCCAGGAGCCCGGAGGGGTCCTCAGCTTCCTCAGTGAAGTAAACACAAAGCAGGCTGAGTTTCCTGGTGGCTGGCCCATGATCATCCACTGCAGGTACTGGATGGGCTGATGAAGGCTTGAAGCCCTTGAGGGGCTGCTGTTTTAGGGGGGAGGGAGGGGGTCCTAAAGTCCAGAGAGTCTACAAGTTTTTCAAACCAGTGAAAAATTGGAGATTATGATGAAAATGTTCATATTCTCTGGATTAAGATTAGTAGAAGCAGAACAAAAGTTTAAGTCAACAGTTTATCCTTTTGGAATTTGCACTGCGCGATGTGAGGAGATTACATTTCCCTCATGTGTGTGTATCCTGGAATGTATGTTCACAAAACTGCACATTATTAGAAAAATGTCCGATTAAGTGACCAAATGTTTCTTAGAAAGGTCCGACTCTTTTCTAGTGGTAGTACAGTTTATTGTGTCCAGTTCTGGTTGAACGGCATCTCGTTGTTATTGTTGGGGAGTAATATATTCACCACAATTTCTACTGTGACTCTATCCAGCGCTGGGATCGGACGCACAGGGACTATTGTTGTGATTGACATGATCCTTGAGAACATCGAAACTCTTGGTAAGAATTAAAAAGAGGATAAATCACTCCTTCTCTTTATTGTGGTACATATATAGCACATGAATCAAATGTTAACACATCTTCCGCCCAATCTTCTCGATCTCCAGGTCAGGACTGTGATATCGACGTCCCCAAGTATATTCAGATGGTTCGGGAGCAGCGTTCTGGAATGGTTCAGACTGAGGCCCAGTACAAGTTCATCTACCTGGCTGTGTCTGAGCACATACAGGCCACCAAGGCCACAGAAAAGGCCTCCAAGGTGAGGCGGAGAGAGAGGAGACAGGAAAGCAACACCTCTTGCTAGGAAAATAAAGGCTTCAGGGTCGTCTGTCAACTGACCTTTGCACTTTTGACCGCTAACATGAACACTCCTAGTTTAATGCCAACAGACTGATTTGTTATCAGAGTGAACATTGAACCTGAGACAGAAAAATCAACCTTTGACTAAAGACAAAAGATTGAATCACTAGTATGTTGTCTGTCTGTGTTTGAATCTGTCCCTCTGTTCCCCAGGGGGCTGAGACAGAGTATGGAAATCTACGACTCAAGCACCCGCCAGCGAGCAGGAAAGTCTCAAAGTGAGTGAACGTGTGAGAGTTCATTTTGAAGTCTTTCATCCATAAAACATCATTTACTTCTAATTCTGTTCTAGTGGGTGATTTCATTCACCTGCATTGTTCTTGTTGAAAAACGGAACAGAAAGAAAATTTGCCTGTCAGTCACTTTATTCATGCAAACTCTAATACTGCTCACTGATCCTTGTGTTCCATCAGCCAAGTCTGTATGTAAAACATTCTCCATGTTCTCTGTGCATTGCGTGTATTAGGTTGGAAGTTAATTGGCCGATAAAAGGAGAAGAAACTAAATGAGATTACCATGTTTACATTTAACAGACGGCGGTGTAAACAGCATTTTCACATGGACACCCTACTTGGGCCCATGTGTCTGTCTTCATTCCTCTGCTGTCTGAATAATGGTTGTTTGTGTGACCTCTCAGCTAGGGGCACCATCAGTGTACATGCCAGGCAATGATGTCAGTAACCAATTAGGAAAAGATCAAACAACAAATTCTCAATGGACAAATTCACTCCCAAACCCTAAATGGACTTTGACCTAGTTGGAGCAGAGTGTGTGGATAGAAATCAAACACACCCCTGTGGAGCTGAAATGTGGATATGAAACATATTTTCTATGTGATTTGCATTAGTCTGGTCTTAGGTGCTTATATTCACTTCCAAAATGTGTGTGCTCAGTGTTTTCATAATTATTATAAGACATTGTGCAGATCTGAATCCTCTGGAAAAATCACAAATCTGTGTTTGCTTTCTCCCCAGAAACAAGGAGGACGTTTATGAGAATCTGTCCAAAGGAAAGAAAGACATGAAGAAGCCAAAGTCAGACAAGAAAAGTGGCTCAGTGAAGAAAAAATAAAAGTGAAAATGTTAATCATATTTATGCAGTCACTCTTTTGTTAAAGGATTTACCTTTCACCTGAAACTTTATACGTATTGAAATTTGAGATTTCAAAGATTTAAACATTCAGAAAAGAGACAAAACGACCTGTTTGGTGTTGTATAAAACAAAAATCATTGATTGACAACTTTGTTATAAAATAAAGGCAGAGCATGTGTGAGCAATTGTCGTGTGTTATTTTGCAGTTATTGGCATAAATCCTCCATCAGCGGCTTCTTAATTATATAACATGGGTGCACTTGTGTTCCTGCTCTCTGATTTGAGTAAAAAAAGAGTGAACGTTGTTGATGTTTTGGAAGAATGTTAATCAAAATGGTCTCCAGTGTATTAATATAAAAGACCATTGCATCACACTTCTTCTTGTGTTCACTTTCTTTCAAATCTTCTTTCTTTTTGTGCATTTAAGCACCAATTAAATTTCAAATCTGTACAACTCAGTGCCGGCGTAAATATATAGCAGCATAAGCAGCTTATGACGCCCGTCGTCACAATGCAAAGGCTCAGGTTCCCATCAACATACATTACCAACGTGAGATATTAAAGGAGATATTAAAATATGTAAATTAATCAAAGGTTAATAAGTTAAATGAGCAACTAAACACTCAGTGCTACATAGTAAAATAAACGTTAACAATACAGAAAGCTTACGACTCTCATAATAGTCAGGTGGCAATGATTTGCAGCATGTAAACAACTCCCCGGAGGTCATAAAGTTATAGGGAACTATCAACGTAGACTACATCCGTTTTCCAAAACAAAGGCAGTTTATTTAATCAAAGACTGGTTGACGTTTGTGTGTGTTTTGTGTGTGTTTCTCCCCTAAAACTTTCAGTCGTTGGGTCTGTCTCGCTGAGCGGTTGAGGGGTGTGGATGGAGCAGCGGAGGATAGCTGCCTGGAAATGTATTTCGAAATGAGAACATAGGTTATTTATATTTATCTATAAGCGAATTTGGGATCCAATTACTGGAAATGCTTCATTTTTTTATTAGAATGTGCATCTCAACATGAAATAGGCTAGTCATTTGCTTATTCAAAATTCACCCAAACTCGACCAATTCCTGCCTTTATTTTGAAAAACAGATGTGCATTCCTTGAATTAATGCCAGTCATATTAAAGCAGGGGCCGTAACGTTTAAAATAGGTGCGCACTCTATTTCTAAGAGGCTTGTGGATGAATGCTTTTTCGTGTGGTCCTATAGAAACACGCCTGTTCCCAGCCGGATTGAGTCACATCTCAACCGCACGCAGGGGAGGTTTGGACTGGAGATGCAACAGGAGATCCAGCGTCTTTGGTGGATCATTTCAGTTGCCATAAAAGACATCAAGCAAAATCTTTCACTCTTCCTGAGATTGTGCACCTAAACGCTGCGCGGATTTTCAGTTGCGAAAGTGAGACTTTACGCGAAATCCGACTTCGATTCCGTCTTCGTGTGGGGAAAGTTGCGTAAGTGAAATCGATATCAAACACGGCTGCAGCTGATCTGTGGGAATCGAGAGGGATTTTTTTTAGAAGGATAAAGAGGCGTAGGAAGAGTTTGGAGTTTCATATCGTCTGGGGTTTCACAAGGAACAATAGTCCGGCACTGAAAGAAACATGTCTAAGCCTAACTACTCCGGTGTTTACAATATGATCGAGCAGGAGAACATGGACGCTTACCTCGCGGCTTTAGGTAAGACTCTATCTTTCTGTCTTTAATATTTAATACTAAGTGATCTGTGCATCAGTGCCGGGATGTGAAGCCTTATTTGCTTCGCCACAGCTCGGTTATTGGTTGCACTTCCCTGCTGTTCCATTGTATGATAAACAGCTTTGATGTATATGATTATTGAGGCCATGCGGACCATATTCATCTGCAACACCACATTAGTGTTAATGGAAATTACGCCACACCGCAGGATTGTCCTCTATGTGAACCCAGACCCCCGCCCTCTCTCTCTCTGTCTCACACTGTTGCATTATTTTCCTCACCTCTTCTCCACTTTCTCTCTCTCTTTCTGTGTGTGCGTGTGTGTTAGATATCAATTTCGCCCTGAGGAAAATCGTGTGTCTGCTGAAGCCCTCCAAAGACATCAGCCATGATCCAGCTACAGGAGCCATGAAGGTCCGCACCCTCACCACCTTCAAGAACTTCCTCATGGATTTCACTATTGGGGAGGAATTCACTGAGGACCTGGGTCCAGTGGATGGTCGTATCTGCCAGGTGTGTGTGTGTGTGATACAGTGTGTGTGTCTGTCTCTCTCTCTCTCTCTGTGAGTGCGTGCTTGTTTAAGACTTGATGTAACTGTGATTTTCTGCTGCAGCTACCACCTGCTGTTTTAATCTTTGAGTACAATGGCTGGTGTGTGTGCGTGTGTGTGTATACTCTGGTGACCTCTTCTGCACCCCAAACCAAAACATACTGAAAATCTAAGGCCTAAAAACCAAATAGAGTGTTAAATTAAAAATGTTTCTAGCTGATTTTGCTTGGCACCATGCCTGGCGTCTCTCTGTGTGTGTGTCTGGACGACTTAACATTCTAATCGCACACAGTAACACTGCATGTGTGTATCTGTGCAGACTACAGTCAGCTGGGATGGAGACAATCTGGTTTGTGTGCAAAGAGGCGAGAAGGAGGGACGAGGCTGGACACACTGGCTGGAGGGCAACATACTGCACTTGGTAATGTATAATATACTCTGGCTGTATTTTGGGTGTGAAGAAGAGAACTGAGGAAGAGGCCTAAAGCTGGGGGCGGAGGGAGGACAGGAACAAGGACACATGTTTGGGGAAAGATGTTGAAATAGATATACATGCAAATAGGATTGGTTGTGGAAGTTACACACACTACACACACTGAGAGATCTGAGTGGCCTCATTGTAGGAGGACAAAAGGACTAGAAGACATGTGAATGTGCTTCTTTCACCAAGTGCTTAGCATTAATCAGGGACTCAGTAGAGGATTGGACCTTCTTGTTTTGGTCGATCTGCATACTTTCTGCTGAAGCTTGGAGATAATCTGTCAGAACTGCTTAAAGTAAACAATTGGCAATTCTACTGATAAGCTCTCACATGGTTGCCTATACGTCTTTTTAAACCAGGAGCATGAAGAAACAAAGTCTCAGTCACGCTTTTCAAATTGGGAAAGAAATGCCAGTGGGGATCAGCCCAGTAAATGGTTGATTTTCGAGGGTACGGGAGCTGTGAGAGACTAATGGGGAGTGAGTGAGGGGGGAAGTGGGTTTATAAAGAGGAGGGAAGCTGATGGTGAAAGGGGGAGAGACAGATTACAAGGTCAAAGTGTGAGGAGAAGGGGGAGGGGGGTCTTTCTGTTTGGACACCATCCCAGATGTGTGAATCATTTAAAGTGTCTTACTGGTGCTCTCTCCCTCCATCTTCCCTCCCATCCCCCCGTTCTTTGTCCTCCTCTAACTGCCCTTTTGGTCTTTTCCCTTTGCAGGAGATGAGAGTTGCAGGCGTGGTTGCTAAGCAAGTGTTCAAGAAGGCCGAGTGAAGTAACTGGAAAATATTTTTCATTTTAATCACATAACCTCAACTCATTAATCCTGACCAATAACCCTGTGACTTGATTCATAACTTCGGTCAGTGTTTGGTATTATTTTTTATTACAATCAACAACATTCACAATAATGGCATAAAAAATGAGTTTACAACCAAAACAGTACTTTGATGCTCATGTGTATGTGCATATCACTGTAAAAGCTCCTATTTACATGTTTCTGAACTGTATCTGCTTAATGGTACTAAATGTTGCTAAAAATGAGTAGATCTGGCAAAGAGTAGAGTGACTTGTGTAAACATTCTCTACATACTTCCTCATATTGCACTATCTTCACTATGTTATAAACAAATAACACACCAGCTGTGCTTCACTGCTGCATGTTTAAGCTCATCATTATCCAGCGTTCATAATGTCATTAATCTGATTTTGTGCTTCCATTCTTCCATTTTAGACAGGGAACACTGTCTGATTCTTAAAGGTCAAAGGTCAAATTTACATTACAGTTTAGGCTCGGACGTGTTTTTATCCAAATTTCTCAAACACATTTGCAGCAGTATGATTTATTTAAGATCATTTGAAATACGGCGGTTATTTTAAAGGGTCAGTCTTTAATCCAAAATAGGTTACACAACGATCAAAAACGATGCCTGAAATCCACATAAGCTTTATTTTGTGGCACTGTGAGTTCACGTTAGTGTGTGGCCTTAAATAATTATAAATTGTGACGTTAAACCTGTGCTTGTATGAGATAAAAACAACCTGAAGATAAAGACGCCCTGCTTAGGTTTTGGTTTAAAGTATGACACATGTGGTCTGAATTGCATTTGGAGCAAGTTTCTCACTATCTGAGCTGAATTTCTTCTTAATTCCAACAGAGGGCAGCAAATCACCAAACTGCATTCAATTCTTGAGGATAGCATATCCTACACAGCCTTTGCTTATACAAAACTTAAGTCAATTACAAAAGTTCCTGGATGTCCAAGAGGGAGACAGCTTCTATCTCATGTCCACGTCAGGCCTTATGAACAGAACGTGACTGGTTATGTCCCACACCACTCGTCCTCCTGCGGCTCTGAATGCGCCGGCAGAGAGCTGCTGGTCCCGTTTCCTGCTTTTCCATTGATGTGATTGGATTCACTGATTGAAACTGAAGTCATCAGTGGCATACAGGGACTGATGCTGTCCAAACTCTGTGGTGTGCAGCAGCTGACCACACTATCAACTGGGGAGATAACAGCAATATTCAGCATGATCATCATCCATGTTGTACTGCTGTGTAAATACACACTTTGCATCATGTGTCACCTTAATGTGACGAGAACGGAAAATAGATATAGACTAGTGATGATGCAAATATAGCTTTTTTTGCTATTGTTGAGGGATGACTGATAAGTTCTGATCTGACCATACCGACAATCTAAATACCAAATCCAAAGAATCAGCTACAACTAGGATGATGTCATTTGAAGCACAACAGTTTCCAGCTAAACCATTGTTTCATGTTTCAGATGGATGCTGAACACAAGTTTTGGTCATGAACAATATGTTTCTGTGCAGCCACATAACTGCCATACCAATAATATTTATTTTGGATTGACTTATATGAACTCCTTTGTATTGCAGCTCCTTTGTTTCTTTATTAATTTTCAGAAGCAAAGCTCAAAGCAACAATGATGGATAGCAGCCAGCAGTACATGCTGACGCACATTCACCAACTTTGTACAACAGTCCAATTCACAGTTCCTCCAAAACTTAAATTCTGATCACTACACCTTAACAATCACAGCTGTAGATTCATGAAATAATATTCCCAAAGAAGTCTGACAGCCCACCTGATCTTATATTTGGAGCGATCGTTAAATCCTACATATGTTCTACACTGTATCTGGCTTTGAATAAAACCAATATAGAATAGAATCATTGGCAAATATGTTCAAAGCTGGAAGCAGTTATAAAAGAAATAATTGCAACATCCTCCAACTGAGGTATTTCTACTGTTAATCAACCTTTGTGAAGCTTGTGTGTGTGTTGGTCACCTTGTTGAAAAAGTGTCGCCTGGTATTCCTTCTCACTGCATCTCTCCTGGCAGTGGCCGTTCAGCTCTGTGATGGGTAAAGGCAACTCTATTGGATACACACAGGCGGGAGGAGCAGGAACACTGTAGCTGCCTGTCAGACATCAACAAAGAAACAAAGAAACAACTCACTGATCACTGCTGTATTCACGTCTCGTATGATGTTGACAGAGATGCTGCTGATGGTTTGAGCAAATCAGTGCATCAGGAACAGATGAACATTTTAATATTTCAGTGATTTCCTAAGGCAAACATGGCAAGTGGCGCTGATTTGTCCAAAGGGGGCGCTGTAAGCTCTCCAAGCAGTTATACCACCCCAATAATCATGTGTAGGATTTAATGATGCATCTGTCAGAGGTGAAGAACTCCCAGTTTGCATTACAACTGTCAAAAATGGGGGCCAATGAGTACTTTTGAGAACCTTTACTTTCATTCTTCTTTAAAGTAAAAATATTTGAGTAACATTTTGGAATGTAGAGCTTTACTTAATTTGTAGTATTGCTTCCATTCTATTCCTTAAATTCCTCCTCAATGATTCCAGCGTTGGAAACTTGAAAAGAGTGAAATATACTATTGGCTGATGTTCTTGCTGATGTAACTTCATAAGTCAGAGGGACTCCGCTTAGTCCCTCAGCTGTTTTTGTTTGTTCTTAGACATTGAAGGATGTCAAATTCTTCAAAAACATCCAAATACTGTCAAATGAAAAGTCAGTGAATGTCCGAATTCTGACCCATAACTACCAGAATTCTACCCATAATGCCATGAAGGTTCGGTCATTAAGAAGCATTTCTGACTTGAAGCAATGATCTGGCTTAAAGATTGACAGCAGAACCGAGTCGTTTCTGAATCAAGTCGATCTATTCTCTGTACATTCTTTATCTGTAAATTCCCGCCGCAGCACATTGCCTCACTGGAAATGCCATTGAACTACACCACGTCAACATCAACCAAAACATTTAGTAAGAGTTACATATGTAGAACATATATTCTCTGTGTATGAGTTGGCTGCTTGAGAAATGTGCGTCACATTGAGCGGAATGACTGTGTCAGGGTGACTGTAACAGGATGTGGTTTCCGCAAGTCAGCTTATCGTCGCACCAAGCTTTTTTTAGAGGAGATTGACAGATCTTTATTTGATGTGTCTGAGCAACACAGCCTTATAAGAGCTGAGGTTTGCTGCAAAATTCTACAGAAGTGCTACGTATTTCTGAATCGAACTCGATGCCCAAGATGTTGCTTCTTTTTCGGAAACTCAGGTACCTTTACTCACTGTAAAGGAAAGAGTGAGACGGTGCGACCGACGTAAAGCAGTGACCTTTCTGTGATGTGATTACGTTTCACGGTAACTGCAACTGAGTGGGAAAGCTGTCATACGCATGTATGTAAATAACTGAAACACAGACAGGAATCACCCACCATTGTGACATATTATACACACCTGCACGCCGCGATCTGCGTTTAGCTAGCCAGCAGACGATGACGAGCAGAATGAGGCAGGTCAGCACAAACCCTGCAAACCCTGACCACAGGCCGGCAGGTAACATCCATGGACAATCTGAGAGAGAGAGAGAGAGAGAGAGAGAGAGAGAGAGAGATACTAAGAGTCAAAAGGGTCTTAGCTTCTGCCAAAGTTAACGGTGGAATCCTTCCCTCTGATATTTGCTTTTATCTCTTGTGTGCTTTAGTTTTGGTCGTCACATCAGCTTCAGCTGCACTGGTCTATTTGCATACTGTACATACTATATTGGCTATTTGCCCAACATCCAGAACCATCCACTGAGTGAACCTAGTTTTTCAATCAAGGCTCAAGACGCAGAGATTGAGGTTCTATCCGTGTTCTTTGCCCACAGACCGGTTGTTTGTCCTCCCTGTGCCTGGTCGTCTCAGCTCAGAGTTAGAAGTTAAAGTTGAGAAACCCTTTGTCCTGGCATGCAAGGCCATAAAAGAAAGGTCCGACCTCCAGGCTGCATCCCTGCCCAGCCCATTTGTTCATATTGAGTGTTCTGCTACCCAAACTTTGACTCTTCCTCTTCCTCTTTACTCCCTACAGATGCAGTAACATTTCAACAACACAACAGCAAACTGTTGAACCAAGGCAACCTCATGCTGTCCTCTTCCCTCTGATTTCCCATCTGTTCATCCTCTACTTCCCCTTTAAAAAACACAATCATATGATGTTCACAGGAAGGCAGCAAGCACCTTCCTCACTGTGACAAAAGAGCCATCAAGACTATTCTATTACACTCACTGAGTCACTAAGAACATCAGCTACAATGACATCACCTCTTTTTTCCCCCATTAACATCTAAGTTTAGATTTGAAGTGACGTCAATTCAGACCAAAGTCATAACAGGGAACCTACGAGACTTGAAGTCACCACACGAGGCATCAGATGTTGTGGTTCCAGGAATTGTCTGCACTCTCCCCAAATCCACACATCTGAAAGAGACAAACAAAAATGATAAATGTGCGTGTACCAAAAACCCAGTGAAAGTCATTAAAACCCTTAAAAGACAACACTGCTGATGGCGTGAAAAACACGGAACCCTCAGTGTGATTGAACTAATTCAGTTTGCAGAGGTGTGATGTTTTACGTTTGTGGATTTGGGAAGACAACCGAAACTAACAGTCATTCCGACTCAATGTTAGCGTATGATTCATTCTCATTCACTGCGTTATATCCGCCTCGTCTCTCCGCTGTGACAATGGAGACAACCTGACCTTGTGTGTGTTTGACAGCTGGACTGGAAATCGGACACGTTGCTGTAGGTCCCCATCTCACACGCCGCACAGACGGTGTTGGTTGTGCGAGTCGCTGCAAGAAGAAACACAAAGTAAATTCATTTCAACTCTGATTTGACAATGACTGGACTTGGACAAAACCAATGTTCTCTGTCTGAATCAAGATTCTAGACTCAATGGTCAATAATAACAATAATAACAATGGTTCCAACCTTCACACAATCGTCTTGACACAATGATATATTTATTGCCTTTATTGTCTAACATGAGCCCACCTTTAACCTTGACCCCGTGCCCTACAGGGCAGCGTGTCACAGGCTGGCAGTGTTCACAGCTGTCATCTCCACAGTAAAAGCCAGTGATACAGGCACACACTGTGTCCTCATCAGCCATACACGCCTTCTCTGTCCATTTCTTATTACCTGAGAATGACACAGAGGCAAAAATGAATGAGAGAGAGACCTGAGAATGAAAATCGAGTGGAGAAAAGGCCACAAAGGCGAGAAGGGGGACGGGTGAGTGGTCCAGTGCACTTGTGTGTGTTCTTACTGTGATTGCATTCCAAGCAGTCGTAGCATTCACGCAGGGAGTTTACTGTGGCTGTGTAGCGTCCACGTTCACACTGGACACATTCAGTCGGCTTGTTGCTGTCACAGTCACTGCGGATGTATTTTCCTGAGGACGTGATAGAAAAGAAGTCAGGCTAACTTGGTTAAACATTGCCATCCACAAAGAAAGCAGACAGACAGGATGATATGATATGACAGACAGGACAGGATGATATGATAGCTGAGGTGAGAGTGATGTCAGACTGACCTGCAGGGCAGCGAGCGCAGCATCTTCCACCAGAACTCCTATACTCCTCAGGTCTGCACTCTGTTTTGGCCATTCCAAGCCCGCTTAAGAACAAGTCCTCTACCTATGTGTGTGTGTGTGTGTGTGTGTGTGAAATCCCTTAAGCTTGGCACTAAAAAAACTAAACAAAAAGCATGCGTCCTGTAGAGTCTTCCTGTAAACCGGCGCCTGAGTTTGTTGACAGATGTCTCACTTATCAGAGCTTATCCACCCTCGATGACCATCACTGAAGCTGAAGTGTCCTTGTTGCCGCTTTCCCACGTTCACCTTCTCCTCCCGTCCATGTGTGACAGACTGTGCTTCCCCTCGTCACTCCGCCTCACGTATCTCTATGTGCCTTTTCTATTCCTACACAGTGGAAAACCCCAGTGAAGCGCTTGTGCTTTACCACCCCCCCCACAGCTCTCTCTCTCTCTCTCTCTCTCTCTCTCTCTCTCTCCATTTCCTTCCTGCCCTTGTCGCCCTCTCAGCACGAGCTTACTCCGTTGTGGGCCGTGCAATGTGTTTTCAATGTCTGGCCCTCTTAATTGCGGGTGAAATGTACACACAATGAGACATTTCCTCTGTGCTTTTACGCCCCTTCCTCTCTCCTCTTCCCCATTGTCTCCACTCAACCTTTGCCCTCCTGGTTGCAGGATTGAGAATTGGATTTGATATTAATAATATCTGATCTCATATTTCCTGTTTTGATCTTTGGTCTCGTCTCTCAGCCGTCCCATGTACCCACAGAGAGAGAGAGAGAGAGAGAGAGAGAGAGAGAGAGAGAGAGAGAGAGAGAGAGAGAGAGAGAGAGGGGGGGGGGGGGGGGAGAGGGAATTGAAAGGGAATTAATATGAAAAGAGGAAGATAGTTTATATGTGAAGACATTTGATCGGAGCACAATGCTGAGATTAAGGTGGGTTCCAATTTTGACATTTTAACACTGATAATCACTGTGTTAATGAAAGGAACTTAGTCATTAGTTAGTTGTGAGTTATGCATCTTTTCTGTCTCTTTTATACTTTATCTTGTTTCTTT
This sequence comes from Genypterus blacodes, assembly GCF_046128005.1. Taxonomy (NCBI): domain Eukaryota; kingdom Metazoa; phylum Chordata; class Actinopteri; order Ophidiiformes; family Ophidiidae; genus Genypterus; species Genypterus blacodes. The sequence continues at coordinate 355,138 of NW_027466875.1, forward strand.
CTCGACCTCTCTATTTCTCTAACTCTTCCTCACTTCTTTCATCCCTTCCCTTGTATTTCTCAACCATGTCTCCCGCACTCTGCCCACAGTGTCTTGCTTGTCCTGCTCTTCCCCTCTGACTGCTCCAAGCTGCTGGGATGGGTGGAGTCTCCGGGTTATCCCACTGGCTACATGCCCCACTCCAGTCTGAACTGGAGCAGGTGTGCCCCTAAAGGTCACGTCCTTTCCCTCAAGCTCATACACCTGAACATGGAGAATAGCAAAGACTGTGAAAATGACGCGCTGAAGGTTTGTTTCCCTCAATACAGAAGGTCAAAGGGATAAAAATCAACAACCCAGAATTAGTAAACAATGAAATGACTGTTCATTTCTGGTCGATAATAATATAATATTTTTTCCTGTCCGTTTCTAGATATTTTCAAACGGTGAAGTCATTTCTGTTCTCTGTGGCAAAACTGAATTTGAGGAGCTCCAGTCCTCTGTGAACCCTTTGCTCCTCTCCAACCCGGGCGGTTGTCTTTCACTTTCATTTCACTCTGATTACTCCAACATCAAGCGATTCACTGGCTTCAGGGGTTTTTACACCGTGCGAGGTGAGAAGCAGAGAAATACAGAGTGGATCAATCCATCTGATCCATTCCCTCTAAGTGTTATTGTGTGTTCAATTTAGCTGTCATGCATCCTAAAAGAGCTTATAATGCACCTAAAAGCACTCTCTGAATTATTGAGTTTATATTTGCTTGCATTTAATCATTATGGATACTTTTATAATCACACACACTGCAGTTTGCCACATCAAACCTGATTTACTGTCCCTCAGATTTTGATGAATGTGAGGAAGACCCAGAAACAGGATGCACCCAATTCTGTCACAACTTTATTGGAGGGTACTACTGCTCCTGTCGCCACGGCTACCACCTGGATTCTGACAACCACACATGCACAGGTACACTTTTACTTTAGGAACAGCAGACATTGTACAGTGGGGGGAGTGAGTAGAGACAGGAAGATAGGCGACCAAAGAAAGAAAAAGAAGAAGAAGAAGAAGAAAAAGAACTGAAAGATGAAGTGAAAATAGAAAGGAGGAAGAAGCAACAATTGAGAAATGTGAAATTTATTCAGTAAGTGAAACTTGGCACAGAGAGGATGATAAAGACAAAATGGACAAAGTGTCTTATAAATGTTCCATATTCTGTGTGTGTCAACGCTTTTCTCTTCGTCACAGTGAGTTGTTCTGAGGACTTCTCCGGCCTGCGTGAGGGCTCCATCTCCAGCCCATCTTGGCCCGATCCATATTCAGACAATGCCATCTGTACGTACACTCTGTCTGTGGAGGACCACCTACAGCTGGTGCTGCACTTCTCTGCAGACTTTGACGTGGAGAAATCTGGTGACCAATGCGTGGACTCACTCACAGTAAGAGGCTACATTTGTTTGTTTGTCACCCTGTCTAGACAATCTCAGCCTGTAGGTCATAAGGCCGCCATGGTGTGAACTGTGTTGTCTTGTTTCCAGGTGGAGACTCTCTCTGGGCGTGTCTGGACATTCTGTGGCAACACGGCCCCATCTCTCTTACATACTTACGCCCATCACCTCAAAATCCGCTTCACCTCAGATGGCTTTGGCTCCAATAAAGGCTTCAGCTTCCATTACACGACCAAAGGTACATCAGCATTCGCATCTGCCAAAAATGGCACACAATGACAAAAGAATATTTGATAGAAAATGTTTTGTTCAGCATAATTGTTCTTTAACTTGCAGGTACGGCCTGTGTTGGAGGGATATCCCCAAATTCCGCTATGGCTCCTCTGCAAACAGAATATCAGCCGGGTGAAACAGTGACAGTTACTTGTGATCTTGGCTATGTTGTTGATACAGTGAGTGTACAGAGAATACGTCAGAATCGTTCACCCTTAAAATGTACAGTAGATATCACAAACAGGCTTTGAGTTTGATCTGATGAGGCTCTCCGTCTGTGAAATAGACCAAGACCAAGATGGTGACAGAGTACGAAGCAACATGCCAGATAACAGGCACATGGAGCCCAGCTCACATCTGTAAAAGTGCGTCTGGCAATCAGTCATTCATTTCAATATTTTGATGTTAATTATATCAACAAGTTCACAATCGTTTTTTTGTTGGTCCTCCTTTCTAGTTTGGGATTGTGGTTCTATCAGCATCCCGATAGATGGAACTGTTCAGTTGGTCAAATCTGATGTTGAAAGCACAGAGTACGGAGCTGAGATCCAGTTTGAATGCTGTTCAAAATACTACATGCTTGAAGGCCATGGTAACTGCAGAGCAAAGTGTACATTTACTTGAATCTATTTAAATACCCCGTACTTTATCATTGAGTCCCTGATATGCTTTGTGCACTCTTCTAGATACATACATTTGTAATAGCAAAGGTTTTTGGGAATCAGTTGACGGAAAGACAGACCTGCCCAGATGCACTGCAGGTAGGGCCTTCAATGTATATCTCTGTCTTTATCTATCCTGGACTTATGCCTTTCCCTTTTGAATGTTTTAATGAACCTTTGTGTATTTCAGTGTGCGGAAAGCCGAACAACGAACTTACAAACGCAGGCCGAATTTTGGGGGGTGAGAACGCAGCGTTGAATGAAATTCCTTGGCAGCTTCTGATTAAAGACGGGATGAGAGGAGGTGCGACACTGATCAATGATCGATGGGCTGTAACAGCAGCTCATGTTGTGGAAAAGGTTGGTACAGGACCTTTAACTGTCTATGGTGGACTGATAAATGCAGCATTGTCATCAAGGCCCTCTGATGTTGATGTCCTGGAAGCTGAGAGGGTCATAATTCATCCAGACTATACAAAGGGTATTTTGGAACGCACTAACTTTGACAATGACATTGCTCTCATCAGATTTACCTCCAGAGTGAATCTTAGTCCACGCCTCCTTCCTATTTGTCTGCCAGATGCCAATAACAGCTTTGTAGAAAATGAACTAGGCTCAATTTCAGGTTGGGGACTAAAAGAAAACGATAGAATGTCACTCATGTTAAAGTATACCTCTGTGGCAGTGTATCCCCATAGACAGTGTGAGGACACGTCTGTCCTCTTTAGTGGCAGGCGTGGTGTGTTCACCAGAAACATGTTTTGTGCTGGAGCTCAGGGGAAGGACAGCTGTCGCGGGGACAGTGGGAGTCCATTTGTTTTGCCTAAGCTGGGGACTGGAAACCAACAGAGCAGAGGGCCGTATCGCTTGACAGGCATTGTCTCCTGGGGGCCGCCGTGTGGCCAGGAGGTGAGAGCTGCGGGATCCAAGGTGTACAAGGGTTACTACACCAAAGTGGAGAATTATGTCAACTGGATTCAAGAGACGATGGCAAACGCAGAGAGAGAGGCCTAAAGAGAAAGGAGAAAATCATGCAATATCTAATCAAAATCAAAATCAAAATCAATTCCATTACAAATAAAAAAAACTCTGATCACGATGAAATTTTCTTTTCCTTTAGACGTTTTGTCATTTAATCACAGCATTTGAGATCATTTGAGACATTATATTTTTGTTTCTTTTTATTCCTTTCTTGTAGAACAATTAGTGCATTGTAACAACATGTACAATTTATGTCAATACATGCATTTAAGTGTAAGTGTTAATTACAAAACAAATTAAAAGCATTCATCAAATATTTGTAGATGTCTGATTTCTTGTGTGCTTTTCGGAAAATACAAGCTGTAAGGGCTCACAATATAATTAGATACAATAACATCAATCCTGTTAGTTATTTATAACAACAGCCCTGTGAGCACTTACAGAGGGTGCATACCCCAGCCAGGGCCGAGCTTTCATCCAATAATGACTCCGCCTCCCAGTAAGGAATCAAACAGGTTACAGTCTGGAGCATGATCAGCACATTTTGCTGAAATTCATACGGCAAGTTGCGTCTTTTTTCAAATATTTCTTGTTTTTTTGTTCTTTCCTTTTCTCTTCTTCGCTGATCTGTTTTGCCCTCTTTTTCTCATTCTTTGTTCATTTTTGCCCTCTGAATTTCTCATTTCCCCATTCTGTTGTTCTATTTTTCTCTTTTTCTCTCCTTCTTTCATTCTTTTTTGCCCTCTTTTTTTCTCTAACCCTAAGTCCAGCCTTAACCCTCACCCACATCCACCACTAAAGAAGGTCTGCAAAAGCCAAAGCTCTACCAATCAAATCAAATCATGCTCCCGTTTTCATCTATTCCCTATTAAAATACACTCAAACTTCATTCAGGCCCTTTATACTTTCACAACCATCTAACTTTCAGGTACAGAAACCGTCACAGAAAAAAATTTCAGGCACGTCTTCAGCATTTGGCAAACATTTTCAGCAATTGTAATCACTTCAAATTGTCTTCAGGAAAATGCTTTTCTAGTTCATTCATGAGATACAGCACTTTTTCAATAATGTAGTCCAGCTAACCCCAAACCTGACCTGCTCAATGCTTTGACGATGTCATACTGAGCAACGTGTGAGGGGCCTTGGCAGTCAGTGGGGAAGACAACAGCTCTCTCGCTGTCTGCTCTCTCGCTCTCTCACTTTCGCACTCACTTTCGGCAAACACTTTTATACAATCCTCTATACAGTCCTTTGAGCTGTTTTAAAACACTTGGATTTGTTTTCAGAGAAATGTCTACACTTTACCAAGTTTGATAAGACCACTGATCTATTTCTCCTTCCTCTGTGTGAGGTCGTGATGCTTTACTGTCACCTAGTGGTTTGAAAAAATAAAACTGCTTGATGTCCCTTGCTACAAGATTTCAAAGATTGATAGTAAAAATGCGTCACAAAATGTTAAGATAACTTGATGACTTTATTTATATCATCTATTTCCCATATAATTCTCTCTTTAATTCTCTATTTTTTTTTACAGTTTAAACTCGGTTTTTCTACCATTCAAAGTGAAGCTGTCCTTCTGTCCTGCCAAGATCAACAAACACATTCCTGGCATTAACACACCGTTGTTACTGGAAATGACAGACTTGACATGACATTAATGTTCAACTTGAATCTGAGACATTTGTTCATTTCCAACAACAGCTCAGGTTGTGCACAGACACGTTTGTACATGTATGACAGACATGGGCTGGACACTCGGCATCATCTGGTAAGTTTGGACACATTTGGTTTGATTAAGTGTGTAAATTGTACTGACAAATTCATTTTTCTGTACTGAAATTCACAATATCATAAGTATGTAGGTGCTTCTCATTTGCGACCATTAGGATAACTGAGTGCTATATTCCGTCCACAATTGGTTTTACAGATCAGCAGTTTTCAAAATTTCGCTGACTGAACCAGTTCTCAGTGTATCTTATAGAAAGCTGGTGAATCATACGTGGTCGCTGCATTCATGGAGATTGTGTCACCTTTTGTTTGTTTGCATCAACTTTGGACCAGCAGCTGAGCACAAACAGATTGCTTGCTCTCTCTCCGTGCATATTTCAAGGTTTCTGTATGCGTCAGTGTGTGAGTGTCGGCGGCTGCCTCCCTCCCAGCCTGTGATGCACGGTGAGGTCCACTCCCCCGAGTATCCCCAGCCTTACCCTCCAAACCAGGTGGTGCGGTGGGATCTCAGCGTGCCTGTGGGCTACCAGATCCAGCTCACCTTCACACATCTGGACATTGAAGCTTCTGGGGACTGCTATTACGACGCCCTTACAGTCAGAGCCACGTTACAACGCAGTTACACAACATCTCAGACAATACATAAGAACCTGGGACTTAAATAGTTAATAGTTGACTTCAAGCTTTATTGAAAACCTGTACATTCTGATCTTTGTGAACATTTAACTACATCTCTTTCTTCCCCACCTACTTTTCCAACTTATTTTCTGATTTTCCTGTTGGATTTCCAGGTTCTCAGTGGTCAGACTATCCTGGGGAAGTTTTGTGGCCAAAAGAATTCAGCAGATGGGAATCACCCAGGCAACCAACCTATGTTGTTTCTAAGCAACAAACTCACCCTCATATTCCAATCAGATGACACCAACCCAGAGATCCACCAGAACATTGGCTTCTCCGCTCACTACCAGGCAATAGGTAGGCTTTTGATTCTGCTCTGTCACCTTCCAGTCACGACCCTAAACATTTCAATGCTAGCTGAATGTGTGTTTCATTATCAGACAAAGACGAGTGCTCAAAATCTGGAGATGGCTCAGGTCCAGTCTGCTCTCATATCTGCCTCAACACCCTCGGCTCATTCCTTTGCTCTTGTCACCATGGCTACGAGCTGCTCTCAGACAAGCACACCTGTGTCCGTGAGTACAAGTATTTAAGGATTCTTAATGTGTAGTCTAACAAAACTTTGATAGTTTCTTTGACTTCTTTGATCAATCACAATATCTGTACATAGCGACGCCAAACGCTCCCTGTGACAGAGATCACAGTTCCATCTCAATAACACTAATGTCAACAGGACCATCAACTGTCAACAACATGATTCAAAAGCTTTGCTGCCAAAATAAGCAAACTGTGGACTCCAAATGTTCAAGTTTCAACATTATGCCTCTCAATGAATCAATACTAGCTCTCAATTCTAGCCTGCAACGCTTGCAATCTGAGTATGCTTGTGTTCACTGCTTTCATGAGCTTAAACCACTACTACAGTATATGTGACATCTCCTTCCCTCTACCACTAACCTAGTGTCGTGCAGTGATGGTATATTTGATGAACCTGAAGGACATCTGTCCAGTCCAGGATATCCTAAAATCTCGCCTAATGGAATGGCTTGTCAGTACGTAATTTCCGTACAACCTGGCTTCATGGTCTCTCTCAACTTCACTGAGAACTTCCACATTGAGAATACGGTAACAGATCGAGGCCCCAGTTGTCCATACTCCTGGCTGCAGGTAAGGAGCAGGGTCATGGAATATATTTTGACAGAAAGAATTGTGAAATAATAGGAGAGCTTGAATGATATCCTGTAGAATAAGTGTAGACTGTAAGCTGTATACTACTCCTCTCCTCACAGGTGACCATCCCCAACAGAGAGCCGGAAAAGCTGTGTGGGAGAGAGAGTCCAGGTCTGATAGCAACAAACTCCAACACTGTCAAATTGGACTACCACACTGACCGGGAAGGCTTGAGTCGTGGCTGGAGCCTGGACTACAGCACACACAGTGAGGAGACAGGAGACAGAGACAGAGTGGAAGGGGGAACCACAGAAATAAGCCAATGATCATTTATCGACAACTGAAGCAATTTGATTACACGTGACTTTATGGAAAGATGTGTTGACTGCATTATCTGGTTGTTGCGTAACTGTTGACATGCTTGTGGTCTTTAATTTCTGGTTGTCCATGTTGTTTTCAGGGGTGAAGTGTCCAGATCCTAGCAGTGTGGCTAAAGGCACGATCACTCCTGTCATGGATGAATATCTCTACAGTGACTACATCTTTGTGCGCTGTAACCAAGGATACAAACTAATGACGGTTAAGTTACTGTTGTTACTTTGCCATTGCATGAATGAGAACAAGAGCGTAGTCCTCACGCTTCATTGACTGCTTGCACTCTGCATCACAGGGTGCTGTGGAGATCGAGAGTTACTCTACCTCGTGTCAAAGCAGCGGACAGTGGCACCTCCCTCTCCCAGAATGCCAAAGTACTTTACATTTCAGTTTAACTATACAAGAACACACGTTCTTTATACCTCACTGGCAAAATGCTGGTATTTTATTATTTTATTATTTATTATTTTATCTTATTCTTCTACAGTAATCGATTGTGGAGAACCTAAACCATTAAAGAATGGAGGGGTGACCTTCATCTCTGGCTCTAATAATCAGTACCGTTCTGTTATTCAGTACCACTGCAATGAACCATTCTACTCTCACGCTGGAGGAAGGAATGGTGAGTAATTTTTACATTATTATAAATCAATGTTATTATCAATGACAGTGACAAACACCCTATCTATCTATCTATCTATCTATCTATCTATCTATCTATCTATCTATCTATCTATCTATCTATCTATCTATCTATCTATCTATCTATCTATCTATCTATCTATCTATCTATCAATCAATCTATCTATCTATCTATCTATCTATCTATCTATCAATCAATCTATCTATCTATCTATCTATCTATCTATCTATCTATCTATCTATCTCAATATCTATCTATCTATCTATCTATCTATCTATCTATCTATCTATCTATCTATCTATCTATCTATCTATCTATCTATCTATCTATCTATCTATCTATCAATCAATCAATCTAACTATCTATCTATCTATCTATCTATCTATCTATCTATCTATCTATCTATCTATCTATCTATCTCAATATCTATCTATCTATCTATCTATCTATCTATCTATCTATCTATCTATCTATCTATCTATCTATCTATCTATCTATCTATCTCAATATCTATCTATCTATCTATCTATCTATCTATCTATCTATCAATCAATCTATCTATCTATCTATCTATCTATCTATCTATCTATCTATCTATCTATCTATCTCAATATCTATCTATCTATCTATCTATCTTCATCTTTCCTGTGTTTTCAGTTCGCTTGACTTGTGAAGCAGACAGACAGTGGAGATCCAATACAGATGATTTGATCAGTCCAATCTGTATACCAGGTATTAATATTCATTATACAAACATTATTAACACCCTAACTGGGGTCTTTGCCTGGAAAGGTTTGCTAGATCAAGTGTGTGCTTCTCTCTCACTCTAGTTTGTGGTCAGCCGACAGAACAAATCACAGGTTTTGGCAGGATCATTGGAGGCAATGTCGCTCCAAATGGCACCATCCCCTGGCAAGTGTTACTGGCTGTAAATGGAAGAGGGGGGGGCATGGTGATTGCAGACCGCTGGATTTTAACAGCAGCTCATGTAGTCAAAGGAATAAGTCATGGGTCAGATGGCATAAACGTGAGTAGTTGCAGTAGTAGTAGTAGTAGTATATCATACAATAGGCGTTCTCTTTATGTATAGTGTTTTGAGTGGACATGTCATTGTTTGCAGATGTACATTGGAATTTACGATGCTGAAGCCCTGAAAGACCCTGTGTATGCTGACTCAATCCATGTTCACCCTGGATACAACAACCCCAATTTTTTAAACTACAACAACGACATCGCCTTGATCAAACTGCAAAACCCAATCACCTTCAGCTCATCAGTCATGCCCATATGTTTGCCAGCACAGGATGCTACATACATTGCTGGTGACATGGGGTAATTATTGTTATGATTATGGTTCTGATTTACATTTTTGTTTTGATTTCATCCAAAACTATCTCTCATACATCTTCTTTCCTTCTTTTTTCCAGTATGGTGTCAGGTTTTGGCCTTAGACAAGATGAGAATAAGAATCTGTTAGCTACAAATAAGCTGAATTATGTGCGCATCCCTGTGGTGGCACCGGACACATGCAGCGCTTCGTTCAGAGAGCTGATGACAAGTAGCACGAAACGTATGCCAAGTCTGTCAGCCAACATGTTCTGTGCTGGACTGCCTGAAGGTAAGAAGGACTCTTGCCAAGGAGACAGTGGAGGCCCTTATTCCCTGAAGGACAATGGCCGGATCTGGGCTGCAGGTATCGTCAGCTGGGGGTTTGACTGCGGAGCTAGAGGCTCATATGGAGTCTATACCAAAGTTGCAAACTACCGAAACTGGATTGATGCGACCATGCTGGAGAACTGAATTTGCAGTATTTCATCACACTCTAATGATGATTAGATAAGATACAACCAAAGCCTTTTCTTTTCTGCAGTGTTCATTGCATGTGTCAAAAGAAAAGTAATCTTTCATTTGCCAATAAAATTGTCAAAGTATGATCACACAACTGCTTCTGTGTGGTGCTGTTGCTTTAAATGTGAGTGCAATGTTTCACCCTATGCTCCCTACAGGGTCCATGCTGCTTTTGCCATTGTGTACTCAATATTAGAAGTGCTATGTGCATTTTTGCCACAAAATCCAGGTTGTAGTTTGTGAAAGTATTGCTATCACATAATATCTTTGTACAACTCAAGCACTGGTTTAGAAAACCATTACTATGTTGAGTGATCGCTGCTCCTTTGGTTATTGGGTCATTGTTTGCTCTTTCTTTGTTTACACCAACTTTTGCCCAGAAGGCATAAACTGATAAACAAATCAAATTCTCTCTCTGGCTCTAGACTTTTTCAGGTTTCTGCATATGTCAGAGTGTTAGTGGCTGGCTTGCCCGGAGTGTGTAATGAATGGACAGGTCCAGTCCTCCCAGTATTCCCAGCCTTGTTCTGCCAACCAGGAAGGTTGATGGTACCTTAGAGCGTCTGAAGGCTACCAGGTCCACCTCACCTTTACACACCCGGACATTAAGCAGTCTTCAGGCTGCTTCGCCGACTCCCTAACAGTCAGAACAATACATCAAATATTATAGATATGCAAAGCAACAGACAATGTTATAGTTTTTGAGTCATAAAGAATCGGATATCTCACATTTAGGCTTATAGAAGTATGAAAACAAGGATATGATTTGTAGGAGATAATACGGTGAGAGAAATATTTGTAAAATAATTGAAATGGACGAAGGACTGTTTTTAATCTACTTCTATTAGATAATTGGGCAGAGAAATAAGACAAAACTCATTCAATCACAAATTTGCATTTCAGTCTTAACAGGTTAAATGAGAGACTATGGATACATTGGGCCTTCAGTGAATTACCTTTATTCTGAACAATTGTTGTGTTGTAAGAACAACAACAACTGCATAAATGCAACTGCATAAATGTAGATATGCATCAGGAGGGTAATATTTGGTTCTTGCTTCCATTTCTCCACACGTTTGACATTGGACCGTCTGGGTGAGAGACATTTCAGCTACGACAGCAGATCAGTTCACAGTCAGACGAACCTCTCCCAGACATGGGCTGGAACTATCGTATCATCTGGTAAGATTGGACATCAACATGTATGTGGTGCTATTTTTGTGATCAATTTCTTTCTCTTTTTTTAATGCATCTGCTTTTGGGTGGACCTACTTATTAGATGCAATTCCATGACTCTGTCTACTCTATTGTACCCACTGTATACTGTCTTCAACCAATTTTCAGATGTTTTTTTTATGTTGGCTGAAGTATTCCTTTTTTAGACAACAAATTCTTGTTAAAACTCAACTTCAAATAAATGCTGATCTCTTCTTCTCTCTGGTTTTCAGTGAGCGTCACCTGTGAAGCAGATGGAAAGTGGAGCTCTAGCGATGATGTTGTGCTCACACCAGCATGTATACCAGCTATTGTTGTGACAGTTAATAACATATTTAGCCAATTTTGTTGTTCCAGCGAAATTAAACAGATGTTAAAAAAAGAAGCTTTGATGGTTGAAGAGTGCCTTTGTTAAGTCTGAAAAAGGGACCTCCAAACTGTTTTCACAAGAGTTACATGACCCCGAGGGAGCCAAGGATGCTCCCAAAGCCCAGGGAGCTGCAGGCCTCATGGAAGCAGAATGATGTAATGTAGTTACTTTGGGCAGTGGTGAAGTGTGAGTCAGACCTTCAGGCCTCAATCCTCTGCATGTCAGAACAACATGACAGGAAGCAGGATTGTACAGATTCACATACATGATCTGGTCCTTCAAACAAGCTGTACATCACTTCAACATTCATCTTTTATCTGAATTCCTTGAGTCTATCCACATTCAATCATATTGGTGACTATGATCCACCATGACTTAATTTGTTACTCATTTTCTTCCTCAATCAACTTCAATCCTTCCCTCAGAATTCATGCTCCTTTTGTCACTTTTTGCTTTTTAATCTCAAGCATTTTCTCCACAAAATGTGCTTCTTTTAGCCCGCAATTTTCTTCCTGTCACAAAACGTTCTTCAACAACACTGAACTTTGTTTGCCAAGACAAACAAAATTTGACTCGTTGCCCCATGTTGCTAAACACTGCAACAGCCTGTTTGATATTACTGGACTGTCTGAGTGAGAGACATTTCAGCTACGACAGCAGATCAGTTCACACTCAGACGAACCTCTCCTAGACATGGACTGGAACTACTGTATCATCTGGTAAGATTTGACAGCAACATGTGTGTGTATGTGGTGCCAAAGTATTATTGGGATCATTTTCAGAGGGTCTTTAATCTTGGGTGAATTCTTATTTTTTCAGTGTCCCATATAGAAAACCATGGCTATGTTAGTTGGTCACTGCCCTTATGCTTATTGGGTCATTGTTTGCTTTCCTCTCTGTTTACACCAACTTTGGACCAGAAGCACTGCTGAGCGCAAACTGATAAACAAATCGAATTTTCTCTGTCTTTGTACATTTCCAGGTTTCTGTATGTGTCAGAGTATTGGTGGCTGGTTGGAGGTGTTTGGTCGTGGGAGGGTCGCCCCGAGTCTGGAATGACTGCACAGATCAAATCCCGCCAGTATCCCGAGCCTTATCCTCCCAACCTGTCAGAGCAATGGGAGCTCAAGGCAGCTAAAGGCCACCGGATCCAGCTCACCTTTACACACCTGGACATGATGGATTCTTCAAGCTGCTTCCTCGACTCCCTAACAGTCAGAACCATAGCAAAATTTCAAATGATATGATCTACACAACAATAGAGTAGTGTTGTCGTGCTTGAATCTGGAATTTTAGTTTAGAAATCTGTTGGAGGAACCTAGAGAAAAACAAAAGTTTCTTCCGTGCCTCACAGTTCAGGAGTTATAAGTCAGAAATTCAACAAACTTCCTGCTAACTAACTGACAAACAACTTTGTGAGATCCTGATGTGTTGTTGTTTCAGGTTCTTTATGAAAATAGGGTTCTGCAAAAGTTTTGTGGCCAGGAGAATTCCTCCAGTCATCCTGGCAAAGATCCCATCCTGTATCCAGGCAACAGACTTACCCTCCTATTCCAAGCAAATCGTTCTCCTTCAGACCTTCACCAGTATGCTGGCTTCTCTGCAGACTACAAGCATATAAGTAACATTTTCTTTTTTCCTTTCTTCTCTCAACACAATTTTATAATAAAAAAAACACAACTTAAGTTCTATTCCAGGTGGCCAATCCCTTCTGCATTTGTCATGATCATATAACAAGCCAATATATTTCCATTGACTCATTGGCAAAATGTTGATATACCATTGTCTTGCATTTCTACAGTAATTGATTGTGGAGAACGGCCACACTTAATGGAGGGAAGCATAACCTTGATTTCTGGCACAGGGAATCAATACGGTACTGTTCTTGAGTACAGCTGTGATCTTTACCACTATCCTCATAAGGGAAGAAATGGTGAGACGTCTGAATTTCTATTAACAAAAATATGAATATGAACAATATCACATGTGATTATATGAATGTTGAAATTCTGGTTGAACCTCAACTTCAAACAAATGCTGATCTCTTCTCCGCACTGGTTTTCAGTGACCGTCACCTGTGAAGAAGATGGAATGTGGAGAACCAGCTGTGATGTTATGAGGTCTGCGACATGTGTGCCAGGTATTGTTGTGACAGCTAATGCCATATTTTGAAAATTGCAATTTGTTGTTACTGCAAAATCGAGCCTGTTCTTCAGTGAACCCACATATTCTCACACAAGCTTGCATGTTTCCCCTCCAGGTTGTGGTCGGACGAAACATTACCACTTCGGCAGTCGCCATTGCGATAATGATCACTATCGGCGGGTTAAGAGGATCGTTGGAGGCAGTGATGCTCCAGCTGATAGTATCCCCTGGCAAGTGTTATTGGGCCCACATCAAAAGGGGGGAGGCATGGTGATTACAGACCGCTGGATTTTGACTGCAGCACATCAAGTAACAAATGGTGGGAACCAAGTGTCAAATAACTCATTACAGGTAAGCTGGACAATGGTTCCTGACCCTGGTCCTCAAGTACCCCAGCACTGCATATTGTCAATCTCCCAGCTCAACCCACACCTGATCTGGTAAATCAGGGGTTAACCAGCCAAAATCTGGGAGGCACCAATTTCTGATCAAGTGAACACACCACGTGTAGCCAATCAGGTGTGTGTAACAGGGAGAAATGGAAAACATGCAGTGCTGGGGATCTCAGGGGCCAGCGGTAGGCTACAACACAGGCGGTGTTATCTGAGCCTGCTGCTTACATATTTAATTTGCATTTTACTGTTTGTTTTTACAGATGTACGTGGGAATTACCAATATTAGACCCATGAGTGTCTCCAGTGTGTACGCTGCCTCAATCCATGTCCATCCTGAATACAACAATATCGTTGACTACAACAACGACATCGCCTTGATCAAACTGCAAAACCCCATCACGTTCAACTCATCAATCAAGCCGATAAGTTTGCCATCAGAGAATGCTACATACAACGCTGGGATGATGGGGTACAATCAGAAACCAGTGATTTCAATCCATAATGATTATATATTAGTTTATACAGCAATATATTAATATATCCATTTGATTCATATGGAACCTTTGATACACTTCAAGCCTTTAACGAGTCCTATTTATTCTTCTATTCACTGATCAATCTCTCTCTCTCTCTTTTCCCAGTCTGGTTTCAGGCTTTGGTCTTTTGGAAACGCGGGGACCTCCATCTTCAAACCTGAAGTATGTGAGAGTCCCCCTTGTGAGCCAGGAGACATGCAACAATGCATACGGTAATGCTCTAACCGACAACATGTTCTGTGCTGGAGTGCCTGAAGGTGGGAAGGATGCCTGTGGCGGTGATGGTGGAAGTGCCCTTGCCCTGGAAACTGATGGTCAGTTCTGGGCTGCAGGGATTGTCAGCTGGGGGTCTGGCTGTGGAAAGCCAGACTCATATGGAGTCTATACCAAAATTGCAAACTACCTGGACTGGATCAAGAAAACCATGAAGGAGAACTGACTTTAGAGTACTTCATCACAAGTTAATGACAGCTAGATGAACAAAACAATTATAAAAGGCTTGGAATAAAACATTGCTTGTATCTTTACATAAAGCAAATAGCTATATATCACTTTACACTGTCACTTGACAAATAAAGTAAGTTTTATAGCCTACTATGTTGTTAACCTCTAAATTATGTCTCCATTACCTTAGAAAAGAATCTTGTGCATATGCACTTTTGTAGAAGTCTATCATGAAATGGTTTCATGAAGGATCTCAGGTTGTGGAGATGTCTCCTATAAATAAACACAATCTCTGAGGATGCTCTCAGAGCCAAGGGAGCTGGAGGCCTCATGGTAGCAGAGGTGAATTGTGACAGCGAGACCTACAGGCCTCAATCCGGGACAACAATGAAAGGACAATATGAACAGGAAGCAGGATTGTACAGAGCTATACTAACAAACACGCTGTACCTCACTTCAGTATTAAACTGTGAAAAGTTGATTCATTCAATATTACTATAAATAACTACATCTAAATGTTAAAAACATCAACGATGCTTTTAACATTGCTTCATGTTGTTGACGGCAACAACTGAGTATAACAACAAACATCTTTTAATATAAGCCCAGGGGGTCTCTAGACCTGCTGGCCAGGCCCTCTTTGTGGGCTTCCTTTCTGTCTGTAGTGGCAGAAGGTGTTGGTGTCGAGCTCTCCTTCATTACGCACAGACTCAGCAAAATGGGAAATTCAATCTTTTGCTCCCTTTATTTAAGTTTAAGTTTAAGTTTATTGAAGTTAAGCACTTTATTTGAACATGCACAATTTTCAAATTTTATTTATTTATTTCATACTTTACCCTGATTGGAACGTGTATAAAAAAACAGAATCTGACAATTTGCTTTCAGGTACATTTTTAGTTTAAAACGGAATTACGGAAACAAAATAAGCGGAACACATATTTTTTACCAACAGATGTGTCTACATTTTACCCAATATTATTGCAATCGTCAGCTATTAAGATACGTCGTTTTAAAAATTACGAATTCATTTATAAGGTGAGATGATTTGCACTCGTGATCCTTTAAACAGAGTCGTTGTTCTCCTTTGCTTTCACTTTTGCTTTGCAGCCTCCGTACACACACACGCACACACACTGCGCATTCTCCGACAGGCAGGTACAGACGCAGTCGCACTTTAACTTGAACTGTTAACTAATACAAAGATGATGTTTGTTGTACAGCTGTTGTGCAGATGTACATTGCGTTGAAGTTCAAATGAACATAACGCAGTTGTTAATGGAAACACGGTGAACTGCTGTTAGCTGTTCAAATCAAAAGTGAAAGTGCTATTTGATGTCATTTTCCATCTTGCTCCGCACTTTAAAAGAAGCAACAGACTCCAAGATGACCCTTGGAGTGATACTGTTTGGATACTTCGTGACATTCGTTTCTGGTGAGAGTTTTATGTGTGAAAGATGTATCCATATATGATTTAATAAATACAGTCATGACCTGCACTAAGTCAGTCTTTCAGTTAAAGTATGTTTCACTTTCACACAGTCTTCACACACTCTGCTGATAACTGCATGATATGAACACTAGTTTATGTTAGAAGTGGGTGAAGCCCTCTGGATTGTTTAGGTACATGTGTATGTGTGACGTGTGTCATTCCCTGCATGTTTCCTGTTGTCATGTGCGTGTTGTTGCTCAGCTGAGGGGGTTGCAGACGTGGTGCTGTCCTGCGCGCTGCTGGACGAGGGTGGACTCAGTGGAATGGCAGGCGGCGCTCTCTTCACGCGCACTCAAGCCACTCTTGTTTTAAGAGATGTAGCAGTGAGTTCAGACCAAACCGAGGAAACACTCACTCCCTTCATTCCGCCGTCTGTCCCTGATCCAGACTTCATCCTTCTGGAGGTCAAAGGTTTGCTCTGCTTTAGTATGAAGTCTGGATAAATGTAAGCACAAACCATGATGACCCATTTGGTGCTCCTCCCTCTCTCTCTCCTCTCTCTGATGATCTCAGTGTCATCACCTGAGATCCCCAACGCAGAGATGTTGCTCCATGCTGACTGCAATGAGCAGGAAGTGATGTGTGAAATAAGCCGTTACTTCCCGCGTGGCTCCCAGGAGACACCAGGACCAGCCTACTTCATGGTGTCCATTAGTGTGGAGGGAGAAGAGTTCAGCACTGCACTGATCTTGCAGACATTGCCGGTGGAGAAGAATCATTCAGGGGGAGAAACTCTGATCCAGAACAAACTGGGTCTGCCTCTTAGCCAGTCAGGATCAGTGCTGACTGAGGGTGAGATCTAAAACTTAGTATTCCTCAAATTTACATTTGTTTTGTTGTTACATTGTTTCACTTTTTGTTTCTCCACTATGTTCTGTACATTATTCACAACATGCACATACAATGACAAAATGCTTTTTATTTTTAATCATTTCTACCTCAAATTTTAGTTTGAAAACTGATCAATTTTTTAATCTAATCTCAACAGAAACGTAATAATTACTTCTTTACTATTGTCACCTTACAAGTAGTCAGAAATGAATAAAAGCTGTCTGAAAACTAGTAACATTTTGCTGAAGTTTAAGTTTGTCAATCTGTTGTCTTTGCTTTCTTGCCCATCAGTTGCATTCCTGGTATTTTCTGGTGTTAAGTCTGTTTCTGGCCCTCTGAGAAGTGATGTCCTCCTCAACTGTGGCTTCAGACAGCAGGAAATGCCCTCAACGCAGGAAGTGGTCATTGAATGGCGACGGCAGCACAGAGGACAGGGACAGAAGGTGCTTGAGATGAAGACCAGGCTGGATGATGCAGAGGGCAGCACGCTGGGTGAGGGCTCTGCATACATATTGTGACCCAGGAAATGGCCTTCAAATGTGTTCCTGTTGACTTTTCTCATATGGCGTGAATATCTGATTGATCACTATACCTGTCTGCGTCCCCCATTGGTTTTCTTATCTCGTAGTTTATCTGTAAGGGACCATGTACAATTATAAACATAAATGTTGCCATTAGGTCTCTTGGAGCTCATTTTCATCTGCAGTGCTTTGTCATGTGTCTGTCCCCAGTGCATACTGAGAGGCCAGGCTCAGCCATGGATGTCCCCCTGGTGGCCAGTGAGAATAATGCCTCGATGAGTCTGACCAAGCTTCGTATCTCAGATGAGGGGACGTACATCTGCACAGTCAGCATCGGCCTTTTCCACGCCCAGCAGGTCATTCAGCTCCATATTACTCGTAGGTTTCACCGTCATCTGATCTCACACCACGTCATGTATTGTCGGTTTGACTTATTAGACTGATTTACCAGGTGGTGTAGCTGGTTGTTCCTTTCCAATGAGTCAGTTTCTGTTTGTTTCAGAGCCGCCTCATGTCTCTCTGTCAGAGCAGAAGTTGGTTTTGAACACAAAGACTCCGCAGATGCTGAGCTGCCACTGCAGTAAATATTACCCACTGGACGCTCAGGTGTGTAGCTGCTGTGCTTTGAGCTGTTTTGTCATCCTGTCAGTCTGAGGGAGCATCATGGCCAGAAATGTTTGGAAATATCACAGATTTAAACTCGTCATATCAGCAGATGTGGCATTATCGCACATGGCCCCCACTCTTGTCTGTGTTTTAGATGGAGTGGTTGTCCTCCTCTACAGGAGAGACAGAGCCTACAGTCCTCCCACATCAAGGTTCTCTCACCAGCCATCGACTGCACGGTGACGGGACTTACTCCCTGACCTCTCATCTCCCGCTGCCCTCCAGTATCACAGCTGGAACCACTATCACCTGCAGGGTGTCACATGCAGCCCTGAGCTCTCCTCTTTCTGTCAGCGTGCTGGTGGAACATCCTGAGCCAGGTATTCAATCGTTCCACGGTTGTTCATTTATGTGCAGCTTGTGTTTGATGTCAGATCTTCAGCTCTTAACTGCCCCCTTTGTGTTTCACTCAACAGATTCCTATTGGTTCTTTGTGGGGCTCCTGGTCATCACCGTACTTTTCTTCTACCAGGTGATGAGATAGATGAACAGCGGGTTTTTTAGCCACAGAAAAGTCTGAATTTGTATCTGTCTAACTACTGAACTGGAAAAGATAAATGTGTGAAGAAGAAGAAAATGCTGTAAATGTTTGTTTTTATGCATATGTAAGATCCACTCATTCAAAGCCAAATTTGAAGAAACGGGTAATAATTAGCAGAGAGCACCATTAGAATTCCAAGCATTTAATGTAAACAAGCAAGTTTGCATGTCCCCAAATGTTTCAAAATATTGGAAAGTCAATTCTTCAGACACCAGACTTTAAAAGTCATGAAAATGTTTTATATTTCAGTGTAAGTAGCAACATAAACATTTGATTGAATCCTGTTTCTATTTGTAAGAACTACTTGAAGTCAACAGCAGCAAAATATGAAATCCTATGTGAGGTTGTAAAATTGACACCATTTGTACATGGACATACAACATACACCAATTGTCATCCTCATCCTGGTTCTATGTGCCTGCTATTCTTGCACATACTATATTTTACAAAGCCAAACCTGCAGAGAGAAATCAGCTAGAACTTTGTTGCACAATTTGTCTACAAATGTGTCTGAATTTCTTCCATTCTTTGATATCTGCAGACATTCTGATAAGACACATTGCTCTCTGTGTATTTAAAGGTTGTTTTTATCTTTGGTTGCTCTCATTTGGCAGTGATGAGTGTCATTATGGGACGATATTTATTTTGTTGTGGTAGTAATGGTAGTCTTTCAGTAATTGAAGTTTGGGACATTTTGTAATTGTACTGTGTGAGGCTTAATGTGATTGTTCTTATTTAAATATCTGTATATTTAGCTGAATGTCATTTGGAGCAGTAATGCACATAAAGTACATTTACTCATCTCCTCAAAATTTGACATGAGACTGTATGACAACCAACACATTAAAATCTGTATATCAAGTTACTTGTGATGTGGTTATCTGCTGTGTTCTTATAAAATGTGCTGTAGACAAATCACTGGTTTACATTTCAAGATGGGTGTTTCGTGGCTTACATGCTCTGAATTACACACGCATCATCGTCATGTATATCCTAGTACACTTGTGAATAAGGAAAAATGTCTGACGCATCAAAAGATCTGCACCGGCCTGTGTAGAGAGCAGAACAGCAATCTCAACACACAGTTCTGTTGATGGTTTCTTTATTGGCATCAGCAAAAGTGGTAAGCATGCATTTTGAACATTTTTCACAAATCCATTTGCATCTCTCGCCACATTTTCAGGATGTAAATCACAAAACACGATCTGGAATTTCATTACCTACAAGGACATGACCTAATAATATTGCTGCACAATATCATTAGGTCATTTGGATGAATCACTATCATTATGTGTAAATGACATTTACACATAAGGTTAATCATATTTTTTTCACATTTTTAGCAACTCTAACTCATTCTGAAGAGAGGAAAAGTAGATTTTCAGTTCTAACCAACAACCCCCCAAAAAACCTGAAAGAATTTATAAACACATTTTCAGGAGCCTAATCTGACAGAGGTGTACTATGCTTCTACTCATACGGGACTACATGATTTTACCAGTGCACTACAGTAGCATTTGTTGTTTTCTGTATATAAGTTTTCTCTCAAAAGCAAATGAATTCAACAAATTTCTGGACTCAAACTTGAGCATCATTGCATTGCATAAGCAGTAACTATCATGACGAGAGATACATTATACACAGGTCCTTTAAACCACTCACAAAAGAAAATGTACAATCGGCAGTTAGATTCAGAAATGGCAGATACACAGGTCATACAAATAGGCAAAACTATGGACACCGTTTGCCATGCAAGTTAGAAACAAACCTCTCATAATGGCCTTTACCGCTTTACTGAGCGTCTCTGTAAATGTGGTGATTTGGAAACCGACCGGTGGGTGCAGGTTTCCGCATCATTCCTTTATAATTGTTCTTCTTTTTTTTATAGCTTTAATCAAACTATCAAATGCTGCTCTCAGAACAAACCTGTTTAAAATGTGACGCGACACATTCATGTATGGCTGTGACTGTCAGAGCTCAGAGAGTCCTTCCTCTGGCTCTGAGCAGCCAGTTCATGTACACAGAAGATTGTCTGTTAGTGTGTGTCTGTGTGTGTGTGTTTCTCACTGTGCATAATACTACGCCACTAAGCATGCTACTGCCTGTGGTACAAAAACCCAGGTACAAATGAAGTGAGGTCATACAACTACTTTATCGATAATTTCCTATGGGTCCACAATTAGATTTCACTGATGTGTATGGGACAAATGTTGTAATGCTCCAACTATCTTTCCCTAGATCCCACCTTCCTTCCCTTCTACTCTCACTGTGTCTGTCTACTTTTCATCTCTCTCTCTCGTTTGCCACCCTCATCATCCTCGTCATCATCACTCACCTTTGCAGAAATAAGAGACAAAGTGGGAGAAAGTTATGCAGGAAAGGACGAGAGCAAATTATTAATAAAGCTACACTGTTTGGATCACAAATACACATACGCATACAACTAAAATGATCATAATCTTTAGTCTTACTATGACCTTGTATAAGTATTAGTAATGACTGAAGCAGTTGTGGCAGGAGTATGTCAGTTAGGCAATTTACAAAGGTACGACTCTCAAAAAAGGGGATATGAACGAGCTTTGGCGTATCTGGAATAGAAAGGACTGCAATCTTATTCAATCTCCCAGCACACATGTATTTGTCATCCAGTGCTTTTGTATGTTCCCTCCATCTCAATCGCCTTAGCCCTGTGTGTTGCTGCTGTGTCACGGGGATATTCTCTCCCCCTCCTTCCCCTTCTTCCTTCCAGTTTCCCTTAGTGCCTCAATAATACATGAGGTGCAGAGACAGCAGAGGGTGAGACTTCAGGCCAAAACAGTGGAAGAAAGAGAAGTGAACAAGAAGGGAGGGAAAGGGGGGACAAAGAGAGCAGAGACACCTAAACATTACTATCACGTATAAGTGCAATGATGGTTTGATGGAAGACTGTGAAGAGAGGGAAGAGAGGACAGATAAACGGGGAGGAGTGGAGCTTGGGTTTCTTTTTTTTTTCCCTCTTCCCTCTCATATCATTCTTAAGTCCATATCCTTCTGTATTGATGCGCTCAGTAGAAGAAGTACACTGGTGGGGAGAGAGAGAGAGAGAGAGAGAGAGAGAGAGAGAGAGAGAGAGAGAGAGAGAGAGAGAGAGAGAGAGAGAGAGAGAGAGAGAGAGCGTCATTAGTCTAATGGATCCGGCAATGCATGTGACAAACCAAATACAGGACACTCAGCTGAGCTCTCTGTTGTGTCGCTCTATCTTTGTTTCTTAATGTAGAACAGGTAAAATAGATATTATATCAATAATTTACTGTAATAAGTAGTTGTAAATAATTGAAAGTGAAGGCAGCAGGCAGACCAGACATCAGCTTGTTAGAGCAGAAATGCAAATATTCAGCCTCTCTGTATGCTGTTTTATTAGATCAATATATGAACCTGTACATTAACCTGTAAGGGCTACATCAACTGATTCATATTTGTATTGGGAAACTGTTGTCTACTCACAGAATATTATTCCAACCACAATGACGCCAATGATCCCCATCATGATCATCATCTGAAAGGAGAAGAAGTGTTATATTACATTTATCTGATGATGGTGGAATTTAGACACACATGCACTTAGCATGCAACTAACATGAGCTCATTAAGCATCAAACACAATCAAATCCAGACAAAACAGTTCAGGGGTTTAGAATCCTTTGCATTTGCATTGCTGTATAGATGCACTCTTTTATTAAAATGATTGTTATTTCTGAGTTGGCAGTGAAAACTCTTATCCCCGTTCCCCCTGGAGCATGTGTGAAATCGTCCATGGCTGCTCATTAACAGATTAGCGGGTGCAGAGCAGTGTGATGGCGTCCGCAGCACAGACGCTGTGTTTTCGCCTCAGCGCATCACAGCTCGGCACAGTTGGACACATTGAAATATCAGAGCTGCAGATTTGTTTCACACTTACACTTTAGAATCTGTTATTGGTTAGACTAGAATATGTTTTCTCTCAGTGAGAACAATGTGCCTAACGCGCCCACACTAACTTGCCCACCTTGCAGTTCTTCCACCAGTACTTGTTCTTTAGCTTGGCTGCACAGCTTTCAAACTGGGAGGCTCCGGCCTGGAGAGCGTCTGCTCTGTCATCCAGCTCTGAAAGCTTCTGGTCCCTTTCCAATACCTTGTCCACATTAACCCGCATTATATCCACCACCTAGCCACAGCAGTGGAGCGGTAAGGAAGCATGATGAAGAGAGAGAGGAGAGACAAAGAGGATGATTGCATAGTTTAAGATGCGTAACAGTGGCAGAAGCTATCAGACTTTCATGAGCAAGTTGTCACAAACTCCTGGCAAATTGCAGCAGAGGTCATTATGTATTAATGAGACCAGGCCTTTCTATCAAACAACAAGGAGACGTCCATGGCTTACATGAATCGGTCACTGATGAGGTTTCTCAGCTATACGTTAATACTCTCAACATATTGCATGAAAACCAGGCCAGCATCCCAGTCTGTCCTGGTCCATCTCACCTCCTCAACTTGGGCCTGCGTCTGTTGTAGCCTGCGGTTGCTGGAGGTGTTGGGTGGGGCTGGAGGGCCACCACCTGGGGCTCCATCTGCCCCTGGGGCTCCTGGAGCACCGGGGGCTCCACCTGGGGCAGCAGCATCTGGGGCAGACCTGAAAGAGGAGCACAAGAGGAAGAGGCTAGTCGAGTGAATCTCTTAATGGGAACTGAGCAAGGCTTTGTGTAAGAGCTTATCAGGTGAAGGAGTCAATTAAGTTCATGAATTATTAGTTACATGGGTCTTTAGTGAAATCCAAATAAGGAAAACTGCATCTGGAGGTGCAAATGTATGCAAAGTAGGGGTGACAAAAGGAGTCAAGCTGGAAATAGAATTGAAGTCCCTGAGCTCAGTGAAAGTGATGTGCAGGGACGGAGGAAAGGGTTAAAGAGAGATCCAGCAGGGGGGGAAGAAATGGGTGCAGGAGGTTTAATCAAGAGGCTGGAGCTCCTCTGGGAGAAGCTACTGACTCAGCCTGCTGCTGCTGGAGGCTTTAACTCAAATCACAAACACTGCAGGGGGAAATGAAAAGTTGACCGCTGTTTATCGGTCGATGGTTTTGATGTTCAACACCAAAAAATAATCAAATATTTGACTCCCAGAAAAATCACTATTCCCAAATATGCTTTACAAGATTCAACATTCTGCATATTAACACATTTCAAATCAGAAGTGAAACTGGCTAAATAGGACAATGGGACGCCACCTTCATCGTTAAATAACAGCTGGGACGCAACATTCGGAGACGCTGTGACGGAGAAAATCACTTGCGTCAGCAAAACTGATCAAGCTGAAAGAAATCAGTGCGAACCAAGATGGGAAACAAATCAAAGGAGCAAAAACTGATCGGAATATACATTTGTCGATTCTTTTCATGTGTGTTAGAATGACGTTATGACGAAAAGAGAGCGATAGAAAATCCGCATGAATACTCACATCTTCTATGCAGCTGTATGGACCTGACTCACGGGCAGCGGAGGAGGGGTGATGGGCTGAGCGGAGGGAGGAGGGAGGGTCTGAAGTGCAACACCACGGGGGGGAAAACAGCAAGATCACTGGAAACCGGAGAGCTGATATACAGGGCAGCGATCCAACCCGGAGTCCAAATGTTCAATTAGCAAAGTGATCACAGTGCAGCGCGATCAGCAGCTGGAGGAAGATGGAGGATGTTGGAGGATGTTGGAGGATGTTGCCGCAGTGGAGCCGATGTCTACAGCAAAGTGCCGCAATACCGAAACTGGCGTCGGGATGAAGGGTTCACTCCGTGTAATCTCAGAGGGGAAGTAGTTGTGCGGTGTAATCCACTCGGGAGGAACCCACGGGAGCCTCTGCGTGGCGCATGTGGTCCGACTCGTTCCGGTCGTCAGCTCCCCTGCCGGGCTATAGACGCCTTGTTGTTATTAGTTATTAGTCCGGTCCGGTCATGAACGCGCAGTCACCTCCGAGTCTGTGTGTATGTATGTGTATGTATGTGTGTGTGTGTGTTGGCCGGGATGCGCGTCCTCCTCTTCCTCCTCCTGCGTGGGCTGTTATGGCACCGTGTGGGCTCCTGGCACTGCAATGATGCGTCTCTCCCCCTCCTGCCTCTTCGACTTGGACTCGTAACGACGGTGCGGTACCTCTCCCCCCCCCCCCCCCCCCCCCCCCTCTTTCTCTTCCTCCCCCCTCCCCTCCTCTCTCCCCTCACACTTTGCAGTACTGCAGCTCTCTGTGTCGGATAGGACGACACTGCGGTACAGCCGAGTGTTGACTCGACTGTTTACTCCCTCTGGCCTGGTGGGATTCTCCCGACCCCCCCCCCCCCCTCTCTACTCCTCATCCTCATCCCCGATTGTAAAAGATCCCTGTCCAGTCGGGCTTTATAGGATCATAACCTTTCACCTCATTCCTATTTTTATCCACATTTCCATAGAAGTGAGAGTGCAGGAGTGGAAACAAAAATAGCCCTGGGAAAGTGAGGATGCAAGGCTCAAACGGAGATAAGGAGCCAGATAGCATAAGGGGAAAAGACATGGATCAATAATGTATCAGTGTTCTTTAAATAGAAGTATTAGTCTTTTTTTTTTGTACTGAATCGTCTACATTTGCTTTGTTCCATGTCCCTGTATTGGTGATTTACTCACATGTAAAAGTGCTGCCATCTGGCCTGCAGTGTTAAATGTTACTGTGTCATAAAGGAGCTCACGTTTCTCATTTTAATAGTCACGTCTCATCTGCCCAGTAAGAAATAACGAGTTCTTCTCCTCCGCTGACCCATCTAGTCTGCTGATGTCAATGTTGTCGAGTGGATTTGGGTCCAGACTCTTTAGTTTCCCCCTCCACAGAAGATAAGGGGTTAAATCAGAGGTTTTCCTGATGAATTTAAGAGCTGAACATGACAGAGAAAGCTATGCAGGAGAAGAAGATACACCAGCACAAGGAGGCTTTTCACAACCTGGCAACCCTGGCACATTACAGATCAATACAGCACGATTACCTTTAATAAGAAATAGCTACGCCTTAGTAGAAAGTGGCATTTATCAGAGCAATGACTGTGAGCTCCATCTCTGACCTTTGAACTCTGAACTTCGTACATCCTGACATCTGAGACCTACAGCTTACAAGTCTGCGCCTCAAAATTAAAGCGTAATTTGCTTAAAAGGGCAAATAAGCCCCTTCTTAGATTATATTGTAATTTATTGACTTTTATATGTTGTGAGTTTTCAGGTGAGCTGCTTGTAACCAGAATAACTTCCACACACATCAATGTTTCTTTATATAGATTATTATTTAGAAAAAAAAGTCAAATGTACACATCAGTGACAGCATGACATCACACAGTCCTCATCAATAACAGCTGATGTGAAGCTGTGTGTGTGTATGTGGGTGGATCCATGTTATCGGTATTTGCCGGTGCGGTTGAAGCGTCTGTAGAGGAAGCGGATCCTCTTCTCTAGGTTGTGTCGGTCCAGCGTCATCATTCGGTCTCCCACCATCCTCTTCTTTCTAATTAGACGCTGCAGTTCATTACCCTGGAAACCCTTCAGCCAGCTGGGGGCCACAACCAGGTCCCGAGGGTGGGCTTGGAAATCTCCTGCAGACACAAGAGTGAGGAGATCATTTACTGCAAACTGTATGAATGTGTGTGTGTGTGTGTGTGTGTGTGTGTGTGTGTGTGTGTGTGAAAAGAAAGAAAGGGAGAAAAAAAAAGTCTTTCTGAACTATGATCGTCCAATAATCAATCATTGATTCATCAACTAACTGACTGAGTAATTACAAGATGTGGCGGCTTGCTGACTTGTCTCTTTTCCTGGAGGACGTTTGTTTTCCTTCCATTTTGTTCATCAGTACATGTTGTTTGGAGCGAGCAGGAGCGGGGACACTCACCTAGGATGCCGATGTTGTCATACACCCCAAACATGTTTCTCTTCTCGGTCCACCTGTCCACGTGTTTGGGCTGGGGGATGGCGTGCATCCTGATGTGGCAGCACACACCTGCAGCACAACATCAATCACATCAATACTGAATTTAAGGCCTTACCTGGTCTCACAGTCTGACTGCTGTTATTATTATTATTATGGTGGCATGTTAGATTGGATAATGGAATTCCAGACATTCCTCCCCCCTCCCTTCTGTATTGGGATATTGCTATTAGATGAGCTGCACATAAGTGGTATGCTGAACACACACACACACACACACACACACACACACTCAAATAGAGAGTGAGGAGAGAGGGGGTGTAGAGTGAGAGAAGAGGGTGTAGAGTGAGAGAGAGATGGGGTGTAGAGTGAGAGGAGGAGGGGGGTGTAGAGTGAGAGAGAGAAAGATCAGGGTGTAGAGTGAGAGAGGAGGATGAAAAGTGAGATAAGAGGGTGAAGAGTGAGAGAGAGATGGGGGTGTAGAGTGAGAGAAGAGGATGAAGAGTGAGAGAAGAGGGTTGAAGAGTGAGAGAATA
The DNA here is from genome assembly GCF_046128005.1 of Genypterus blacodes. NCBI lineage: Eukaryota > Metazoa > Chordata > Actinopteri > Ophidiiformes > Ophidiidae > Genypterus > Genypterus blacodes. The sequence continues at coordinate 382,485 of NW_027466875.1, forward strand.
GGGTGTAGAGTGAGAAGGAGGGGTGAACATCTCAAACTGTTAGATGGGACATACATCCCGATAAGACCAAACATACAGTAAACGGAGCCACCATGACACAGTGTTACACTTACCTAGAGAAATGGTTCTGGCGGACTGCAGCACAGAGCCAGCAGAGTGACACAGAGACGCTCCGGTCCTCAGCAAACCTCCCAGCACGGCCATGGCCTCGGCTTCCTGGAATGAAACACACGTTAGTACTCACGTTAACAGCGTAAACACTCACGTTAACAGCGCAAACACTCTGGTTAGCTACACTGACCCCTAACACCTTAGCTAAGCTTCAGCTAGCTGCTGTTAGCACTTCACAACGTATTACAATTATGAACATTACCAATATTCGCGTCTGTCGGTGATCGTATTCTAGCAGAGTCGTTTTTTGTGGTTATAACGATAAACTGGGAGGTTGGACAGAAATATAGACGCTATTGCAGATTTAACGTGAACAGACTGGTCGCTTCCATCTTACTTTGAGTCCCACAATGCACCGCGCCGTTACCGTAGTAGTGTTCGAGCGGCGCATAAACAAAACAAACGCATCGTCATTTTTTTTAATAGTCAAACACATATGTGCTCTATGAACCGAATAATAAAAAAAAACTATTATTATCATAATTTTGGTGAAGAAAACGTTCAAGGATCCCTGCCTCTGCTTGTCACTTTGACTCTGTTTTTCTACCAATAGAGGGCGCTAGCGGCAACAGAGTCGAATACTATTATTATTTATGTTTACAGAGCTTATTACAGACATTACAGACGGACAACAGACCTGTAGTCCATTGTCAAATGTTGAACCTGCTGCTTTGTGACAAAATAGATCAACTTCAGCTTGAAAGTTATACAGTATATTGGTGAGAATTGTAAGGTGTCCTAACATAAAAAGATGGGATTTTCATCAGTTAAAATCCACTTATGAAGGTCAGAGATAGTGGCCAGAGAATCTGCTGGTTTCATACTAAATGAATTAATCTGACTGCAAACTAATCAGTGAGATCAGCTGCTGAGCAGGAATGCAAACCTGCAGACTGGCAGGCCGTTTGTTCAATCTGTCATTCAATCTCATTCTCATTCCTCCTTATCATTCTCTCTCTCTACCTCCATCCCCCCTGTGGCATGCATGCACTCATGCACACACACACACACACACACACACACACACGCACACACGCACACACGCACACAGCTACTTTCAGTTTTCAGTCTTACTGTAATAGAGAGCTGGATGGAACTGTTTGTCATTTTCAAAGAAACCAATACAGTTAAACCGATCTTTAGTTCTCAGTGCTGAGACAAAAACAAAAACAATATCAAACATCAGATTCCATGATGCTTTAACAGAACCCAGCTGCAGACTGTTCACTGTAAACCTGCTCCTCTGCACAAGTGCATGTGTGGGCATCTTTCATTACATTTAAATGATTTGAGTTGTTATTTTATATACCATAAATATTACATTGGCCTTTGTTTTATATTTGCAAAACTTTGTGCAGGGGTGGAAAGAAATGCAAACATCTGTGAGATAAACAAATAAAGCAATAAAAAATGGAATCATTTCAAATATCCTGGTTAATGTTATGCATAGAAGGAATCAAAAGCATCACAGTTGCATCTTTGGCACATGCAGTTCTTGAACTTGACACCTTTAATCCTTCAGTCAGCTCAGACGCAGTTTAATCACTTCTGTTTCCGCTGCCAGTAAAACTCAGTGGAACATTACATTGTTATCACCCACACACAAGCAAGACCTACACAGAAGCGCGATCATGTGTTGCTGAAATTCAACCACAGCACAGTTTACAATAATTCACCATACATGTTAGCCTCTAATGTTGCAAGTGTTCATTTGGTTCTTAAACGTTTATAATGCTCCAATCAGAAAGGAAAACCTGCATTTGTGAGATATTAAGGAACAGACGACTCATTTGATGAACCTCTCAGAAAAATCGCTATTTGACTGTTTTCCAAGGTAATCCTGATTAACATAGTATTCATCTACATGCATCAAAATGTAAGTGTTTCCATAAAAAGGGGCTTTTCACTCAAACCAGCTCAACCTCATATTCACATGCAGTGGAGGTGACTAAACATCAGCTGTAAGAAAGACCACCTCATGCTGAGTGACACACACATGCCCCCAGCAATCACTAATGTTTATGCGGTGGTCTTTGCACCACAACACCAAAGTGTGGCACAAATATGACAGCAGCTGATTTACATTTGAACAGTGGACGTGTTTGATGTGAGGACTGAGGGCGGCTCAGGCTCAATGAGATGAAAAGACAATGACTATCAGTATCACTCACAGAAGCCTGAAGTAAATGGAAAAAGTCGACACAAGCAGAAGAAAAACACCTCTGAGCTTCCACCCACCCACTCACATGTATCAACACATCTGTGAGAGTGTGTGTGCAAAGAGTGTGTGAGAGCATCTATCTATCTATCTATCTATCTATCTATCTATCTATCTATCTATCTATCTATCTATCTATCTATCTATCTATCTATCTATCTATCTATCTATCTAAGACAATAAGCAAACCTGTAACTTGCTAAAAATCCTTACTTTATCTCTCAAAAGCTCAAAAGTAGACTCAAGATAGTTCAAATGCTTAGCCATGTTGTCAGTATATTAGTGTACTCTAAAAAGTATTTGATGAAAACTATGGCAAAGGTTTTGATGTCGATGACCGATACACAAGGCAGCACCTTTTCTGTACAGCAGATATCAAGTTCAACAGTACAAAGTTACACATACCTGTGTGTGGGAGATTGATTGCAAGAGATGGGACAGGATTCACTTTCACACTTTGACTGACAGACTATAATTGTGATGTATTGGGGACTTAAGGTGGTGTCCTTTTACACCTCCTGGTTAATCATTGGTTGATCTAACGCTTCACAAGCACAAGCACTTTGTGTATGAAATGTGCTATATAAATAAAGTTGTCTTGCCTTCACACATGCTTCATTGGTGAAATTCAAGCTTCAATGGAGAGAAATTCATCCATACAGGACACAGTTTAATGAAAATGTACAAAGAATATACTCAACATATTATGACAGGTGGTTCAACTATTTTGCTCGTAGTGACTTGTCTAATGTCTAATGTCTAGATAATTGCTTTCATGATGTGCACAAGTGACTGGATGATGTGGAGGTGGAGCAAGTTGTTTTAAGAATCTCAGAAATGTACCAAAGGGACTGAGAAAAACTGTAATTAGTAGTTATTATTAGTTGTACATGTAAATGTGTTATTACCATATTACCAAATAAAAGCTTTGTATGCGGTCTGCTGCACGGGCCTGACTGGGCGGATCCATATCATGGTCATAGCTGGAATGGCAGAGCGAGACTTATTGACGAACAGGAAAAGTAAGAAATGTAAACCAAGAGAATGATTCATCTTTCATAAACAAACAAATGACGGAATGCATTGCCTCTTTCTCATACTGCTGATGGGGATGAGAGCTCTGAGATAATCATCGTCTGCAACTGACTGGCAGTGACGATGACGGACGACGGTTTTGCTGCACTTTTACCATCTCTGTTCCACAGAGCTCAAGCTGAGGTTTCTGTAAATGATACTGAGCTGAACTGTAAAGTGCTGAGTGCTAATTCACTACAGTGTGTGTAGGGTAAATGTAACACACTGCTCAGTCTTTTTTTTAGCACCAGAACATTGCTTGACAGAAGCTTTATTATGGGTTACAACAATAAATTCTGCACCTATCTGTTCTTTTTAGTTTGTTTTTATAATTATTATGTAGACTAAAATAAACCAATATTTTCGGTTTTAGCAATGAAATGTACTCAAGTATCATGTGAAATTGCAATTATAGAGGAATCAAATCATGAAAATCTCCTTAACTGAAGATACCATGTGAGATGAAAATTTGGATCTCCTGTTTTGACATTTTGACACTTTTAGATCAGTTGAATGGTTGTACATGAGCCATACACTAATACCCAAGACTACATGTACATACATTTCACGTCAAACAAAAGTGGGAGGCAGAAAGAGAATGAGAGAGAATCCGTGGGAGGAAGTGGGTCTCCCTGTTTACCTCTTTGTCTTACAGTTTCCAAAGTATATGACGTGACAAAGCCAGACCGCATCAAAGTTGCAGTCACGTGATCACAAAGAAACTACCAGATTCTCTTCCTTTCCACCCCCATCGGCACCCACAGCCCATATATACACCTCACCAGCCCTGCTAGAGTCTTGAGAGGATGCAACACGTAAAGAGCAGGACGCTTACTCAGGGAAAAAAGCTTGAATAAGAGAAACAGTGCTTCGAAATATTACAGTTATAAGCAGATCAATTTTGATCAAACTCAAAAAAGGAAAGAGAAGATGTGGGAATACCTCATCTTTGGAGTGATTTCCTCTCTCATAACAGGTAATTTATTTTTTTTTACTTTTATTTTATTTTTTTTTACAATTTGAAGCGACGAACCCAGCATTGATCTTTGTACTCTGAATGTCACTATTTTTCTCAGACTAAATTTGTGTTTTTTTTCCCTCCAGGGGCTCAGTGTGAGATAACTGAGGTGATAGCCGAGTCAGGCTCTGAGGCTGTTTTACCCTGTGAATGTCACCCTCCTTCCAAATCTGCTCCTTTCGTCTTGTGGAGTAAAGAAGGCAGAGGGTAAGACACACAGCATCTACCTCAAACTTACACAAACAAGCCTCCCTTAATCCTCAAATTGATCTCCATGCTGAGCAGACTGTCCTGTTATTGCACCTCTGTTCACAGCACTGTGTTGAGAAAGGAGAGAAGTGGGATGCGGTTTTGGGGTCATGCTTGGATGCAGCATGGGACCCAACGCGCACACAGCCCCCAGGCAGAGTTTACAAGGGGCGAGTACAACCTGCACATCAGGGACGTGAGGGACGATGATGCAGGAGTTTACACTTGCAAAGTGCAAGACAGAACGCACTCTGTTCAAAAGACAGTCATGCTCAGAGTCATCAAAGGTAAAAAAAAAAAAAAAAAACAACAACAACCCAACAATACAGATCTTCATCTCACTGGACTCAACTTTAGATCTATATAAAGTATGCATACATATCACATTTTACACTACATACATATTAATATGCACATCTACATGATTTGAAATCAAATATTTTCTGTAATTTATTTAAAAGATCCCAAAACAGTACTGCATACATACAATCCAAATGTAAACCCTCCATACATTAGGGATCCTTGTTATAGAATAGAATTAGCCTGAGATGCATCAGTAAGTGTGTCAATAATCTTTTCCTTACTCTTATTCCTTACAGTCTCCATCTCCTCATCACCTTCACTTTCGGGGAATAAAGTTTCGATCCGCTGTAACGTGACTCCTTGGCCTGAGTTGGCCACTACACAATGGGCACTGAACGGAGCCCCATTCAGGCCTCAGGCTGAAATGAAAGTGATCACCTCAAACAGAGACACAGCCAGCGTTGTGCAGGGAAAAGCGACCGAGAGACTGGCGGGAAACTGGACGTGTGACGTGAGCTACAAAGGCACACAGGGGCGAGCTACAGCGCCTCTGTCTGTGAGAGGTGAGATAGAAAAGACGGCCTGAAAATGCAGATGTTGGTTTCTGTTTTAAAATCTGTATTTCCTATTTCTTGTAATTCCTCTGTGAGTGGATCAAGGCCCAAAAACTATGACACCTCTCTTTCTCTTTCACAGGCATTGTCCACCCAAACACTGACGACACCCGAGTGTACGCTGCAGTGGGATCAGCACTCACTCTCCCCTGTGTGTTTTCCTCTGGTTTAATCCCCACTGACCCCCTCTGGGAAAGACTGAGCACTGGATCTCTTTCTAAACCTGCCCCTCACCTCCTTCCTCCCTCATTTGCTCCGTCCATCGTGTCCTCTAACCACCCATGGGACAAGTCTGCCAATTTAACCGAGGTGCGGTCTGAGGATGGGGGCAGGTACAGATGCTCCGCCAAGGTAGAAGGAATAAGGCTGACTAGAAGTATGCAGCTCATCGTGGCCAAAAGTAAGCTTATACATTAATGATTCACAGGTGCTTTAATAATCATTCACGATCCATTTGATTACATATTTTGTCTTTTTTCCCCATTTCTCCTCACAGTCATCAGCAACATCCGGTCAAACAAAAGATCCCCTGCAAAACTGACCTGTCATCTGTCCGACCCCAAAGAGATCACTGGATACGAGTGGGTTCATGTGACCTATGACCTCAATGGCACCCAGATTGTTAGGTCTATCCAGAAGGGGAAGGAGCTCGTGGTCGACATGATGACAGGAGACAATTTGGGTGAATGGGTGTGTCGTTTCCATGGGAAAAAAGGCAGTTTGGGAAATGTCACCTCTGAGCTTCAAGTGATGAGTAAGCTCTCTTCTGTTATTCTGTCCACAGATATGATCTGTCATGTCATGGCCTTCTCATCTGACTGTATTTGCTGTGTTTGTCCTCACAGGTAGACTGACAGGAGACGGTTCCTCTGGTCTCTCACATAACACAGCCACAGTGATCGGCCTCTTCTTTCTGCTGCTCGTCCTGCTGGTCGTTCTGGTTCAGATATACAAGAACTATCAAAGGGTAATTGTTTCCTCCTGTATTCAGATTTGAATTCAGACTTTTTCTCTCAAGCATGTTGATTTAAAAACGACTCAGAATGATTTCTAACCAAGATCTAAAATTAAGGGATCTAATAAAGTCCTTACATAAAAAAAATCATCTCATACCAGATATTTACTATTTATTTTTTATTTTACAATTAGAAATAATGACTTCATGGGTGCTTGAGTTAACACATCAGATCTTAACCACTGTTCGTATCTCTTTTTCGCAGAGGAAGAAGATCTTTCAGTTCCCTGCTCTGGAGACTATTGTTCACACCATCTCCAATGAACGGGAGGCCAGAGAAAGGCATCAAGTTAAAAAGTAATGACACATTCAAGCAGAAGCATGGCGGGAAAAAGCTGCTCTTAACTGAAATGAGACCCACTTTCTCCCTGTCTGCGGTCATTCGGGAGATTTTTATTTGCACAAGTTTTGTACATATTTTCTAGAGCAGACATTTGTAGCAGGACCGACATTGCAATTTTCCTTTTTAAATTTGCAGTTGTAAATATTTTTTTGTAAATGTTTTTTCTATATGTTGAGAATAAAAATGGATTTAGAATAAAATACATTTCACTGAAATGTGTGTGTGTTTCTTTAATATATACAATCTCAGATGGGAAATAATATAAATTAAGTACTGATAAAAATGTTGTATTTACAAAACACACTGAGCACAGGTGTGTAGGTATTATAAATATACTGTACTGTATATGTTACATTATTTTACACATTGATACATAATTACAGAATCATTAAAGAACAATATTCAGAATTGATACAATATCCTGAAATATCTGTGCAAAAGCATCTGCAAATGGAAAACATCTTCCTGTTAAAATTGTCCCTCTGTCATTCAGATTCATCAGCTGAACTTTGACGGAGCGTACTGTGAGTGTTTGTGATCTCGGCTCTTTAGATGATGGCATTTTGGTATTGCACCTTCAAAGCTACACCTGGCTGCATTCTCCATCGTCTTGATCTGCAATTCTGTTAAAATCCCAAAAGGTCAATGTTCGGCTGATGCCCTCCAGAAGTCCCTCGTCTCTGAGGCCGTAGTCCGCAGGGTTTATGTGATCTATGACTTCTTCATCATCAAAGCACCAGCCTGGCCAGTCCACATTTACACCATCCGAAAAAACAAGGCTGCAGAGAGAAAAAAGATGGTTTAAATGATTTGTTTTTACACTAACTACCACTTACATGTGCAGGCTCTTCCCCCAAGACACAACAGGCACATCAAATAATAATAAGTTTAAGTAATAAACTACTTGTCCAAAGATGCAAAATCACAGCAAACACATCAAATAAGATCGCAATAACATAAAACAAACAAAAATGTCCAATAATATATCATAATAATATATTTTGCATACAAAATGTCTGATGTTTAACAAAATATTAAAATTTTGAATAAGATAAAACTGGAGGCAGAATCACTGAGAGCAGACAGAAATGGAAGTTTCCATTCTCACAGAACAAAATGTCTATTAGCTGCCTACACTTCAACCATAACTCATTTCAAAAGTCAAGCTTTGAGATGACTCAATAAAAAAAGTGTATATTTTATTCAGGGACCAGTTACAGTGTGAGTCAGCATGGACCATTCTTACCTTTATCTCTCCATGATCTAGCCTACATTTACCAAAACAGTACATGCAGCAGATGTGGCGGTTAAGACGAGTTTGTGCTAGATGGCAAATTTCTTTATGTCACATATTATTCAGTGTGTAACACGCACATGAACTGTGTATGACAGCAATGTGCTGTTCAAAGCTGTCTTGTAGATTCACGCAAACGTATTTCAGGTTAGTACATAGTAGCTCCTATTTTTGCAAACTACTGCTTGTAATACTACAGTGTTTACAGAGAACACTGTATGGTTTTATGTGTGGTATACCTTTGTTGCAAATGTATCTACATGCTGTAATTGCTGCTTTCATAAGTGCACCTGGACCTCATCTATGGCATCAAGACTCAAATTTGATTCTAAAAAACTTATACCACATATTATTACAACCACACAATAAATGATAACAAAAGTGTTTTTTTCTTACCTGCCCTTCTTGTCCTCATCTTCATCTCCATCCACCAGCTGCTCCTTCCATCCTTGGCTCACTCTTAGGGCCCTGCGCCTCATCAGCTCCACCTCCTCCTCCTCCCAGTCTGTCTCTAGTTCTCCCCCCTCATTCCCCATCACACCATCACTGTGTGACAGTGATGGTGTGTTGGGGAATGAGGGGGGTGGATGCCAGTTCCTTGGCTGCCTACCGGGCATTGTGACAATTCGCCCTGTCTTTACTCCATCTCGGTCTCTGACTCGGCCTTTGGCTCTCTCCAAAAGGCCCTCCAGACTGGAAGCTTTGAGTCCTTGTTGGCTTCTCTGAGTTTTTTTGCCGTGCCTGTTATCATATTCAGGTGGCTCAGGATCAGACAACGTAACAGGATCTGGAGAGGCTCTGTCATCTGGCATGTTCCACAAAATCGCTTGGTTTGACTTCACAGTCCTCAGCACCCGAGGGGAATCAGAGCTCTGGATAGAGGAAGTGGAGTTTCTCTTGTGATTGCTGTCTGAGTCAGAGTTTGAGGAAGAGTTGGTGTTTGATGTAGACCTAGCCAGTCCTGAGCCCACAATCCCCTGCTTGGGTATCTGAGCAGAGGGGCCCTGATGGCTGTTGACTAACCTCCTCCTCCGCAACCCAGGAGACCTCAAATGTCTGGAGAAGCCCCAAGCTTCTGGTACAGGTTCCTCTTCTTCCAAACGGCCATTTCTCCTGCTTTCCTGGTTTGTTGGGAGGGAATCGGAATCTGTCCTTGAAGATCTTCCTCCTTCGTTTGTCACTGTTTGAAACTCAGGCATCACCCAGGGAGCCGCTGATTGGTACCCTCCGTTCGGAAGGGGAAACGTGTCTGATTGGTTGATTGGATAGTCAATATCTGGATATCCACCCAGTAAGAGAACATGTGGGCCATTGTCTTGGTGTCTTAATGGGTCCACAGAAAGTTCCCCTGTGGAATTAGCATACAGATTTGGAACAGATTGCGATTGCACCTGACTGTTCCAGGTCACCCTTCTCTCCTGCCTCCCTTCTGCCGTATACTGAGTCCCTGCCTCCTCTTCCTCCCTGTGAGTCCTGCGTTGTTCTCTGACTCCCATTTCGATCCACTCAACTTCTTGCACTGCTTGTTGCTGGCGATTTAAACCCTTCAGCAGTAATTTATGTTGATTGTCAGTGGACCTGTTTGGCCATATAGAAGGCTTAGTGTTGTTGGTGGTTACTTCATGTGGAGGTTCATACTGTGGCTCGGGAGCTTTCGACATTAACATCCCATTTATTAACAGGGGGGAAATAGGCTCCTCTTTAAGTTTGTCAACAAAAGTCTCTTCTCTGGATTGCCTGTGGGGATGTTGCGATTTCTCCACATTAGCTTCCAGTACAGGTTCCGCCTCCAACTGCTGGATTTTCCGGTTCTGAAGTTGCGTCTTCTTCTCTGTGTCTCTCAGTTCCCTCAGTGTCTTCTGACAACACACCAGAGACACATTTACACTGTTTAGTGCAATGACTCATACAGCTACATTACTAACTGAAATTTGGAAAAACTTTAGTCCAACAGAAAAAGGTGTGGGACCATATTTCTCATTTTCTTTCATTGGTTTTAAAATAATCCCCATTTTTTCATGCTCAATGTTTTAAGTTCTGAACATCTTCTACTTCTTCTTTCAGTAAATCAATCTGCACAACATTTGCTCTTTTGAAACATTGACCTGACTTCCATTTCTTTTCATTTGCTCCATCTATTTTTGAAAATAAATACCTTTCAAAATATAAACAGAATTAGCCTGTAACGTCACTCTAGAAGTTTCATTTGGAGTTGTTACCTGTGCATGCAGGATGGTGGAGACCCATCTGGCACAGCTGTCTGAGGTGCTGGTTGCAAATATGTAGACATTCATAGCACACCAAAGCTCACCGACCTCCACAAGCACAAATGAACCTGGGAGAAGGTGAGAAGATGAGAAGATGAGAAGATGAGAAGATGAGAAAATGAGAAGATGAGAAGATGAGAAGACAAGAAGACGAGAAGATTCATGACGATTCACAATGCCGCCTATGTTGCATCCGTGTCTACTGGAGGATTTACTCACAGCCGTCTTTTAGTGGTATACAGAAAGTTCTGTCCAGGGCCAGAGGGGGGCGAACTACCTTCAGTCTCTCTCCCTTCTTTTGGACTTTGGTCATTAGAAGAACATCGGAGAAAAGTAGAGCCACCACTTCCAGCTGCATCAGCATGTGTGAGAAAACGGGAGTAAGTCGGGACAATTGTGAGGCAGGGTTAAACGTATGGCCACTCAGCACTCACCTTGCTGTCCTTTCTGCCCCGAATCTTTAAATTCTCCTCCAGCAGCAACTTCCGGATGACTTCAGTGCCCACGCCTCTGATGGGACACGTCAAATCAAACTGGCAAATCTCTCGAACAAACTGCAAAGGAGGCATGAATGATAATCAGTGTAAAGTCATACATTGTTTTTATGATACATTGCCTATCATCTTTATGTTCTCTAACATACTGTCATACTGTGTTTTGCTGATGTACATTCAGTGTGTTTTTGTCACTTTGTGTTTCATCTTTCATGCTTTTCTCTGCAGTATATGAAAAGAAAATCAACCTTGTCGATTTCTTCATTTATTCCCTCCACCTCGTATCCCTCCACCCTCTGAGCAGAGATGGACAGGGCGAGCTCCTCGTCCTTCAGCCTCAGGTAGTCGTTGATGCTCTCCAAAAAATCATTCACAGTGGATAACTGCAGCGGAGTAAAGGAAGGAATGAAGTAGGTTAATAAGAAGGTTGGAGTCAGTGGTTGAAACAGGATGCAGATATCATTTGTGCTGCAGTCCTCACCATGCCTTTGACTGTCTGCTGCACATGTGGGTCCTGACTGTTTTTGAGCACAGCTTTGAGCAGCAGAGGGTACTTTGTGATCCTCTGATGTGGTTTAGCCTGCATGTCCCCTATTCGCATTCGCTCACACATCGGGTGAGTCTCCACCCACTGAAAAGGAGGGAAACACAAAGAATAATGACAAATTCCTAATACTTCAAAAAGCAGAAGAAAACCACAGACTCACACTGCCATAATCTGCTAATATAATATAAAGATAATCTGATGCACCAGTTTGTAAATTTGAGCAAATAAGTCCTGCTCTAAACTGGTGCCTCTTTCTATTATCTTGGAACGTGGCTTTAATTTTCCTAAGCTTTGTGTCAAGACCTGTTTGACTTGTGTGCATTCAATTTTGCGGCCTTCAACTATGTGCTGAGGTTGAATCATTGGCAGGTGGCGTTGGCGTGACGAGTGGTTGTCCCAAGGGGAGCGGGGGAGCTCACAAGCTTATGAAAATAACATAAACCACAACACCTCCATTAATAACAGAGGAGTTTGTCATCACATTGCATTCCATTCAGAAAGATAACAATGTGGTTTATGAGGGTGAGCTGCTGCAAAGTGTGTGTGAGTGACCTTGTACCTTCATAAATGTGCATGTTTGTGTTTACTAGTAAGTTTGAAACGATTAACTAATTAGTTGGTTTACAGAAAAGCAATAGATGTTTAACAATTGATAACTCTTGTGAGTGTGTGTCCTCTGAGTGTGTCGCAACAAGAAACATGTTTGTGGTAATCTCTCGTTTTTTTCAAGTGGAAACGCCAAGCATGAATTTGTTCCACCTTCTTAAATACCATGATTTGCTGCTTTTCCATGTTTCATATCAACATAAATGAATGACTCTGTATTTTTATATTATATATTTTTCACCTTTTTGTGGCATAACCTACAACTCTGATGGTGCAGCTGGATTCACAGGTGTGTATTTTGTGCTACTGTACCCGGACGTAAACTTGGAGATGCGGGTTGCTCTCAGTCCCTCTGCGTGTGAACTCAAGCGTGTTCTCCTCTTCCCAACAGTACCGCAGGTAGGAAGCGAAGCGTTCAGGAAACTATAGGACATGAGGGGGAAAGGATGAATGGAGAACAATATGCGGACACACACTCCTAATAACAGATGTGTTTTCATCCAGTGTTACCTGCAGACACCCAGCCTCTAACCTCAAGGGGTCAAAGGGCTTGCCTGTTCTGCGGACTTCCTGTAACATGGGATATATGACCTCCTGCCAGAAAAGCTGGTGTGCACTGATGATGGACCGGAGGTTGGAGAAAAGCAACTCGGGTGAAATCTGGCACAGAAAAAGAAGAAAAATCATCCTTTTAACCTAAGCAGGCGGCTTTGTGTGATACTTTCCGTGTCCTCAGCGGAAATCTTCAAACATTCTGTTGTGCTAAATGTTCCACTTGTATGCGTTTTCTGTATCAGGCAGAGCGGATGTTCTCATTGTGTCACAAATGTGTGCCAGTGGTATGCAAAACAGTGGAAATAGGCCTGCAGATTACATGTGCGGTTCAGAGAGTGTGAGTGTTTTCATCTGAGACGAATGCAGCACAGACTGACCTCCAGGAGGAATCCTTGCTGGTGCACGTTTATGAGGGCTGCAATCACCAGCTGAGAGAGACAAACGCACCATCAAACCTCACGTAGAACATCTCATTTTCCTTTCCTGACATGATTCAGCATTTAGTATCTTACATCTTTGATGATCATAAGCTTGTTGATATAGGTGAGCTCAGTGTGGACAAACTCCCACAGCGCCTCCTGTTGGTGCCTCTGAGTTTTAGACATTGTCTGGCCATGAAATGAGGTCAGAGGAGGAGAGAGCAAAGACAAATGGAAGGACACGATTATTGATGGATGCTAAGAGAATGTACAAAAGCTCTAAGGAAGGTGAAGCCATTAAAAGGCCGTACTGAATGAGAGTGCACTATGTCTGTCCAGTTTTTCTCCAGCGTGGTTCCCTGACTTTCCTCTTTCCATCTCCACCTCAGACTGATCGGCACAGCGAAAGCCTCCAGCGTCTGCTTCAACACGTCCAGCTGCTCCTGAGTGACGGGGACAGAAGAGGGAAGAGAGAAGAAGACGGAAGGGACAAAGTAGAACGAGAGAAACAAAACAGAAGTGAGAGAGAGGAAAGGGGAAATGTGACAGCACAATAGCTGCTGTGAGTATATTTAAATGTCAAAGGAGCAGAACAAGTAGAACTGCAGTTGATTGTGTGAGTGGGTGGCATTGTTGTGTCTGTATTTGTCCCCATACATGTCAGCCTATACAGCCATGAGCAGCAGAATACCTCAGCCGCTGCGTTCTTGTCAGACACTCCCTGGCTGAATAAGACCTGTCTCAGTGCAGCTCGGGGTTTGGCTCCCACTGATGCTCCTTTGCTCGCTGTTGCAAAGTCAGTCACGACCTTCTGCCTGGTCCGTCTCTGCAAATCAGTATCAGACATTGTATGTTCAAGTGGGTTTTATCAGGGCGTCTTCTTTTAAATACTTCAATTATTTTTGCTATGGGTACATCTGATCAGACCCATTTAAAAATACAACACCACAAAACAGTCTTAAGGTACTTAGATACTCTTATACAATAAAATCGTCAAATTACAAATTTAATTTCATATATTAAATCTGAAAATCACTGGAATCAGCCTTTAAAATGTGTAACCTTCTAAACATAGAAAGTAAACAATCCCCTCCCAAGTCCTCAGTGTTCCCACTGGACCCACCTATGGAACATTGAGCAATATATGAATCCAGGGTGTGCATATCCACCTGTGCACTTATTTGAAGTATTTACAGAGGTCAAAGGTCTTCTGCTGTGACATAAATCAAGAGGCTGACACATTCTGTACCTGATAGCCTGATGTACCAAACTTCTGTTTGTCTGCTGACCCCCTCTGGTGGATGATTGAGTCTGCATTTGACGTCGTCCCATCAACAACCTCTGACTCTTTGCCGTCTGTATCCCTCTGCCTCTCCCCCTCCGCTCCATCTCTCCACTGCAGAGCTGTTTCATCCATCGATGACTCATTTCCCCCACCGCTGTTTATACTTGGTGCCTTTGAAGAGAAGCTGTGGATAAACTAACAGGGTCACGCTTTGCCAAATGAAGGTGTGTGTGGGGTCATTGAGGAAGCAGTGGAGCACAAGGAAATGATTTACAAGCGACAGGACGTTGTAATAGATCATTTCTGAACCGGTTTACTGTCTTCTTTTGGGTGTCAATGCTACATTAAAGTTAGATCAACCAATGAACTCGACCTCAAGACAGAATGAGGTCATGTAAACTACAGGGCAAGACAACATTCTGATATAAACTAAGCTGTGTGTGTTGCATCCTGTATCACTGACTGATAGGTGATACATAGGTGGAGGTGGACTACGCAATAACTACACACACAATAGAGAAAAATAAATACAAGACAATATCATGTTTATATATAAGATTTACTAAGCTAAAGTCAATCACAGAAAGGCATCAGAGAGCAGCAGTAATGTTTAATTGCTTACATTTAGTCCCTGTATTAAAAGACCTGACAAAACCCCTTTGTATACCTGTAGATAACACACTTTAGCTTCACTGCAACATTCATTTGTAAGGAAATGGTCAGGTAACAATCACAAGGTCTGAGCCTGTGTATAGGTTTATTCTTTACGCTATTGTAAAGAAACTGTGACACCAAAGTGACAGAGCTAAAGCATGGCGATCAAAGAGACAGCATTACTACAGCATCACAGGAGCTGTGAAGACCATTAACAGGACACCAGTTGGTTCACACGGCCACAGCTCCGCTTACACAGCCCTGCAGCTTGTAGTGTCACAACTGGACTCATGTGACATAAGTTCACACAAACCTGACATCAAAACCTATAGCGTGTCCTGCCAAAGCTTTAGGTTACAGGGAGGAATGTGTCTCAATTCCAAGGGAACTCTCCAAGAAATTCCTCTCTGTTTCCCATTGCCTGGAAACGGTGATCACACTCATCAGTCATGCCGGTATAAGGTGCAGCAAAGGCACACAAACAGACGAGCAGAATGCAAATTTGTGTATTGCACAAACACGCTTGTGCACTACTGTCAAACATGAAAGACTCACACAATGATTTCATCACTGACATACCTGTTTACAATCACTGTATCCCAGAGTAGCAGACTAGAAGTGTTTCTTCTACGATCAAATTGGAGTTCTAACACTGACACGGTTTAGGATCAATACTGCGTCTATTGACAGAAGCCTGCTGGTTGTTATTTAACTTGAATCAACAGATCAGAATACCACAGTAGAGTCTGTGACAGCTCACAGAAATACAATCACAAGGTGTCAGAGTGAAACCTTATGTCAACTAAGGAACATGTAGCTCTGAAACACGCTGAAGCCTTCTTACACCGGCACTTATGCTTTAAACAAATAAAAATAAAGCCTTTACCTGGGTTTGGTTGGATCCATTTTGTTTCACACAGTCATCTTTGGTTTCTGTTAGCTTTCTCCTCCTCTTTCGCTCAGCCGGGATCGGTCCCTCCCTCTCTTCCTTTCACCTGCACCCCTGCCCTCTGCAACTGGCCGGACGAGAACAACTGGATTCTACAGCCAACAAATCGGTGCTCAGGGCTGGTTAATGTGTTGCACCTAAAATGTTTAGAAGAAGGTGCTGACTGATCACTGTGTCATGATCCACTGTTGTTCTTAGTCAATCAGGCTTATTGATCGCTGAGTAAGAGGAGGAAATCATTGTCTCGTGGCGCTGTAACTGTGTTGTGTAACATGTAGGCAGGTGGGAAATAGATCACAGGTAAGAAGAAGTCAGTTGGGGGGGGGAAGTGAATCTAGGTGGAAGAATGCTGCTATAGGAGAGTAAAAGAGAGACGGAGAGATAAGCTCTTGACAAAAACGCAACAGTTCTGTTTGCATAAGACTCAAGTCTTTAAAGTAAGTAATTACTGTAAGTGTTACACACTTAGGAATGTAGAGGGACGGCATGCCTGTCATTACAGAAACAATTACATTACATTATTCACTGCACGCACACACACACACACACACACGCACAAATAAAGACATGACACATTTATGCAAAACATTAAAAATTCATTATCTTTGACGGTGCTCAACATCATCGCTCAATCAATAAAAAGGATCTGTTTAATAAAATAGAACAGTATTTTATACATAATGATACAATGTAAAAGTGCTTTGGAGTGAAACAGCTTCAGTCTGTGTTTGACTGATTCGTATGTGTGTGTGTGAATCTTAAAGGCCTGAGGGGAAATACAGATCAGCTGCAGGCTGAGACTGGAATTATCAAAGCTTTCCTGGCTGAGACACACAGAGACAAGGCGTGTTGTGTTTTCTTTAGCTTAGGAGTGAATAATGCCTGTATGATGGGGCGTTAAAGAATGCAACACAGCAGGGGAGAGGAGCAGTGTCAGGGTCTTAAGCAGTAAGTCTAAAGAAAGACTACAAGCATTTACACTGCTTAATAAACAAAACAAAGAAAGAAATGCTGACTGGCTGAAGGGAAATGAAAACAACCCATAGTTTGATGTATATATATGCAATTATCCCGACTACACATGATGAAAGGTAAAAGAGCACAAACAAATGAGTAAACCCTATGTATAAACTATATCAAAACAACATACCATATATTAGTTTAGTGAAGTACAGCCATAAATCAAACATGCATCTTGTATTGTAAATGAATCCACTGGTATGGGAACATCAGAGCTCCCTCATCATCATCATCATCATCATCATACACGTCAATATCCTGATCAAACAATAACCATTTAACACTTCTACTGTCCTAAAATGTATTTAAAAACGCGTGTGTTTACTTTATCCGAGCGCTGTTCCACTCTGACCGCCCTCCGCTAAAGGTTGAACTATAGCTCTCAGTAGTTGGACTGAGCAGATGAGAGGTAGAGTGATCGGTCACACAGTTCACAGGAAACTAAACGTGTTCATGTCACTTAGGTCTCTGCTTGTGGTAGCACCTAGTCCCTCTGGTCAGGATGCACTTTGAGGACATTTGTCAGTGAGTCTCACAGGAGGACAATACTTGGATTCATGAGCTTCTTGTTCCACTTGGCACACGTCGGAGCATTAGTGCATCACTGAATGCCGTACTTTGTCTCCAGTTCCTCGGTCGCCTGTCCCAAGTGCATCTTCCTTAGTTTATCCAACAGCTCTTCCAACAAAGGCCGGTGCAGCATTCCACCTCGTCCTCCTCCACTTGCCCGGGACCCTCGCTCGGCCCAAACCCGCAGCATTTGGTAGTGAGCCTCCCGACAGGCCCGGTGGTCCATCTCTGCCCGTTCGATCTCGGTATCCGTCACACCCAGAGAACGCACCAGCTGCTTCACCTGCAGAACTGGCACCAGATCCAGCACGGCATAAATCAGCTCAGGGACTGGAGAGGGGAGAGATGAGAGGGGAGAGATTAGAGGGGAGAGGAGAGGAGAGGAGAGAGGGGAGAGAGGGGAGAGGAGTGTTGAGGGAGGGAGATAAGGGTTAGTACAATGGGTTACTGTACGTTTGAGTCAGCACATACTGCACGGTTGGCCAGGTGAACGTGCCGATATGCACGTCAGCTCATGAACACTCACTCTTGATTTCCAGGGGGACACAGTCGGGTAGATTGGACAGCTCCAGGTCACTCACAGGACTTTGGGGAACAGCTGTGTTAAAGCTGTTATCTGCAGCTTCCTCGCGGAAAATCAGGGCCTGCATTCAAGTTACATTAAGAGTGAATTAAACGCTTTTATCCAATGTGAAGTACACTGAAACAAGTGAGATCTGTCCTGACATTGGTGCGTGTGTGCACTTACATGTTTAAGGTGGACATGTCAAAAACTACACAACAAATTTCAGCAAACATTGGCGAAAGGTTCAACCGAAAAGTTCACAGTAGCTTACATTTTAACTTTGTGAGACGGAGTCCCAACTGGAGGGAGGACTACAAGGCGGCCATAGCTCTTATACAGACAGAATATAGGCACACATAAAATCCTGTATGCTTTCATGGCATTTCCCTGCCCTCTACATTCAGTGGAACAAAGTAATGGTCGGCCACTGTACCTGCGTGGTTTCTGGGGACAGACCGTCAGACGGCTGCGACGGCTGCGACAGCTGCGACGGCTGCAGCAGCTCACTCCTGGTGTGCCGCCGCGTTGCTATGAAGGTGATGAGACCGACCAGCACCAGGGCCAACAAGGCCAACACTCCAGCTACAGCAATCACTTGAACAAGGGAGTAATTCCCTTTCTCAACTCCTTCACGAGGAACCAAGGAGCAAACAGGAACAAAACAAAGAAAGTTAGCATACATTACAAACTATAAATTGCATCCGGTTACCTTTTATCTATCACTTGCCCAGATCTCAAACCGATAACCTTATTGTTGTGATTTAAGACTTTTACCCTTTCTCTTACAGTATTTTATATTATATATTCTTGCTTTTTAGATGTAACCACTTAATATATATCTTGAGTTGGATTGTAAATTGTATCTACATCCAACAAGGATGAAGAGCACCAAATTAAACATCCTGTGATACAACCAACACCCTGAAACCATTTTCAGCACAAGAAGACCCATTTCACATAACGAGTCTCTGTGTACTGGCAGCATTCCTACCTGCCAGCCCACTACACCCACATATAACTGGCTTTTTTGTTTTATTTAAGTGCATGATTCCTGTTATATGTCGTGTGACTGCAGGCCCTAAATTACAGATCAATCCAGAGGAGTACACACCTGTGGAGCTCTTTACTTCAGGGCAGTGAAGCTCACAGTCCGTACAACTGAAGGGGAAGACAGAGGAAGTTACACAACACCCCAGGAGGAAGTAACACATAAAAAGGAGGAAGTGAAAAAAAACAGAGGGAGAAATTGTAAAAATCAGCGACTGATTCAGCGTACACACTCTAATAACTCCACTCTGGCACTTAAAGGACTGTTTACTGGAGTACTTAGACTTAAGATAGCACTGCTCTTTAGAATAAAGACCGTCATCTGTCATCATTACCTCATTACCTCTGATGGCTCCACTCATGTGTTTGCCGTGATGATGGGGTCAGAGTTTGAATGATAGGAATTATGGGCTTCACTCAAGTTTCCACAACACGCCTCTGTCGTACACATTCCAAATGAAAATGATTGGCCAGACTTTTGGTGCTAAGTGGCTACAATGATCACATTTTCTCAAACTCTGCCTCGGGAAGTAGGATTCTGTGTGACCTGAACACTAACACTCGCTGTTTCTTCCTATACAGGTGTTCTATTGGATCAATCTGAGAGTAATATCTCCACAGAGAGGAAACGTAACCACGGAGACTAACTTAAAAGGCCAAATTACTTCTCTCTTCTGCTGACGACAAATGGAAAGACTGAACATTGGTCAGAAGTGTGTTGAAAGTTCCAACTCCATAAAGCAACTTCCCTAAAAGCAGTGTGTGAAACAATGACTGTGTAGGGAGGCCCTCACACAGTATACTCACCCTTTGCACGGCACACACTTGTTTTTGGCCCTGTAGTAGTCCTGTTCGCACACACACACAGTGTTGTGCTCTGGAGTACCTGAAAATCAGTAAAACAGTATTTCGTAAAGAGGAATAAAGGGAAAACTAGACATTGTTGAGATATGAAGATGGAGACACACTTGGGCCGATTTTGAGTATAAACAGTAGCATTGCTCCATCCTTACAACACTCACATGCGTGTGTTTGTCGCTCTCCGGCTCCACACTGTGTACATTTGAGACACTGGGATGTTCCTGAGTCAATGACGTCTTTGAAAAATCCATTTAGACAGCGACATTCAGCGTCACGGTCACGCTCACACAGACGGCCGACGACTTCAAACTCTGCACAAAGAGGAGAAAGGGGAGAAACGTCACCTGAAGCTGCATGGTTACAGGGCTACAGAGTTACAGAGCGCCGGCAGCCAAAAGACTCGGAAAAAAGGTCACACTCACTTTTTTTGCAACTTTTGCAACGTCTGCAGTTTGGGTAGTAGTTCATCTGATCTGTGTATTCCCCAGCGGGACAGGGCGTGCAGTTACTTCTCAGGCCTGCGCCGTGGCACTCATCCACGAGTTTAAAACCTGGGAGAAGGAGTTATGAGTTTGAAAACACAAAATGAGCGGAAAATGGAAGGAATGCCATTTCTTAACAACTTCTTTTAGACCAGGACATATTCAAGAGCAGCATCAATGTTCTGTGCTTACACGACCCCAATCTGGCACTTATGTCCGTGCCATCATTCATATCTCCACGCTGTCTCAGAAAATATAAAGATTGTTGGCGTTCTTTATCACATCATTTTCCAACTCCGCTCACTTCTCCCAGCGACAGTGGCAGCTATATAAATCATTTGAGGCCAAACTGGTTCTGGGAAAAGCCTTTCATGTGTGAGCAGATATGAAAGTGCGAGGGGGCAGGTAAGGAGGGTGTGTGTTCAGCTATTTTAAAGGTATAATCAACCAGCGGGTACATAAAACACTGCACATTGACCTTGTTTGCTCTCAGAGCCTGGGATAACTCTGGAAAGTTATAATAACTGGACTGGAATAAACACAGCTGATGAGCCAAAACACACTTTCACAAAATAACCACACCCGGTGCTCATTTCTTTATGTGCCAGGTTCAGAACTTATCAGTCAATCCTTGTACTAAAGTGTGTAGGGGTGTGTAGGGGAGGTCGTCCATTACCTGGGGAGCATTTGTTGCAACAAATTCCCTTTTCGCTGAGATACTCCCCATGTCTACACGTCTGCTCCTCTGAAGGCTCCAAAGCCAGAGCCCAGCTGGGGACCAACATGCACTGCAACACACAATCAACACCATTACATTATCTCAGGATTGTATTTGGTTACTTTGGTTTGATTGTTTCTCCTAATGTTTGTTTTATTGCACATTTTTTTACGTGTTATGGTTTTTGGAGCAGCATTTCTCTTAAAGGGGGCCACATTATGCTTTTCACTTCCCTGTCATTTGTGTAGTGGATGTAACACATGCTGGCCAATCAGAATGTGGCGAGTGGCCTTTCCAGGGGGGGTGGTCTGTTTGCATTCAGTGTGCACGCTGATGTTTGTTTTTTTAGCCCATTACGCCAGAACAGAAGCCTAAATCTGAGTAATACGTCCCCCTTTGTGTACGTCAGCGTACTTTGCCATCATTAAGCACAAACATACACAGTTGGTTTAGCTCAGATTAACACACTAATAGGGGCATTAGTGCTCTAGGAGCTTCATGAAGTGTTTCTCACCATGAGGAGCAACAATGAGCCAGCAGTGACTTTTACTCGCCATCTTCCTCTGTAGCCAACTGCCTCCATGAGCTCACAGGTCTGAATCACTCCATCAGAGGTCACCTGCAATACAACACACAGGTTGGAACACACTTTGAAAACACAGCAAAGTCATTAAACTAACTAAAAGTGAACCGTGAAGCTTTGCTGAGTTAATAATGGACACTACGGCTCTGCTTGTTTCATTATAAGAGGGCAGTGAACAAACATCCTGCTGGGAAAAGACTGCGTCGTTTCTGCGCCACTTGTTTGGCAACTTCACCCTTTGCTGTCCGACGCTGGACGACAACGAAAAAAGCATTCAAAGTAACCGCAAGATAGCGAGATAAACTATGTAGACCCACGCAGACATGTTGACGTATTAAAACGTAAATCTATCCAAAGATTGAAGCAGTTTTTTTTTTCAACTTTGTTCTGACTTAGTTTCGGTTTACGGACCACAGGCGCCCACAAAAGCAGGTCACGTATGACTGTTTCCACACAATGACACACATAGTGATGTTTTTACCGGCGTCTTACCTTTGGAAAAGCTTTACACGCAGCGAAGTCCCTTTAGTTCGGGTCCATTAGGCGACATTAATGTATATAAAAGTTAAAGTAGCTAATTTGAATAAATGCGGAGCGCAGAGCTGCTTGCCCGTTCAGTCGTGTGGGCGGGGCCATACGGGAAACGGCTTCAAGGAACAGCGCGAGCCAGTGTTGGGCAACACACACACACACACACACACACACACACACACACACACACACACACACACACACACACAGACAGACAGATACACGCACACACACGCACACACGCGCGCGCGCACACACACACACACACACACACACACACACACACACACACCCTACAGGTGAATCACATTCAGTCATAAAAACAATCCGCTGCTCACATTCTGCCCCTCAATTGTGCAATTTCTACCCAGTTACTTGTCATACTGAAGAACAAGAATACCAAATAAATAAATATGTAAAAAGTATATGATATTTCTGTTAAAGGGAGAAATGTACCAGGATGAAACTTTGCTCCATAATAAAAGTTGTTTTATAGCACAGTTGGTACTAAATGAATGCTGCAGCCAATAAGACATAAAACTGCATAAATTACATGTACTTTCCAGCTTTAAATTACGACTACATCCCTCTTAAAATAGCTATAAAACGAGAAATGATGGGTCTTGAGGTTAGGGTTCTTTACCAAGTTCCTCTGCCTGGATTTCCTAGGACACTAGAAAATAAGCGGTCACATAATAAAAGGGGTTGTTAAATGTAAGATTACTTTGTTCACAGTTTATAGAAGAAAGCAAGTGTGGCTAATGAAGTTAGTCATTCAAGAACTACCATAGAAGTTTAATTAAAGGGCTAAAGGTACATAGCTGGAACAGTGCTGCACTTTATTTGGCAGGATGTAAACTCACATGACCTGGCATGTATCAAACAGAGTCAGTCAGCAGAGCAAGACAAGTGCTTCCTCTGAAAACCACAGTCTTCCTTTTCAGTGGGCAGGAAATCCATCTTTACCCCTGTGTGCTCGCTGCCATCTTTCTCTTTCTCTCACACACATTTACCAAACACATACTGTACATACAAAGGCAGGCTTGGCACTATTAAAGGGCCTACTCCTCAAATCTCACCTTATACTACTTTAATTGAATAGTCATAGTGAGGGGAAGTGCATGTGTTCATTCGGCGTTTTGTTACAACATTTTTATGTTATGTTTTATTTGCAAGAGACAAATTATGCAAATGATAGTAGTATAAGATGGGGACATGGGTGGATACTTAGCTCTTGTTGACTTTATTTGCTATTGGGGGCACTATGTCACATATGAAAACAAACCCTAGGTAAGAGTCACTCCCTGAATTTGAACAGCTCCCTCCACAGGCACTAAACACTTAGACAGCAATTTTCACACGTTGAACAGTGCCACTGACTCATACACGTGACTTTCACACACATGGCCTTTAGAGTCCAGGATTATTGGAAGTGTGTGTTTGCATAGAGACCATAGAATTTGATCCAAAAGGAGATAATTTATGCTCATTATCCGTTTACTTCCTGGCAAAAATACATCAGCATTTCTTATCGAACGGGGTAATACTTACGGTCAACCCGCCTAATATTGAAACTTTAACATAAACGTGTCCGGGGTTGGTCTCACTCAGTTGAGCGTGATTATGCTGCTCAGTCATTTCTCTTCTCGTCGTGTCTGTGAGTGAGACTGTTCGCTGAGACACACACGGCCCTTGGAGGCGTCTCGCTTCTGTCACAGCATTCTCATCTGGAGACCCAGTTTGAAATTTCTCAGCAGGTCACGTGTTGTGGCTAGGTTTCGCCGAGAACTAAGATAGCGCAGAGGCCACTGTGGTCACACACACAGGAAACTGCAACGGGAAAGCTGCCTCTCGCCACTCGTGTGGTTCAGTTGAACATAAGAATGAGATTAAATGAATGAATCGATTATATAAAAAACATGGCTGGTGTAATTTTTACAGGACATTGTTTACAAATCGGATTCGGTCTAAATCATCCAGCAATCTGTGGTTTAGTGAGCTATGAATCCATTATAAGGCGTTATAATATTATTTGGTTTTGTGCAAGGAAATACCTGCCATTTTATTTGCACAGCTGCTCATCAACAGAATCTCATTTCTCGCAATAATGCTTATCACCTCAAAGGTATGACTCGGCAGCTTTCCGGAAAAGCAACAGAAGGGTTTCAGGTTGAATGTTGTGTATTGCTTCGACTGTAATCACACCGTCAATAACCAATGAAGACAGAGAGCAATAGAGCAAAGGAAAGAAAAGGAACGCGCCAGCCGTTTACACAGAGAAATATCCATTTTTGATGAAATGAGAGAAACGGTGCCTGTGGAAAAAGTGGAGGCTGGCAGAGGGGGTTGTTTTTGTGGCAGGTGCTTGTGCAGAGTGCCAGTGGTCGTGGCAAAGAGATGGGAGAGACAGAGAGAGAGACAGAGAGACAGAGAGAGGGGGAGATAACAGTGAGAACAGAGCAGCAAAGAGGTTCTCTAATTGAGTCATCACTGGCATTTTGATGTGCAAACCCCTGACAAACATCTGGTCCCATGTTCAGTCACACACTCAGAGGGTCCCAGTGCACATCTCCTCACCTCCTCTCAGCCATGGTAAGTAACAACGCGTTTTTATCTGTCGCTGTGAGTTAAGCCATTGCTGTAAGTGTCAACTACAATAGACCCGAGCACCATGAAGAGAATGTGTGCATCAGATCCAAGTTCAATTTGACATCTGTTCAGACTTGTGCGATTGTTAAAATGTACTGTAGAGCTTTGATATTTTCATACTGAACAATTATTACATGTCTTCTTCGTCTTCTTCTTCTTCTTCTTCTTCTTCTTCTTCTATTACTTCTTCTTCTTCCTCTTCTCCAGTCTCTCCATCACATTCATCTTATTTTCCTGGTCAGTCTCCCTCTGCTCTCTGCTGTCTTGTCCCCAGAGTGCAGTGAAACACAATATCTGTGGCCAATAGATGTCAACAAACTGTGCTGTAAAAAGTGTCCACCAGGTAGAGCGACGTTTACTTGTCTAGATATGTTTCCAAATGTTGCCGCTGAAACATGTATCAAACTGTGGTGGAGGAACAAGCAGTTCAATTCCTGAATCAATTATACATGATCTAATTTCTGTGTACATTCCAGGAGAGTTTATACGGTCTCGTGATCCACACACTTGTACAAATCTGTGTGAGAAATGCCGCCCTGGCTGGTTCACAGATTCCTACAATGCTGCCTTGAAATGCACTCGGTGCAAAATATGCGACAACAGAGGTGAGTGATTTCACAGTTTGACATTTGATACAGAGCTCAAAGAGACTTCATGCCTGTCCACACATGGGATTTCTGTGTTCGGACCGAGTTTTTTTTATTTCCTGAAACATCTCGCTGCTTTATCCTCCCGAGACCCTGTGTCCTCATATGTGGACATTTTTCCCCCCTACATCATTATGCTTAACTCAAACCTGTTGTCCTCATGTCTGGACATTTTCACTGCCCTTAGAAATGCATACAAAATAAATATCCACGTCTCAAGAGGTTTGAGACTAATTGTGATCCACTGTGAACTCATTTGTAATGATTCATGTTGTGTGTTTGCAAAGCCTGTGCATTTTCATGTGTGTCTGTGTGTTGTGAGTGTGATTATGTGAGTGAATCATCATATCCCCTCAATCCAGACATATTACTATTTGTACAAAACTCAACAGCCAGAATCTCACTGCTTAGTCAACTCTGCCTGTGGGTCGTAATTTCAGAGAATTGTGCCCATAGAAACCAACAGTGACATCAGTGAGGGATTTCCCCCCTCTGTAAATGATGGTGGGACACAGTCAGAGAGAGACGGGGATGGGGGGATGGGGGGTGTCTGAAAAACGCTCTCTGGGTCTAGGTGGGATTCTGCAGCAGAGGTTCATGTCTGCAGTCGCTTTAGTATTAATCTCAGTATAAGCAGCAGCCCACCAGTGGAATCAGAGACAGAGGAGTTTCAGATCAGTAGACCATCATCGTGTCAGTGGAAACAAAAAAAAACGCAGAAAAGAGGTAAACATCGGAAACAGAAATGTCAAACCCTGTATAATGGTTCAGGTCTTTGTTACAGGTGAGCAAAAACCACCTGTTTGCTGTATTCTTAAATGTCACTGTGGAAATTAGAGCACACACACAAGTGAGAGAAGGTTGAGGATTCTGACTTTGAAGTTTTGGGTAGATTCATATTTTATGATAACTGTCACAACAGTATGGCTTATAAAATCCTCAGATAAAGATTAAACATTTCTTTCTCATGCGAACTATAAAAGTGTAATGGGAAAATGCATTTCACCAGCAAGTAAATGGTCCCACTCCTGCTCTTCAACAATATACACATTGAAACACGTATTGTGGTCCAGCTGACGTGCAGATTTGATGATGTTTTAACTTTAAGATAAAGTATTATTATGCCCGGAGGGAGTCTGGTGTTGAGCCTTGCGAAATCAGCTTTGGCAACGGAGCACTGAGGACAAGACACTGTGTCTGTGGATTTAAATCAAAACAGATTAGGTTCCACTGTTGAAGTCTGTGTGTTTCATGATTTGTGATGATCAAAAGTGTGTTTGAGAAAACATTCTGTGAGAAAGAACTTGTCCCATCAAAGTGAAATACTGCTTTGAGTGAAAAACAGTGTACCTGACATGTACCTGTTTGTGAGTCAGTTTTAGACTCTGCTGCTTTTTATCACATTCTGAATCATTTCTGTTTTCATGTTCTGAAGACCTCTTGTGTGTGTGTGTGTGTGTATGTGTGTGTGTATGTGATATAATTTAAGTTTCTTGCAGTGACCGTGTTGTGAAATGTGTTTTCCTTCCAGAAAACCTGGTGTTACAGTTAGAGTGTAATGTTACTCATGACACTGTGTGTAGATGTCAGCCCGGGTACAGATGCACAGGTCAACCATGCGACGTCTGTCAGCTGATTCCAACCCCAACCCCAACCCCAACCCAAACCACACCCACACCAAGACACAGACCCAATACATCTACCGCTGGTAAGACACTCAAACTCAGCGCATACAACAAAAACTTTTTCCACAGGTTGAGGGCGTATTTTTAGTGTGTGTGTGTGTGTGTGTGTGTGATTGCGTGTGGCATCCAGTTCTTGAGGTGGTAAATCTACAAAGAAAACATTTAAAAAAACAAACAAACGACTTTCCCAAGCTGTCCTTCCATTCATTTTCCCAAGCTGTACTATTGAACCTGAATGTACCATTCCAGTCTATCTGCATTCATAGACACACAGCTCAAAGTTATGTCTGTGATAATGTCACAAATGTAACTTTCCTTTTAAATGTCAAGAGTTAACCAAGTTAATTACTAAGATAAGTGTGTTTGCCCTCTTTCTCTATGCAGCCTCCAAACCTGTAACACTCAGCACACTAGGGATTCCCACTGAACCAAGCAGAGGTAAAGGAAACTAACAGCAGTATGCATAGCAAAAGTGTTTGAATTGTCTGCAAGCACTTATGTTCTTCTCCCAATCATACAGAAAATAATTCCTGGCTCGTGGTGATAATTGTTGTCCTGTGTGCTACTGTATTACTCATGGTTGTATTAAAAGTCAGGCCCCTCCTGGACTGGATCCGATCAAAACATGGTAAGATGGCGGATAATTATTTATGAGGATGAAGCACACGTACACACAGCATCTTATTACCTCACATATTGAATTGTTACTCTGCCCTTTGTGTCTCAGGTTGCTTTTTTCGCGAAAAGATTGCAATTCCAGCAACAGAGGAGGACAGCGTATCCAAGCCAATCCAGGAAGTGTGCAGGAAATGTGACCAACCTATTGATGTTTGATGTTAAGACAAAAAGAAAGCTGCTGATGGAGGGAATAATCTGAGCCTGGAGCAGGAAGATAACGTAGGGAAAGGTAGCACAAATGAAAATGTCTCTCATGGAGCCAGATGTGACTCAGAAATGTGACTGCACGCACAAATGAATACATACATTATGTAGTCTGTTGCACTTGTGTTATCGCTGACTATCTGGGGTATTACTACAACATACAGTATTACATAAAGAACTCTGAGGCTGGAGCTGTACATGCTATACACCAGAGTCAGCGATGCTATGTTGCTATATGGAAGTATGTACTATGGTACACGGAAGTTGTAGATATTTCACATTTTTACAGTTGTATAAAATATGTGTAGATAGAGCTTTTTATGCTGTAATATAGCAGTTTTAGATTCATGAGAGAGAAACATCACATGGAACTGTTTGTACAAAGAACTTTTATTCAATGTACTTTTATTACAAATGTATGTATTTGAAAATAAAGTTTCATTGCAATTGAAACAGCTAATATTTGTGCAAAACTTTTTGAACATTCACATATCATAGCTGGGAGCAGACAAACCTTCTTAAAGCTCACAGACATATTTACAGAATTTATTAAATTATACCTCACAGAAGCGGTTGTGGATTGGAAGCACCGATGCCTGGAAAAGGTTTTCACTGCACGTGTCAGAAGCAGAATCAGGAGAGAGCTGCCATGTGCTTCTCCACACTCCTCTGTGGACATTGCACAGTTCCTTTCTTTGAATACCTGTAGGAAAGGTCTAAGATGCTTCTGGCGCATCATTGCACTTCCTCTTTGGACATGTGACAGTCCTTCCCCTGCTCCTGAGAGGGAAAGAAAACTTGGCCCATCTCTGCGCTCCTCTCCTCCTCCGAGAGATGAGCAGAGGGAGACGGTGTAGGATGAAACACAGGACAGCTTCTTTCTTCTTCTTCTCCTTCTTCATAGTTCACTCTCTCTCTGGTCTCCTCCCTTGTTGGCCCAACTTGGCCAGTGAACTGACTGAGCAAGCTGAATATGACTGTGCCGGGGTTGTGAACATGGACTGAACCTATGAAGAAATGAATAAGCAACTTCAGAAAGTGAGTCAAGCGTTTCACATAAAGTCTTAATTTCACTCATCAGTACCCAGATTGGCTGCTGAGAGAGATGATGTCTGTTGTTTTGCACCGGCTGAGTCTCTGGTGGTCTGGTGAGTTGACTCCTTCCTCTTATAAGATGAAGCATCTCTGCTCCCCTACAGAAGATCATGTTTATCAGAGAAACTACATCATGTATGCAAAGAGATGAGTGAAAGAGTACTGGAGGTCATTTCTGACTTACCTCGTTTCGTAGTTTGATAAGAGCTGAAAAATAGTAGACAAGTTCATCAGAAGACAAAACACACTTCCTCTGCAGTAATTGCACTTATTCATCAATAATGAATCGTGTTTATATTTCACACAGCAGCTATCAGTCTGTGTTTACTTTCCCATAAGTGAGCAAGCAATCGTGTTTATGAGCACTATCAATCATACTGAGACTCTGGAGACTGAAAAGGTTTTTGGATGTTCTTACCGAGCTTGAAACAGGTTTTCTCTCCGGCACAGCGAACACAGGTCAGAATGACGAGGGAGATGGATGCTATGACAACCAACGAACACAAGACGGCAATCAAGTGATTGCTGGTCTTATCTGAAAGGGGCGGGGGTGTTGATTTGTCAGAAAAGTATGCTTAAGGTCAAGTTCAGTTTAGTCTCTATCTATCTCTTGTTCTCACACACACACACCTACTCACCTGGTTTAACATCTGTGTCATTTCCTTTTCGTGCGTCTAGCTGAGAGGCGCATCTGTGTAAGACAAGAGAGAAGCGTCAAATATTTCCATCTACACTTTTCTAAGTATGTTAGGGCATTAACAGGCCTAATCTGACATACAGTATATGTTAGGCAGCACATCCTCATGCTCAATATAACCCAGTATCAGAGAACACTTTATATGTGAGTGTCCTGCAGATGGTTAAACTATAGAAACACTCACTTGGGAAATTGGCAGAGTGGAGGTAAAGCACTGCTGTGTGTTATGGCTGCTGGGGTGTGTTCGTCTTTGCCTGCGATCACAGCTGGTGCCTCTAGAAAACAGAAGAGGAAAATTGAGTCGGGTGTCGGGTGACGAGGATCGAACAGATCAAACTTCCCTCCTTCCATCTGAAAGTTTGAAACTTGCGGTGTCATGCAACTTTACCAAGAGTACTGAAGGGTGAGCAGATGTGTTGGCCAATGCAAAATATATGAAACTATACATTCAAATTCTGAATATGAGGAAGGGTCTTTACGTTTAAAGAGTGAAAATGTTTTGCGAAAACACAATTAAAATTTCAGCGATTATTTTAACCATACGTCTCCAAATCCATACCACTAGCATCTGAGCACTGACCTCCATCCAGGGCCCCACCCCAGTACCTTCTTTCATCATGGGGCCCCCTGCTGGCTGGGGACCGCTTGACATTTGTGTCAATCACTCAATCAAATTTGGCGCTTTTTCTACACTAAATGTAACCCGTGCATAGCAGCGCACACACAGATAGAAGACAGGATGAACAAATGAATCACAGTTACCGGTTGTTGTCTGGATCTTGGTGCACTGTCGGCAGTTTTCTGAGTGTGGGACAAAGTTGGAGCAGCTGTAACCGACCTCACAGTTGCACTTCAGGTCGGATGTGGGAGTGCAGTTCTGAACTACCTTCAGATGATTCCCTGAGGAGAGATAGAGAGAGAGAGAGATGTGTGTGATCCTCAGGTTACAGGGCATTTACAGAAACCTATTGATTTATGATTTGAAAGGATGGACAGAAAGACATTTTACTTGGCCTGCAGTCACGGAAGCAGGAGTGGCAGCTGACGTCTTTGTTTAGGACACGTGAGTAGCTTCCAGCGGGACAGGCTTCACACTCCATGCAAGACCGAAACTTCTGATGGTGGCCTAACACACACGAAGGAAGAGAGCCAGAGCGACAGGATGACAAGCAGAGCGGAGAGACGGTAGAGTGCATATTAATCAAGGATGTGGTCACAGAGTACAGCTCTGTGTGTCACTCTCTTGACAGAGGCAGAGAGAGAGAGAGAGAGAGAGAGAGAGATTCAGGCAGAAACACAGACACAGACTATGACCGATACAGTGCAGTGTGTCCCTGTAATTTCCATACATTAATCACTGCTGACTCACTCCTTACAAACAATAACAGCGTGAGTCAAACCAAAATGAGGAACAGATAGCAGGAGATAAATGGATGAACACACAGTATGACAAAGAGCTCCACTCACCCGGAGGACACATTCTACACGTCCTGTCTCCCACCGTGTAATACTCAATCTTCTCTGCCTGTCAATACATTCATACAAATTGATAATCACAATATTAACAATCAATAAAGGCTTGCATCGCTCAAATATGAATATTTATGACACATACATGTAGATTTGAGAGCTATCCCTTGATCCGTATGAGTTTGTCTTTATTGTCACTATTAGACACATGAAATAGAGACTGATGATGATGGTGATGGTGATGGTGATGATGGTGAGGTCATTATAACAGGTAAAACTATGTATATGTAATTAAATGGTACATATTGTAGCATACACATTGTGATATATGTGGCTATATTATACATATAGGTAGAGTGCAATGGCGTAAGGTTTTGCAGTGAGTTATGGTTACCGGGGGAGACGAGGTCACTAGCTGTACAGATAACACCAGCACAGCCACAAAGAGTTGAACAATCACCATCACTATGAAGTAATAATGCAAGTGAAGATAAGTAACATGTAACCAAACATTTCTTTCAATTTAAATCATTCTACAAAACTGTGTATTTTAATACCTTCAGCTTCAATGTCCCCGTTGCCGTGTCTCAGTGTGTGGCTGGGCTTCCTTAAGGTGTGTCTGCCTTTCTGAGCCTTCTCTCGTCTTAGCTCTCTGTCCTCTGCGTCATCGTTTCCTTACCTGTCAACATCTTCCTGTCTTCCTGTCTCTGCCGCCCACTGCGCTCAGCCTGCCGGTGTCCTGTTTACACGCTCAGCTCAGGCAGAGCACCCTGAGCTCGCTGACAAGCATCTCTGCATCAGAGCCTTCGTCACTTTCCGTGCAAGCAGCAAAGTGACGAAGGCTGGATCTGCTCTCTGCACGTGGAGAAGGACCTCAACCTTCTCAGCAGTGACGGTTTTTTGGTTTTCGTGAAGAGGCCATGTGTCAGTTGGAAGCTTTCAGAGGGGACCAATTGTGATGACACTATCATTTTGAGTTTTGTTTGTAAAAGCTTAGTTTGGCACTGAACGGAACATTTTTTCAAGTTTAATTACTTCATGACTGTTGACTTTGTATGAATCACTGGATGTGACAGGCAGAGACGTTTACTGCCTGTAGATCAGACGGGAAATCTCTGCATCCAACCAAGCGCCACAAACAAGGCGTCAACTAGAGTCACTGAAAAACCTCAAGAATGCCTCTGACACTGCGTTAAAAAAAGATGGCCCACAATCACGTAGAAGAGTGTTTACACAGGGCCATTTTACAACAACAAGAGCTAATTTATCTAACTTATTTGTGAATAAGTTGGCGACAGAAACTGAATTTCCACGGATTTAATTTGTTTAGATTCTCCACAGCAATATCTACAGTCATCTGCCGTACCTCCAGGTGGTACACAAACCACAGCTTGAGAACCACTATGCCACAGATACTATTACATTTGTTGAAGTCAATGTGTAAAGCGTCCACTGATGTATTGCGAATATTGTATTGTCACAAAATGTGTTCAATAAAATGCAATTACTTTTGAAAAATCACAAAGTAAAAAAATGCTTTATCAATATTCTGTTTTTGTGATGTAAGTAATGAAGGAATAAAAACATTTCATGTCTTATTGAAGATTTTCTGCAGAAACATTTGGTCAAAAATAGTTAACAGAGGGCTGGAAACAAATGAAGCCCAAGATATCGACAGAAAGTTTAGAGGTTGGTATTCAGTGTGTGTGTGTGTGTGTGTGTGTGTGTGTGTGTGCATATTGGGAAAGAAAGTACACGTCATCTTCTTGCTTAGCGGTATCGTTTATTCTTTCAATCTCTCGACACTTTACAAAGCACTGCAGTGAAGCATTAGCCAAACTTACTTCATGTTTAAAGCTGCACGGTCACTCATGTAATCAATCAATCAATCATTTCATACATGGGATTATTCAATTGATTTGTAGTGTAAAACAATCCAATCAAAGTGTTTCAATTGAAGAAGTGGAAAAAAAACATTTGTTTTCCTTCACCACATTAACCAATCAAATCACTCGAAGCTTCTGTCATTTTTAATGCTTGTGTGTGACGGTGGATATTTTACTCTTGCAGACTTTATACACAGATATATCCAAAGTTAATTCCTTGACAAGTATAATTTCAAAGCCATCAGTCATTAAGCTTTTGCATTTCAGCAGTATTTTACAATTGAGAGTTGTTTTTAAAATGGACTTTACTGGGCAAATGTACACTCATAATGTGTAACTGTGTACACATGTTTGAGTTGGTTATTGTCAAAAGAGATCTTACGATGGTTCCCAAGTCGCCATTTTAAACTTAAAATGTTCAACTTCTTTTTGCTGAACATCTGCCTCAGTCATGGTCTTTTTAAAAACACTCGCACACTATACATAACACCCAGAAACATACACACTGGCACATGCATACACAGAAACCCACTCGGTGTGTGAAAATAAAGCTTTACAAATGGTCTCCTTTTGCTCAGTCACATTCTGCTGGTTCATAGAACCACACATGCATGTCAGCTTATGCCACCATCTTGTCGTCATCATCGAGTCAGAGCAGTGAAATGTGAGATGCAGGAGAACCAGAAGAGAAAAATCTACAACGAGGATGGAACATTGCAGCCGTGATGATTAATGTGCTGCTGAGCTCGGATACTGTGTGTGCTACTATAGCAATGTATCAGCTGTGAGTTACAGTTTATGGTTAAGGTGAAGAAAGCAATACCAAGATGTCTGCGGTGCCCAAAAACACACATGAGGTAAATGTCCATGTTAATTCATTATTCTACCCCGACAACATGTAAGAGATGATAACATTTAAATAGAAGAAATATAGTTCAACCTTTTTCTATTTTACATTTTTGTCATGTTATACAAGTAATAGCTGATTGTTTCATATACATTTTTGCTTTGCTCTTCCTTTATAAGTGCAAATGTTTACAGGCTCAAATATTTAGTTATATACATCAAGCACCGTTGGTGAAACAGCTTCGGCAGCAATATTTCCTTTTTTTCAGCAATTTTGTTCATTTAATTTGGCACTCAACGGCTAAATGAAGTATTTCACTACCATCATCTCTTCTGTCTTTGCATATCTCTTTACTATTGATCTAAACCGAGTCTGCTCCACCATGCAACTGTGATCAAACACAGCACCTCCGTCTAATCGAAGCATTATTGCTGAAAACAAAACTTTCCAACATACGACGCGGACGTCTCTGTGTCCTTCATCATGTCCTTCACCGTCTCTGGTTTATGACAGGAAGACACACAGAAGAGATGGAGGTCAAGGCCCCAGCGCTGACCCCTGATCAGCTTCCCACAGTATTTACACTTTTCTCCAAACTACACACAACATGCTTCCCTCTTCTTCACCCACTGCCATCACCAGTTTGTCTGCTATTAGACTTCTAATTCAGAGCTACTAAAGGAAAATAACAAACGCAACACAAACACAAATGTATTTTCTGTGTTTTTGTGATGAAATATTGTTAAAATCCACCTTTTTGTGTGATACTGCATCTTAAATCAAACGTTCACCCTGAGTAGGCTCGGAATGTGGCTCTTAAATGTGGTTTCCTCACTAACAAACAGCACAATCGCCATGCGTGACTTTGAGTTTCCCAAGCACTGAGAGTGTTTGATCCTAAAAGGACTTTGGGTGGATAAGTTCAGGGTTAATTAAAGGAGCTTCCAGGCTGTTGGACAGTTTCTACATAATCATTATTATTAATATTTATTATTATTATTATTATTAATAATAATAATTGTTCCCATAGCCATGATCACACACCAATGTGCCTTCTTTGTTAATTTTGCAATAAATATTAAATAGTTACGTTATGGTAATTTTTACAGATGAAAGGTTGTCATGATACACACTGTGCTGTGTTTTAAGGCAGACTTTTCCATTTGATTCAGACTTCTGGCTTTAGGTAAGTCACACCTTATGGGACCACAGATTAAGAACATGACACTCAAGTCAGAATTTGTTTTTAAGAGGGACGCAAGATTGTCAATATTCATAGATTCCATATACTTAAGTTATTTCGGTCATTTTTGCCAATTTGTTATGACATATTTATCATATTTATGGCTTTACATTTGCTTTGCCTGCGGTTTGACTTATGACACAGATACAAAGCGAGCCCTGGATCTGTGTATAAGGCAGTAAAACGCTCTCTGAATTGACATCTTCTTAGACGTGGTGGTGCTGATAAAGACTAATGTCATTATCATACACAGACGATGCATTAAGGGAAAACATGTCGGGTGAATAAGTCATGCTATTCCTCCAAGTAGCCTGCAGCATTGGCCTTCTCCATCACTTACAGTCAAATCAAGAACATCAACCTCCTGCGCCATCTTAACAACAACCCATTAGTTCACCGTCTGTTCTACAGAGCTGAAAGAAGACCTCCTCCCCCATTAGGGCAGTGACGTTTGCATGTAACAGCAGATTTGCACGGACAACAGAGAGAATAAAGGTATGAATGTGTAAATGTTATGGGTTCATGTAAACATGGTGCTGTTGTATTTATAGGTGTATTGCGTTGGGGTGGTACTTTAGCAGGATGCAGTGGAGCCTCCTGCCCTCAGAAGGAGGATGGGTCAAGATCTCCTTGCACCAGAGGAAGATAGAGGAGGAGGGGGAGGGGGAGGAGGAGGAGGAGAGGATGAAGACTTGTCACTGTCTCTCTGATCACCTTCATCAGAGGACACAGTCGCGGCAGAGTTACTGTGAGAACAAAGACAGAGAGAGACACGAATGAGAGGAGAAGGAGAAGGCTTTGGGCTTTTCTGGTGTTAGGGTTTTTGTATGCGTCTGTGTGTGTGCGTGTGTGTGTGTGTACCTGTCTCCACTCTGCGTGATGAGTCTCCTGCATGTCTCCATTTGAACATCCAGGCCTCTCTTCATAGAGCACATCTCCATGTACTCGTGCAGGTGCCGGTTCATGTCACTCTTAGCTGTGGCCAACTCCAGCTGCAGGCGATAAACATATAGACAAATAGAAAGAGAAATTCATGACTGAGGCATTCTTTAAAAGCAACATAATGACTGATTAGAATATTACAAAACTGTGTGATACATCAAATTTGAAGGTGTAACAGCATGTAATCATAACGATGCACAGAACGTGAGAAAGCTATACATCTGGGATTTCAACACAATCGAAGAACATAAATAAATAAATAAATGATGTAAGATACAACAGAGAATAAAACATTACAAGCCTCACCTCAATCTGATCTATTGTCTCCTGGTATTCCTTCTCTCGCGATTTGAAGAGACACTCGGTGTCATTAATCACCTTTTCCAGACAGTCCTCCTAACGAGACAGAGATTGGAGAGGGCTATTGTGATCATAATAATAATAATAATGATAATAACTATAATAATCAATGTGCTAAGTATCACACTGAGACAGTAGGTAAAATAACACTGCTTCTGAAAGAAACCTGACTTTGGCTCAGATTACACTGAATGCAGAATGTTCTAATTTCACACAGCCGGTGACTGAAAACAAATATGTCCTGTACATGCTTTTTTCCGAAACAAACACAATGTATACAATTCTGAGCAGGCACAGCATTCGTTTGAGTATGTGTGTGTGTGTGTTTGTCCCGAAATGTCCCTGAAACAGTAGAGCATTGAAGGTCAGACTGAGCTGTAAGGGAATCAGACGGTCAGAGCCTGAAGCAAAGACCAGACTGAGCTCCATTAGTCTGAGCCAAAACAATACATTCAATAGTTCTACACCAAAGTGCAAACCAAGGTGGGGATGAACCTGTGACCTCATCACACTGGCACCTTCACAGTTAACATTTAGGTCTTGTTGTTGATATGAGCCCTTTATCAGGCTCTGACTTCAGGGCCCCTGTGAGCTCTGGGGCCCCTGTGAGCTCTGGGGCCCCTGTGAGCTCTGGGGCCCCTGTGTCTGTGCCTCATTAGCACTATGCCACACCTGCAGAAATCATGGGGTACACTCTCCTCCATCATTCAGGTTTCCTACAGCCCTCAACTGCATTCTCCAGCATTGATTTCCAAATGAATGCATAGCTTAGTTATTATTATTTTTCGCACTTTACAGACATTTTTGCCACTACAAAGACTCTATTGGCCTGTTAGGTGGCTGAAATAGGGAAGTGGTAAAGAGCCTGTTTAACCTGATTTATCCTGAACCTCTACTTTACATCTGATATACAATAAAGCGATTATCATACAATTACATTAAATACAGCTTTTATTATGTATTATGTCATTGAATACGTGCTTTGTGAAAGTGCCACGCCCGCATCAAGAGAGATGCCCGTGCCTAGATAGCCACGCCCACATCAGCACAGATACACCCTGCCCCCTTGTGATGAAATCACTGGCGGGTAACAGGTGAGGCCTTGAGGGCTGCGAGTGACACCCAGGGACTGAACAGCCCTGACAACCACTAACAAGTAGCGTTGTCATGACAAACTTTACTCCTTGTCAACGGATTGGAAGAATGGATCCAGCTGCTCTCGTGGCTGTGGCTGTACATCCGCAAAGGAGATGAAGGAAATGCAAGTGAATGCTGTCAGCCGCTACACAGAACAGTTGGAATGAAATTATAACAGCTCATGAATTGCAAATATCAACATAGCAAAGTTACAGTACAGCAGCATGGAGCTTTCTGAAATGATTATGGCATTTGTACTATGTGAAGTTTATGGTGGATAAAAGCAAGGCATCATTATTAGGCATTAAATATATAACATAATGCATAATGTGTATTTGTTGCACAGTTGATAAACCAGCAATAGGCAGTGTAACACATAGACACACATGAACATAAACACATGCTTTTCTGCAATATCTTTTCCAGTATGAAAAATGATTGTTGTATGGACATGAATAGCACAAGAGTGATACTGTACAATGCTAAGTAACAACGCTTGAATAACAAATGTGTCGGCACTAGTTCAGTAACCTACAGAATGTAAACACTGCAGCGACAAAAACAGAGCGCAGTGTCTGATGCAACAGACGGAAAATATT
Source organism: Genypterus blacodes (assembly GCF_046128005.1). Classification (NCBI taxonomy): domain Eukaryota; kingdom Metazoa; phylum Chordata; class Actinopteri; order Ophidiiformes; family Ophidiidae; genus Genypterus; species Genypterus blacodes. The sequence goes on from NW_027466875.1 coordinate 421,076, forward strand.
TTTGGTGGAAGCAAACGCAACTCTGATCAAATCAGTAGAGGAAATACATGAGGAGGGACATGAGGAGGGACACGCCCCAAATAGTATAGACACGCCCCAAACTGTAAAGACACACCCCAAACTGTATAGACACGCCCCAAACCGCATAGACACGCCCCAAATAGTATAGACACGCCCAAACTGTATAGACACGCCCCAAATAGTAAAGACACGCCCCAAACAGTATAGACACGCCCCAAACAGTATAGACACGGCACATTAGGAGATGCAATCAGGCCAGATGTGCCTGCCTCAGGATAGACACACCCAAACCAAGACAGACATGCCCACATCCAGAGAGACTGTCACTCATGACATCATAGGCTCACAAGCATCAACACATATGCAGCTGTCTAAAAAATGAGTCTGGCTAGAAAGACTGAAATGCAGTCAACAGAAAGCTGATTAAGATGAAAACAAACTTGATAAGTAACAGGGAAGCTTACAGTGGAATACTGGACGGGAGGTTTAACAGGCTTATAAATCCAAGGTCCAAGACACAGGAAGGAAGGCAACAAAGGTCAAACAAAAGAGACAGGGAGGAAAAGAGGAAGTTAGAAACACCAGAGCAAAGAGGCGACTGATGATCTGCCAGAGATGAAGGGGAACCGGTTTATAGAGAAAACCTACAGGGCTGATGATGAAATGGAGAGCAGGTGAGTGTTTCAGCTGACCAGGATACATACAGTTTATATATAAAAAGAAGTTGAATATAATACAGAGTGTGTGTGTTTGCATGTGTTGGGGTTTTGGTTGTTTGGATGATTTAGGGCAGATTTTGGTTCATTGCAGTTTGTAATCTTTACTGTCTACTTTATAAAGCCACATTTACACTTACAGTTTAGAAAACAGCAGCAGAGTCTAACCAGAGTCTAAATTTAAATGTTCAGCTTAAACTCAATGATAAACCTGCCCATCCACAGCAATAAACAACATATGAGCGGTACATAGGAACTGAACTGAGAAGCAACATGTACATTAAGATAATCAAAATAGATGTAGAATAAAGTAGATGATAGTTTATAGCAGGATGGGATCAGCAAATCAATTCATTAATCCAAACAAGCTTGCATTGAGAGTGAATCTGTACATATTCTGGATGAAATACATTTAGAATTACATAAAATAATATGTGCACAGACTTCAGGTGCAAACTAACTACATCCTCCAAATGGCCTTTAAGTTAAATCAACAACTTTATGAGAGCAAACATGCCGACATGCTGCAGTGTTTATGGACTGTGATGCATTGAATTGTATCACTGTTACTGCTGAGATCAGAACCAAGAAGTCACACTGGCAGAGATGTGTGTTGCTTACCTCTCCAGGGGGGTGAGTGGGATCAGGAGGCAGGGTGCATCCTGGGAAATCCTCCCAAAGCAGCAGCGTCTCTTCTGTCTCCTCCCAGGCCAGACTGTCACAGTCGTCCTCAAACTCACATTCACGCCTGCATGAAACACACAGACACCAGAATATTTAGTGTCATTTCAGGACTGGGGCCCTCTGACATACATTTGTCACATATCAAAATCAGACTGCTTACAATTGGTTCAGCATCCTCTGCATCTCCTCATTGATTTGATTGGCTGATGAGCCGCAGTGCTCGTCGTCTTTGCCCACTCCGCCGTCGCTTTCGGACGTGCTGACAGGTTCGTCACACTCGCTCCCATTAAAAGACAGAGGGGTTTGTTTTCGGCGGCCGTTAGGGACCTGAGTATTCAGTCAGAGACACAGAATCAGAATGAAGAGATCAGACAAACACAATGACTTGAACTCTTTCTTACACAGACCCAGACATCAGAGCATCACTCGGTCAGTTCCAGCCTGTACCTGGTACATCTGGATCACATCCTCACAGTTCCTCTGCTGGGCGACGTCACAGAGGCGAGCGGTGATATCTATCCTGCGACAGATGTCCATGTCCACCTTCATGGCCTTCTCTTGAATTTTACTGTCCAAATCTGACAAATTCTGCCAAGAGAATGGACCGAAGCAGAGGCTGTTATATTCATTTATAAAGTGGTGTCATTCTCTCATGATTTCATTTCACAACATGAGTTTAGTTGTAAAATGACATTCTTTTGTGATCTGATAAATAAGTAGTTGAATTTGAGTTTGTTCATGTTTTTGACTCTGCATGTGTAGAATGATAATAATGTGCTCACATTGCTCATGAGGCCTTTGAAGAGAACCAGCTCTGCCTTCAGCTGCTGGACTCTGAGAGCCAGTTCGTCCTGACAGCCTTCACTCTCCTGCAGGTCCTGCACACATACAAACAACGTGAAGATTCAAACACCGTGGCCACAGACTTTTCCTGTTTACAGATTACAGCAACCGGAGGTAATCAAAAAAATAAAAGCCTTTATTGACAAAGTACACCAAAACATCATAAAGCCTGAATGCAAGCTCTGGATTTGTGCAGTAATTGTCTCCCTGATGATTTATTCATATGAGCTGCAGCATTGGCCGGGACCTTTTAAGTCAAGATTGGCGCTTTACTGCTTGTGGTCTCCTGCTGAGGTGTTACTGCCTGTGAAACAGGGTCAGGTGCAGATTCCCGGCAATGGTGCACATGTACTCAAACACACAACACACACACACACACACAGGAAATCAACAATACAGTACATGCTCATGCACAGTATGCAGCAGGAAGCACAAATATGGTCATACATTTACAGGTGGCAGATCCAAAATTGTTATTTTTAAAGTTTTCTCTATCTTTTACATTGGAATGTGTCATGATCTTTGGCCAGTGGGCGGCGAGTGGTGAAGAAAATCCATTGCAAGCAAGCGCAGCTGCATCGCACGAGTCAAAACTTCAAGCAATGTAGTAGTGATTCATGCTGCGCAAAGGAAACGACATCACTGCCAGCAAAGTGTGACAGAGTTTACTGCTCACCACTGACACATATCACACAGCTAGACTGGCATTAAACTGCCTCATCTTTCCTGCTTTCATCCATTTTAGAAACAGTAAAATTTGACCATCATCACTGTAAATGACTGCAGGTGAGCAAGGACAATCCAGAATGCTCTGCTTGTATTAGCTCCAATTAGTTTAAACTTCTGCTTCACAGCCAGGCATTGATTTTGCTCGATTCTAATGACTCAGGCTGAAGTCAATTCTGTCAACAAGGTGAAAACCTGAAGACTAAAGCCCTCAGACATACTGCACTGCTGGTCCTGTCTAACTGCTGCCCAGTGCATGAAAGCAAACAAACACACTCACATACACACAATGGTGGATAAGTACTTGAATAAACAGAAAAGAAATACAAGTAAAAGTGTGCAGATTACGTTTTACTACATGCAAATAAATAGCAGTATATTTCCTCGAGTATCCAAAGTAAGTAAGTCTTGGGTGAACATTTGGGTTACATCTCAAGTTCGAGGGGATTGATGGTTTCAGATCAGTGTGAGAAGGAAAGAATGAGAAGAAGGAAGCTTCCAGAAAAGATGGAAAATGAACAAATATTGAAAACAACATAAAGAGAATAAAAATGTGACTATTTAACTATTGCAGTAAATGCAAGTAGAATGTTTCCCTATGACAGGAAAAGTAGAATCAGAAGAAGAAGCAGCATCTGCAAACATACAGTGCAGGACCAAGTTACCTCTTCTAGGTCTGTGATTTTCTGTTGCAGATCCACTCTCATGGTGTATTCCTCCTCCCATCTGTAAGACACAAGGTGAACATGGGAGAATAATCAGACACACAGATGGATAAAGAGCTTACAGGACAAACAGAGTGTGATGAGACCCCGTATACACCTGATCCATGCATGTGTCTTGAGCCAATGGATCTCACCTGGATTGGGATTATCCATCTAACCGCACCCAAAACATTTGGCAGATTGCAATTTCGTTGACTAAACCACTGAGAGACATTCTGCACATACATCTCTCTAAATTGCATGAGGCAAACAAACCGTTGCCAGACCAACCACAAATGGAGGCCATACATTCCCTAAGTCGTTGCCTCTGCATGCTGTACTCTGCTCTGGTGAACATGAATGACAGAAATGGAACGTTCCCCTCAGAGAAATCAAGCCAGCATCTTTATAAGAAAGAGGAACAACACAGGAAGCTGATAATCAATTGATAGATTTTGAATGTTGGTAAATGTGGATTGAAGTGCAGAAACATTCGACTAATTGCAGAAAGTGTAGCTGCAGGTATGATGTATGACCCAGTTACTATTCACATGAAATGCCAAATTCAAATGTGATCAGAGTGAGTGACTTTTCATGAATTATAAATATCTATGATGTCACTCTAATGACTGGCTCATAAACATGAAGTCTAATCCTTTTAAAAGCCCAAGCACAAAGCATGTTGGTGTTATGTGATGTCAGACTTTTTGACTTATGGCCCCACACAGTCCCGGGGGAGACCCGCTCACTGCAGAGGCTCTTACATAAATGCTGTTTGAAAATGCAGAATGCTGCAGCAAATCTCAGTCTTTAAGGAATCCTAAATCACAGACAAACAGCCACAAAAACAGGGGCTGTTGTTGTCATGGAGAGCATTGGTCGGATTTGTAAGGGGAGAGCAAGGTGAGAGCTGAGCAGTGCTCCTTCTGTAAGACAACCCCCCCCTCCACACACACACACACACACACCCACCCCAAGCAGCTTGCAGTGCATGCTGCATTGCAGATACAATGTGGAGTGTGGAGCGGGATGCGCAGTAGAGGAGAAGTCGTCAGAAAGAGCAAAAGAGTGAGAGGAGGTGTGTGTGGGAGTGAGGGAGGGCAGAGAGGGAAGGGAGGAGTGAGGGACAGGAGGGACAGGGAAAGAGAGAAGTAGTCCTTGAAAGAAACAACAAATGTGAAATGGCGAGAAGAGCTGGAGCTGAATAAAAAGCTTCTAAATAAGCTGCATGCGGACGCGTGTGTGTTTCGTCTCCATGATGCTCCAGCCAACACAAGTTGCAGATCACAAGACCAAATGGCTCACTGGGTAACAGATGTGTTGATAAACTGGGAACTGTTAGACATTCACACAGTTAATGGCCAAGAACTGGTGAGGTTCACTTTTAATTATCTGATCGAGTTTTAGTTTAGGGAACAGGTCACTCACACACACACACACACACACACACCTACACACACACGCACACACAACACACAACTGGGCAGCCATGTAATGTAAACATTTCTGAATTTCCTCTTCGTCTATTTCATAAGCAACAGTCACAGTATATGTCTATCACACAGACACACACTCTTGGGGCAGACGCTGTTGTCCCTCTGCCTAGTGGACAAAGACTTGACTGTCCTGGGGCTCTGCTGTGGACAATGAATGACTGCTCAGCTGGACATAATATGAAGGAATGCAGTGATGTCCATTGCGTGTCCTAAGGGTTACAGGCCTCAAACCAATGTCATGAGAGAAGATACTTGTGGAAATCAAATTAACAACAGCATTTGCAAGAGATGAACAGTTTTCTTTCACATATCAAAGTGAAAAACACCACAAAGGAGAATCTACATGTTAAGTCAACATGCCAAAACAAACACAACTATCTCCCTAAACTGATGAATATTCAGACTTGAATTGATGGTGTCATCAGGTGAACCATTCTGTTGATGGTCTATTCTGTCTTGCTCAGTTTGAGATGTTGCATGTGAAGTACTTTTACATGTATGCAGGCTTCATCGTTGTGAAACTATGGAATTCTGGAAAAGCTAAGCAGACAATAGCTTCACTTCACAAACCAAGCAGGACTATAGAATGTACTTTCAATATAATGCAGGGAGTAACTATTACACAAGTCATGAGTGAATCACTGAGGTTCAAAGGAGGCTATTGTGGTCTATACAGTCTCTACGAGTCTTTGACCTTCATTCTTCTTTATATTTAGCCAGCGGTGTGTTAATATTTGGTGTATTTCTAGCAGCAGCACCTGCCACTGTGGTCGGACAGAAGTTTGGCTGTAGGGTCAGGCTGGAGGTGATGCATGGAGAGGCTTTGTGCTGACTGAGCTCCTGCAGGAGGCAGCTGGTCTACAGCTGCTTTACTGCTCTGCTCAGGAAACTTCAGCCCAATTTAATTCTAGGTCATTGCTCACTACGTTTCACAGTGACTCCATAACAACAACACAATGTTTATTTCAAGTATAACAAATGGGTTTCACCCTGTTTACCTGCGCTTATACTCGTCCCTCTCCCTCTTCACTTTAGCCAGGACATTGTACAGGGCCCTTATCTCAGGGGTGATGGTGTCAATCTGGACCCCGACTCCGTCCGGGTGCATCCAGGACACACCGGGGCTGGTCAGACGCTCTGCCACAGGGCCAAATTTGCGGGTGTGGTTGTAGGACCAGATAGTCCCTGGGAGAAAGCGTGGAGGAGGGTTGGTGGAGGTTCCTGTTCCGATGCTGGAGTTTGTGACAGTTTTGTAGGCTGATCCGCCTCCAGGAGAGTCCACACACGGGGAGGACTGGCTGATGGTAATCACCGGGTAATTGGAGTGGGGATAAGGGTTTTCAGGTTTGATGCCAGGTGAAGGTTGGAACGTTGTTGTGAGTGGAGGAGTGAACAGAGTTGTGGGCCTCCTGGCCGAGTTGTTGGTGTTGTGGAAAGGGAGGGACCCCGGCCTGAGAGGTATCGTCCCCACAAACCCGGTTTGGACACCTGTCTCCTGCGTGTGTGCCCTGCTCTCGCAGCATCCACCCTGACAGCCTTTGTTGGCATCCAACGCCTGTTGCAGCTGCTTCTCTAAAATCTTGTTTCTGCGCTCTAATTCATGCACTTTAGCCAAGAAGCATCTGAATCTCAGGTTGAGGGTTTTGAGGACACTGATGTTGGATCCCAGGTCGTTTCTGAGGGCCATGGCTGCAGGGGGAGGCGGCACGGCGCGGGGATGGTAGTGGCTCTGGTTGTGATGAAGGTAAGGTGAGGCTGAGAAAAAGTCAGGCCCCTGCAGATCAGGCCCCGATCCGAGCTGCTCGCCCAGCAGGAAAGACGTCGGGTCCGGTCCACCGAAAATAGCTTCGGGCAGGAGGCCTGAGGGGGAGTCCGGGTTGCTGTGTGTCTGGTTCTGCTGCTGATGCTGTTGGAGATGCGTGTTGGCCTCCAACAAAGGATTCATGCTATGGTATGGAAAACTAAAGCGCTGCAGATCTGGCATGAACACGGACGGGAATTGTCTTGCTATAACAAAATACAATATCTGACTAAGTGATATGTAGCCGGAAAGCGTATAAGACAGACGCGCGTATTTACCTGATTATAGAACAAAAGCAGAATCTAAACTGACAGGCTCTAACATCGGCTGGGTGGGTTAGTGCTCAGTAACGGTCCGCAACAAAACATCCAAAGCGACAACAAAAGGGCAGTGAGACCCGAAACAAATGCTGCAACACTGGATACGCGCCTTGGTTAGATGCTCCGCCAAATCAATAGAATTAAAAATGAGGCAAAAAAACAATTATATGAAGCTCTGTTGAACAATGCAGAAATCCAGTGTCATCGCCTCAGCGAAGTTCCTTGTGTGGCAACGAGATGCGACCGCAGGCAGGAGCAAGTGCAGCTGGATTGGAGCGCTCTGCTACCGTAAACACGCTGCTAGAGGCGCAGTGCTCCCTGAAGTGTGTTATGCCTGCAAACACAAGCTCAGCAAGGCTCCGAATCTCTCCTCCCTATACTAACTATTGTGTTTAACGATTATAGAATTATAGAATTACATCAAACTATGTCTTCAAATGCGCAACAGTTCAGTTTGAAAACACATTATGATCTATCCATCTATCTATCTATCTCAAACTAAAGACATAATAGACAATCAACAGAATGGTTCATCTGATGACATCATCAATTCCGGTCTGAATATTTATTTAACATCAGGATGGTTTTTTCACATGTTTGCCTGCAAATGCATGCAGAATAATACAAACAGACATATATGTGCATATATAGTATTTATGGTGCAGCTGGTTCTGTGAGGTTCTGGTCCATAGATCCCAAAGCCAAGTGACGTAAAAAAAAGTGTAAACCTCCACCTGCTCTATGGCCAGAGACACAGGGCGCCTCTCCATCCATTGCCCTAATGAGGCAAGAAGCCTGTAAACCACTTAACTGTGGCAGTAAAGTTGTTTTGCTGCTCCTCCATGTTAGAGAACAACAGGAATGACAAACACTGCTGACCACCACGGTCCCCATTCACCAACCAAGAGAAGAGAAGAGAAGAGAAGAGAAGAGAAGAGAAGAGAAGAGAAGAGAAGAGAAGAGAAGAGAAGAGAAGAGAAGAGAAGCACTCTTCCATATACTAATGGGTGCAGAGGCCTGCCAATAGAGGGCGCCATTGTGCTGTAGAGATGAAGTCGTCTAAGGTCAATGATCAGATTTATTGTAGCTACTAAATATCTGTGAATCAAGCTGCTGGAAAAGCAGAGTGGTAAAGTGTCTGTATAACCCACAGCAGCATCGTGCAGATGGGCCTAGGGGCTTGTAACTGTGTGAATCTGTGTGTAACTGTGTGTAACTGTGTGTAACTGTGTGTAACTGTTATTCTCTTTCTACCAGTAATACTTTGTGTGTATGAGTGTGTTGTGTGTACGTGCAGATTCTTGTATCCCTGTGTCAGGCGATGTCAGATCTGTCCAGACAGATGAGGCAGGTGGTGAGCAGAGAGGCGGTAGCACAGGCCGACAGACACAGGCCGACAGAGGGAGAGCTTGCTGGATTATCACCTGTCACACATGGCTGCCGGGCTCACTCATGATATAACAACGTGCCTGTGTGTGTGTGTGTGTGTGTGGGTGTGTGGCTGTGTGGCTGTGTGTGTGTGTGTGTGTGTGTGTGTGTGTGTGTGTGTGTGTGTGTGTGTGCCCCTCTGCAGCATCTAGTGAGATATTTCTCCTGGGTGTAGTAGAAAAATGGAGGACAAGAGAGTGAGACTGATGGTCATAATGATGAAGATGAGGATCTACACTCATAATCAGGTCAGCAAACATCTTAAATCTGAATGAAATCATGTTAACTTTTGTCCAAATTAGATAAACAATAACAAAAACAATATTCTAATTCTCGATGGTGACCAGGGAAGTTAGAAAAGTGATGGGTGTAGGTAAGAGAATGATCGAATCATCTATAGAAATAATTCATTTTGTTTCTTTCCCTGAGCGGCGATAAACGAGAGCAGAGACTGAGTTATCTCACAAACAGAGGACTTTATTCCACTTTGACTGCAGTACCGCAGTACCACAGACAAAGATGCTCACACCTTCGCTCAATCTCACACAAGACCAGAACAGGGACAATAAAAAAGAAAAACAAATTGGTCTGACATGTTTTGACGTTTGCTCTTCGTGGGACCTTTCCTCAGACATAAAGGGGGTCGGCTATCATGAAATCAGACAGAGTCATAGATAATACAATGTGTTGTTGTAAACGTATAACTCTGCAGTCAGGAGAATGTGGGTGATGTGGCACAGTAGCCGCTTCTTTTTTACTCCTTGGAGGCCATGTGGGACATCAGGTCGATCACACGGGTGCTGTATGCGAACTCGTTGTCGTACCTGATTGACGAGAAAAAGTTCATATCAACCAATCTGTATGTAAGAAATGCAGGTGTAATACTACGTTTCTCTGCGTCTGCCGTCCTACCATGTGACCAGCTTGACGAAGTGGTCGTTGAGGGCAATGCCGGCGCCGGCATCAAAGATGGAGGAGTGAGTGTCGCCGTTGAAGTCTGTGGACACCACCTGCAGGAGAAGGGAGGGAATGACGCATATTAGCGAAAGAATTTAAACCTAAATAGTGTTTCAAGATGTGAGGTGATGAAGCACAGACCTGGTGCTCTGTGTATCCCAGAATTCCCTTCATGGGTCCTTCAGATGCGGCCTTGACAACCTTCTTGATGTCGTCGTATTTGGCCTGTAGTGAAGAAAGAGGTTGACACATCTGTCTGGCTGGCAGGTGTGTGTAATGTATGCATATTTCAACAAAAATCACATTTAAATAAGTTGTTATGTAAATGTTATGAATGCTTGAGTGTGTGTCTACTTACAGGCTTCTCCAGACGGACAGTCAGGTCAACCACTGACACGTTGGGTGTGGGGACACGGAAGGCCATGCCGGTCAGTTTGCTGTGAAATATGAGACAGATGATCACAGGTCAACAGGATTTGTAGTTAGATAAAGGAAAGCCTGTTATTCGACGCTATATGCTGTAATAAATGTGCCGTGTTGTTGGTGCTGACCCGTTGAGTTCGGGGATGACCTTTCCCACAGCCTTGGCAGCGCCGGTGGAAGCGGGGATGATGTTCTGGCTGGCACCGCGGCCGTCCCTCCACAGCTTTCCAGAGGGACCGTCCACTGTCTTCTGGGTGGCGGTGATGGCGTGAACTGTGCTCTGCATGACAGAGACAAAGAGGAGAATGGTAAATAAATAACACTCCGCCTCAGTCTGTAGTCATGTTGATGTTTGTGGTGTTGCCAGGCAACGTGTTGAAATCCTCACCATCAGACCCTCAATGATGCCGAAGTTGTCATTGATGACCTTGGCCAGGGGAGCAAGGCAGTTGGTTGTGCAGGAAGCATTGCTATGAAAGAAGCAAAGAAACCATGAGTTCCCAAGATTATGGAGTTGTTGTTTGGTTGCATAATAGGTACAGAAGACAGGAATCCACTCAATTATACAACAACAAAACATCCATCCGAGTGTCTGAAGGAGACTTGCATCTAAGACGACCTTCCGTATTCTTACCTGACAATCTGGAGAGAGTTGTCGTACTTCTCGTGGTTGACGCCCATCACAAACATGGGAGCGTCAGCGCTGGGAGCAGAGATGATGACTCTCTTGGCACCGCCCTTCAGATGGGTCTGCATTGATGGGAAGAAGAGCGTCGATGAAAACAGAGATCACCTTCAGTTCATCAGTCACATATCTCGTCTCCTGGTATCACAACATAAACAGTGTGTGTATTTATGGAGTAGGACAGGCGGTGGTCAACGTACGGAGGCCTTCTCAATGGTGGTGAACACGCCGGTGGACTCAACCACGTAAGTGGCACCAGCATCACCCCATTTGATGTTAGCGGGGTCCCTCCTGAGAAACAGACAGAGAGCAGAATGAGTTGAGTGTGTGTGTGTGTGAGATGAAATGCTTGTTCTGTAAACAATTACTTGATTATTCATTGTTTTTCATATTACAAAAATGTTCCAGTAACAAGCAATGTGAACTCACTCGTGGAACACAGTGATTTTATGTCCATCGATGACCAGCTTGTCACCCTCAATCCCCACCTCGCCATGGAAACGGCCGTGGGTGGAGTCATACTTGAACATATAGACCTATTGAGAAACAAGAGAGAGAGATGAAGATGTTAGATAATAATGTTTTTCATGTTACTTTGAATTCATAAGGTCCTTAAGTGACATATATCTGTGATAGATGAGGTAAGTGTATTGCCTCACCATGTATTCCAGGTCAATGAAAGGATCATTGATGGCCACAATCTCCACCTTCTTGGAGGTGAAGGCAGCACGGGTCACCAGACGACCAATACGGCCAAATCTGAAACAGGACAGTGTTGTTTGTTAGTCTGGCCTCTAGATGGTAGTACGACAGCGTCTAATGCTGATCCAAGTCTCAGAATGACACTGTAATGGTGCCGGACTCAAACATGCAGAGGCAAACAGGCTTACTGGGATTTACAATCTGGAAATATTCTTTGATCTATTATTAAAGTCACATTATGCTCTACAGTTTTCCTTTGTGTAAGGAGGAACATAACTCCTCAGATGACCTGATACCCGCGAGCAAAAGGGCATGGTTCAGGAGGCGGGGCCAAGGGGGGTGTGTGTGTGCGTGTGTTTCTGTGGGGGCTAAAGTCTAAATGAACTACTGTGGTAATCCTGATGACGACGTTGCACTGTTTGATCAGAGGCTGAGTTACTATTTAACCGCAGGTTCAAAGCCTCACACAGATACACTCTGTCCTCAGACAGTGAGAGAGGACGAGGACAGGGAGGGCGAGTGAGTGGTAGGGAGATAAAGGAGGAAACAGGAACCAGATAGGTAGACACAACTGTTACATCACGTGTGTTTGGAAATGTCCTTTGCCAGTGATGGCAGCAGAGAAACAACAGCAGAACGACCCCCCCCCCCCCCCACGTCAGAGCTGCTGCCCACATTGTTATCTGCTGACGGACCAAAGTTCAAAGTTCAACAAGCTCAACATGAGAGCAGCTGAGGTATGGCAACTGGCCATGCTTTTCTGGTACATATGTGCCTGTAGTCCATTACACAAGCACTTTTGCAGCTCAATTAATGGATGAAGGTCAGTCAGCTGTTTGTCTGAGTATGTGAAGTGTGACAGAGAGGAAGAGGAGCAACCTGAGCCACAGATACGCCTCCATACTGAAGCACCACATAATACTAAACCCAACATATAAGTCACAGTTAAATAGGATAATTACCAAATAATGGTTGAGGCTGCAGAGAGAATTCCACACATTCAGTCTTATCTAAGTGAATCTAAGTGTGTGCTGATTGACTGGTCCTGCATGTTAGGGCAGTTTGGTCAATTGTGTGTGCCAGAAGAAGAAAATGTCTCTTACCCATTGATACCAACTTTCACCATTTTGCCTGGGTTGATCTAGTCCTCTGGTAGAAGAAATGGGAAGAGGAAAAAGAGGAAGAAGAAGAAGAAGGTAAATGACTATAAGATCACAAGCCTACATGCAAGTTTAGAAACTATCTGTAACTTTAAGAAAGTTATGTTAATATAACCACAAGTAGATTCCCATTTCAAACAAACAGGACTCATTCAAAGTTCTGCAACTTGATGGCTGCAGCTACTATGCAATATATTTTGTATGTCGCCAGCATGCAGGTTGGAATAGTTTATCAGCATATATTTACCGTTTGTGAGACTCCTCAATCTGTCTTGCGACTCCGGGTGTGAGTGAGGAGGAGCAAAGTTACGCTGTGTTTATATGATTGACCAAAAGTTAAGCCACACCCCTTAATGGACACTGTTCCTCACCCCGCCCACTGTGAATGTCAAGGTCGACAGTCTGCACAGAGACAGGTCGGCCTCTGGAACTCGAGTTAAATGACATATAATGTGTTTGCTGTTGTATAACGTTTGGATCATATAGTTGAGATTTGATTGATAGAACAATGTCAGGTTCTACATATAGTATCCACAGTGCTGTCATGGGTTGGTCTGGATATAGATACACACATATTCAAGCCCTCGGATAGTGGAATAAAAAAAAGCGGGAGGTCCCTGCTGACCTTCTCAGTCAACCGAATCACAGAGCAAGAGGATCAAATCTCTGTCTTCCCAGCTGTGACATTTACTGTCTCAAAGACCATGACCCTTAACTTTTAGCCACTGCCCCCAGCAGGACACGCGACCTTATGATCATTACGCATGTGCAGAGGAGGCAGGCTTCAGAGGGTTCGTCCAGAATTAATAACAAAAGCATAAGGATTTAAATGCTCCTGAAAAACTGTTGATTAAAAGTCTGGCTCTTTTGCTTGAATGAAAAACAAGCTGCCCTGCTGCTCACATTATGTAATGTTCCGCGCTGCTGCAAGATAGTGTTTTCATTTGGACTTATACATGGAATATTAAAAGGCTCATTCATGTCAGCTGTTTTTGCTCTCAGGTTATTGTGACTCATTTGTTTGAAAGAAAAGGGACTCAGGAGATAATAATAATGCTCTGTTTGAATAATGTGGTTGTCAGTCTCAACCAGAGGGCTGTTCACACTGAAATGCCCCCCTTTGCTGCATGCCGGGCCTCATCAGGGAACAGTGCTGGCAGTCAATTGCAACATTGAAACCTTACCCATGGCATCTTCTCACCCAACAAATTATGAATGTGAACATGAAACATACAGAGGATGAACCAAAGCTACAAATCAGTGCAGCGACTCCTATTGTCTTCTGCATCATGTGGTGCAGTCAAACGTATTCTGTGCAGGTTTAGCAGATGTGTCGCTCTGTAGCAGTACTAGACGTTGGAACGATCGCAGATTTCTCTATCACCGTTCAGAGACCTGCATGGGCATAGATGAACTATCACAACCCTGAGTGCAGGCACGCCAGACACAGCTTAAGGTCAAAGAGGGGAAGTAAAGGTCAGGCTAAGATTAGACTTCGGCCGGCGAACACTTGAGCCATGTTATACTCTCAGTACTAGACATGACCAGATGCTGCCTCCTTCTCTCTACATGAGTTCAGTTTGCAACCTGGAACGCCCATTCAAAGGAAATATCCCAAGATTATTTTTGTCTGTGTGGTTCAGTGGAAGTGTCAAACAAAGCAAGAAAATCTGTATTATCTCTATGCTGCATTTTAACAGGCAGGAACATAAAAGCATTGTTGTGCCCATATTAGTTATGTCATAAATGAATGCTACTGCCAGTCATTTATACCAACCACAATAAAACTATATAACAGCTCATAACTGTGTGCATGTGTTGTAGTAATGTGCATATATAATAGTTAACTGTGCAATATGTATATATATAATCTAATATATAATAATAATAATAATAATAATAATAATATAATAGTCTTGTTTTCCTTTTTCTGCTTTTTCTACCACATACATATAAATGTGTATACTGTGTATATTGTTACTAGAGTGTATTTATTTTGTATTTCTTTCTTCTGTAGCTCAGCCACTGTGACAATGAATAAAAGTCCTATCCTGTCCTAAATGATACGTATGAGGTTTTTCCGTGTTTATATGTTCTGAACGTGCAGAACAAAACAAAATACACGGGTTTCTTTAGGGTGAAACATACACAGAGTTTTACAATGCTTGTAAAAGTGGGGCCTTGCTGCTTCACTCATACTGTTTGTGTCCCGTAATAGAGTCCAGTGCGAAGTCCAGAGTGCAGCTGTGCGTGGGGCACAATAACCCACGTGATTAGAGGGCCATCTAGTGTTGTGGTAGAATATTACATCAAAGGCTGGTGTGACTGGGGGAAATTTGAAGGCTGTTGTTATCGGCGCCCTGCAGCCGCCCTACAGCTTAACATGGACCTGTATGAATATGTATAAGTAATAGAGGTGCTGTTTGAAATTAAAACAGACACGCCAACAAAATGTATCATTTCCGTGTAACATACTTTAAGATGTTTGCTATGGGGAAACTGGCTGTAACATCACAGGCGAGGGAATTTGTAGAAGCCGCTATGGGTCTGAAACAGTGTTTGACAGCCATACACGCCACATTGGACTAAGCATTCCAGTCTCCTCTATGACAAAGCACATCATCCAGCTCCAGGGTAGAAATTAAACATCAACAACAGCTACTGGCAGTGTTAATGACGCATTAAGTAAATTCAAATGTGCAACAAGAATGTCGAGCTCCTCTTTCAGGGACAAAGTGACCTGATGCAATTCAGCAGGAAGAAAAAGGGTCTATCTATACGTTAGAGATTTACACAAGCAAATACCAGAACAGGACCCTTTTAATGTCAAATCCATTTATTTATGCAAATCATAAGTAAACACAAAACAATAAACAAAAACAACAGCAGAATTTCCAAATGTCATTGTTTGGATATCCAGGTAATTCAAACACAATCCCTGGCCACAGAAGTAACATTTCTCTCAACACGTTTACACCATTAGACAAGGTTGGAGATGCTTAAAGTGCCAATATACTTAAAAAAACAACAACCTAACAATTAAAGATGATGATTTTATGTAAACATTGCTTACATATTCCTTATATTCTGTTTAATTCTTTCACAAAGAACAAACTAGAGCCGCCCTGTTAAACAGCCACGACACTGTGAAGCATGTAAGCTACGCTGGATGAAACCACATAAGCGATACTGCATGTGTACACACACTACACGTACTTTATAAGCATGTAAACATCCTTCCCTGAACACATCTGCTTGTGTGTTTTCCTTATTATACTCTGAGAAGGATGCCATCAGTCTCTCCACTATCCCTCTCTGCTCCACTAACAGCCCAGTCCGCTCATGGACCCGATACGGTCCAGTTTCAGGCCAAAGCACCCTCGGTTCCAGCCCCGCCTTGATCGGTCCGGTTCTGCTCGCTTCTGACTGGCAAGTGCCCCCTTCAGCAGGCGCAGCCAGGGGGTCTCGGCCTGTGTTTGTGCGTCACCCCATTTGGGGTACTCAGCCGGTTTGACCCCACTGGTTAAGGTGGAGGGATCCTCCGATTGGCTGCTCAACAGGTTCTCCAGGTCGTCCAGGGTTAGAAGGTCGTTATACCGTTCCAGAAACTGCTCCATAAACTACAGAGGGGGAAACAAACCTAAAATTTAATTGCCAGGGAGTGTGCAAGGGAGAATAATTCAATCAGTGGTACATTTCATTACTCCCTCCGATTCTTTTCCGCTCTCCCTCCCTCCTTCTGCTCCATCCTGATCATTTCCATCCACTCTGAAATCTCCTCTAGTTGCTCTTTTACTCCCTACAGTTTCTCCTCTCAAACCCCCCCCCCCCCCCCTCCCTCCATCCGTACCTGCACAGAATCAGGAGATGGGTGCAGAGCACGAGCCTCGGTGTTCTCCAGGGGTGCCAGCAGGAGCAGAGTGGCACAGAGCAGAGCGGGATACAGCATGGCAGCAGAGACGCGGAGCACAAGGGCCAAACACACACAAATACTGTCTGCAGTCTCACACACACACACACACACACACACACACACACACACACACACACACACACACACACACACACACACACACACACACACACACACACACACACACACAGGGAACCAGAGAAGAGACATTAAAATGACGATGCAATAACAATTTTTTTAACCAACAGTTATCTGCAGTTTAAATAATATAACTGCTGTCAGCAGTGATTGCAGATTTTGAATATTTCTCCGTTTGTTTTTTCAATTCTGTATTTTAAGTCTGTGTGAATAGCTTAAATAAGTGTTTCAACAAGTCTAAACGGTGCCGAGTTTTGTTTCAATACAAAGGTTTAACATCCCCAAAAGCAAACTGCCAGATTAATAATCTCAATTTAAAATGATTCAAAAAGCAAATTCACATTTACTAGAGTAAAATCAATTTCTTTTACACAAACTTCAGCATTAGAAATTTGAAGAAACGGATGAAAACATTGGTAGATTTATTGTAGCCGTGTCTCCACTGTATCTATTTAAATGTCTGCATGCTGATCTATTTATATTACCGCTGATCCATTTCTGTTAATCCCAGAACTAAATATGATCTGAAATGACTCACCTGCTTTTTGTTTTCTGTTGGAGCTCTTGGTGTCTTTCGCTCTTAAAAGCTCTTCTCCATCTCAGACTCGAAACTCCCTCTCACTTGTTGGCACCTGCTGAAGGCATCACTATCTCTCTCCCTCGCTTGGCTCCTCCTCCTCCTCCTCTTTCTCTCTCTGTGATGGAATTAAAGATTTCTCTTCTTGCGTCTGTCCGCTTGGCCGAAATTGAATGTTGGGGCATCAGCTGGGATGCTGCAGAGGTTTTGTAGAGACAGAATTAAACCCCCCCACCCTCCCCTCCCCTCCCTATCCACCCCCCACAGTTGCTTTTCTTCAGAGTGATGTCATAGCCTTAGAGAGTGTGCTTGTCATTGTCAAGGTGACTGGATGGACTGTGCATCCTCATGGCTCCGAGCTCGTGCCAATGCACTACACATGCCAAGGTCAGAGGGCAACAGTCAGCCGATGGTTCGTCTGTTTGTGGCCAGTGGGGATTGAGGCGTCCAGGATAGAATTGTTTTATACGACACGTTCATGTGAATTACACTTTTCCCATGTGGTAACCATGCCCCTGATGCACATTACCCTCACTCTCTCCCCTTTGTCTTCGTGGTCTTTCCCAGCATGCCCTGACCTCCCTCTCTGTGGGGTAAGTTACAGTCTGTCAGTGCCATCTGCTTTCTTTGCCCCCTGCCGCCAAATTACCACAACACCAGCAGGAGCAGCACCATCCAACACACAAAACCCAGAGTTCAGCAGCTTTAGATTATCCAGCACATGAAAAACTGCAACCACACGTATTCGTTGCATACTGGGCGTGGATAAGCGTCCTACCTGCCCTCATTAAATTAATAAATTGATCAATTATCTGTCCAAGAATGGCAAATACAGGCTGGTCAGTGAGCAAAAGCTGTGCATGCAACTGGATTTTTCCATAACCAAAGAACGAATAAGCTAAAAATGATCAAACGGCGCATAAACACTTGACACCCAGAGGACATTTGCGATTAAACTCAAGTATGTCCTCAGATGAAGTACGAGCGGTGATGCAATCCTAAAACGGTATCGTCAGCCTGCAGTTGGCAAGTGTCTTTATATAATATAATCACAAACAAGTCTTTTAGGAGACGACTGTGTGGGAGAGAGCAGGCGAAAAGGAGAGATTAGTGAGGAGGGGAGGGGGGGTTCAACCACCATGCATATGATGTTAGTGCAGAGGAGCCCTGTAGGAGGTAAGCAGGCAGCTGAGTAGGAGGAGGACAGGAGCGAGAGGAGCAGCAGGCAGCGAGGGGGAGACCTACAAAAGAGATTGATTACAGGAGAACAGAAGCGGCCAACTAGGCAACAGCAAATGTGTCAGACAGCACGGGAGGAAAACAGGTTGTAAATAAAGAAAAAATGACAGCTTTGCTTGCTGGTGAAACAGAAAAACACATTTCACACGTGTGGTCAAGATTGAAATGTGATATGATAGAACGACGTGGCAAGAAAGGAAAAGAAAAAGGCAGGAAAGGGAAGTGGAGGAGAGAGCTGGGCTGTAATGCTGTCTGGGCAAGCTGTGACAGCCCATGAAGCATGGCTGTCCAAACACAATGCCAGTAGACATTCAATGCTTCTGTAATGATGGCGTAAATCCACTTGACGTAACCGACGCTTCATGTATTTATCCGTGTCCGTCTCTTCAGTATGCAGAGGCCAGCGAGTGACGCAACGCCAGCCGATACAGCCACAAGTTTCCCATCAAACCAAAAGCAGGTTTTATTAAAGGAGTCTTGACATTAGATGCATCAGACTACTTTGGTGCGGCTCTAAGTAGCAAAGTCTTTAAAAATATACAAAAAGTTGAGTAAAAATGTGTAAAGTTAAGATACATGATAAAAGCAATAATTAATTCAACACTTAAAAAGCAGACAAGCAGAGAAATGAGACGAGGACGAGAGATGGGCCGTTAGTTTCTGAGGCGAGCTCTTCGGGACGAGCGGGTGATGGGCGTCGTCACTTTGGGCGTCTCGCTCTCTGCCATGACGGCGTCTGGGGAGAAAAAAAGAAAAAGAATTGAAATAAAACACTAATGGAGCATTCGGAAGAGTTGCACGAACGTTTGAGCGTAAAGCAAAAATGTTCAGCTTCAGTTTCATGACGGGAATTAACAATCAAAAGGCCATGATCTTATGAGGTTAAAAATTTAAAATCTCCACAACACTCGACAGCAAACTGTAGGCACACACCGTCTTCGTCCTCTTCTTCATCGCTGCTGAAGATAACGGTGACTGGTTTCTTAGATTTGCGGGACTTTTGAGGCGTTATGAAACTGTCGTCTGCACGGCTGGAGGCTGAGGCCTTTGCTTGAACTGAAGCAGAGAGAAGAAATCAGTTATTTTTCCCAAAGCGACATTAACAAAGAAAACCATGGAGGTGCATCTCCACACGCCAAAGCCTTGTGAAAGTCGACTCACCTCTCTTGGACTTGGGTCGACCTTTAGCGGGCAAAGGTGTACGCAAGACAGTGGATCCTCCTTCTCTCTGGTTCTCCTCCTCCATCTCGGGGCTTTCTACGTTCTCCAGCCCCCTTGTGTGCACCGCAGTCAAGCGCTTTTCGAATTCGTCTACCTGAGCCTGGAGACAGAAGGAACTGCCGGTTAACGACAAATGTTGCACCGAATCAAACCCAACCTGCTTTAGAAAGTCAAACACGTGCCTTAAACAGAGGTTTGGCTCCGCGGCGCAGCTTGGCGGTGACGGCGAGCAGAGGCTGGTAGACTCCGGGCTCGGTCAACTTGTCGCTGTAACACTCCCAGCATTCTTGCAGCCTCTTGAAACTGCGCTCGCACATGGAGAGCAGCGACAGAGACGTGGCCAGGTCGCACCACTGACGCTCCGTCCTGAGGAGAGATACGGAACCTGATTAGTAACAATGTTAAACGCATAGAAATTCAACATCCTCCTCTCCAGACGGCTTTGACTCGACATCTAGGCCAAATCTCATTTCCAAGGACCCTCTTGTGTGTAATTCATTTTGCATTTCATTCATAACGTAATGTAAAATGTCCTGGGCCCGGGTATAGACCGGTGACTCAGAGGCGGAATGAAGCCTGGCCGGGCCGACTCTATTGTCTAGATCCCTCAACTGCATGAGCAGACCGTTTCCATGACGAAACGGATGAATAGAAGATGTCGGAGTGAAGGTGGCAGGTGAAGTGAACTGTGAACGCACTTAAATGCTGGATTTCTATTCACACACTAAACACCCACCAATTACCCACACAGCCATCCCCCTAATCACACACAAACGAAACACTGAAGCGCCGCCTCACAAACGAGCGGCGGCGCATGGAGAACAGCAGCTGAGATCAAGAGAGCAGAGGTGCGGCGGTGAGACGAGCTGAGGCGGAGATCTACTCACTTTGCTGTCCTGAAGCGCTGACAGAGTTTCTCCACCAGGGACTCGGTCTGCCTTTCTTTGGTGATGTACGAGAACAGCTGTCTGTAAAACACACACAATAAACCATCGGCACAAAGGTCTCGCAACCGCGGTCGTCTCCCCCTCAACAGCCTCTGGACACACGGTCGAGGAGTTGCGTTTCCAACTTACCTGTTGCTCAGCTCCACAACAGAAGCACTAAATTGTGATTACAAAGCCCGGACGTTTCTGTAGCGACGTCTTTTCTATACATGGAGTATATTCTTTCACCAGCATTTGAAAATGACCCTGTCAATCACACGTCACACCGTTGCCCCGGCGCTCCACAGCAGGGGGACGGTGACAGTGGGTTGGGGTTAGAGAAGAGCCGTCCAACTCACTTCATGATGGTGTTGAAGTCTTCTGCGCTCATGCCCCTCTCTGGGTCTGACAGCCGACTGATGATGTCTGGGAGCAGATTGTAGATGGCGTTGTCCTGAAGGGCGACATCAGTCATAGAGGAGAACAGGAAGAGACACGTTTCCCAATTATTCAGGCTTCTCCCGTGGAGGTTCTCATTATGGGGTGTGAAGGCGGGGGGGTGCGTACCTTGGAGGCCAGTTCGTTGAAGAAGTTGAGGGCCAGGCTGGCTATATGCCGCTCAGAGTCAATTAGCAGCACGGCCACCTCGCTGACCTGACCTTTGACCTTGAGCACATCCTTAAGCACCAGCTGGGTGAGCACTGTCACAGCCGTCTGCCTCACTGAAGGAACGTCATCACTGAGCCTAGAGGACAAGAGGACAGGGGACATTGTCAAATTGACATTTCCCGCCACCTGCGCATTTGTTATTCCTCCAGTCTGAGGCAATTACGATTTCTGTAAAGACTGGAAATTAGGGCAGATGGTTAATGAAACCAAGCAACGGTGGCAGGATACAATTGGAGTCGACACGCTAGGCCAACGCTAATCCAACAGCATTTTGAGACAAATGTACACTCTTCCCTAAACACGGCGAAACAAAAGAAACTCATTAACCATTTCCCATTAATTGCAGCGAGCCGGACACCTGGCAGCGGACCAGACACACTTCCACATTCCAACGCGGCGGATTAGGACAACAATGAGCGGTGTAATTAATTCTTAATGCTCTTATCAGGGGGCTCCAGGGCCGCGGGTCTGAGAACAGCGGAGGTGTTTGTGTGTGGGAGGCAATTAGTGAACACCGAAACGCTCATCAGGTAGGAAACACGAGGAGGGCGCCGCTGTATTTCGAAATAACATACACGCGTTACAATGCTGGAACACCTCACTGTGAGCTTTATCTACCATTTTAATTAAAGCCACATTACATAAGAGAATAACTCGGGTGTGTGCAGCTTCTGAGAGGGCTGTAGGGCACGAGCAAACCTTTGTGTAGGAGAAAATGACACATTTTTTAAATAAAAAAGGTGGGGAAAAAGTCAGAGGTTGGTGGAAGCTCGGATTCTCGCCCAAATGATTCCAGTCTGCCCATCCATCCAACCAACCCGTGTAATTATCAAACAAAAGGTCACTCGCTCCAGCAACAATCTGGAACACTAGCAATTAAGCTGTTCAGTGTCTAAAACTGCCCGTGGTTGAGGCGATCTAATGCCATCCCGGTTCACGAGTGGGGGCGGGCTCTCTGAAAAACCACAACGCCCCCCCCCCCGACCGGTTCCTATGGCAACTGCTGAGGCCAGACGCGAGATGGCCATCGGGGTTTACCAACGCAGACCGTCTGGAAGTTTCCCTGTTAAAAAGTCCTGGTGGCGGAAAGAGTAAACTTTCCCCATCACGTGGCTCAGCGGAGCGCTATGACAGCGGCATCACTGCGGCGGCTGAGAGGAACACGCCGGCACGAGGCTGGATCCAGCTGACAATGAGGCTCCAGTGTACCGGCGCAGGAGATCGTTCATCATTTACAGCTCACCCCCTCAGCTAAGCTACCAGGCGTCGCTCCGTACAAACAAAGCTACGGGTATTGTGATAATGTGCATCTAAGGGGAACTAATTAATGTACGAGGCAGTGGGGTGGAATCTACACAAGCTGCCATTACTGACAAATTCATTGAAATTCTGGGCTGATTGGGCTGAATGTGTGAGAGTGTGTGTGTCACCCCTTTACCTGGCATAGAGGTTCTGTGTCCAGGGCTCCAAAATGTTGGGGAAACGGACGGTGAGGTCGCCGAGTGCTATGATGGCATTGGCCCTCACGACAGGCAGAGGGGAGCGCTCCAGCACGGTGAACAGGAGGCGGACGTTCTCCTCACACACCGACGGGCTGACGTGGGTGGGAGAAAAACAGAAGCAACCAGTCAACCAGGGGCCTCTCAGGATTTGTCACGACTTGGATTGAAAAGTTGGTTGCGCCCATAATGTCTTCTACTACCAATGAAGTGAAACCTTAAATTATCTGCAAGGTATCAGAGATCATTTATGGAGGAATCGTGTGTTCTGGGAGGGAACAAAAGTAGTAGCTGTACCTGATCATCATATACTGAGAGAGGGCCAGACAGGCAGCGGTGGTCAGCTGTGGGTGGGAGTAGCGTCCAGGTGAGCTGCACACTCTCACCAGCAGGGGAAGGAACGCACACAGAAGGTTCTCCTCTAAAAGATAAAAAAGACGGGAGGGGAAACTGAGGATCGACAGCGGAAATCTGAAGCCAACTTGAGGAGCAATCAAAGGTTTCCATTACCAGCTAGTAATTCGGTCTCGCAGATCTTTCTGATGAGCTCGGCTTCAGCGTCTTCAGCAGAGGCGCCAACCAACCCAAGCTCCTCCTCCATAGCGCTCTCATTGGCCATTTGCTGTTGGAAATTTAGATTTTCTTTTAAAATATAGAAATCAAGAACTTTCACACAATATTTTTTGGGGAAAAACTAGTTTTTAAATATCTTGATGAACCAAACTTTGCCACATTCTGATATGGAAGTATTGTTTAGCCCCACCCCATTTCCAACAATTCACACAAAGTGGGGAAAAAACATTGAAACACTAATGCGTATTAATTTTCCAATTCCCTGATGGGCTTTATAATTACGACACATCAGTGCCTGCGTCACCAAAATAAGTCTCATCAAGACGCCCCACTGATAGTCACAATGATTTTCCCACCACAGGGATCAGCTTCATTTGTAAAATTAGAGTATCTTTAAAATTCTTTCTTAAAACAAACTGTTAAGATTCAACACCAGCAGCTTAAAGAAAAAAGGTAAAGGCTGATCCATTAAGCACTTCTCTAAACTCAGAGACACAAGTCTGTACTTTGAATTGAATTTGCATGATGCTGCTGAATAAAAGAAGCAGTCTTCACCCAGATAGATTCCTTCACACAGACGACTCCTCTGCCTCATTAAAACTTTCTACAGTTATTGACCCCCAAATGTACCTTGGCTTTGCTGCCTGGGCCTTTCTCCTTCTCCTCCTGCTCTTCTGTCTCTCCTCTCCTCCTCCGCAGCTCAGCGCTCACGCTGCGCTCGAGGTGGGACACCTGCCAGAACGCCACGCAGCCACACAGCGCCAGCAGTTGGGCCAGACACACACAGTTCACTACAGGAGAGAAAGGGACACATGTGATTAAGAGTACAGAGGCAAAAAGGTTAAGTAATAACAGGCACCAGGACAAACACGGCGTCAGAATATGGCAGTGCCAAGTGTGTTTATAGGTGAAACCACAGAATTCTCCATTAGCAAAGAGACATGGCGGAACTAACCTTGTTCACTTTGTTCGCTGGACTCTTGAGATCCATCTTGTTGTTGTTGGCCAGCGTCCTTGTCAACTTCCCCACCTTCAGCGATCTGATCGAGTAATAAGCGAGCACTGCGCTGGAGCAGCCGCGAGCACAGCTGGTCGGGGGATTCAGCCAGGAAGTAGATGAGGCGGACTGCCTGTTCCATGAAGCTTTGCCAGTAAGGGTCTTCCATCACCACACCTAAAGCAAAGACCAAGAGCAGGGACATTAGGGACAGTGACACAGCACATTTTAATAGTGGACTATAAATCCACGCAAGACGGGTGCGCAGACGTTTGCGTTTACCTTCAGCGATGGCCTGTGTGAGACAAGTAAAGAGCTGATGGTCCTGAGGCAGCCTGAATGGAGCTCCTTTAGATTGCTGGTGGAAACGGAGCAGTTGCTTTTTGAATAGGTGTGTGGACACATTTTAATACCCACAGAAGGTTAGGAACACATATTTATGATTGTATTTCACAACTCTACGTATATTTATATAGCATCAAAATGAAAACATAGAAAATGTAACTGGAACAAACAAGATGTCACCACGCTAAATACTGCCAACAGCTGATGTGTGTGTGCATGAGATGATTAAAATCTACAAGAGGATCTGTCAAGTCACTTTAAACTGTAAGAAACTTGCTTTAATCTCTGTAGAAAGAGGAAGGGGATTTGTTTTGGTCTCTGGTCCACCGAGTGGCTCGTGGCTAGGGAGTAAAGGCTTGGTGGCCATCCAGGCTCATCTTACCTTGATGTGGTCAGTGATGCGGCAGGTGGTGATAACAGCATCTCTGGCCAGGAGAAAGTCCTCTGTAACTTTCTCCCCTAGAGCCACAGAGCAAAGAGTGTCCAGGTTGCTGAGGACGACCTCCCGCTCTGCCCTGTGGGAGACGCAGACGCATTAATGTACAAGCAACACGCTTTTGCAAAGAGGGTCAAAAACGTTGCTGTAAATTCGTGCTGCGTTTAAGTGATGCAAAGTAATACAACTATGCCCCGCGTCACCCCGACTACTGTGTGCTGGCCTTGCTCGTCCCAGGCTCCTGCCCAGATAATGTGTGTGGGAGGATGGGTTAGGAGAAGCACATACGCATTAATAGGTTATGAATGCGGATGGCTGGATGAAGAGAGGCAGCAGTGTGGGTGGACTGCAGAGTCTTTCTACTCTAGCCACACACAAATCCCTTTATATACGTTTGTATGAAAAAAAGGCTCAATATTTTCTGATCATCATCTGCACACACACACACACACACACACACACACACACACACACACACACACACACACACACACACACACACACACACACACACACACACACACACACACACACACACACACACACACACACACACACACACACACACACACACACACACACACACACACACACACACACACACACACACACACACACACACACACACACACACACACACACACACACACACACACACACACACACACACACACACACACACACACACACACACACACACACACACACACACACACACACACACACACACACACACACACACACACACACACACACACACACACACACACACACACACACACACACACACACACACACACACTAGTCTTTGAGGCAGATTGAGGGGGAACACAAAGCTATATAATAAATATATTCACTGGCAAGGAGCCTTATCATATGGTCGTGACTCAGATTACACTAAAGCAGAGCTGCCACTGAGCCCACATTCAGACTAATGAGGATCGGTGGAATGTTGAGGAGCTGAGTGAGGCCAAAAAGCAAAAGCAATGAGGCCTACGATACATTTTAAAAAGCATTGTGAATTTTAGTTCAGTCTGACTTTTAAATAAATCTACAATAATTACAAACCTCAGAACCGTCACAACAAACTCTAAATTTGCTGTGGGTGAAGCATCGAGAGCTTCCACTACATCATGTCTGTCTGTCATTGAGTGAATGAGCTTCGTCTCCTTTACATCCTACTCCTAGGATTTGTCTAAGTGATCAATTTGTTTATTCAACACAAAATTCTGTTAGTGCAGCATTGTTGTGACTCTGCAGATGAAAATAGTGCAAGTGCAGACTTCTGCACATGATGAACTCTGCCGAGTGCAATTTGTGTTGCTTGGACAAATGAGTTTGGATTCATTTTCTGTTTGTTGACTCGTTACTCCACCGTGTTATAATGCTAAATAGTGAAAAGGCTCTGGAGCAATTTCTGAGTGACTGGACCAAAACAGAATTGTTGAGAAGGTGAAAAGGTTCAGGGAAACTCACGTGTGGAGGGACATACAACAGCATTACAGTAAAGAGAAGGATCACAGCAATTACAAATGGTTACCAACAATTGTTCGAGAGCTTAAAAGGGGCGTTACAAAAGAAAAAGTTTGGTTGGGAAACATTTGTTCCATTTAACATTTTAAGGGATACAAAAACGGAAGCCTCCCTTTATTTAGAGAAAACACAACTGAATATAGATAAGTGCAGCAAATGCACCATCACCACAGCCTGTTCCATCACTACCAGTAATGACTCCCAGTAATTGAATTTTCCATTATGGCATTAACAATATTTAAAAGGACGGATGTGCTGGTTGTCATGACGGCTGTGGCCTGGTCTTACCTAGCAGCCATGCCCAGCAGCAGCACTGCGGCTCGCCGGTTCAGACTTGAGGTTTCTCGTTTGCCAGTAAACCTCTCCCACAACACCTGCACCACAGTCGACTCCAGACTGCTGCCGCTGCCAAAGAACTCCTGCACCTACACACACACACACACACACACACATTGAACAAGGTCAGCGGTGACAATATTAAACCACTTCATATCACACCACTTACAGACATTTACATTAGATATGAAAACATAAAAAGGTGACTCACTATCTCCTCAAGACACTGGATTGTTCCCAAGGAGGCGTCCACCATCAGCTCAGAGAGGCTTTCCACAAGGGTCTGGGCTTTAACCCTAATAAAGGAATCAAAGAGAAAGACATTACATTCTCTATGAAATGCTATTCCTATAGAGGGAGTTTTATGAAGTAAAAAAATAGTTAACCAATAACTACACTTATTTAATCACTTCTCTAAAGTGCAGTTGGGTTTAGAGCTTATTAGTCAAATGAGTAATTATTCAACACTTTGCAAATGGTTCAACTGTGTGCATTATATTGTTGCATTTAACAAATCAAAGTCTCAGTTGTAATAAAAACCTAGCAAGCTAATTTATGAGATGACATCCATAAATCCCTTTAACTCTGTCGGCAAGGCCGATGAATTATCTACAGATAAACAGATGCAGAGATAAACAAAAGCAAACTGATGATGGTACAATGGCCGTGCTACAAATTGCAGTAAGGTATGAATTAGAGATGCTCTTGGTGTGTGTGAAGCCGTTTCACAGACCTGATGGTGTCTCCCTGAGGGTTAAGGTAGAGGCGTCTGTAGGCCTGAATGACGGCGTCTTTAATGGCGGCATCGGTTGACCAGACCAGAGGCAGCATTTTCCTCACCCCGCTGACAGAGTTGGCGACACTGAACTCACAAACGGTCACACAAAACTGCACGGCCTCCTGGACCACTACAAGGAGAAGCATGACAGTTACGCCACAATCTGGTCTTCACATCGAGCCAGCTACCAACTTGTAGTGGAGAACATTTGCCTTCCTCTTCATACTGCCATCTACCTGAAGTGGTCTTCCAATACAGCATGGTGTTAATGACAGAGATCGCCCTCTCCACTTGTAAGGCAAAGGTCTCCGTGTCCTTCAGGTACTGCACCAACATTTCCTGCTTCTTCAGCTCGCCGTCTTCAGCCTCCTTCTCGCCCTCTTTCTTTGGGGTTGGAGGCAGGTTCTGGCTGAGCTCAGGTGAATCCTCATCAGACCCTGAAGGAAAGGGAAAAAAAAAACATTTCTCAAAACAGAATCTTACAGGAGTTCAGCTATTCAATCTGATTCCATTGTGGTGTTGCTTTCCTTCATTGAGATGTAAAAGTTACCAGGACAAAATAGCATAACGTGTTCATTCAGTGGGAGTGTGTGCTGCAGAGTATATGAATGAGAAAGCTTGCTCTAAGTGTACATTTCTTTGCTCTTAAATCCATACCCACACAGTAAATGTTATTAAGACGGTGTGTTAAACTAGTCAGTTTAAATGTACAGACACTGAAGGATAATCCAAAGTAAATTCATTCCAATCAAGATGAACCCGAGCATCTTAAATGCATTTCAATCATGCTTCCATTAGGATCCACAGAGGGGAGCACTTAGGCGGAGTATCTGTTGTGCAGGAAAGCGTCAGGTTGTCGGCCTGCAGGCTTTACCTTTGAAGATCAGAGCGAGTGTGGCCATTAGAGTCTCAGGGTTGAGAGTGGACAGGAGGGCAAAGAGCTCTGATTCAGGGAAGCAGCTGCCGGCTTTTACACAGAGCCGCACGGCGTTCCTGCAGATGAGAAACTTATTAGACACTTATTTCCTCCCCCCGAAATGTGTTTTTTTCTGCATACAAATATTTCAGTTCCAGCATGTGAAATTAATTCATTACATTATCAAAAACAATTTTTGCATGCGTTTGCTCTGCTGGATTTATTTGTTTATGAAAGACAAACAAAGGGGAGAAGTCATTGCAGTCATCACATCGTGGCCAAGGCTCATTCTTCGCGTTACCTGTATTTGTTGACACGGAGATACTGAGCAATCTTCACCGCTGTTGTTCTGTCATCCTCTGCCTCCTCGTCTTCCTCCGCAGCCCCGTCTTCCTCCCCCTGCTGTTCCTCCTCTGGCTCACTAGCGGGCTCCAACTCTGCCCTGACAGTGACTTGCAGCTCGGGCTCCATGGCGGCCCACAGCTCGGATGCTTTGATCACCGCCACTGACAGGGAGGCAGGGGAACGGGGAGAACATTCAAATTCAATAAGGATGACTCAGGAGAGACGCTGAGAGGAAAATACAGAAACTAGAACGAGGAAAAGTCTGAAATATCCATCAGCCATGGGGCAGAAACTCTTTGCTTTGAAGGAATTTCACTTGAGGCAATGGGAGAGATTTAAGATAATGGCCACCAGGGTTATTTACTGTACGGAAATGGCTCATCAATATTATATAGTAATGTCAGGCTCCAGAGTGCCACCAATTGGTCATATTCTGTAACTTTCCTTTTTGTGCCGTCATTTTAAACCATGATATATTGTGCTTTCCAGAGTCAAGTAATGAGAATATATGGGATTTCTCAGAGTCTCATCTACTTGAAAGCACCACATGGTTCAAGCTCAATTTAGTTCTAATGTGGAATGCCAGTAAAATGGCTGGTGACGTTAATCTGGACAGAATGTGTGAAAAAGAATTACAATTTTAGAGTAACCAGGTGTGTTGTAGTGATATTTACTGAAATTTGCCCTCAGATTACCAAAGAAACAACTCATTGGTGACTGAATAGTAAACAGAGCTGGGAGAACTCCTTGCCTGTAACACACACAAACACTCGCACACACAAACACACTGTCAGCATCCTCCCATCGATTACTCCAACTTCAGAGGAATAGCTTGGTTGGAGGCAAGTCACTGTCGGCAGGCCCTTACAGCAGAGTAGCAAGTCTTCTCTACACTGCCAAGATTACCTGCCAGTCAAGGCAAGAAGCACCCCCGAGTCTCTCATTCAGTCAGCTCATATTCGCCTTGGTTTCATCACTGGGCAGAACGTAACTTACTAAGCATGAAGAGAAGTAGAGGTAAGCAGTGAGTGGGAGAGTCATTTTGACAGGCGGGTGTTTCATCATACCAGGTGCTTTCCCCTCATGTTTTGCCTTCATCTCTTTGAGCTTAGTCGTCTCTTTCTCCAGGGGTTTCTGAAGATCAGCACTGCTCAACTGAAAGACACGAGTGACAAGTGTTGAAGTGAGACCATGACCTTAAAGGGGGTTTGTGACTCTTCACCAAAATATTTTGTTTCGAGTTACCTTGCAGCTATAAGGGTTGTGCGCAATGAAGGCTGCCAACAGCTGGATGGCACTCTTCACCACGTTTATGGATTTGTCCATCAGCCGGCCCACAGCGAGCTCCATCACCTCGCTGTACCTACACAGGGGTAAAGCCTAAACACACACATTGGCAGGTTCCATGAGCAGGAAGTGTCACTCTCTCACCCACACAGCGCAACTCCTAAGTCACACATACTTTGCTGTTGACGATACGCGTGTAGACCTGCAGCACGCGTGTCCTGACGTGGGAGTGGGTGTCATGCAGATGTTCTTGCATCGTGTCAAAGAAGCGATCTCTGTCTGCTTTACCAGACTCGTCCAGGCCGTCACCGCAAAGGACGCGGACAAGGATCTCTCCGAGCACTTCACACACAGCAACACGCATGGTGTGACTCTGCAACACAGAAGTAGAATGCATTAGTATGCAAAAGATGGAATGTGTTCAATGAAAAAACAATCTCCTTTAGCTGGTACATTCTTTGCATTCCTCTTGATTTTTTTTTTCAGCGGACCATAACCGATTGTTGTCTTTCGGTGTATAAGGCAGGAAGTTGGTCACGTTTTGAGAATTTGAATTTCTCCTTTCAAGACTTATGTAAATCTTCTTGAATCTGTGGTTCTGAGACGAACACGTACTGAGACCCACCTCTCCCTCCAGATGCGTGATGAGGACACTAATGTTGGGGAGAATCAATTCAGGCACCAGGGTGCCGAGTTCAGAGAGGAAGGAAGCAAATGCTTTGACCCCTGACCCCTCTCTGGCAAGCTCTTCACTGGATTTGAGACCAATCTCCCTGAAAGAGAAAAATATAAGATGGCAAAAGGAACTTTATATTTTGTTGATGGATGACAGCACTGGGTTGTGATAACAATTTATGTTGAAAATGTACAGGGAATGAACCTAACAAGAAGAATGGCCGAAAGCAGGAAATGCTGTACAGGCTAAATTGGGAATGAGGACATGACAAATTGAAATTAACAGTAATTGGGAAACGCATACTGCTACTACCGTTTTCACTACTGACCGTATCACTTCTCCTATGATGGCTCTGACTCCATACTCTGAGCTCCATACAGACACAGCCTGGGCAAACACACATGGCAGCTGCTCAAAGTGTTGCAGCAGCTGGATCACCTTCACACTCGCACCTATGAGAAGATAAGGAACAAAAATAAAATATATCACAAGTCCGTTTTAGTATAAGCCTGTGCAGAGGGGAAAGGTTGCTTTGAAACATCCGGCACAGATTCTTCTCCACTTGACTGAGACTAACCCAGAAGATGATTGTACTTCTTAATGAGCACACCGAGCAGATGGGTGATGCCATCTCTGGTTGGTTTGCTCTTGACATGGCCGATTGTTGGGTTCTCCAGTAGTTTATAGCAGCAGCAGGTCACACAGCTAACAGAAGAAACACAAAGCTGAGGGTTAGAGGTTTATTCACATGGCACACTAACGACTCGCGCAGAAAGCAGGTTTGGTAGAATGGTAACCAATTTAATTCACACAGTCAAATCAGGTGCTGTACCCTTGGAGCCTGCAGTGTACCTGACAAACTCCTCCTCCACCAGGGAGAGGTTCCACAGGGAGCGGACGTCCAGCTGAAGGAGCTGGATGAGGGTCTGCAGCACCTTCTCCCTCTCAGAGTCCCACTGCAGGAGCCCTTCACCAGCTTTGCCCTTTTTACCAGCCTGCGCAACAGACGGAGAAAAGAGGGCCAATTTCACTTAAACTGATTAGAATCTGACTGTAGAGAGTTTTAACGGGTCGACTCAGTAACAGAAGTGTACGTGCCCTCAGATTACCAAAGAAAGAGTTCATTGCAGTGAGGCCATCTACATAGAGAGAACGCCCTCTTACCAGCTGATACATATACACACACACACGCAGAGAGACAAACACACAAGCAGACATTGTTTGACTCCTTCTTCCTGTCCTGTCCCATTGCTTGTAAGGGGCAGGGGGGGTGAAGAAGGTGACATGTTTCACTTTGCGTGGGCCCTTACAGCAGTGCAGTAACACTCCACCACACTGCCAAGATTACCCACATACAGGAGGCAACAGAGCGTCATCTCATGGCGCCACTGGTTCATAAAACTTGCCATGATCTCATCACTGGGCATTTAAGTAATCAACAACAATATTTCAACAAAAATATTTCTAGGCTGTACCTTCCCGGGTGCCGTGACAATATTCTGCCTGTGGGAGTCGCTCTCCAGGGCCTCTGTGAGTTTGCAGAGCAGGAAGACGCTCATTTTGACGGCGTTGACCTGTTGTTTGCGCTCTGCGGTTGCGAAGGAGGTGGAGAGGAGGAGCGCAGGCAGGGACACCGATAGGCCACTGACCACTGGAAGGGAAAGAGTGGATAAAGTGCAGAAGGAACACAAAGTAAAGACAAATCCGAAGTCGCCGCTTGATTTTAAACATCACAACACAGAGAAATGGAGATGATGTAATGGGCTAACCTTGTATCAGTAACTCCAGAGTGTCCTCTTTCACATTCAGGTCCACTGAGCTGCTCTGCCTTTACAAAACCAAGAAGTGTATGTTTAAGATGTGTGTGTTAGGTTCCTTCAACTGGCAACATTACTGTTAGTGAAGTGGATACGATCAGTACTCACTTTATGACGCTGTAGCCTGTGTCAAAGTGCTCCAAGATACACAGCGGCCCCTGGCTCCTCAACGCAGACTTAAACCCTTTGTGTGAGTGAGTGAGAGAGAGAGAGAGAGAGGAAAAGTTAGAAACACAAACAGACGGGTCCAGCTATAGTCTGGTTATGGTTGATCACTTACGACTGATGGCAGACGGCAGCTGTTTTGGAGAGACCACATCCTGAACCACGTACTGATTGATCCCCCCGGACTTCACCAGGTCGCCCACGCACACGGGCACAATAAATTCCCACGACATCCCTGCTATGAAGAAAAGAGTTCAAAACTGCGACATTACACACATCGATAAACATTGTATCCCTCAAATGACATCAATTAAAACTTTTTATTCCTACAATCGTTTTAAACAGCTCAAACAAATCAGTAGTCGGCATGACTATGAATACTTCACCCAAAAGTAACGCGAGTCTTTCGTTGTTTTGGTTTAGCTATGCTACGTCAACTGATAGCTACCATTAAAAAGTTAGCAAGCTAGCAAGGTGGCGCGTCGCTGTACTTTATCGCACATTTCCATGGGAAATACGCTGAGCAACTTGTGTCTCCGTGAATAAGGATTTGTAGGACAAAGTCGATGCTCACCGGTATCACTCGCAGCTCCTCTGGTGAGAGTTTGGATCCGTGGAGACAAAGCAGTGTGCGGCTCTCTGACCGTGTGGAAACGGCTCGATTCAAACTTCTCCTCACATGGCGCCAAACAGCGAGTACCATTGACGTCATATTTATGCGCCTCGGAGGCGTAGGCATTGTGCTCAACAGTGCCATCTACTGGAAAAAAGTGATACTACAAAAGTATCTAATATCGGTCAGGTAAACTTTTCTTTTGCTTGCTTATGTGTCGTGATGCAGTTTTGGTCGTTTCGACGGATGAAGAACATTTTCATTCTATTCCTGAATGAAAATACCAGCATTAAATTGTGTTTATTACAATTGATTATATTTGTGTTTTATTTTGTAACATTCCACAGATTGACGAATCTACAAAGAATCCAGCTGACCAGAAGATAAAGGTGGTTCTGATTTAGGAACCAAAACTACTTCTGCTCAGAATATTTTTTTTCTGGGAGAATATGCACTTTCTATAATATTGTTCACCGTGGCCCTGAAGGATAATTCATTCTGCTTCATTCATTGTCTTGAAAGGACTGATAGGGAGTGCACAAGCTTTTGGCTATTCAATTCTTGATGTACATAGTAAGACAAACACAATGCTGTTTGTCCAAAGTTTTAGCTGGTCATCAGCTTTATGTGTGTATTTTGAATAATGAATTCTTTCAGCATTTCAATTTGCTTAGAAATTTCTCTACAAAGGCGGGGCAATATTAAAACATACTTGTCAGTAGACTGAAGACTACAAAACATCCACGGATGAGAGATTTTTACAACAAAAGAACTGTTGGAGAATGGTCTTTTTAAATATCAACTGAAAACTGACTGATGAACAAAAACTGCAGTCATACTGCAGTAAATGAAAGAAGCATTGAAAGAGGCGCACAGACAAGGTTTTTGAGGTAGTAGCTGTATTCAAATGATTGAAAACACAATCACCCCCTCTCCCTTGTACCAATGTTCCAGCTACAGAAATGGCAATACTTCTTTCATGAAATGTCTTGTTTTCTATATACCACTCAGTCAAATGTTAAAAATGAAATGGTTTAAATCTACCACAGATGACTAATACTGTCAGGATGCAGCATCTGTCTTTTTGCTCTGCTTGTTACACTTTCAACATAAAACTAGTGTTCTAAGACTTAGCACAAAAAATAACTATACCACAAAGCATACAATTATCCAAGGCCAAAATGTTTCCAGAGAAAATACTCCAATTTTGTAGTGTTCCATCTGAATACAGTTTACAGTATCATGGAAACTAGAACCATCTAACCATTGGGGGCTTAGTGTTTATTGTTCACTTTTAAAGCAAAACATATTTTTAAAAAAAACACATAATAAGAAAAACAAATGTAACTAAAATCCAATCAATGTTAATCAATAGAAAAAGAAATACCAATGTTTAAATACATTTGTAATCACCAAGTCTTCTTCACGCACGCACTGCATCAAACCAAGGCAAAAAACGTAAACCGAGGAGAAAAAAAAGCACCAAATGTTAAGGAAGATGAGAAAAAAAATACTAGAGAACTAATGTAGAAAATATTCTTCCCATTTTCCATCTGTGTAGCATCAACCTTTTGTTCCAGGACACCCAGTTGTTTTTTATTTTCTCTTTCTGTCTTGAGAGCACCGTGGACAATACCTGCATGGGCACAAACAAAAGAAAAAGAACAACCTGATTACACTTGGATGAATTAAAAACGCTGAATGCTTTTTAAAATAGAACATTGCGCAATAGCTCTATCCAAGTTTCTGCTCCTTACCATTTCCCTCTTGGTTTGGTTGTCAAGCCCACACATGCAAAATGGAACCACTCAATGGAGCACTGGGGGAGGAAACATAATCACACAGAACATGGAAAATGATGCCAACAGACTTTGTAAATACAAGAGAGCTGTCGATTAACCAATGAAGTGAGCTTGTCCAAAGAGGAAGAGGCACCCTGAAGTATGTGTGAAAATATCTAACAATCTCTAAGCTGCTTCCTGTGACCTTTAGCCAAACGGCGGCACATCAGAACTAAACTCACGTCGGTGTTGTCACAGCCAATCATTTCGCCATAGGAGACCTGATGGCACAGACAGTAGGTGGGTTCATTAGGGTCCACTGGCATGTCCAGCACATCGGAAGGATGCACATTCCCAAAATTGGCAGTGGGACTGTTGAATTCCCCGCTGAGAATAGAAGGAGAAAGTCATCACGCTGACTACAACACATCAGTTAGAAAGACAAAACGTCAGAAAGCTACAAGGTGGATACACAACGTACGGCTGAAGGAGTTTCACTTTCTTCTGTGCGCTCTTAGGGCTGCCATCTTCATCTGAACTCTTCACCTTAGACCTAGTTTTAGCCATCTTCTTTTCCTTTTGCCTCGAGTCACCTGGAATTACACAAACACCACCATCTTCATATCTATGGGCCACGACGGTCCTGAAGTTACAAAGACTAAGACCACACAGCAGATACACACCTTTCTTCCCTTTACTGGAGGTGGAATCATAATCTGTGCTCTCAATCTGCTTTTCTTTCAGGTCAGCCTCAAAACGGGCCAAGTCTGTGTCAAGGCGTCTAATATGTTTGTCGACCTGCAGAAAAATAATTTAAACCTCGTCATCAGAACAGTGGTACACACGTGGTCATTCAAGAAAGCAGCTTTCACAGTTTTCAGTCCATTTGCTTTTAAGATACCAACCATCTCGTAGGTCTGCATGGCCAGTTGCACCTTGTCATCTCCGAACTCTTTGCATTTACTGTATGACTGCTGAATCTGTCTCAGTATGGACAGCTTCTGCTCAGAGGAAAGAGTCCTGGCATTGGCTGTGTACTCTTTGGCCAGGGAGTCTATCTGTCCCTTTAGATCTAAAAGAGAGAAACACAGAATAACGTCTGAATATGACCTTAATTATTCACAAATCACCAAACATCTCAAACGACTGGGTGGAACTTCAGATTCAACTTGGGACTTGAGTCATAAATCAGCTGACTTGAGCCTCCACTTTGCTTGGACTGCAGCCTGTTAATGTGGAAAGACTTGAAAGTTAAGACTTGTGACGTCACAACAATGAC
The DNA here is from genome assembly GCF_046128005.1 of Genypterus blacodes. Taxonomy (NCBI): domain Eukaryota; kingdom Metazoa; phylum Chordata; class Actinopteri; order Ophidiiformes; family Ophidiidae; genus Genypterus; species Genypterus blacodes. Next base: position 457,801 of record NW_027466875.1, read on the forward strand.
TTGGCCCCAGTCCAGAATCTGGTAAACTGGAATTGGAACATCTGCACAGGCAGTGATGCTCCTGTAATTATGCCTTTAATCACAATCACCTTGTTTAGAACACAGCCAGAGAATACTGTTTTACGTTAACATGTTTCTTTGCTTATTAAGGATTAAGAAATGTTGTGAAGAAGATGTTCACACGTTCACACACACTGAATCCACACTGAATCCACACTAAATCACTTTCTCACCCTCTGTGCGTTGATCTAGATCCCTCATTAAATTGAAGTTCCTCTGCAACTCGAAGGGAAGGTTTTCTATGCCTGGATTGAGAAACAATAAAATAGTTTAATCCCAATTCACATAACATCAACATGAAACATTATTGGAAACCAATCAAATCTAGCTGCTGCTCCGGGTACCTCCGGCTACCAATAACGCTTAGGTTTACAGTTACATATTGCCGCAGTGCACACAGAAGACCACGGCGGTAGTTTGCGTCAGTTGCTAAGTGCACTTAAAGTAGTTGCTCAGGTTGCAGTGGAGGTGCTGTGCGATGTAAAAGCGCCCCTTCCTCGCTACAGAGCAGCGGTGTAATGTTCCAGCAATTAGACTGTACCCAAAAACCCAATGCCCACAGAAGATGCGTACATATACCGCACCAAAGCGCGAGTGCGCTGTCGGCTACGTGACATAAGGAAAAACGAATCCGACAAATAGCAAAATCGATTAAATGCATTCAAATAATTTAGGAATATGAGAAATAGCTTACTGTCTAAATAATGTTCCAAATACATCCCCGCCGCCATCTTGGAAAATGTAAACAACACAGCTTCCGGTCAGGAAAGGAGCGATCTGATTGGTTGTTTCCATTATCTCACGTGGTAACAATGTTCAGTTTGCCATGTTTCTCCTTACATTAGTGATGGGCGATACCAGATTTTTTGATCCGATACGATACCGATTACTTTTTTTGGCAATTTTTTTCCGATACCGATACCGATACCGATACCGATTACTTTGGGTGATTTTTTTTTACCCCAATAAAACACATGACAAATACTGGCAATTTAACAACTTAAATGTGTATTTTTCACAACATATGAGTCATAACAAATTACATTATTTTAATCTTACACAATGAAACCAAAATAGTTTAATTGCTACCATTAAGGGACAAAGATGTCCACTTCAAAAACCATAATAATAATATTTTTTATATATTTTGATCAACTTCAGTCCTGATATGACGGTTAGAATATTTGAAATCAAAGATTTGGTATTTAACATCAAAACTGAAGTTGATTAAAATATTTATGTATAAAAAAGTGGGTTACACAGTGTAAAAATAGAGTAATATGAGATGTGTGCTTGAAACATCACAACTAGTAATCTTGTTGTGTCGTGTGGTGAGCCTTGGGGTTGGACCTGGACATGTTGACTTCCATCTTGATTGTATGGTGCCAATAGCTTTCATAACATTAACAACAATATTACTATAAATAACTACATCTAAATGTTAATAACACACCAAACTTAGACACAAATTATTTACTTAGTTTAGTGTTTGTTGACCGTCGCGGGTGAGGTGCGGCAAGGTGAAGAGGGAGCTGCTCTCTGACGTGCTGCCCAGCAGACGACTCGCCCAATCTGAAAGAGATGAAAACACCGATCATCACTGTGATTCTTCAGAGCTTTGCTGAAACATGTAAAGCATTGTCAGGACGATGGGTTACTTCAAAATCTTCTTCTGCTCTTGTTGGTCGTTGAGCAATGCTCCCTGGGGAATACATCAAACACAGAGGCTCAAACCCTGCATGTGTAGATGTAAAGCCTGTGGGTGAACAATGTCTGGCTCACCTGTCCAAGAATTTCAGTTTTCTTTTGCGCTGTAGGTTCTGAGCTGCCAAGGTCCTGAGTGACGCTTCTTTGTTTAACTGCGAGACCCTGCAACACAGTAACATTGACTTAGCAACATAAATTAGATCTACCGCAGGAAATGCAGTAAAGTTTGTTGACACCTACTTTACCTCTAGGCGATCATTGCGGCTAGATTGGGAGCATCCATCGACTCAGGCGGCGCCTGGCCGGTGATGCTGCGCGACTGCTTCGTCCGCTGAATGGCGAGCTGGGATAGGAGCTGTGAGCAGGAGAGATTTAAAAAGATGTGAGTGATCCACACGACATGGGCTCCTCCGGTGTCAGGCTGCGCAGCTGGAAGTCATCATCCATGGGGATGTAGGGAGCCAACATGTCCAGGTCCAAGCCTCCCATTGCCTTTGAGACACAGACAAAGATACAATGAGTGAATGAGGGATGAGGAATCCTTTCCTACATTAGATCAAGGATGTCCTCAGTACAGTCATCTTAACCGTAACATACCTGTGTGGTGACTGGCGTCCTGGGTTGTGTATCAATGGCAAACAGCTTCTCAACCAGGTCTAGTTTGAAATCTGAGCTCATGTCTGAGTCCATGGGGAAGCAGAGGTATATTCCACTGTAGGCCTAAAGGGCAGAGATGCATACGTTAACAAATCTGTAAACATGCTAACCTGTTGGCTGGAGAGCCCATCATGAATCTGTGGATCAGGATGCTGTGAGCCACGTCGGGGAACATCGGGTCTCTCGGCTTTAGCTCGGCAACAATGCTGGAGTGAAATGACAGGCACACAAAGCGTGTCAAAGCTGATGGTGAGATATTGTGCAACTTAGCCACCAGACTGCATGACTTCTAAGCATTTACCTCTGTGTCAGCGTCAGCATCATCACACCGATGTACCGCCACTTAGTCCCTGGATCACCGAACCACCAACCCTGGAAAATGTGAAGAAAACAGACAGACGTCAGCAAAATGATCTGGCTTTATGCTAAAGCAGAGAATTTCAAGCTCAACATGCCACATGAAATGAAATTAATTAAATGAAAATAAAGTAATTGAAATATAATTTAATCTAATAAAAGAAATTCAAGTTAACACAAGTTAATACAATAAAATACATTAAATACATTAAATACATTTAAATACATATAATTAAAGTTATAAATATATGAATAAAACAAAATAAAAAATAAAACAATGAAATAAAATCGTTTGGATTCGGCTCAGTCATGGAGCAGATATGTTTATGTTGTAGAGCAGGGGGATTCAACTACAATTTAAAGAGCTCCAGTAGAGAAAATTTCTCGGAGCAAGGGTCTGGAAGATCATAATGTCTAACTATGTGTGATATTTAAGTAGCCCCGTTGTATCGACATCTGCTTGTAATCAATACCTGACTGTCAAATCAAATGAATTTAGTACGATTCAAAAACATTTTGACAATATTCATTGTCACGTAACATAGCACATATATGTACAAAATAGGGCTGCATTTCAAAATATAATTCAATATAATGCTGTTTATATTGCTGTTTCACATTGGCACTTTTAATACGGAACACCGATTCTGAACAAGTATGTCGACTACACAATTTTGGAGAGCACCATTTTGTCTCCCTTTCTCCGCCTCACTCCTATTTCTCAAGTTTCTCCGGTTCAGTCGTCTGTATATATCTCTTAGTTTTAACACACGTTACGTGTTCCGACTTCATGCTAAAGCAGAGAATTACGTGCTAAAGCACAACAACATTTTCACTTACCTGTGTCGCTCTTTCTTTTTCCGCTTCCGTCTTCAACTTGGCTCTGACTCAGCAATCACCTGTCTGCGTGGAGAGTCACACTTTTTCCCGCCAAAAGGCACAAACCTGATTGGCTTGAGTAGTATCACGTGGGATGGCGTAACTCGCATGCAATTGGTCTCTGAGTTTTTCCTCGCTAAACCATTACCGTAGACGTCACCTGTCTGCGTGGAGCGTCACAATTTTTCCCGCCAAAAGGCACAAACCTGAATGGCTTGAGTAGTATCACGTGGGATGGCTTAACTCGCATGCAATTGGTCTCTGAGGGTTTCCTCGCTGAACTATTACCGTAGACGTCACCTGTCTGCGTGGAGAGTCACATTTTTTACCGCCAATAGGCACAAACCTGATTGGCTTGAGTAGAATCACGTGGGATGGTTTAAACTCGCATGCAATTGGTCTCTGCGGTTTCCTCGCTAGGCCATTACTGTAAAAACTGTAAAAGCGGCGCCATCCAGGCAGAAATGGCATGAATTTGTGTGAATTTGGGGCAAATTGGGGAATATTGAAAATTTTGGAAAAAACGTTGACCCGCGGGTCAGCGATTTTTTAAACTAGAGAAAACTTGAAACGCCCATGTCTCGGACAAGGAAGGAGACAGAGAGCTACAATTTCAGATGCAGCATCCAGGCAGAAATGGAATGAATTTTGTGTGAATTTGGGGCAAATTGGGGAATATTGAAAACATTCGAAAAACGTTGACCCGCGGGTCAGCGATTTTTGAAACTAGAGAAAACTTGAAACGCCCATATCGCGGACAAGGAAGGAGACAGAGAGCTAAAATTTGAGACCCAGCATCCAGGCAGAAATGGAATGAATTTGTGTGAATTTGGGGCAAATTGGGGAATATTGAAAATATTAATCTAATAATAATCTCTTTGAATAAATTGTAGAAATTAGTTGAGAGGTTAAGATTAGAGCAGGGCAGTATGAAAACAAATACTTCTTTGTGGGTCTCACCGTCTATAGAGGCCATGAGAAAAAATTATCTAAAAATACAATGATTCTCACAAGGGTGACACAATGCACCAATGTGAGACTTGAAACTAACAAAAGACAACAGGAAATCACAACCACCATCCAACTGACAAATGTAGATCTGTGCTCAAATAAAAAATGTAATGATGTGACGGAACACCACTTAGTTATGTTATATTAAAAATTAAAATTTTTGGTTAGCTGGTGAACCACTTTTGAAGCAGTTTTATTGAAGCCATCACATCATTGTTTCACACAGGTTGCAGAATGAACCCAATCATAATGTAACTGCTTCCCATGACACTTGAACAGCTTCAGTCAGAAAGCCCTGGCAGGGACCTTTTACAGCACTGCTTTGTTAAACCTAAATGGACCAAACTGTTTATAGATCTAGGCTCACCTGTCTACGTCAGTCACCAGTGCAAGACGCCCGTAGTCCCATGCTAATTTTCACAAAAGATGGAAAATACAAACAGTAGTCCCTAGAGGAAACAGAACAAACAATGGTTGTCAACAAAGCTCTAATCCCTTCATTCAGTAAACAGACAAGAATTACGTAACACTCTTGTCAGGTGTTGAAATGTCAAAAGGTCATAAAAAGGCATTTCGTCATTTCGCATTCTGTCAAAGTTGTATAGGAGACCAAAATGAAGGCTACAATTAAGAGAAAGACAGACTCACCAAGAAGCACATAAAGTCAAGGGCAAGGACAGTAGGCACCCTCCCCCCAAAGGGCAGGCCCTGCAGCACTGTGCTACGAATTCGGGCCGAGTAGCAGAAGTCCTTGGAAGTAGCATTGGGTGGTAATGTTGTACAGCCCCCTTTGTCAGTGCATGCTTGCGTGCCCAAGATGCTCATAATTATTATCAGTAATCGGTGTATCACTCACTGCAGCATGTTGAGAACCTGCAAGTAAAAGAAAAGTGTTATATTAAAGAGCAACCATATTGGACTATTGCAATTGGACCAGAAGCAAATTGTGTAAATTCCTCTTTACACACCATGGAGAGCTCTACAAAATGATAATGACAAAGTTGTCCGCCTCGTCCTATTGAAGCTGGCTGACAGAACTCTCTGTGTCTTCAGTCACTGGTGGTTTTGAGACACGCATGCAAAACTTCTGAAACTCCCTTGTTTTAAATGACATACACTTTCAGTTCCTTGTCCTTTGGTTCACACGTGTCTGTTAAGTGGAGGAAATATCCCTTGACCCGGTGTGCATATTTAAAACACCATCTATTAACTGATGACACATCACAAAAGCTTTGGGAAATACCAAACATCATAGTAGTTAAATAAGAGCGATCAGCTGGCTTACACCTAACCACAGGAGGTACAGGAAATAGTGGTTTGATTCACATGGGAATCATGAAGCTACAGAGATCGGGCAGCACAATTAGTAATAGTTGATCTGTCAATTAAAGAGTCACCTTCTGAGATGTCCAGTTAGCTACGACTTAAAAGAGAAAAAGATATTTGGAACAATAAGCCGATAGAGACCAGAGGGTTCAAATAGAGCGGTATCAACCCAAGGAGGACACAACATACCCCCTTGTGCCTTAAACAACACTGCAACACATTCTGGATGCATTGCCGTGGCTCAGACTGTTCGACATTCAACACCGTCTAAAAATTGATTAGTACACAAAATAACTTGCCGAGCAAACTTCAATGACAAATGTTGCTCATAAGTACAGAGACGTTCCATTTTCCTGGCTGTGCTGTCAGTGTCCTATGAATACACAAACATCAGCAGCCACTTTCCCTTGCTCGTTACAATAGCACAGCAATGTCACACCACAATATGCACCTTTAGTCGATGCATTATTAAAAATCCACAGGATGGTAGATGGTATCCTGTTGCAAGGATGCGTTTTGAATCAGTCTCTGGCTTACATCCACGTTACAATTGCAGTTTCTTAAAAACTACAGTATGTTCAGATGTAACGCTACAGGTATGAAGAAAAAGCCAACTGGAACAATTATAACGGCAGAGGGATCTAAAGAGTGATTGGATGATTAATCAATCGACAGAAATAAATCATTCTAAGAACCTTTTAATTGTTCTTCATTTATCAAATAAAAATGTCACTATCACAGACTGATCAGGCTCAAGTGGGAGGATTTGTAGGATTTTAAAGTTTAATTTATGGACTGGAAAGTTTGGGTTTTTAGTTTTACCTTTCAGACTATTAGCTGGTTGAGCCACAAAAATGAAAGCAATAACTTGGTGATACCAAAAATGATTACAGTCGTAGAATGTGTGCTGAACAGAGAAGTGAGATTTTTCATCGAAAGAATTCAAAAAAACAAGTGTTGAGAAAAAACATCTTAAAAGATTTATTATGTCACACAGGTTCATGGTAGTTGTCAAACCCTGCAATCTGATTCAGACACACATAATGAATACATACTGATACAACTAAAAATGGGGAGGACCCACTTACACAGCAAGGGCATGGTTGACCAGTCCCGTTCATCTGTACATATGTCATGATAAATCACATCTGACAAGAGACAACAAAGCACTAAACCCAGAGCACACCAACCTGAGTGCAGGATGGCGAGGTTCAGGAAGGCAAGAGGATCTGGGTCCATTTTAAATCTGGTGGAGAAGCTCTACAAAAGCTCTTACATCATCTTGTACACTATCACATACTGTACATGCCATCACTCAACTTCTTGTTTCTCCAGCATGTGCTTCAGCTTTTTGAATCTATTCTTTCCCAATCTGTTTTTCTTCACGGGTGTTTTCTTCTTCTCAGGTCTGCTCCCTTCCTTAATTGCAGGCTTTGGTGATTTAGTCTCGGCTGTTACGCCCGCTGCAGGCTTCACAGTCTTTCCATCCATCTTGGCGATCTTTGCTTTTTTTGGTCCGGTGGGCAAGTTCTTTTTGCCTTTGAGCTGGATGTTGGCTTTTTTCTTGGCTGCCGTTCCATTGGCTTGGGCGTTTACCTGTGAGCTGCCAGCCTTTCCAGGAGGGGCAGTGCTCTTGGTCTTGTCCTTGTTGGATGGTTTCTCAGCAGGAGAGTCTGTAACTACAGTCGCCTCGGGACCCTCAGCTTTTTCATCTTCATCTAAATGAGTAACAAACAAAAAAGGTAAGTCCTTGTTGAACAGGGTTTCCATCATGATGACAGCTGGCCTTTGCTTGTGAAACAAAGTGTTACCTTTTCCTGTGATTACAGTGGGAATCACATTGGAGAACTTCTTCAGCTTCGCCACAAAGAAACCGTCCATGTTGTGAGAATGAGGGTAAAACCGTCGAGACAGGCGCAGAGAAGGATGGAATCTGCGTTCTTTGAACCTATAAAGATGGAAAAATAAATGTGAGGTGGAACATGATAGAACTTACATTTCCATTTGTCTTTTACCTATTGATGTCACATACCTGGTGAAGCCCTCTTTGCCGAAATCGAGTCCAGTAGGAACCAATTTAACATTCCTTTTCTTCAGAGCGTAGTCCACAACCCACTCATTCTCCTCCACCTAGAGAGAGACATTTTGGTCACTGAACCATTTCTGCTAAATGACTGTCACACAAAACAGAATCTTCACATACGTACCATAATTGAGCATGTGCAGTAGATCAGATATCCCCCTGTAGCAGACTCAGCATTGACAGAGTCAATGGCAGACAGAATGAGCTCTTTCTGCAGGTGGGCTGAGCGATGGATGTCTGCATCATCCTTTTAGGAAATAGGATGATCAAAGGAAAATGATTAAGCCGCCATTAACTGACCTTGGGTGTATATTGTGTAAACAAGATAACGGCAGTGTTTTACCTTACTGGTCTTCACAGCTGGATCCTTAGCAATGACTCCTGTGCCTGAGCACGGAGCATCAAGCAGCACTCTATCAAACCCTCCCATAACCTGTGAGCAAATGTTTCAGTCAGTATGACAAACATATTTCTTTACTAAATTCAAGTGAAATAGTTATGGCTGATTAACAGTTAAAAGCCTGTGACCATCAGGATACCTTAGGGAACTGCCTGCCATCATAGTTGCAGACCACCGTGTTGGTGACCCCGAGGCGGTGGATGTTGCCCACCACACTCTTCAGCCTCTCGGCGTTGGCATCATTAGCCACGATGACGCCTGTGTTTCTCATCAGCTGAGCTATGGGAGAGACACGAGGACATATTATTAAGATTACCCAGTTTGTAATAAGGCAGCAACACAAGTACACACGTTACACAAAGTACGACATTGACACATCTTACCAATATAAGTTGTTTTGCCTCCTGGAGCTGAGCTCATGTCCAACACCAGCTCCCCCTCCTGGGGAGAGAGTGCCATGACAGGCAGAAAACTGGAGGCCCCTTGCAGCATGTACTGACCAGAAAGATACTCTGGGGTCGCACCTGATAAAAACATGACAAAGCTTAGCAGAACACCGGGGCTGTACGTGTGCAGTATGCCATCACTCTAACCAACACTCCTGTACACACAATGTAAAGTGAATACATGCTCAGGTGAGGAGCAAATGAAAGTCTGATGGATGGATACGTTGTTATATGTTGTCTTTGTATTTAAATTTTCTTTATAAGAAATTAACACAACTGTTCCATAAGTGTAAGATATTGAGACAATATGTGCATTTAAAGTTTCTGTGTAATCTGCAAGACTTGACACACACACATACCAACAACACCATTTTATATTAGATTAACCTACCTACAGGGACTGAGGAGTCATAAATGACCAAACCCACTTTAGACCATTTCCCCAGTGGATCCAGATTCACTCCTCTGTTGATCAAGGCCTAACAAGGGAATACAGACATTGTAGTTAAGTGAGCACTTTAAAGCTGAATTTGACATCAAATTGAGATTTGGGCACTCTGGATGAGCTCTTACAAAAACAACCCCATCTCCCTGCAGTTGGACTAACCTGTGCCAAGTCCCGCCTCCTTGTTTTCAGTGTGTTGGTCCGGATGGTGACAGGTCTGTGAATCTCATTGGCCTCTAGAAAATCAACCAGCTGTAATGAAGACAGGACAAAGAAATCCATGAGTTAGACAAATCCTCTCGATTCCAGACTCTGATGATGGGACAGAGATGTGAATGTCAGGGTAACACTCACCTCTGAGAGTGGGAAGAGGTCGATTAACTTCTCTATGAGGAAGACGTTGTAGCTGTAATAGGTGCAGAGATCCTTCTTGAGAAGAGAGATGTACTCTGCTCTCTCTTTGCCCTCCTCTCTCTTCGTTGAGAAGTTAGACAGGACATCGATGTTGTCCATTATTCTTTGATGGATTGTTTTCAGGTCGAGAGGCAAGATACCTGTGACGGAGGAAAGGAGAGGGACTTCAATCTTCTGATATAAAAGCTGGAATGTGTGAAGAATGAAAGACAAACTGAAGCCGCTCACCTTCTTTCTCGCTCTCCTCTGACCCGGGAAGCCTGAATTGATCCATTTCGTCAAAATTGGCTTGTACAGTGTCTTCTTCATCCATATCTGCATGTGATTTCTCACCCCCCTCCTCCTCCTCGTCATCGTCATCATCTTCGTCACTATCCAGGCCCATGGCTTTCTTCAGCTTTTTCTCTTTCTTGGCTGCACGTTCAATAGGGAGAAGCTGGATGGGGAACAGAAGGGGGTGTAGTTGTGTGTAGTTAGTTGCGTCATTATAATCACATGAACAAACCTCAAACCCTCCACACACTCCTGCATTTTGTTATACTGCCTCCACATAATGTTTGATGTTTCACATACTTCCTCATCATCACTGCCTTCTTCAGCTACTTCCTCATCACTGCCATCTTCAGCTGCGCCATAGTCATCTACCATGCCATCATCATCGTCGTCGTCTTCCTCCTCTTCATTACCATCATCTTCTTCTTTGCCAACTTTTTTCATTTGTAGTTTTGCTCCCTTCTTCCCTTCGTCTTTTCCTGCCTCTTGCTCATCCTCTTCGTCCTCCCAGAGTTCGTCACTATCATCTTCACTTTCTGGCTGATCAGTGTGCTTTCTCTTTGCTGGTTTCAGCCATTTCTTGTTTTCATCGGTGAATCCTTAAAGGGAAAAAAGAAGGAAGGTATTAACGAGCTCTCTTCGTCCTTGAAGACCAAAATTGGAATGGAATCCCTGAATGAAGCTTTAATTTGTTCTTGTCAACATTTATGTACTGCTATTACACTCCGCCTACAAGGAATTCCGTGTATAACAGTCAATAACACTTGCACAAAACCCATTCCCTTACAAAGAGGACACAACATAATCCTCAGTATGAGACTGTGCTTCAGCTCCTACACAGGCTGATGTCAGAGAAACTTTCAAGTCATATGAAGACAAATACAACTCACAAAGCCGTGGATTCCCCTGTAATCAAAAGATACTGGTGTGTTTACCTTTGCCGGACTGCTCCTCTGTAACCTTTTTGGGCTTTTTCAAATCTAGGCCTCTCTTTGCAGCTCTGGAAAATAACAGTATGAGTGAGCACCACTTTGAAAGCACAGAACATTCTTAAGAAACGAGCCAGAATCACTGTGTCTCGTACCTTTTCCTGCCTCTACTTGACAGGCGCTTTGGTCCAGGTTCCTCTGCACAGAAAAGAAGAACACATTGATACAAGAGATCACACGATGCACTCAGCTATTTTAAACTGCAGTGTTCCAATTCAAAGCATCATTTCCAAAGTGTCTACATGTGCAACCATAATCACCATTAGTCAGAAACTTGGCCAATTCTGTCTCTGCCCCCTTCTGCTTCTTGGTTTTTTTCCCTGGTCCTCTTTTCACCTGATTGGTGGGATCCAACTTCCTACCCATGACTCCTGGTGACACGTTATGCCTGGAGAAAGGATGAAAACAGAATATAAATATATATACACACACATTTTGGGTGCTCCAATAACACATAATATGATCTAAAGCGGGCTGTTTATATACTTGGCACAAAACTGAAGACGTATTGTACTGGAATGAAGAAGTTGTTATACTAGAATGTCTCTTCAAAGTCTCAAAGAGAGGAAACCGTGACAGGTCGATTCTGCATTCAGTGATAATTCTTTTTGGGGGTCAACTAAAAAGATACAGTATGTAGTATGTAGTATTTTGATTGTTGCAGCTTGTTCTACAATTACAAAACTACGTATATCTTACCACAATTGATTCTAGAAGCGGGAGAGCTTTGGTGAAAAAATATGGAAAACAAATATACAATTCCGTCTGCTGCAGGACCACAACGAATGACATAATGTTAAGAATAGGATACAACGCCAAATCTGGTTCAGTTCTTCTCTGGTATATATATTCTACTTTAAGTTTATTTAAACACGTTTACACGCTGCTACCAAGCTAGCTTGTTAACTAAAATACAAAATTACAACCGCGACATACTTGTATATTTACTACGTACTTTCGTTAAATGGAGTTAATGTTACCGGTGTGACAGTAACACAGTTTGACACGCCAATACGTGCAGCAACTTACACTCTAAGATACACGAGCTAACTGCTACACAAGTCGCGGTCACAAGACCACGTTGAGACTTCGGTGCTTGACACATTCACGGGCTCTTTGGCCAGTAAGTTAAACTCATATTCGCGACATATTTTCACATACTCACCGATGAAGCTAATACTTTTCTTTTAGTATTCGATGTATGACTGGAAGACGCAGATTGGAAATCCACACGTGAGCTTTCCTCCACACGTTGCTCCTGAATATCCGGCGCTCTCATTTGACGAATCGACACAGGCGCACGCACACACAAATGCATGCATACGCGCACAGGTTCCTTGTTTGTGCTGTGACGCACACATTCCGCGACGGTTGCTGAAGACACCAACATGGCGGTTCCCGTTGCGAAGAAGCGTGGCCTGGAACATTTGGATGCCTATGAGCCTAAACCAGCCAAACATCTCCGAAGCCTGCACGATCGCATGGCAGAGAGGCGGCTGGTCGTTATTCTTGAAGGAGCTTCGTTAGAAACAGTGAAGGTACAAAACTCTGGGGCGCTGTTGCGTTCACGTGCGATCGACACGTTACAAGTAGATGTGACATCACTAGTAATTCTAATTATGCCGAAGTTAAATCCCAGCTAATCAAGTTAAATGTTTCTTTTTGTTTTGTGTTTTCCAGGTGGGGAAAAGCTTCGAGCTTTTGAACTGTGACCAACACAAAAACATAATAATTAAGCACGGAAGAAACCCAGGACACATCCGGCCAGATATCGCACACCAGGTTGTTATTACTCCTTTATTCCCATCACTGCGCCGTTCACCATCCTTAATGTCACACTTTCTATTTCTACATTTTACATTTTGAGTTGCACCGTAATCGTCTCACGCTGTCACGTTGAGCCCATATTGGTAATCAATAAGAAGTATCACGCATATGTTACTGCATCTGTAATGATTCATAATGAGTTAAAATATCTGATATAAATCTCAATCACTTCGTTTGTTCTTTGTTGTATAAAATGAAAATGTGACAAACTTGTCTCTCAATTTCCAGAAACCGACAGTGACATCAAAAACAATACTCTTTCACATTTGGTGGTACCAGGGAATATTTTGTGTTTTAATATTAATAATTGATTATAAGTTGTTGTCCTTTTTTTGTTTTGCTCCATCAGTGTCTGCTCATGTTAATGGACAGTCCACTAAACAGGGCCGGCCTGCTGCAAGTTTACATCCACACAGAGAAAAACGCTTTGATAGAGATCAACCCACAGACCCGCATCCCAAGAACCTTTACTCGCTTCTGCGGCCTCATGGGTAAGCTTCTACCGCTTCAGCTGTGTGCTTGTGGTGTTGTGGTGTATATTCCCTTACGTAAGCTTGTTCTCTGTGTGGAGAAAGTATAAAGCGTTCCATCCTCCCCTTCTCACCTATTCCCTAATTGTTTTTGCCATCTTAGTTCAGCTGCTGCACAAGCTGAGCGTTCGAGCCGCTGATGGTCCTCAGCGGCTTCTGAGGATGATCAAGAACCCAGTGTCTGACCATCTGCCTGCTGGCTGCCCACGCATGGCCACCTCCTTCTCTGCTGGAGATGCTGTCTGCCCCCGGACTCTAGTGCCGGATGGACCAGCTGCAGTGGTGATTGGAGCCTTTGCACATGGAGCGGTGAGAAATGCATCCAGATGGAGACTGTGGCACTCCTGAGTCATTGTGTTTGCATGCACACATTAGTCTGATTACTTGTCCTTGCTGGCGTGAAGGAACAAAACGTGAGTAAGGTGTTTACACGGACGTGTTAATATGACTATGCCATTCTCTTAAAATGTACGGTGCGTTTTATGGCAGTACGAGGAAAGTCTGTCCTTTGAAGATATGCATGCAGAGGCAGCTTACTTCAACTATGACTCAAGTTTGAATTCCTGTAAAAAAGAAAAGAATTAAAACAGATTTTATTGCCAAAATCTCAGTATAATCAAAGCACATGTAAATATACTGTACTCAGATATCTGTGTGACCAGGCTGTCTGTCTGTTTTTAGGTGAACGTGGACTATACAGAGAAGAATGTGTCTATCAGCAACTACCCTCTGTCTGGGGCGCTGACCTGTGCAAAGATGTGCTCTGCCTTTGAGGAGGTGTGGGGAATCCTGTGACACACACACACACACACACACACACACACACACACACACACACACACACACACACACACACACACACACACACACACACACACACACACACAGTGAACTACTGAAGCCATCCTGGCAGAGACAGTAGAAGACACAGACATTTATTACGGACTTGAAATGGATGTGATTTGTGTCCGTGTCAGCAGTGAGGTCACCTGGACTCCAGATACTGTATGTATGCTGTTCTGTGTATATAGGATGATGGATTATGCATCTGGAATGTGCATAGGATTTGTACCTAATATACTTTTTTACATGCAGAAGTGTACCATTAGCAATTGCACCCATTACTGAATTTTGCATTATGGATCAATACAATGACATTAAATTGTTTGAGGAAAATAATGAGTGACTTGGTTTTCATCTAAATGGAGGAGGGTTTCCCCAAAGAGCAGGGTTACATCATAGTAGTGTTTTGCTGACAGCTGATGTCAATGTAGGGCTGTAGCTACTTAAGTGTCTAACAACAAATAACTAAAATGAACAATTTTCCAAAATCACACCTTTTTCACCGAAGGATACGCAATAAAGGAAATGGATGTAACCCTGCAAGTTGTTGTTGTTGCTCGTACATTAACTTTAATTACAAATAGTCAGTATACATAAATCCTAAACATTCTATAATTTCTATTACAGTATTTAGCATTGGACAGTTTGTAGAGTAGATAAAGCAGAGAAGTGTTCCTCTGGCTCATGCAGTGCATCCAGACAGCTTTTAATTAATTAAACCCCCTCCTTTCACAATTACAATTTAGCACATTTCTGTGTTGTGATTTCTTTCTTTGTTTGATTAATAACTCAGCCTTTGCTTGCTGTAAGCTGATGTCATAATGTGTCACAACGTTTCTCACATTTTAATAAGCTGCACAATAATCCACTGCAGCTTGAATAAAAGATTTGATCTAATTGATATTGAGTCAAACATGAACACATTTTTTTTCAAAACTTTAATTATATGAATACTCAACAGATGTACATTCATACCAGCCACCAAACACGCTGAAGATAACTAAAACTGAGATTGATACAATAAATGTCAGTTTGTTGAGCTTGCAGATCTTAAACAACATAGACTGACCGACCATCGATGTATGTAATACTGCAGAAGTTTCTTTCTAATAATTCAGTGTTTCCTCATTCTGTCCAGCAACAAATGCTGCTGGCCTTCAGAGGAGCCTGATCAGCAGGCTGGAGAGGAATGTGCCCGAGTTCTGTTGGGGCAGTTTAGGCTTGAAGGACACAGGCCAGATTTGGCACAGATGACGGTAATTAAGAAGGAAGGCTCCAAGGGCATCAGGTCACGGTGTGGATCAGAATCACAGTTAACCTAAAAGAGAGTGATAATTACAGAAATGAACCTGTGTTTGAGAGGAGGGGAGATGGAAATGTGAAGAATGAGAGAAGCACAATTGTCTGCAGTACCTGAGAAAAAGACCTGAGAAACAGACGAGTGTGAGAGAATCCTGAGACAGAAGTGTCATCTGGGTGTTTCCCTAGACTCTGAAGATATGCCTGAAGGAAAAAGGTGGACACACTGGGTGAGATTCATGTTATCGGTGCATACAAAGGCCAGCAGCCATAGAACCACTTACTCACCTGCAGAGCGATCTGCAGTGCAGAGTACTGCACCCATACCTCCTGCTGCTGCGCTGCTGACAGACTGATTCCTCCCCCTCCTGCTTTTTCTGTTGCAGTGACGTAGTGAGACCACACACATTGCCCCACATCACGCACAGAGTCACTGAGAACTACAACGACAAAAATGTACATCACTAACTGTAAAAGGAGCACAGAGGAGGATGTGTGTTTCAAATACAGAGCGTGTCTCTTACTGTCAGACAGGAGAAGGCGGAGGACGTCTCTGGCAATAAGGAAGCCCAGTGCACCATAATTCATAGCCCTGTTACAAATATTGAAACCATTTACTATGATATTGAACGTTTATTGTGCTATTAAATACTCCAGTACACAGCTTATACTTCACCTGGGATAGGTAGGGTGGAAGAGAGGAGGGACAAACATCCCCATAGGGAAAAGGAGTTCTTCATCACGGAGAAATGGTGTGACAGACAAACTAAAAGGAATGAGAGAATTTTAAGACAAGCTCGGGGGGATTTATGACCATTTTGCCAACTTGGGGGGCGGAGGAGCAGATACTCACATATCAACACCGTCTGTCTGCGGATCTAACAGTTTACTGCGTCTCTTTTGCCACAGGGACAGTAGCTGGATGTAGTTTGAGAAAAAGCTATGATTGCTAAGTGCCACCTGAAATCATACAGATTGTAGAGTCGGTGAGGGTTCTTTGTTCCCAGCTGGACGGATCTGGGCCATTGAAATGAACGATCGGATCCAGAAAGCAAGTGAACATTACACGGATTAAAACACATGCAGCATTTCTGTACACATCCCATTTTCATGAAACGCAGCACTAACATGAAGGGAGCAACATTTTTTGAGTTCAAACTATAAACTTCTACCTCCAAAAACAAATCAACACCTTTGCACACCGAGACATCAGCATGCTGTCATGTACCTCTGAAAAAAGCAGGTCGAGTTCAGCCTCACCGGAGATCTTTGTCGATGTCCAAAGTCTTGGAAGTAGAGATTCAACCTGGAGGAAGGTGTGTCTTCATTAATACAAAGATTTTAAAACAATGTAGTTTCAAACTTCTTTTGCTTCATCTCACCTTTGTTACAATAAACTGGTAAGTTGTCTGATCTGTCAACTTGAGTTCAAGTAATTTAGACTTCAAGGAGGAAAAGATATTGTGGATCATCTCCTCTGCCTGTTGGACATCAAAAGTCTTCAGTGCAGGTCCTATGAGCATTATGTATTTCAGGTCTCACTGTATTCATTTTGTTCACGGTTCAGAAGTGGCCTCACCTCTCTGTGTGCCATCCTTTCACTGAGAAGGTGTGTAAGAACTGAGTCAAATCCTCTTTCAGTCTCCAGCACACAGCGTTTCCAGCGAGGGACTACCTGGTGAAGAGCCCCAGAGTGAACATCTGACTCAAACCAGCTCTTAGCCCTTAACGTCTGGAAAGTAGCACAGTTAGTGATGTTGACCCACCTCATCAGTGTTACCAAGACCCACAGACAAATTACTCGCTGTCTCAGAAAATCTGGTGTCCAGAGCCGGCATCAGAGTGTGTAGGAGATTGAAGACCATGTAAGTCTGGAGTGGTCCTCTGAAGGAGTGGAGCAACATAGTCAGAAAGCCGGAAGGGTTTACAGTCAACGTTTCATCGTGGGTGGTTTCGGGCCACTTACAGTACCTGCTGCTCAGCTCATGCTTGTTCAGCCATTTACCAACGATCTGAGACATTTTCACAATGTAAGGCATGTTATGCAGAAGGACATGATCCTGTTGACTGATGGGCTGAGGATGGAAAGCAGCCTGAAGACAGTGCAACCAGTTAATTGCAGGGGCCTGCTCCTGTGGGTACATAGAAACGTAGAAGCATATTATGCCAGTGATAAACGCGCGTACAGTTTGTGTGTGGATGTGTGTTTAGTGTCCTGTACCTGTAGCTCCTTGATGGTCATGCGCTGGTTAAGCCGCCCCACTGACAGACGATGGTGCAGAGGGGCAGCAGCTACAGCGAGCCGAGAGGACAGAGAGATGAACAGGGACACGTGCACCATGCTGGTGGCAGGTGGGCCCCCCAGCAGGGCCAGGTACCTCTGGCAGGATGCCAAGAACAGACGCAGCGTCTGGTCAAAACAAAACAGGAAGTAGCATGTATTAGCAGGGTGGGTGTCTATGCATATAAAGACATTTCATGAACAAATAGCTAGTATACATAAATCCTCAACCTGAGTCTTAGCTTGGGACTTCTGTGTCTTCCTGTTCCATTCAATCGGGATCAACAGATCTGGCTGATCAATCTGTTGAAAGGATTGAGGATTGAGTCCAGGTAATGTCACAAACTCTCACTTTATCATGGCTGTACTGCCATCAGGAGTTTGGGACATTTTCCTTCATGGATACTGGCCTGTATGTATTTTTTGTTGGCCCCACTGGTGATTTCTGTCGGGTCTTTGCCCACAAAGAGGTTGAAGAATGGAAAGGTGGCGTAGTCTCTCATTATCTGGCTCAGGGTGGAATTGAAATCAGTCTGATTCCATTTTCCTGACACTTCCCATCCCCCCACCTGTATATGGAAGCAAGGAACAAATACAAAGATTGAGAAACATTCATCACAACACATCACAAAAATGCTGCATCCTCCTCCAGGTCCAGTCAGCAACAAATGTGTCAAAGTGTGGCTGATTATTACACATTTTCCTCCAGAATCCCCCAAGATACTGTGTTTGACGGAGAAATTGATTCATCGGAACATTGTGATACAATGTGAATAACAAGACAGATGAATACAGAGGCAATAACAAAATATTGTAAATATTGTATCAGCCAACAGTTAACATTTCTTGGCTGTAAGGAAAATTACAAACTCACTTACTTTTTGGATGAGTGCAAGGAAGGGCTCCACTCCTGCAGTCTCTATGGATCTGGTGTCCAAACAAGAACGGTAAAATCCCTTTGCCTTCTTCACAGCTGAACTTGTTAAGCTGCCATTTGACTCTAAAAGACACAATGCCAACATTTCAATGAAGTGATATGCAGAATTGTTGAATGAAGTAGCAGCGTGTGATGTATCTGCATACCTAAAATCTCCCTGAGATACTCCAGCAGAGGAGTTTTTCTATCAACAGTTCTTCTCTGTGGTCGCACAGCCCTTTTCTTCTTCCTCTGTCGATGGCCCAGGCTGCCCTTCACTTTCTGTGTATCCCCAGTGGCTGATGAAGGCCTGTCAGATCCACATGTGAGCAAGAAGTAGTCACATGGATGCTTGAAGGGGTCAACAGACATGGATAGACGGGCTGAGGCCCACTGACATTCCGGGGAGAGACATGAAGCAACTACAGGAAAAGGTTAGATAAAGAAAGGTTAGATAAGAAGACAAATGCTGAACATATTGTGTCATGTTGTGTTGCATTAGTGTCTCTCTGTGAGGACCTACCAGTGCCTGCCTGGTTGTTAGTTTTGCTCCTTGTTCTCTGTTGGATGTATAAAATCAGGCCCAGGATGACAGCAGAGAGGTAGAAGCCCAGGAAGAGGAGGAGCAGCCTGCGATGGTTTATCCACCCTGGCTTGGCTTGGTGCTCTGGCTGTGATGAGGGTTGGGCTGATAGTTGAAGCTGGAATAGTGAAACAAGATTGTAACTGCCTCAGCTAAGATACAAATATATTTAGTATTATTTATATACATTTTTGTGCTTGTATGCAGGGTATGATTGTTAAGTCCCACATGGATGAATTCAATGTGAGCACTTATAAACCCAGTTCAGATCTCAGAAAGTCATAGTGTGTGACAACAAGTAGCACAAACATCTTTAGCGCCATCAGACAAGGGTCAATATTCACCAGAGCCTCACATTTTTGAGTCTGATAGTGATGTGTGTATGTGAATGTGAGATGGAAATTAAAACATTTGTGGGAAATTAATTTAATTTGAATGAAAGTAATGATCCCCATAGGGAAACTGATCCTTTGGCTTAAACCCATTCTACCTAGTCGGAACAGTGGGCAGCCAGGGACTAAAGACAATGGCTGTAACTAATGTGAGTGCAAAGGTTCAAGCTGTACCTTTCTAACAAGACAGAGAATTCATTTTGTATTGATCATAACGCCTGAAAAAGTCCAGATGCACTTAGAGTAGTAAAACAGGATATGAGACTTGTGTCTGCCCGGCTGCATTGACCACATGTTCACACTGTTGCTCCAGATAAAGGATGCAGCTGTCTGACAAGTTTTTAAAATGATCCCATTACGGATGCACAACTACTAAAATCTTTTTTCCATGACATTTAACACACACACTTTTTGACATGGCAAGAACATGCAAATGCCACACAGGACGGACCAAGGACGGCATGGGATTCAAACCCAAGACCATCTTGCTGTGGGTGTTAGCCATTGGGCCGCCACGTTGCCATGCAAATGAAAATAAATATTAAAATATTTGACGATAGTATTGATATTATCAGAATTAAGGTGAGCATGTTACATGTTATCAACTACAACATACTGTAGATGTTAAACAGCATTGGGCCTGTGGTTCAACAGTGATTTCTGACATCCAGGAGCCTCCACAACTCCAAACAGAATTTCCATGAACATGCAATGATCATGTATTTAAGGTCCACTGGCATGTGTCTGAGCCCATAAACAGGCTTCTCAATAATTCAGAAACACACACACAAATACAACCAAAGGTTAATGGGAGGGCCGACACAGCTGGCTTACAACTGCACACTCAGCAGCTCAGAATCCAAACTGGACAAGCAAACAGAGCTGTCAGATGATATCAAAACACAACAGCAGCTTACAGGTTGCAAACAAGCAAACAAAACAAACAAATGAAGGTTTTGGCAACAGCAGGTAACTATCAAAATAATAATTTATATGTCGTAAATAAATGTAGTTGTAATCCTCAAATAGTATTTTACACTAAATCTCATATTTTGTCCTAATCTTAAAATAGTGATTAATAAATAAAAATGTCACATTTTGATGTCCAACTTTGTAGGCCTCCCAATTTATACAACCCTCAAGCAATAATTTTGCAAATACATAAAATCTATAAAATGTTTTGTAGGAACATAGATATCTATAAGGCAGTTGCCTGTCAGTACAATTAGATTGCAAAAACATTTCACACTTGTGTCATTGCCGTTTAAAAGCAACACCAGTATGTGCATGTATTAATGAAGGTCCTACCTCAGGCTCTATTGGAGTCTCACTCATATTCTTAGCAGATGGAGGACTTTCTCGGTGTGATCAGCTTGTTGCATCCTCTGTCTTTTACATTTGCCTCTTCTGCTCCCTCTCCCCCCGTCAAGCAGCTGTCATCTCAGCTCTCTATCTCTCCTCATCTGACACTCTTGATAAAAACCACTCTGCAGGCGACGCTCTTGCTCTACTTTACTCTCCAGACCGCAGATAATGAGGCAAAGATTAAAGCTGCATTGTGGGACGTGTGTGCGGATTGTTCAGGTCCAAACTTGTGTACCGACATGCAGCCTGTACCTGCAGTTTCAAATGACAGGACAGAAAGTTGTTTGCTGGTAAGTTAAGAGCTGCTTTTGCCTATACTAAACATTGTTACTTTGCAGTGAATGACGGCAACCTCTTCCTTGAAAGCAAACACGCTTAGATGCACACGCACACGTCCAGGGTCATTATCAGTGCAACATGTGGCTGGCAACAACTGATAGAGCAGTTTGCCGTCCTAGAGGTCATTTAACAGTGTAGCACATGATTGAGAGAGGGAGGAAACACGATGTCACATGGAGGAAGCCCACAGTGACACAAACAAGTGTGACAAGCTCTTACATTTGAAGACTTTTCCTGTACGGGAGGCAGTAGCTCAGTGGGTAGAGCTTCCGGTTGGGAACCGGAGGATCGCCGGTTCGAGTCCCTGCTGAGGTGCCCCTGAGCAAGGCACCGAACCCTCAATTGCTCTCCCCTCTGCGAAGGGTGGTAATGTAATGTAAGTCGCTTTGGATAAAAAGAGTCTGCCAAATGCTCGTAATATAATGTAAATCAAGCACCAAGAACGAGAGAATGGCAGCATCACAACAGACAAGGAAGCAGATATTGTGGTATTAAGCATTGTTTTTATTTATTTACTTATCTTTTGATACAGCCAAAGGGGGGAGGGGTGGGGCTACTGGTAAATAATGTTGGCCTTTTTTTTTCACCGTAAACATATACACATTCACACATATCAATCAGGATTTTATAAAAAGAGCTATATGAAAAGACAAACGCATCCTCACATAATACTATGGGACATAACACAACATAACAACCAGATAAATGCAGCAATGATGGCATCGTCGTATATGATCGCATCGTGGTGACAACGGCGTAACAGTGGGTGCAAAAGAGACATAATACTACGAGAAATAAAGATATGCCACCGCCACCTGCACAGCTAAACATGCAACGCTGAAACACTGCTGCCATGTTTGGAGTGTTGTAATAGTCAAGAGTTCAAGCATGAGCAGGAATAGTTTCTTATTGATGAAACAGAGGAGAAGGCATACTGGCGAGTTCAAACCAAATCAAAGAAACACAAGCATTTATCGACGACATACAGTACAGTAAGATAATAACCATAAAGCAGTATATAACGGGTCATCACAAAAGTACAAAAGATGAATACCGGAAAGAATAGTGGTATTTAGTGGAATGAGAATGGAACAGAAGGTCACTGATCAAAGGTTTCAGCACAAAGGCCATCATAAACCCAAAGGTATGATGTCAAATCCAAGCAGTGAAAATCATGGGTTTTAGCTAAATCTTACAAAACACAGCTGAAGTATTTGGTCACTTTGTGTTAGCGTCATTACTTGTCCTATTGCTGGAATAAAACACACATCGGGTGCCTCTATTGTTCTACTAACCTGCTGTCAGGACGGGTCATTTAGTTCTGTACTGCTATAAACTGTATGGAACTGTAATGCTGTCACAGAAGGTCCATAAATTACTCTAGTTTCTTTTAAAGCAAAAAGCTGGTGAGATAAAAGCCTGTCAAATCTTCTTCTCTGGGTGGAGAGGATAATACCAATAAACGGTGAACATTGTGGGATTGTGCAACGACACATAATAGGTCCTGTTCTCAGCCATGCAGCTGACATTTCTAACTCCTCTAAATTTAAATTAGGAGATCCCTGGAATGGAATCTGTGCTCGCAAAACATCTTCTTTGTTCATTTACACTTTGTGCATCTAAAACATGCGTCTAAAATACTCAACAAGGGTAAACTGGCTCAAAGCTCTTTTTTTAAATCCATAATCTAATACAGAGTCATTCGTTAACGCATGCCTGTAAAATGATCAAATTCACATCACAGACGAAGAGCAACATTCCCCGTTTTGTTTGTTTTGCAGTCAGTTATAGCCCTAAATTAGTTTAATTGTTACCGGAGTCGAAAGCACTTTTCTAGGCAAGCGAGCATCAGTATTCATGCTTGCAGGCACTACAACTGCCTAAGTGCTGCAGATATACTCAACCAACAGCAAACTCAAGGGTGGACATCTGTGGAATGGTCAGGCAGGAGGCTCCTGATAACCGCTCGCCCTGTGGGGATTGTGTTCTGTACGTCCGGAGCGTCAGTACTTATCGCCCAAACCTTTGAGCATCCTGCCTGCTGCTCGGGAGAAAATCTTAACGCGGAAAACGATCACCACACAAGGCTTACTGACAACGCTGAGGGCAAGGAGACGGAGAACTGCAGCTTTAGACTCACGGGCCTGCAATTGTGACCGAGACGTTTTTGTGCAATTTTTGCTGAAAGACTTAAGTGTAAACACAGAATGGCACAAAAATACAATTTTATATGCAAAGAAGGCAAGCAGAGGAGAGGCGGAGGGTTAAAGACCAGAGGAGTATTTCAGCGCAGTACATTACCTCTGCACTGAGGGGAACCTAACAAAGATGAGGGGGCGATACGCCGTATCTGCATGCAAACACCAACTCACGCAGCACATTCACACTCACTCGCACCTGCACGCGTTTATAAAGCCCTGTTGCGAAGGCAAAATGGCAGCTGGATGAATCCTGTGCTTTTGGATTTGGTTCATAGTTAAGGGGACTGACGGAAGTTTCCACCGATCAGTGCTGGGCCTGTTTGGCTCGCTGGGTGTGGCACTTCATGCACAGGATTTTACCATCCAGCGGGTAGCAGCCATCTTCATCCGCTTCTATGGAAAGCGGGCGAGCACAATCCTGCAAAAGAAATTCAACAGATGAGCTCACACACACTTTTCCAGGCTGTACTAAAAGTGACCGCAGGCACGTTTTGAAGCAGTCTGGTGTCTAGTAAATGCCTTACCTCGCAACGGTAACACTTGAGGTGGAAGTTCTTGTCCAGGGCCACCACTCGGACCGTCTCCTCACTGCCCGGAGCTGGAACAATGGGCTCATTACAGCTCACACACAGAGGGGAGAAACGCCTGGAAGAGAGAGGTGGACAGTCGGCTAAGTTGCTGCTTCTGGGCCTGTCGACTAGTGACAGAGAGGAACGTTTTCACTTTGAATCAAGAGCACACGGAGTAAGGAGGGTGATGGTAAGCTAACTGGGGTTTGAGCTCTGAAAGTATCTTCCTCACTGTTACGGCATCATCGGCCATCGTGATTACAGGTTTTATACAAATGCAAACACTGCTGTAACCAATTTGTCCTGAAACCTTTTGTCCCTCCTGTCTCTCTATACGACAGTCTTACTAATCATATGCCTTGTCAATCAATCAGCGATCAGTAGCCAACAGCTACCTGTGGTAATCCTGGACACAGTAGGGATTGTTGTTGTCGTCGGTGATGAATGGCGCCCCCTCCAGTACGCAGGAGCAGGTGCTGCAGCGGAAACAGTGGGCGTGGAAACACTGGCCCACAGCCTTCAGCACGCGGTCGGTGATCCTCTCCCCACACCGGGAACACACAGCCAGGGAACTCTGAGCGTGAGCAGAGGGAACGTCAGACATACAAAACTAGTAAAATAACCAACCCACACTGAATACCACCGACTGCTAACAGATAAGATTCAGTATAAAGCATGAAGAGTGAACTGTGTATTTATATGCAGACAGACTTTCATTTTCATGTGGAACTGAAATGCTTAAAAAAGAATGCTTGAAAAAAATGGGTGCTTCCTATTTAGATATTTATAAAAAATCATTTAAACATGAAACTGGTGTGAAGCTACTTCACAACAACACAAATGTTTGTGCAACGGCTTTTCTTAATTTGTGAGCATGATATAGTTTAGAATCCATTTTGCATTTGTGTACTTCGTCGTTCGCTCAATAAAACAGACAGACAGTTTTGTTTGTGCTGTGACCATCGCCTCCACATGTAATCTTCACACAACCGTTTGAGTGTGTGTGTGTGTGTGTGTGTGTGTGCGTGTATGTCTCCTCACCATGTAACAGTCCTCACACTGAGGTGCGCCGTCTCTGTCGTAGAACTGCATGCCCTGCAGGGGGCGATGACACATTACGCAGCAGAAGCAGGTGGAGTGGAAGAGCTTGTCCATGGCCCTCACTGCAGGCTGAGAGCGGGACAGAGCCTCGCCACACTTCCCACAAACCTCTGAGAGAATGAGAGAGGAGGAGTCAGACGGACATGTAAGATATACAAACAAGACAAACAAACCATTAAAGATGCACAAACAAGGTCAGTCACCAGCGCACACTTTGTCCTAGAGCTCACAAACACCAAAACAATCGGGACGACATTGTAATCAATGGAAATGACTGAATTATTTTTCAAAGATGGTGAGATTGCACAATTTTATATATTCCATCGATTGTGGTGAATTGCTCAAAGATTTGTATGTTTCTGATCCAAAACAGGAGATATTTTGACACATCATTTGTAAGTAAGAAAGTATGTAAACAAACAGTAAACAGAAAACCACTATTGGGATCAACTCCACTAAAGCTAAACCCCAGAATGGAGGAAAGACTAAACTTGGACCCCATCAAGAAAGCTTTTGTATCCTTGTGGAGTAATGATAACGTCTAATGACATTTTCCTATATCATTTGGAATATTATCCCAACAAAATCATAATAATGCACCTTCCTTATTAATAACTAATGAACAGAAAAAAAAGACCAAAAAACAAAATGCGGGTATGAAAATATGATACGTTTCCCCAGTGTTTACATGTATATGTGTGTGTGTGTGTGTGTGTGTGTGTGTGTGTGTGTGTTTGTACCTGTTGGAGCAGAGGTGATGACAGGTGCGTGTGTGTCCATATCTTTAATGAAGTCCTGGGTCATTCTTTCCAACTCCTCCACTTCTCTCATGGAGAGAGGAACGCCGCCACCTGGAATACTGACTGGGCCAGGAGGTGAGGGCTGCTTTGAACACACACACACACACACACACACACACACACACACACACACACACACACACACACACACACACACACACACACACACACACACACACACACACACACACACACACACACACACACACACACACACACACACACACACACACACACACACACACACACACACACACACACACACACACACACATTAATCCCTTTATATACGTTTGTATGAAAAAAAGGCTCAATATTTTCTAAACATCATCTGCGTTCACACCATTAACACATTAGAATGAACGTGTTTCAATATAGAAAAAGCCAGCTGTCATAACACACACACACACACACACACACACACACACACACACACACACACACACACACACACACACACACACACACACACACACACACACACACACACACACACACACACACACACACACACACACACACACACACACACACACACACACACACAAACCCGTTTGTGTTTATGCATTATTTACGTGGCTTGGCACATCCACAGCTTTATAGAGCATTTAGTTATTTACAGCTGAACAGTTCGTCTTTGGAAACATTGTGACATGCAGGCTGGCCTCCATTTTTAAAATGCATACATCTCACTTGTTGAATGTCATCTAAATAATTTCTACTTCCTGTGTTTTTATTGTACATGACTGGAAACAACAAAACATACCGTTGATGCGGGGGGAGATTTCATTGGCTGGTTAAAGGAGGAGGCTGGAAGTGACATTGTCTTGGGTTGAGGAGGAGGAGGCGCGGCAGCAGGAGGAGGGGGTGCGTTTGTGTTCTCCTTGCTGATAAAGGGAAGACTCTTCTTAAGGTGATTGGATGCAGGGAGAGCAGATGGGTTGTTTGGTGCAGCGGGAGGTGCAGGTGGAGCTGCGGGAGGTGGTGGGAAAGAGCTGGCGGCAGAAACAACCGAAGGTTTTGGTGCAACGCCATGAGGGGAAGGGGTGTGGTTCAGGTTCTGGTTCAGTTTCTGAGCCAGAGAGGCTGATGAATTTGTCGGCCTCCCGCCAAAGCCCGACTTGGGTGCCACAGCTGGGGGCTTTGCGAACAACGGCTGAGCGGCGGGGCTCGGTGCAGCAGCTGGAGTCGAATTGTGATTGGCGTGCCGGTTTGTTCTGGCTTTGAGCTCCTCTGCCCACGGTGCAGGAGGTGGGCGGTCTCCCATCTCAGGGGGTGGAAGAAAGGAGAGGGTGGGTTTGGGGGCGGTGGGTGGAGGAGCTGAAGGCTTGGGCGCTGGTGCTGAATACTGGCTTGGTAGCTGTGAAGTCAACAAAAGCAACATTAACAATTAATCACATCAGAGAAAGCACAACAGAATGTAGCTTTTGTATTCAGCGTGTGAAGGTGATCTGGCCGTTGATTCTAGATTTTCAGTAAGACGATCAAAATTCATGAAAGCAATAACACCGTAACACCGCACACAGAACTGCTGCAAGGAGGACATTTTTATGAAAACAAACGCTGTACTCAGTTTAAAGCAAACACTGGAAACGCTCCACACTTTGTGCTTATCAGACATACTTTGTCCTTCTGACATTTATTTTTGTGAATTTGAGCCAACATTATTCTGCCCTGATCCAGTTCCTTCCAGCTGGATAAAAACACTCTCCATTTATGGCCTTTCACTGAGTGTCTGGCTTCATCACACTCCCATGCGCTCGGCTCAGCTCTGTGTGCATCACGGGCTCGCGCACTCCTTGTTTTCGTGTTCAATGAGGTATGTAACCATACCTCACTCATCGCTGAGCTTTACACAAATGAAACCAGCCTGGCTTCTCTCCAAACTATGTCCAGTGAAATGCTTTGCTTTATTCCTGTGCTCTGATTCATTCTCTTTGTCTACAGGTTGTAGGATGTTGGACAGTCAATCAACCCTGCTGGGATTTCTCTCTCTGTTCTTTGGCTACCTGGAGCACATATTCCTTTCTCACACTCTTACTGTATGTATATACTGACTCTTTTGTGACAGTCTATTCCCCAGGCCCTCCATAGTTTTGTCTGTCTTGGTACCTTGGGGTTGAAGGGTCCCTTGGTCTCCATCTCAGTCAACAAGTCAGTGAGAGAATCAATCTGTTTGTCAAGGCTGGTTTGCTTCTGCATCAGCCTCTGGAAAAAGAAGATATAAGAGAGAATCACAGAGGGTTAAAGAGGTGAATCTAATGTTTAATGCCACAATGACAGGAAGGACACAGGGAGAAATGTTTGCAGGATGAAGAGGAGAAGGTAAGTGATAACAAACCTCATATTTGATTCATGGAATGTTTGGAATGTTTGGAATGTTTGACACCGTCATCCATTCCAACATACAGTCATGTTCCAACATAATTCTGTTATCAGCTCAGTTAGTTTTCCAGAATGTGGCATGGGGGATCCAGAACGACATCACAACCTACGCTTGAGTCCTACCTTCAAAACATCTGATTCTATTACAACAACATTTGCACGTCTAAACCAGATGTCAGTGACAAAGATGGACTGTGGCGATACAACATTCCCCTCTGAACCAAATGATAATGGCAGTATACAAAATCTACATGCAGGTGAAAGAAAGACAAAGTAGCCTTATTTGCTTGAGAGACCGCCATGACTCACCTGTGGGTTCCCAGCGGCCTTGGGAACACTGGTACTCGAGGCAGGGAGGGGTGGGGGCGGCGGGGGAGGAGGGGGAGAGGGGCAGGTGGGCAGGCAGACACTCTCCTCGGGGGGAGCTGGGAGGGGCAGGTCATCCGCCACTGGAGGTGGAGCAGGGAAGGCAGGAGGGGGAGCGTCAGAGGCAGGGGGTGTGATTTGGCATTCAGGGGGAGGGGCTGGCAATTCATCATCCAGTGGTGGAGGAGGGGGTGGAAAGTCTGACAAAAAATAAAAATAAGGAGGCGTGATTGGTTATAAGATGAAACAGATACTCAGTTTGCACGACGTGTCCAATGCAAGGAGGCACGTACAGCCAGGCCTGTCAGAAAACAGCTGCTATCAGCCAGTGGCTCAGATCCGTCAGATCAGTCCACGTGTCAGTGGGATGGTAACAGTTACTGCTATGGAGACGCCGTTCACCGTTACCTCACCACAAACACTCACACTATACCACAGCACCACAATTAACACATTCCATTATATTAGAGTGTTAGGAATGGGGGGTGGGATGAAGAAGGGATGATGTCGGTGTAGATAGAAAGTATTTACAAACACATAAAAAGATTAGACAATTACCGTCGCAGAGCAAAGGCGGGGGCGGAGGCATATCTCCCACTCGACCAATCACGGCGGTGCTGGCTGGGGTCGGAGATGGAGCTGTGGGAGGCGTCAGGCTTTTGGGCCGTGGTGGTGCCACAGAGGCAAACTTCTTTGGCTGGTTGTAGAAACCCGGGGTGGTGACTTTAAAGTTCAAGGAGGACGTCACCATGACAGGCTTGCTGCTGCTGGAGTCCTCCATTTTTAGTATTTATCTGAGGATAAACACGAGAGACATGAAGAGTTAGCAGCAGAACAGGCCAGTGACTATGACAGGACATGGGTTACAAAGATGCATCGCAGGATAAAGTATAAACGATGGAGCCATTCTTGACGAAACACTGATTATTCATGATGACAGCTTTCAAAGTCTTTTAGTAGTGAATCAGTAGTGGTGTCACAGCCACAAAACTTCTTCAATCCTGCGAGCTAATAACCTCATTACAATGGAGGTTTCTTCTGGCCCACGTAGTCTTTTGTGGTTTGGGCTTGCACTTGGGTTTTAACGTAAAAAAAACACTGAACAACTACGCATTCTGTCCGCTCTGCCTGAGACCCTGAGACCCTGAGACCACTCGTGCTGTGGCAAACATTCTCTAGTGAGGCAAAAGTGAGGGAGGAGTTCCTAAGGCGACGCGTAAAGAGCAGAAATTTACCAATACTAACACATGTAGGTTTGGAACAGAGACTAGATTGAACCAGATATGACAACTATCATAACACTTTCATGTGATGTGCGTCAGAAGAGGCTGATGTTAAAGTCGAGCTCAAATATTTACCTCACACATGCTGGTGGTTAAACAAATGTTGATGTCTGTCGAGATTCCTCACAGTCACAGAGGCCTAAACATGACCTTTAGTCCAAAAGCACAGTAGTTCTTTGTGCTTACCGCCCCCATACACACTCTATGGTAATACTTGCTTTATTTCAAATACACTCTCTTGTTTCTGCGTCATAACTTCCCTCCAATCTCTGAAACACACACACACACACACACACACACACACACACACACACACACACACACACACACACACACACACACACACACACACACACACACACACACACACACACACACACACACACACACACACACACACACACACACACACACACACACACACACACACACACACACACACACACACTCGTCCTAATAATAACTGTGTGCGATGATTAAGACGCCAACTTTTTGACTGTGTAAGGATGTCAAAGATAAATGCCATAAGACCTGACATGTGACAGAATGAGTCACATTTGGTTAAGATTAGACAATCCAGAAATACCATTTTCCGGTGTATCAACTATATATACTGTTATTATGGCACAGTGATCATCTGAACACCTTCTAGGACTCATTAGTCACAAACTGCTGTGTGCCATCTATTCCTCCACAGCCCAGTAAGGCTTCATAGCTGCAATGTTGGAGCTTCAATCCATGTTCTGACGATTACAATTGTCTGAATTTGTCTTAGTTCTGTTTTTCAGCATCATGTTTAGTGTCATCTGCCTTTTACAGTTCTTTGTTATATTTGCTTTTATGCTTAAGGGTGATTCAGCATGTTAACTTCTCCTTTATGGTCCCTGGGTGGTGCAATGAGTTATCAAACTCCATTCGATGAGCTGAGTCTCTTTATCTAAAGCTAAAAATTCTAATAAAACCTCCCTCTCTATCTAAGCCTCCTCCAGGCACTGCCCTTGGCACATATGTCCTGTTCTTACTCTTGTTGTTTGCTCTGGACTAGATCTTTGTTGTATTCTAATCTCAAATGTACGTCACTTTGAATAAAAGCCTCTGCTAAGTGACTTCATGTAAACCTGAGATACTCGTTACATTTCACAGTGAGGGGATTCTACAGTTTTGAAGCGGAATACAAAGCAGGTTCATAAGTTAGGCCTTATATTTTCTCTATACTTATCTCTATAGGAAGGAACACTGAGAACACATAGTGACTTAGTTCTGACGCAAAAAGGCCTATGAATGATCATTTTATTCAGACTTTAAACTAGGCGCTAGTTAACCTTTGCTTTATTGCTGTTTTCATCATTCCTAAGGTCCTGTGCATGTACTCTATTACTAATCATGAAATTAATGGTGAATTTCCAGAAGATTCATAAGACTTCTTGTAATATGGGTTACAATGTGGAATTGAAACGTCAGTTGTTTTCCTGAACACCGTCTGCATTCAGGACAGCACATTTTGCAGAGAGAGCTCAACTCAAAGTTAAGCCTTTCAAATTCTGATGCAGGCTGAGCCTTGCTGACAGTAGAAGCTGGAGCAATCAGCAGTTTCCTCATTCCACCTTGCTGGGACACAGAGGCAAAGCTTCAAGTTCTGACAGGAAAGAAAAGCCCTCAGAAGTCATCAAAGCTTTTCTGATGTGCGTGTGATCTGCTCTCACACAGAAGCACTTTCTTTCTTTTCTGCGTTTTGCTCGCGCCAGCTGATTTAGCCCCTCTCACTGTAATGATGTTGTCAAAAACAACATGAATATCCGGGGCAGAGGGTGTGATGTCTGTAGGCGTGTGGCGGTGCCGATGTCAACCATCTGAGTTGCACACACGAATGTCAGCTTGACGTGTGAAAATTCGATGTGTGAAACAGATCAGTATTATTAGACAGTTATGTGTGTTTAGTCATGGGTCAAGGTTTTAGATGTCAGGGCTTTTCTAACACAGTTCCATCCAGCACTATGGTTACTGATTCATCTGGTGTCGTCTAGTCTGGAACATGTTGGTATTGTTCAGAGTTTACATCCATCTGTAGAAAACAAACAAGCTGTTGGTACTCAAACTCTGCTTCTAAGTGCAGTTGTAAACCCAGAAGCTACAGCATCTCAGCTGGCTTTTTCCAAACCCATTTAAATAATTCAGAAAATTGCTCCACAGAACAATACGGGAAGGTGGTGAGACTCCAAAGAGACGTGAATTGATGTGGCTGCCAACTTTACTGCAGGCACACAAGCAGACTTTTCCTGGCTGGATTTTTGCACAGATGGAATAACAAAGTACCAAACTAAAGAAGCGAGAGGGGGTTGGAGTGATTCAGTCTGTAAATATGAATAGCTGTCCTCTCTTTGCCCCAGTATTAAGGCCCACTTCAAGTCTGCATGAAGTGGCCTCTTGATGAAAAAACACATTTACCCGTTACAGTCAAGATAAAGTCCTTGGCTTTAAATGAGGTTTGCAAGAGTGAATATGAGCAGAGCACTCTAAACACAACACTTAGAGCTATAATGGCTTTCTGCTGAGAGTATTTGACAAAGGTGAGTAGTGACTGTGATTTAGTCTTTTCATTACAGTATTCTACCTTGTGACATGCAATATTCTAATCAATTATTCAACAGTGACGATAACTTGTGGTCAGATTCCATCTGTTCCTTGATATGGTCCTGGGGATTTAATACGGTGAGATCAGTTACACATCCCCCAACAAATCCATCAAGAAACCTGATCCTTCAGATGAGAGAGACCCTTCGCCTTCGGCCGAGGAACATATTTGGCTCTGCAACTCAATGACATCACCTTTTTCTGCTTTTTCCTCTCTCTCTCTCTCTCTCCAATCAGCCTCTCTTTTTGTACTGCGTGTCGTTCCTGCCTTTTGTCTCTGCCCCTTCATCATCATTCCTCATTCTTCTTCATATGGACCCCGCCGTCTTAAGTTCTGGTCACTTACGTTCTACCAGTTTCTATCTCTTTCCTTCTTACATGTGTCAGTGAGACATCTATTCTACTTTAGGGTTATAACAGAGGGTGGCATTAAGTGGTCCACAGACGGGGCTACGCAGTGTATATCATGTACTGTAAATATATTTTGTTATAAACTCCACATGGTTGGAGAGCTTTTATAGACTAGAAAAGTGCTTCTAAACCACAACCCTGCTGGTTCTCATTCCAGCCATCTAATAGGGGACTGGTTACACTTGGGATGAAGAATGAATGTAATAAGACTAACTACCTGGTAGGGTACAGAAAACTGGGGGGCCTTTTGCAGACTGAAGGCGTATGAATTAAGTCCCCGGTGACTGTTAGACAGTGGAAACGACCTAAAAGCAAAACAAAGCTCTTGTTGCGTTACACTCCCTCCTCTCTTTGTGTTTGCTCTGTGAGGGTTGATAGTTTCACATGAGCAGACTGCCTCCTCTGCACAAGACTACATGGTATAATAACTGTTATAACTTTTCAAAGGGAACATGTCGAACCCAGCAGTGCTTCATTGCATTGCGGTTGCAGAGGAGCTGATTTTGTTTCTATATACAGTGCGACCGCTTTTTAATTGTCTCATATGCAAGTGGTGAATCCTGCTACCACATAAAAGAAAAAGTCCTGCATCTTCTAACTATCAAAGCATGAAACACTTAAAGTGGCAAGAGTAAAGCAACCGTGGTTTCTTTCATGCATGATTCTGCCCATGCAGATTGTCTATCTGGCCTAAATCTGCTGGGGGTCTCTGCTTGGCAATAAATAAAACACAAATAATGAGAGAAGCCAAAGGAGAAGCAGAATGTCTTACTGTCCTCCCATGAACTCCTGCCTGGACTCATCAGACATTGTGCCAGTCACTAGTGTGTTGTTGATGAAACTCTCTATTGTTCAGATGTTAACAACACACCCGGTTTCTGGGAAAGCGCGCCTGTCTAGGTCGGGGGGGTGGGGGTCAACAACACGCCAATCTTACAGGTCACTGGACAGTCACTGAGAATGTGTGTTATCCCTTCGGCTCAGGCTGCTGGAAAGACTTGTAAACAGGTTTCTTGAGCATATTCCACTCGGCCTCGCTGGTGAGCAGTGAAACAATGTGTGTGTGTGTGTGTTTGCCAAAGGAAACGTGAGAAGATAGTTGGAGACGGAAGCAAAGAGCTCAACATGCAGGGAGCCACTCAGAAATAACTCACGCATTCTGACTCACAGATGCCACAAATGAGGGGCTCCCCTGCTTCTCCACTCATAATGGGGTGGTGCACTTTCCTCCAAAGACCGGATCAGTGAACATATTCCCTAATCGTTATGAACAAAAACACCGCACTAACCTCAGACTATTCTCCGCCACAGCATTCTCACTTTAGCTTATTCTTGAACACATCATATTATGGTCTTGGCTTGCGGGTTTTCTCCTGGAAGAGGGAAACCGCTGCACATCAGCTTCACTAATGCTGCTGATCACAGGAGTTTCACGTCTCTATTCTGTGACACAAACACACACACACACACCTGCCCAGGCCGTGTTACACACAGCTGTGACGTGTTTGCCCGCATAGAAAACACTTATGATGTTGTATTCAGTGAGG
The DNA here is from genome assembly GCF_046128005.1 of Genypterus blacodes. Taxonomy (NCBI): domain Eukaryota; kingdom Metazoa; phylum Chordata; class Actinopteri; order Ophidiiformes; family Ophidiidae; genus Genypterus; species Genypterus blacodes. Next base: position 492,517 of record NW_027466875.1, read on the forward strand.
GAATACCGATGTGTACTTACGTGGAATCATCACACCGAGAAATTCACACACATCTGGACAGATCATCTAATAACAGATTCGCGTTTACTTGACATCAACAATAACTTCCACATACCTTTACACACTGATTGTTAGATGTGATCAGTCGACTGTGAGGTAAAGCTATGACAGCTGACAGCCACGGGTCACTAGTGTCGAACCACAATATGTAGGTTAACTCAACGTCACTCCTCACCGTTATCCAACTATAACGATGAAGGCGAGGCTAGCTAGCGAGGCTAAGCACCCGCACACACCGTTGGGGTATGTTAGCGCGTCTCAGGCTAATTCCAGGTTTGATTAGCGAGTGATTTGGGTTTGAAAGCAACGCCAACGATCACTCACCTGCACGTCGGTTCGGAGCAGCCTCCCTGTATGTGTGTGTGTGTGTGTGTGTGCGTGTGTAAACGCGCTCTGGCTAATCATCAACGTAAACGATAACGTCAGGTCAGACCACTCGCACACACACACACCCCCCGGCGTGATTTGGTCATCCAGGTCCTTTAAAGAAAGAGTCTCTGCTTTAAGGCGACGCGTTCTCTTCCTTTGCTGTCATCGGGGTTTAATCGCGTTTCTCTGAAGGAACTTGAACGCGTCTTGCTGCCTTTGCTAGCTCGCTTGGTCAACTTTTTTTAAGATGGACTTCCGGTGTTTTAGATGAAGTTGTGACTAAGTTATCTGGTGACTTCAGTGTAACAGATTAACCGAAGTGACAAGGATATTCATTTTTATTTCTGACTATATTTGAATAAATACAAATATACAATAAATACAAGTTCTAATATTTCAAATGACACGGATGTGACGATATTAAAGCAATGTTGGCGACAGTATTCTTAGTTTCAACGTCTGTGATTGATGAATATATATCTATTCTCTTCTCCCCATTGTGCTTTTGTCTGTTTTTACCAAATGGCAAATCTGTTAGTAGTTGTGTATAAAAAACAAATGTTACCCCCATTGTATTAACGTGAAATTCGCGGATAATTTCGCATTCAAGTTTAAATCACTACATAACGTGGCCACTCGATAATGTGGCACACCGGCTGGAGCTTCCGCATATTCCTCTCCTATTTCTTATCTTCGGTGTGCATCAGTATGTGGAAGACTACGTTCGTACGTTTTTGTTCAGATTCACTAAACAGACAGCAGGACAACGTTAGTCGAAGGAGTCTATTGTACTTTTTTTTAACTTCACATGTAAAACTTTTGCAGTGCTGCCAAATGCTCATCGGACAATTGTGTCCAGGGTGTCAGAACCCAAACAGATAGAGACTTTACCTTATTAGGTAACCTGGAGCCAAAGTAAGACACGAACCTTAAGGTCAGATACAATTACAATTATGATTGATTTCTTACCTTGTTAATACGCTCCGATGTGGACAAAGGTGTGATAACTCTCCCTTTGCCTTTGTTCCTCTTTTCTCTTCACAGTGAGTAAGAATAAGAAGTGTCTAATAACTTCTCTTTCTCTCTTCCCCTCTCCAGCTGTTAGACCCTCCCCTTGTGCTTCTCAGGCTGCAATGGGAATGACACCATCCTTCCAAACAAGTTCTTTCTCGTTCGACTTTGGCTCAGGACGTGTGTATTACTATGTAAACACCATCTCTCTCTTTCTCTCTCTCTCTCTCTCTCTCTCTCTCTCTCTCTCTCTCTCTCTCTGCTTCCTTCTCTTGCTCCCTCTCTCTCTCTCTCTTTCCTTCTTTTCACTGTGTTCATAATCTGTCCAGTCAGACCCCTCCTCCTCCTCCTCTCTTTTCTCTCTGGATTCTTGCAACATTCTTCGCTCAATGACATCAACCCTGTTGCCTCTCCTTGTAAGGTCAGAGTGAGGGAATGGGAGAGGGAGGGAGAGATAATGGGGCCTGAGCCTTGATTAAATACAGACTTTAGAGGCGGTCGGGGATTTAACACACATGGAAGTAGTATTGGTGGAGAAAGGCTGCTCATAACGGGGCTGTGCATGCTTTGTTTTAGGCCTTTATTTCACTTGTCTAAAAGGGAAGTTCACAAGATCCGATATGAAAAGCACTTATCTGTATCTGTCTATAATTGCACTGGGCTGTCGTATCTGTCCCTTTGTGCCACACCAAGACACACAAAACACACACACACGGCTAGTCATTATTTCGTCTTCACTTTGAGGTTTGTGTGTACATGTTCTACATTTCAAGTTTGCTTTTGCACCCTAAACTTTTATTTTCTTAAAGCAAGTGAAGTTTTTTTCAGCTTGTTTTCCAATACCAACCAATGTGAACGTCTTTGAATAAAGAGTTATCTTAGATCTTTCTGTTTCTTCCTTCTTGAAGCCTGATTATAAGCCTAAGTCATTTTGTATATGAATGCGTTTTGCAGTGTGCACATGTTGTGACTTGTGGCACTTTAGTGAGGTTAGTAAAATCTCTGACATTGTTACGTGAGGCCTGGTTTCGTAAGGAGACCAGCGTGAGTTACCTTTGACTCAGGCAGTGACACCAGCTCACTTCAGCTCAGCGATAGACAAAACTATGTCGATGCTGTTGTGTAACCTGCTGCTGCCTGATTCATTTCTGCCTGAACTACAGGGAGTGGTGCTTGGGGTCTTTGATAGCCTATTGTCCCACAAGGAATGTTTCCAGTCTCTCCCCACTTCCACTGGGAGAAAAATGTGTAGATTTTCCATTCAGAGATTTCCACAGCAACACTGGGGCTGTAATGAGAAAAAATGCACCCATCCATGCTGGTTCTGGATCAGGGGACACATCATGCAAGAAGAGGTCTGCGTTTGTCAGCTGAAATGACAGTAAACCCATGAGCTTTGTCTCTATTTGACTCATCAGGGTAGGACATATCGCTCCTCTCATCTCTGTCCGCCTACGGGAGATGTTTGCTTGTTGTGATGGTGAAATTTGGATCAGGCAGGGAGAAGGCAGCTCTGGGGTCCAGTAAGTCTGGAGGTAAGACAAAAAAAAATCCCCCCTAAAAACAGGAGGACGTCAGAATCAGAGCCAGACAGTCTGGAATGCTGCCAAACCTTGGAATGAACAGTTCCTCTCCTTTCCCCAGTGCCATATCTCTCTCCCTCCCTCCCCCTCATCGCTTTTCTCTCCCCGAGTACCCCACTTTTATTCCCCCTTTCCACTCCTCCTCCTTCCCTGATTTAATTGGTCATACACTCAAGCAGAAGAGCTTTTAAAGACAATAAGCGTGTCTTATATGTGGCTTAATGAACAGAATAGATTCCCTCAAGCATATGGTAAACTTTTGTATCTTTTAAACTATCTATCTATTTTCATCTTTTCTACACTGGCTGGTGGACACACTCTTTTTCCTACGATGCATAAAGTGTAGGCTGAAATTCAAGATAGGTACCGTACTTTGATGACAAAGTAATACTGCCCACTAGTTTGCACAGAAACCATTAAGAGATCAAGAATACATTCCAAGCATGCTTGAGAGGGGCTAAGGATCTGCATATTTGTGACTACAGAACATACTTCCTTCACTCAGCACTCTGAGGAAAATTCTCTCCTCTGCCAAACTGGCTTACATTCAAAGCCAAGTGGTAGACTGCAGTACTCCGTCTTCCCCAATAGGTGTCAGACTGACACACAGCACTGTGTCATAAACAGCTAGACGTAGCCTTGGGGGAAGATTCCCTCAGAATCTCTGACAGCAAATCCACAGCTGGAGATGCCATCAAAACAGAGGGGCGTGTAAAGTGGAAAGCCGTAGCTCCTGGCACACCTCTGAGAGATTCATAGACTTGTCAAGGCGAATGGACACATGCAAAAGCTGGCAGAGGGAGAAGTAATGAAGACACAGCGAGGGTAAACAGCCCAGTGATAGTGGTCTAGACGAGGAGGGCCGGAGTGAGAGAGGATGTGGGGTAATCACACATGGAGACGGAAACAGAATTGTAAATAATTAAGGGGCGATGGGAACTTCTTGTATGCAGGAGTTTGCTTTGTGAGGTAAAGTGCAAACAAAACGCACAACACAGAACAGCACAGAAAGGCTCCACACCACACACTCAAATACATACACACACCTCCAAATATGTATAATATGGTAGAATTCAAGCTTATGAATATATAATGATGATTGCGCAAGACACTAAGTAAAAATCCATCTGACATTTATTACAAGTAATATTAACCACATAACCAAGACCTGAAAGAGGAAATCTTATCAGAAGCGTCTCATAACATCATCCACATGTCTCCCTTGGCCCCCATCCACCTCCTACACACCGTCCTCCTTGGAAAACAGATATCAATACATTTAAGCTATATTTCCTCCAACCCATCTGTCTCTTCACCTCCCTCCACTCATTTCTCTCCTGCATCCCCTCTTTATCTTCTTCTCTTCTCTGGTCTTTGTCCATGCCACCCATACACTCACTTCTATTTCCTTTCCTCATGCATGCATGAAACCCAGTGTAGGATGAGTGTGTCAGTGAACTATATAGGCAAGGATGACTCTTCTTCTCTGTCTTAGTCATTAAGTGACTTCCTGGGGGCAGATGCATAATGTTGCTCCAATTAACACTTATAACAGAAACATGCACGCACACACACTCACACACACAAGCAATTTTGAATGACCAATTTCCATTTGTGGATGTGGACCATCTTTGGAGTCTTAAGGATGTAAGTCATTATCCTAGAAGTGCCACCTACATAACAGCCGAGAGAAGATAGGCGGATAGTGACGGGTACATGAACGTCCCTGATTACAGGGGCGAGGTGTGTGTGTGTGTGTGACGTTGCTGATCATATTAAACAGAAAGTGCCACATTAAAATGCAATGCATTATCAGCCGAGATAAGGAAACAAGGCGACACGGTGACAAGAGCATGATATAAGTCATCCGTGTCATGTGTTGCGTTGCAGACTTGGTGTCAATCTGTAGGCTTTGTTAGCACTGGTGTATATGTGTGTGTGTGTGTGTGTGTGTGTGTGTGTGTGTGTAGAAGATAGTTAGAATGGAGCAGACAAACCCAGTGAGGGGCAGTCATTTTTGTGAATGGCCCATGTATCATAGCTGAGATTAGTGTCAAGGATTTCTTCCCTCTGTGGTTGACCTTGCCACGCACTGATGGCGCGTGTCATAGATCTCACACTGTCACGGTTGTACTATATATCTGTGTGTGTGTGTGTGTGTGTGTGTATGAGTGTGTGCGTTAACATGTCAGTGTATGAATCTGAACTCAGCTGGCGAATGGTGTTAAACATGTTGCTCTGTCAATACATTAAAGGTGGAGGCTAATATCACATTGACGAGGAGAGACAGGTGAAGCAGGTGAGATACAGATTAAGTGAGGATTTCCCAGGAGAAAGAAGGAATTACTGTGAGTCTGTGAAAAGAGAAAGTGACAGCAGCATTTCAAACACTTTCAGACACATGGAGGGAGAGAGGATGATGGGCAGATGCAGGATGGAGGAAGGGGCCGGGGACATTTGACTCCACATCAGCAGCAATTACAGATATCAGACCGAGGTAATGTTTGCTTTGGACCAGGTGTGTGAGCCAATCGCCCTGAGTGTGTCTGACCCCTGCAGCAGCCTGTATCCTGATGTCCTCCACTGCAGCTGGAGACCCCCAGAAAGCGTTTACATACATCTATATACTGCATGCAGGTGTTGGCTGGGTTATGCATGATTTGCTATCGGGTAGTCTTTGTACACACACATTTCAAACCCTTTAATGCTGCATTCACACCCTCTTTTTTTTAATATCTATTTATGCCCCTTTTGTGTGACTCTGCTCTGTCTGTTCTGGAGCGCTAATCTCTACATCACACAGTCTCTACACCTCTCCTGCACATGACTCAACTGTTCTTTGCTGTCTTCTCTCTCTCCTCCCATCTGCCCAAGCCCTTTTCTCTCTGTCCTTCCATCTGCCCTGCTCTCTCTCCCGCTCTCTATCTCTCTCTCTCTCTCTCTCTCTCTCTCTCTCTCTCTCTCTCTCTCTCTCTCTCCTTCTTCTTCGCCCAGTATGTGTTAAGTCAACAAAATGTAATTGACCACACATGTGCGCCAACACACACACATACCAGCGCTGTAAAGGATGTCCCTGCCTTTTTCCGTCAGCAAACACATTCGTAACAAGTGCACGTAAATCTGTTATTCCAAGAGAAAAGGGCATGGGGTACCCAGACAGGGGCGAGAGTGGGAAGGAAATGTGGAAATTTGGAGCGAGGAAGGTGGATTAGAATGATTTAGGTGTGGTGTTAGGAATCTAGATACAAATCAACGAAAAAATAGAAGAGTGAATAGGTTCTATTGGCTTAGATTTGCAGATAAAAGAGCCACTCCTTTTATTGTTTGTTCAACAGGAAAGAGAGGATGGAGGGAAGGAGGATGAGGAAAAGAGGAGCAGGGGCAGGGCGGCGTGTCCTTTAACAAAAAAGAGGGGTTAAATGAAGATTGGAGGGGGCGTGATTCAGTGTAAAAGAGAACTGGGAGAGCATGAAAGAAATGGGCAAAGAAAGAGAAATGAGAGGACCGAGGGGCGGATCGATACGGAGAGACGACAGAGAGAGAGAGAGAGAGAGAGAGAGAGAGAGAGAGAGAGAGAGAGAGAGAGCGGTGGAGACTCAACGGCAGTTTGTCTACGTAGGAAAACCCTTTGGTGTTTTTTCAGGATTGTTTAGTATTGGGACGGTGTATGTGTGCGCGTTTTGTGAGCGATCAGTGTGAGGGGAGGAGGAGGAGGAGGAGGAAGAGGAGGAGGAGGAGGAGGAGAGTGATGGAGAGGGGAGAGGCAAACCGCTGCAGTGCATTGTTAGGCAGAGCGCGCACAGGAGAGGGAGACAGAGAGAGAGAATCCCCCATTTTAGCTCAACAATATTACAGCAGTGCAGAGATATCTACAACAATGGCAGCCTGGCACTCTCAGTGCTGTGCTATTGATCGTCTAGTGGCAACCTAATACACACACACACACACACACACAAACACACACACCGTCAATCTGATCGTTCCATTTACCTCTTGCTAGATTATGACCTGTGTTAAATCTAATCATCCCTCTTTTCGCTTTTTAAGTCATCTAATAGAATTTCCAATGTCACCCCCAAATACACAAGTTATCCAAACACACTGTAATTATTACTACCAATTTGTTTGTATATTACAGATCTGAGGCAAAGGGGATTACATAAAAACAGACACTGATACCTACTATAAAAAGAACATATATGACATATCTGTTTGAAATAATGCTAATAATGCCCCGTGTCTTTATTTAGTCCTAATCTGTTTCCCTCAGGCATACTGACTTACTAACCGGATCTCTTCTAAGACACTGCACTGGTGAGAGTGGGAGGGAGGGAGAGATAGAGGGAGAGGGAGAGAGAGAGAGGGAGAGGGAGAGAGCGAGGGAGAGAGAGAGAGAGGGGGGTGGGGGGTGGCATTGAGCAAGCGCAGGAGGAGGAGAGAAAAAGAGAGAGCAGAGGAGAGCAAGGAAAAAGAAGCTGGAGCAGAGAGGAAGAGAGGAGAGAGAGAATGCACGGCGTCTGGGTAACACTTCCACGCTTGTATCCAGGGCCTTTGTGAATACACCATGGGATGCATCGGCTCCAGGAGACTGAGTAAGCACAGCCTCTTTTCTTCTCTCATTGCGGGCTAGGGGGGCCGGGGGTGCAGGGACGTGAGGGAGGGAGGGAGAGAGGGGGGTGGGGGGACCACAGAGGGGTCCCGCAAGAGCGATGGACTAGAGACTAGGTTTTGTACCTATATATATATATATGTGTTTGTGTGTGTGTGTGTGTGTATGCCTGAGCTGCCTGCCTCTTGCTCCGCACTGTGTATAAGCGAGCGGTAGATGTATGACAATGGCCGTGTGCTTAGATAGTGGCCAGTATTCCCGTTCAGCCAAGATGTCAGAGACGATATGTGTTAGAATGTGCTGTTGTGTGTGGTTGAATCCCCCGCCTCCCCCCTCCCATCTCTTGATTTATGATGCTGTTTGGCAGGATGTATATGTGTGTGAGTAGGAGGTGGAGAGGGATGGAGGAGAGAGACAGCAGAGGGAAGGATGGGATGCCTTGACAGTGCTTCTTTATAAAAACACACACGGGCATGAGAGCAGAGGAGAGAAGGCACAACGTCACGGTCACAGGTGTTTGTTTTTATTTGCATGCATTGAGAGGGATAACGAAATGAACAGTGGGGGGGGAGCGTTTTATTGCAGGCAGGCAGGAGGGCACGAGGACGGATGGCGATGGAGAGGAGAGGGGGGGCGGGAGGGGCTAATGTATGCAGACAAGGGAGTGTAGGAGTGATGGAGTTTTAAAGTGAGGGCTATCCTGGATAAAACCATACAAAACATCTCAAGGAAATCTACACCGAGAATGGGACGGACTGGGATGAAATAAGGAATAATTACACACAGAATGTTTTGGGTGGATTGTTTGCATTCATGCTACGTGCTGGATGTTGCAGTATAGATCCAGGCTCTGTACACTGCTTGTGTGTAGGTTGAATCCCACTCTAAGACAAAAATAAACGCAGAATACACCCTTTGATGTGAAATATTAATGAGCCACTTAGCACATGGGGCTATTAAACATATTTATGGCATTGCATTAAGTTGTGCATTTCAAACACATAGACTTCACCCTGGAGAGTCCCTCACCTTTAGGGGGACATAAATGTCAAACCTAGGGTACTGGCAAAATCCAGAATGTGTCAGCATTAAGTTTCTTAGCCTATAACTAAATGAGCACGTGACACAGATAGGAAGCAGGTGTGAACTGAATACAGCAGGAACAGCATTACAGCGTCTCGGGGCATCCAGATAACAGCATTTGACACAGTGCTGAACACAAGAGGAGGACAAGGTTTGGATCTTCTCCTGTCAACGCTCAGGTCAATGTAACTCCACAAGAGCAGACACTCCAGTAGGCAGAAATAATGTGATTGTAATGAGACAGAAGGTCTTGGAGAAGTGCCACAATATTCTGAATGTGAGCCACCTGAGCGCTCATGCTAATTTTATATGATGATTATATGATTTTTTTTATAGATGATGATAGAAGCCCAGTGAGCCCAGTGATTCCAACTGCAAATGTTTGAGGTTCTAATCGGCTATTTTGTGGCATGAGCGTTGAAAGTCACTATGGCGGCGAGGAATACACTTACGTACAAAAGCAACATATGCTACAGTCTGTCTCTGTCATGCAGGATAGATTGTAATCTGCTTATTTTAAACAGAATTCCCTGAAATCTGAGCTTGTAAACAAAGTTATTGATAAGAAGAAAAGCCTCTTTCAAGCCATTTGCGAGCCATAGTCTGATGCTGCTATTAGCAACAGACTGAGCGGCAGTGCTGCTGGTCAGAGGTGTGGTTGTGTTTACCCTGGGTGAGAATGGCTTTAGTGAGCGTTATTGATCTGCCTTCTCAACTGCAGTCCACTCTGCCAAGCAGGGATCAACAGGAGGAGCAGCAGGACTGGATCTGTCTTTGTATGGGAGTAGCTGTGATGTATCTCTCTGCCCTCTGGTAATACTATCTCTCCCAGCTTCATCATATCCAGGGTAGTGCTCAGTGGTAAAGGTATCATCTGTTTGTGCTCACACACCACTATAGTTTGTTATGAATTCCTTTCAAAACTACTAAATGCTCTGTATAGTGTCCTCCACAAAACCTTTGTTACCTTTGTTAGTGAATAAACACTCCATCTAAGACAAAATCAAGTATACTGGCATGTTTTTAGCTGAAGTAGTGACAGTAATAAAAGGCTTTAACATCCCCAAGTAAGCTTCTTCTTCATTTATTTAGTCTATCAAGCAACTACTACAAAATTAATCCTTTGTCGCTATAATGACTAGTTGTTTCATTTTAGATTTTCAACTGCGAGATAAGATACTGACCTCCACCCTTTTAACATACATTTAGCCCAGCAGTGCCTGGTTACTATTGTTACTGGGTCAGTAATAAATACAGGGCTGTCTGCATCCATCACCCCACCAGACAGCAAAGACCTTGAGATGCAGTATATGGGAGGTGAACATTCTTCCTCACCTCGGCCTCAAAAGTATTGGGATTTACTGCACAATAACTACAAACAGCATCCTTGATCAGAGAACCAGGGTCTCTGCTGGGTCTTTCATCCTCCACTTGCAGCAGGTGTTTGCTGCTGCTAAAATGTAACGTCAGTGATTATAGTGTTACGGAACATTGTGTGGATCACATTACCAGACATGATGGCGATCATATTACCAGATCTGTGTTTGATAACACTGCTACAGATGTTACAAATCAGAACAATCACACTGTGTGTTGTTACCAGGCCACTGTGTAACTGTGAGTGAGCTCATGCTGAAAACATTAATCACTGTGTAAATGAGGACAAGCAGTGTGAATAGAACCACAATGCTTTGGGCCGCAATGAGTGAAATTATAGATATGAATATGGGACATGATGACAACTCTCACCTGTTTGCACAGCTTCTAACCAGACCCCCCCACCCCCCCCCCCTTTATAATGCCTCCAAGTGCTGACACATCACTCAGTGAATAAGCATGATTAGTCAGATTTGTGCAGCTGGTGTGTGTTTGTATGTGTTTATGCATGCAGCCATGAATAGACCCAACTTCAGTTAACCTTTCATGCGTTTGTGCTCTGTATGTGTGTTTTCATGGGTCCTCGTGTGTGTGAAACAAATCTTTGCTTTTGCTTTCTACAGTTGATATTAAATGAAACACAGTGATATTCCCAGTGTAAGAGGAATAACACACTCAGCTGCCCCTTGCTTTTACAGCACATTCACACACAGTGAGACGCTCATACCGTATTCTCCTGCTCGTCAGTTTACAGGCAAGTTGCAAACCAGTTCACAGGCAGACGATGAACTGGCAAATCTGGCAGATGGAGCTGCAGGCAGATTAATTGACTCCTGTCCAGGATGGAAAAGCCTTGTTCACATGAATGCATTCAAGGTGAATGACCCAGTGATGTACTACCTCAGAGACCAGAATGTGGGACCTGATGACCCTTACCTGTTTTCAGAGTGTGTGTTAATGTATTGTGTGTGTGTGCTACATACAGCATGCTTCTACACTCAAGGACTGTGATGTAGAATAGTTTGCATACAGAAGAGGGTGGAAGTGAGTGTATGTGTGTGCCATATTTCCTGATGTGTGCTCTTGCGACTTGGCCTGATCACTGTGGGCAGAGGACTGACTCTAAATGATTCTGGGTGTGTACATTTGAGACTAGAAATTAGGGGCCCGTGTGTGGGTTTCAGTAAACATTATGACTCAGCCACAGAGTGAGGTATGAATTTCAAACGATGCTGTGAAAGAGATAATTTGATCTCTACAATCGGAGGTGCGGGTGTGCATGGGTGTGTTTGTGTGTGTGTGTCTGTGTATGTCTGTGTGGAAGTGTGATCTTATGTGCATTTGTGGATGCACTCAGCATTGACGCGTGATCAGCACTGATTGTCTCAGTGTTATCTGTAGCTGCTAACCACTTTATTGCTGATAAAGAAAAAGGCCACTTTCTAGACAACAGGAAGTCCCCTCTGAATATCTGAAAGCAAGAAAACAAATGAACGAGAAATGTAACAAGATTTCCTTCACATAAAGTGCTCTTATTTCTTGCTCTCATCTCATTGAGTACCATCTTCTCTGTGGATTTCATCTCAACATCTAAACAGAATTGAATAACAGCATTTCTTTCATATTAAGTAGAAATGTTCATTATGTATTTAGCAGGCCATTAGGATCTTTTATGGGAGTGATTGGGTTTATCATGCTGGACTGCTGCTCCCTGTGCCAAGACTCCACATGCTGTAGGTTTTTAGTTACCACAGTTGGTGGACCGCTACTGTAACCTACTTAGCCTGTATCACTGATGCAAACCTGTGTAAGAGGAACACGGCTGCCACTTTCAGTAAATAGACTGAAAAGATGAATGAGGCCTCCTATCATCAACAATGACATGAGCCTGTACGTTGGAGATTTCAACTTGATTGTGGCGACCCCATGCTGTGTTCCTGTTTGTGTGTGTGTGTGTGTAGGCGTACGTATATGTCAGCACTCCTATGCGTTTATGGATTATGACTTGAGACAAACTAAGCCCCCTCTATTGAACTCTCCCAACCATCTGGGCTCTGGTCCTCAGCTGTTTTCTTGCTTGACTCTGAAGCTCAGAAGCCAGACATCTGCACTGGTAGGCTGCTACCCGGGCTGGTACCCTGTTGTGGCTACTAGCCTTACTGCAGCTGTCACGGTAAACAAGCACCAAACTCCCAGGCTGCTTGCTGTTGTTGCTGCAGGGTAATGGGAGTAAAAGACAGATGACTCTCAAATCCTCCCCACTTCAGCAGGAGCCATCAAGCCACTACCCTCAGTGCTGGAGTTGACAGCGCAGCCGCTGCAGATCTTTGGTCGTTCGTTCCGCACGGCAGCACTGCTCCTTCTTTTTTCCCGCACTTCTCCCCTCGCTCCATCCCTCCCTCACGCCTGGCTCCTTCTTTTCCTGAGCTAAGCCTGACTCCGCTATGGCTGCAGGGGGGTATCCAGCGTTGTACCGCTGCGTGTGTGCGGGGGAGGAGGGAGAGTGCCAGGGGAAAAAAAGCTGGCTCAGAGCTCTGGTCATGTGCTCTGTTGTTGTTCCTGTTTCATCAAGGAGGGATCCTGCAGAATTACGCATTTGTTTACTGAGCTGCTGAGAGTCGGAGTGCATCACCTTCTCTGCTGCAGAAATACAGAGCCTGACACAACTTTAGATCCCATTACAGATGCTGGGTAACAACCAACCTATCATCCACAGAGACATTCAAAGAAGTAGCCTATAGAGGTAAACAAGTGTGACTAATCTCTGCACGATAGAGAACATCCAAACCCTTGTGGCTTTGTTCACAAATAGCACATGCTTTGATGTAATTCCACACAAAGCTGTGAAGCTCATAGACAATAGATAATAGACATACAATTACAAGGGCATGCACACTGTACATGCTGCTGCTGTTTGTAATGGCTGCCGGGCTTCCTGGGAGGCACGACTACTTCAGCAGGCCAGAGAACACTTTAGTAATATTGTGATGTATAGGGGAGAATGATTGATAATCTGCTAATTGGCTAAATGAGGCTGAGGAATGGAGGGGGGGAGAGAAAGTGAAAGAGAGAGTCAGAGATAGTGTGTGTGTGCTCGTTATGTTTGATGCTGTAGGCGGAGCGCATGTTTATAGTAGTTAATTTAGTTATGATTTATATTAAGATTAAGATTAAGATTAAGATAGTTTATTTGTCAAGTTTAGAGAAAGCCTGTTAACAATTGCTGTTGGTTCCTTTAAACGTGGCATTGAAATGAAAAATCATCAGTCATATTTGTAGATAAATGAAGTTTGTAGTAAGTAAGTGTACACTACATGATATGTCTAAGGCTGCCAAAATGGTGAAATATATCTGTTGTTGAGACAATCGTCGTTTCTCCAGTTCCAGTTCCTCCTGTGTAGCATCTTATATGCAGGAAAAGGAAGGAAACAATGGGTGGAAAAAGTGGGTTGATGGAAAATGGGTCAAACAAAAATGGAAATTAAACCGCTGATCTCTCATGGAAGTAACTGGAATGCAGTAAATGTCATAGTTTCATAATATTCAACTACAGTTGAGTCTCCCAATGATCCCCTAGAGTATCTAGGAGTAGAACATTCCTTTAATTCTCTCATTAACTCGGATTAAATATTTCAGCAAATAAAAGATGACTACTGAACTGAGAAGATCCCTGATGGGAATTCTGGATGAACTGTATGCATGTGAGACGAGCGGATCTGGGCCTGGCAAACTCTGGAGAGCAGAAGTTCAAAGAGTCAATTTCTGGAACGAAATCCGTCCCTCGCCCGTCTGCCGCTGCAGTGATCTGATGTGAGTGGACGGAGTTCAGAAGGAAGGCAGATATCAAACGGAGATGGAGCAGAGCTGATGTATCTGAATCAGTGGGTCAGTGGGTCACGGAGACGTCGCTGGACATCCGCAGAGTCGACAACTCTGAGGAATACATCATGGTCTCCAGATGCAGCCATGACCAAGATGTGATGGCCTCAGCAAACACACACACACACACACACACACAGACACACACAGACACACACACACGCAGAGTGCTGATACAGGAGTGAGTCCCTCTGAGGGTTGCATACACAGAGCACAGACCCTCTGATACCAGGAACAAGTATCAAGAGACTGAAGCTCCATTCAAACTCCATTACCAGCACGGCCTCCTTAATTAAACCAAAGTTTTAATTAGGATTTGGACGACCAGGAAAGTGGAGACGTAATAACATTCATTCATCCACCAGAGAGTGTGTTTCAGATGACTCCCATACGCTCTGTGGACAGTCCTGTGTATGATCTGCTGGTGGCTCCTCCGCCTGTTAATAAGTGTTTTTGAGGTATCGTTTAGCCGAGTGGTGAATACTTTGTGGGTAATGAGGCAATGCTAATTTTGCGATGTGTCTTTTATCGCAAAACCAGGTCTGATACAGATGATGAAATTAATTTTCCTCCCTCTTTTCCTCTCTGTCTGTGTCCTCTCTGTCTCCCTCCCCCGTCACTCTCAGCGGCAGATGGCGTGCCAGTCCAGAAGGATGGGGAGCAGGTAAGTCTGAAGTTGGTGTTTTCAGTGATCACATGCACACAGTGAGCAGCAAGCACCTCTTCCTGACCCTTAATGGCTCCGTCGGTGGAATGCTCCACGCTCCAAGCTCCACCTGACGAACCCGGCGTGGCTAAAACCACATCCACCGGCAGCGGCATACCTCAACTAGCGCCAGTGCTTCTGGTAGTAGAGCAGCAAAATAGCAAACCTCATGTCAATGTCGGCCGCTACACTTCCGCTACACTCGAAATGGCGCGGTGTGGCTGGAAGAATGACCAATCGTTGGTTCGGTTGGCTCATCGCTGTTGCCATGACGTCTGTTGCTTGATGTTCCATCTGAGAGAGTCATTTCTCAGTGCTGGTCCAAAACCGGAGAGACATCACTCTCCCGCTCCTCTCCTCTCCTCTCTCTCTCTCTCTCACTCCTCTCCTCTCCTGCTGATGCCATACTGATCCCGAGCTCTAAACTCCACTGGGACAGGACACAGGAGAGGGAACCATTTTGGGCTAAAACATAGAGAACTCTACTTTTCCACCAAATGCACTGTGGACAGATGCCATCATTTATTTATGTAGCCTGCCCTGCTTTGCCCTTCAGTGCTATGGAGGAGAACAGCTACATACTTATAGTGCTGTCAGGGCTGATGGGAGGAACAATGGGAACGCGGCTTGAAGGGGCTTCATGTCTGCCACTCAAGTGTGTTAAATCATCATCGAACTCCAGCAGAGTCCAGTGGAGGGAAAGGAGGAGAGGAAGCAAGAGAAACAAACAGAGAGAGAGGGAGGGGAGGGGAGCAAAGAATAGAATTACAAGAAAAAGGAGTGAAGAAAACAACGGGAAGAGGTTGATATCGATTCACACGAGCCATCTTGGTTCATAGTGATGATTGCTTCCCTGGCGGTCACTCGCTCACTGGATCCATTAGAATTTACAGGAATGTAAACAGTCAGACATGACGGGCTGAACTAGGCACGAGGAGAAATAAGGATAATGTTTGGGTAATCTCGTGGAATTCATTAAAAGCCAGCGAGGAAGAGGAGTGTGATGGATTCGGGTGCATCTTTTCCAGTTCTCCTTGAGTATCCCGACATAAAGGTGGTAACATTCCAGCTCAGTCCACCAGTGGCCCCAGTTACTGTCAGTACAGCTGATAGAGAGAGATGGTGGCAAAGGCTGCTGCTTATCTCCTTTGTCTCCACACACACACACACATACACACACACACACACACACACACACGCACACACACACACACACACACACACACACACACACACACACACACACACACACTCCCCAACCGCCTCCTGTTAGCCTCCTGTCTGTCCTGTCTGTCTGCAGCATCAGATACCAATTGGAACAGTACTGACATATCTCTCTCGCTCTCTCTCTCTCACACACACACACAAACAATCTTTCCTCTGGCAGAAGGCGTAAGCAGAGAGGAGACTCATTCATCCATAGCATATTCATTCTGCTATACATAACTAAACAAATATAAACTGATCCCTCCTTAATCCCTCCCTTTCTCCCCTCTGTCATTCTGGTCCTCGACTCCTCTCGGAGAATCCCACCTGTCTGTCTCGTCTCTTCTCTTCCTCTTGTCTCTCTCTCTCTCTCTCTCTCTCTCTCTCTCTCTCTCTCCCCATCTCTCTCTCTCGCTCCCTCTCTCCTATGCATGTCCTGTGCGCAATCTTCCTCCTGTCGCAATCTCCTTACCGCCCTCCTCTCCCATGTCACGCATGCCAATGTGCTCTCTATCGTTCCCACTCTCTTACTCTTTCCCGCTCCTTCTTTCCCCATCCCTCTCTCCTCCTATTTCTCTTCCTCAGCATGGACGTTCAGAATTGTCATGGGAAGGAATCAATGTAAGTGTTGTGACATCATTCCTTCATCTACTACTTTTCTTTCACCTGATTTTGATTTAACTCACCCTTTAGCGATCAGCTCTTTTCCCCTCACGACCCCTCACCTCCAATTAACAGTGGATCTCTTGCGGTCGTAGTAGTGCTGCACGGTAGTGAGCAGAATCTGAATCACTTATTGTTGGTGTTGCTGTAGAACCAAGCAGGATTTGGGAAACGCAGATGTTTTGGAGCTTCTATTTTTCTGTTCGTTGTTGATGTATTAACCATCAGATTAAACATCTGCACATCACATCATAATCTGTCATCTCCACTCACCCCTCTCTAATACACACTGTCTCGATGTCTTTGTGTGTGCCATCACACCTTCCATACTATCCTTTTCTCCATGCGTCTCCCTCTTCCATTCCTCTCCCCCCTCTAGCTATCTATGGAAGACACCACATCAATCCTGCCCCGAATGAAGAGGAACTCTAATGCCTACGGGATCGGGGCTCTGGCTAAGTCTTCTCTGTCAGGTGTGTCAGGTGTGTGTCTGTGCTGTAAGTGGTAAACTGACCCCATGTTGGCTCCGTCCTCAATGGGGGCGCTGGAGTCAGCATGGTACCCGAACGGGTTCCCCTGTATCACTTCCTCTCCACACTGTTCTAACACTCGTCAATGGCTCCTCGTGTGTCATTGATGGAATAGCAATGAATCCAATCACAAGCCTGTTAAACACACACACTGCCCAATAGCCCGCTTCATCATACAGCTTGTTGTTTTCAGAGAAGGGGGAGTGGTGAGTGGAAGTGTAGGTTTTATGTTAAGTTGTTGTGTTAAAGTGGTTTATGTGGTGTTCTACACATGTTGACTCGTGCAAAGTGCTGTGTAAACAGAGTTCAGTGCAGTGTAGTGAAGTGCTTCATTTTAGTGCAGTGTTTTAAGCTTTGATCCAGCTGTTCTGTGTAGTGCAGTTGATTTGAGTGCAGTGAAATGGAGTGTAGCTGATACACTGTGTGGTGTAGTTCCGATTTGTCCTATAATTTATTCCCATAAATTCCATAATTTATTCATAAACCTCATCTTCATACTCCCACCATGAGAGCGACGCATATAACCAGGGATTTATGTGCCATCATGTGTCGATCACATGAAATATGGAGCAAAGCCATTATGTAAATATCAGCTAGAATTAACTTCAGAGCAGGGAATTTTTAGAAAACTGTACATTCTGCAGCGTCTGCTAGAGTTCCCAGACACACAGCGCAGAGAAAGAGAACAGTTTCCTGCTTACCCAGCACATCTTAGCAGAGGTGTGAAAGCTACCATGTCAACAAGCCAACCTCACATTACTCATGCCACACAGCCGCCTCACCCCAATTAACCTGTTCCATCCCATGATGCACCTTTCACAGACTACACATATCCATTTGCTTCTCTTGTCCCTTTGGCCCATGGAGGCGATCGCTCATTCTCATTTAACACGTGAACGCACCTCCAGCACCCTCGTCATTTAGCTACACATGTACGTGTTTCTCCTTTAATTACAGGCATCTGAGTTGGAGCATTCAACCCGTTTCATGAATTTTTCTTCATGAATAGTCCAATCGGTGATATTATCTGCTAATATATGGTACATTGAGTGTGATCATGTCCTGAAATCCTGCTGATTCAGCCCAAAATCCCCCAAATTTGCAGAACGGACAATATAGTAAATTGAACCCTGATAGTACACTAACACACCTTTAGAATTTTAAAACACACTAAATACACATATATTGTACAATTACATAACCTGTAAATACATTACAGTGTCAAATTTGATTCAAGAAATTCAGACAAACACTATTAAAACCAAAATAAATCAAAATAAATATATACACCGATCCTGTATATGACTCCAACTGGATGTCTGTAATCTCATAAACCATCACAGCTGTCTATCATCTTCCCGTCTTCCCTCTTTCATTCTATTTGTGCATCTTCAATTTCGACCACTTGATCCTCTAACAACATTCCCACAGATTGATCTCTTCCTCATCTCCTCCTGTCAAATTCTGTATCGCTCAAACCCTCTGTCACTCTGTCACATCACATCCCCCCCCCCCCACCCCCCCCGTTCTTCCTTCCCTAAAGCCCCCACTTCTTACACTTGTGTTTAATTTGGCTGTCTTTGCTCCCTCTCTCCCCCCCCTCTGCTGTCTTTCTTTCACCTGAGGAGTGTCCCGTTCAATGAAAGAACGGGTGACAAAGCCAACAGCCATGGCCCAGGGTCGTGTCGCACACATGATTGAATGGCAGAACTGGGGGATGTCGACGGTGGGTGCAGGGGGCGTCATGCAGTCCCGCATCACCACCCAGGAGCGGGAAAAGGAGCGGCGGCTTGAGAACGATGCCTATAGTGACCTCAGCGATGGAGAGAAGGAGGCTCGTTTTACTGCAGGTCAACAACAAAAAAACACATCAGCAGAATTTTGAGTTAATGGCCTCATGCATGAGCCTTACCTTAACCCTGACTTGTCCTTTGAACTCCGACCTCAGGTATCCTGCAGCAGTTTGCTATCTCCGAGGCAACACTCCTCGCCTGGTCATCCATGGATGGAGACAGCCCGCGGTCGGGGTCAAACCAGGGCAGCATGGCCCATCTGAGCGAGGTCAACCAGGAGAGCATCACCAGTCGAGGTAGAGGGCTACAACAGGGGCTGCTTGTTAGCGTCATTCTGTGAAAGGAGAGAATAAGGAACGAGGTCAAGCTCAAAACCAACATAATAGATGGATATAGTCAAAACTAAACGGTCACTGGTTTAAAATGAGTGATGATGATGTAATACATGGCCAGCTACAAAACTGCGCAACGGCTGCGTCCAAATTTTGTGTGTGTGTTTTATGTGTGTCATGTTGCTGTAATGGGAATAAGATCCTCTCCCCTCCCTCCTCTGACCTCATTCACACTTTCCAACATTAACATGTCAGAAGGAAAATCAGGGCCTCTGTTTAGATCGTAATGTCATCAACAATTCTGGGCATTTTAATTCCAAACACACATTTTCTCCTCATAGTTAGCGGAACAGACAAGGGGAAATGACTCTTGGCTATCTGCTTTGTTGTTGCAAGATAAATCTCCTGAAGGGTATTAATGCATTTGTGTCAAATCTCATTATTTTAAGACAAATAAACTTAGAGTGTCGGGTGGAAATGTGTGGCTGCGTTTACTCATGCGCCCAATTTATATTTCACTCTTGAGAGAAAGAGATAACTGCACAAAATCAAGACTGGTGTCTAAACAAAAGTGTTTGATGCAAGTAATGAATCATCAGCTTAAGGTGTGCATGGATTCATGCTGCATTCACCTCAGCTCAGATACTTTCTGTCAGTGCACTTGTGAGGCCAGTGTGGAGATGCGTTGGCGGGGAGGATCCATTTAAACCCGACACCTTCTGTGAGAGTAAAACAAAATGCAAACTGATTTAGTCTGCTGTACAAAAGCAGAGGCATGAAGCAGCCTTGAGACTCAAATCCTTATAGTCAAAGGAGAGATCAGCTCAGGTATTTGTGGGTTTTTTTCGAGCAAAATTCTGATTTATACCCAAAGTGATGACATTTTGTATCCTTACCTCCTATACATATAATTGAATCTGTTTTGAGTTTGTGTATTGTAATTGACATTAAAAAAAAATTCTTCTTGTTAATCTCTTGTAAGCCTGAAGAGCACTTACCTCACTCACCTGCTGCATTTTTCATGTTTTCCAGATCAGATATTGCACCACTCCTCAGCAGAGGTGTGGCCTCACACATATGTCTCCCAGGGCCACTACTGCCTCTCCTCCTCCGATGCCTGGGAGCCAATCAGCAGCGAGCCCTCCGGCGTGGTGTCTCCCCCTGCTGGCTCCTACATCATGGCAGGTGGGACTGAAGGATACGAAGGGCAGGCAGCGGCCCACTACCTGTCACAGCAACAGCAGCAGCAGTTCAATCTCCAGCAGCAGAATCAACTGCAGCAGCTGCAGCAGATCCAACAGATCCAGCACTACCAGCAACAGCAGCTCCTGCAGTATCAGCAGCAACAGGTGATTGGCCAGGAGGAGTGCTGGAATCTGTGTGGTTGTTTGTTCATCTGTGTACACGTTGGCCTTAATCCCAAAAAGATGCTAAATGTGGTTGAGACTGACTGTGTGTGTATGTGTAAACACTCGACGTTTGCTTTCATTGGGGAAACAGAGGGATTGGAAGTCTTGGGAAAACATTTGTATTTATGAAACAAGATAAATATGGGGTAAAATATGCCTCCAAGTTTCCCACATTTATTAAAAGTTTAGTTTTATTCTCATTTTACAAAAACCTTGTGTTTGGAATGTTCAGTTGCAAAACAAAAAAAATCCCATTTTAAAGTCACTGAAACAAAAAGTAGTTTTTCATAGTTCAATTCCAATCTCCTATCAACATGAAAAAAAAGCTGTTCTGGCCTCCTTGCATGAAGGATCAATCAGTGTTCACTGAATTGCTTATGGCTTTTGTGAATTATTGCAACCACGCATAGTAGTTTGATAAATGACTTCATGTTGCATCTCCTGTGATTTGTGTTCAGGATGACAGACAGACACACAGATCTGAGTTCTGTCATATCAAAACCCTGATCAAAGTCTCCTCCTTCTATCCCTAGTCGTTGGAGCACAGGTTGCACAGTGCCGGACACTCTTTGCAAGCAACACCCAACAGCACCATCCACAGTCTGGTCCATCAGACTCACCCACCACTGGTGGACCTGTGGAATGCTGGTCAGATGGAGACCTACCACGGGGAGGCTGGCGGGTACATGGGCGTGGCAGCAGTGGTGGAGCCGAGCCTCGGCATTCCCTGCGGAGATGATATGGTGGGAACGGAGCACTCCCCACTACTGGAGCAGCAGGAGGAAGAGGAGGACGTCAAGGTGTGGTCAACTGAAGTGACATCAAATATATCTACTATAGATATATAGTAGATATATTTATCTAGTATATATAATATATATCTAGTATACTATACTATACTATACTATACTATACCACACCATACCATACCATACTATATGATTATGGTGTCATTTGTTGACTGTGATCAGCTCTGTCTCAAGCAAGTTTGAAGTCTCTCTTAACTGAGCCTTACTCTGGTTAACTAGATAATTCGGAAATCAGTGTATTAACTGTTTGTTGTGCTTTGTAATATGGTTGGTTGAAACATAATATGTATTATGTTTTGCTGGTGAATTATCCATTTATGGTGTGAAGCTGCTTTATTTGACTAGACTGTTCTGTAACATAAGTCGCCTGAATGCTCCATCTGTCCTGATCAGGAGGGAGAGGTGACCCTGTGCATGGAGCCAGAGTCAGCTACGTTGACTCCGCCCACGCAACAAGGGGATGCCTCTGGTGGCAGTAGTCCGGGGCAACCGCCGGCAGAGCCAATCACGGAGCGGAAGGCCTCAGATGTCACCTCCGGCCTTGTTCAGACACTAGAGGAGAAGGCAGAGGGGGAGGAGGGGCAAGCCGCTTCCATGGCAACCAACTGAGGTCCTGTCTGTCAAATGACTCTTTAGAGACTGACCACAAGGAGGGATGAGCATAATAATACAATATATATCTATTAATCTGTTCATTTTCAGGTATCAACAACACGATTTTTGGTTGCAAGATGAATTCTATAAAGTGGTGTTGAACAGATGTGGGACGTGGACTCACTATGAGACAAGAGTGGATGCAACAGAGGACACCTATTTCTTTTTAAGCCTTATATCCCAAAGGTAAAGGAGGAGAGGAGTGGAGTGAGGGTGGAGAAACTAAATAACAGGCAGGAATGAGGAGGAAGAAGAAGAGGAGGAGGAGGAGGAGAAGCACCAACTGACTAAGACAATTCCATCATGGAAATGAAGAGGAGGGGAATGGAAACATGCATGCTTTTTATGAAGACAAGCAACTTGACCCTGTCATCGTCTTATAATGATTATGAAAATCTACCATAAGAAAATATTATAATGAGGAATAATTTTGTAATAAAGCAAAAAAGAAGAAGACAAAAATATATGTATAAGTGTATGATAAGATATAAAGAATTGGTTTTCCTACGGGAGAACTTCTGTGTTTACAGCTGTTACTCCACATACGTAGTAGATAGTGTTAAATCAAATTAATTTCCCCCCATGACATTCAGCAGTATGAAACACACGACACACACACACACACACACACACAAAATATACTTTAATGCAATGCAAACCCAAAAGAGTTCACATATTAACGTGATTTAAAACAGGCTGAGAGAATATCAGCTTTTCAGTGAAATGCAGCTGAAATAAAAGATTCTATAATATTGTGGCACAAACTCGGGACAGACCCGTCCTGACTGCACGCACGCACACACACACACACACACACACACACACACACACATACACACACAAACACACACACACACACACACACACACACACACACACACACACACACACACACACACACACACACACACACACACACACACTGCACAGATAAGGATTGTACTGTAAGATAGCGTGCTTCCTAGTCTGTCTCTCTGTATGCATGTTTCTTCACAGTACTATGGAGTACCTGTACTATACAGCACTGTATAGACTTTGCACTGAACCATAGTATACTGGGCGGGGCCACGCTAGGCCGGGAGTTTTAAGGCTTTTCGTGGCAATTCTGTTTGATGGCGTGAATGACGGTGAAGAAAGACAGAGCTGAACAAGCGAATCTCTTTGCACTGATGCAATCCAACCCGTCAGAGGTTTTTGCCTTTGGACTGTTGATGTTACCGAGTTCCCACTTCGATAGCTTTCAGCACCACCAACAACCAAAACCGAGCCACTTGACAACACAAACCCTCAGCTGCTTTTCCATAGACTTAGCTGTGATGAAATGAGGGTGATAACCACTATGGAATGTACTGGAAAACAGATGGTAGTACATGACGTGAGGTTCTAGGACACTGGTTTGATGTCTCCTGGTGGGACACAGAGGACAGTGTCAAACTCTTTGACATGTGCGAGGAAGCAGTTGGAGATGGGTACAAGCTCACAGCAGGCTCAAGTAGACCACACACCACCACTATACACACACACACACACACACACACACACACACACACACACGCAACACATGAATATCTAAATTGTAACCAGCAATAGACGAGCTTAACACGGGCCTCCTAACAGGCCGGCGTCAGCTCTGTCACATAGATGTAAATACTCTAAATATATAAAATCGCCTCTCTCACAATCACAGCTGTGTTAGTAAAGTATGATTTCTTTATTTTTTTACACTTCTTGTTCCAGCTTTTCTTTGAGAAGCTCATAATTTAGGCCCGATTGTTTTTTTTTTTACAACCATGCAAATCACAAACAGAGAACAAGATAGAAGAATGTTTAAGTTGTAGATAGAGAATCCATCAGTGGGAAACAGAGGAAATTACAGCTGGTGTGATGCTCAATCAGTCAATCAGGGAACAGAACAGAAGACGAAGACGTAAACACTGCAACCGAATAGATCGGAGTCTTCCCGCTCATCGTGATTACTGTGAAGCAGCTGCCTGGAGTGTGACAGTGATTATAATGATGTTTGAGTAAGCATGTGTTTATTTGATTATTTGATTGATTGTTTTTTTTTCCTCCTGAGGAAGAATGGTTGGTTTTCCCGGGAGGGGTGGGGGTGGAGGGGGGGAGATGGACATTGGACGCTCACTTCGCATCGTTCGTAGTTCCAGACCCCCCCTCCCCCCTTCACCCTGATGATTATGTGAGAAACTTGGAAGAGAAAAAACTAAGCAAAACTGAAATGGGTTATTGACTTGAATGAATTTATTTATTGATTGCTTCTTTATGCAATGTTGGGACAATGTTTATTTTTCTACTGACTTGTTGAAATTCCTCCCAGGATAAGTTGGAGTAGGTGTCATGGTGGTAAAGTAGCCTTGTTTCCTGGTTTTGAGCCTCAGACAGATCCTCCTTTTCTAAGAGACTACAGATGGTTACCATGGCAGCTACCAATTATTGATAATCTATCATAATTTAATTGTCACGGTGGCATTTCAACCTCTGATCCACATCCAGGATAGCAAATCATTTGGTGGATTGAACCAAATAGAGGCGGCTCAAAACTGACACACAGGACTTCTTTACACAATGCAACCTATTCATTTATTTATTGATTGAAGAATTATTTGGTGGGGAGAAATAACACAACAACGTGTACAGTCTATCATTATCGTAGGTATCAGCCCTTTGGAGGAGCAGTATCTTTTTTTCATCATACAAAGACGATTGATTTAGATTTGTTGATTTAAAAAAAGTGTCAAGCTTATTTGCACTGATATGATTATGATCTCATGTGGAAAACAGGTGTGAGATGATGATGATGATGATGATGATGATGATGAGGATGTTGATGATGATGATGATGATAACGATCAAACCACAAAAGACACTGCTTCAATATGGGTTGTTTAATTGCTTTTTCTTTTTTCCGATCGTCAAGATTTTAATGAATGAATAAACTAATAACAAGAAGCCAAATACATTTCTGTGGATGTTAAGGTTTACTGGTTATGTCTTTGTTGACTGATTTCCAGTTAAGTTCCTCTTTTGTATAATTCTACTGCCATCTTCCAAGAGTTACAGTTATTTGTTTGCAGGCATGATGCTCAATCTGCTTCTGGTCCTCTGCCTATCTCCTTCTCTTTCTCTCTCTTTCTCTTGCAATCTATTTGTATCTGTTGTGTGTATCTGTGTGTCTGTATGTTTGTTTGTCATTGTACAGTAGCTGTCTGCTGTCTTGTTGGAAGAATCACTGCCTGAGAAGAAAAACAACCCCAAAACTTTCACATCGACCAAAGGGGATTTGAAGCAATCTGACATGTAAAATGGATATGATTGTTTGGAAATGTGTTGCCAGAAGCTAAATGCTGTATAAAGTGATGTGTAAATTGGAAGATGTAAGTAAAAATCTGTATAAAATTTGACTATTTCTTTGACATGAGGCAGTGTGACTGACACTCATAACACCAATGCATGCTTGTTGGAAGGTTGTCACAGGATGGTTCTTCCACATGGGTCCTTTCTCCTCTTCTGTCAACAGCTGTTTATCTCTTCATTTCCTCCTCTTTCTCTTCCTTTACCCTCCTTTCCCTGCACGAGAGAACATCCTACACCCCTCGGGTCCTTCACCTGTCCCCCTCTCTTTTTTTCCTCCAGTGGAGAAAGAGCAAATAAACAAACTGTCAAGCAGAATTCCTTGTGCATACGTGTGGGTATCTTTCCAGAGTGCAAATAATTAAATTCTAACTCACATATGTCTCCCTAGACACATCGGGTGGCAGTCGGAGTCTCTGGCCAGCTCATTTATGATTGTCAGACAAAATGGCAATAACTAAAGAGCTGGCTGAAGCGCAAACTGGCAGTGCTGTAATGCAGCCTTTTCCAAAAACCTGCCTTTACTATCCTCATCAGGCATTTGATACGAGAAGAATACTGATGTCAAGTAAATTCTCAGAGACAAGCCGCCCCTACAGGGACCAGAGCTTATTTGTTCAAGCTCACACAAGAATCAGAGCCTGAAATACACTGCTGACCTTCACAGCACAAAATTTTGACACGTCCTCTTCACTCTACATTCTAAGCAGAAGTGTGGCAGGTTGTGGCGTGGGTGGAATCCAACCTGCTGCACCACAGCCTGCTCAGCTCCTCCCACACAAGACCTGAGACATGACTGGCAAATAAGGTGTAAACCCTCTTGTGGTTAATGTTGGTATTTAGGGTGTTTAAAGAGATATTTACCCAAATCAGATTCCATCAGTAGGAGGTGCAAAAGAGCAATACCTTTATGGATTGTGATCAGGATGAAAGGAGGACGACAGAGAGAGAAAGCATCGTTACTGGGACTGGGACCAAACTATAACACAAATTTTTCAACGAATTAAGCATTTTAACTTTTTGTCGACAAATCATTTCACTTCTTATTGGTATAAATAACAAAAATAGGACATCAGTCAAATGGATTTATTTAAATTCTTTGTTTATTAATTTTCTTTAAAAATTACAGACTGTTATACGTGATTTATAAGTTATAAGTAATATAACAAATATATAAATATACGTTACAGTTTAAAGTTGCTGTGTAAGTTTAAATTGTATGATCAGCACGACCAGAGTCAAGAAATAATCAAGTTTTCATCAATATAATATTCATTATGAAACAATTCATTGCTGTCAGTTAATTTTTTTAAATTACTGAAATCATCAGCAGATTGATACACATGACACAGAGTTTCACACTCGACTGTGTTCTTACATTCAACATTTCCAAGAGATGCATGACACTGAACATGACTGGAACACACACAGTATGAAACAGGAAGGCACCTGAGATTTGACAGTGAAAAAATGAGACTGTTGAAAGAGTAGAAAAAGAGAATAGAGCTGCTTAGAGTTTCAAGAGTTTGGTGTGCAGCTGTTCCTCCTGCTTACTGAAAGCTGAATGTCTGTGAGGGGCAGCAGGCAGCCCGGGCGGTGCTCCTCCACCCAGAAAGCATCTGAGAGTGCCGTCACGGTGTAAGAGGAGCAAAATGAAAGGAGGTCAATGTCTTATAATCCAGTGCTCCTATATAGGCTCATCTGACTCCTCGCTCTCCCTGTCCTGCTGCAGGGATGACAGTGTGAGGACAGGGGTTGAGGGGGACACAGAGGATGCTGGTGGTGAAGATGAGGTAGGGGAAGAGGTGGAGGGTGATTGGGGCTCCTGTGGAGGGCCTTCAGTTCTTGTCGCGGCTGTGCAGTCACTGGTGTCGTCCAAGCCGCTTGGGGAGGAGGGAGCAGAGTTGCACCCAGGGGTCCCTCTGGAAGCAGACACCTTCCCTCTGGAATCCTCCTTGGACTCCCTCTTCGCCGGCTCCCCCTCCCGTCTGCTCCCTTCCCCCCAGAGGTCTCTGTCCCTGGTGGGGGAGGAAGGGCTGGATGAGGGAGGTTGGTGCTTCTTAGCTTTTCTGCTGGCATCTCTGAAGCTGGCCAGAGGAGGACGGAGCCTCACGCCGCTGCGTGTTGAGCCCTCAATAGCTTTCTGTAACTGTGGGAGGAGAGAGACTTAGAATATGAAGAAAAAAAACTATGACGGATTCAATAAATCTTCATTCTTCTCTCTGTTTGACTTTTCTTCCTTTTTCCTCTTTCTGAAAGCTTCACCCTTCCCTTTCCTTCTATTCTACTTACTAGCTTCGATGCTCTTTTACTGAAGAAAAACATTATTGCATTGGTACTTGAACTTATCTAAAGGATGTGAGTACATTTGAGCGCCTAAATCAATTTCATTCACCCCTAATATAAAAAAAAAACAATAAAGTGGAATGATCTTGGGAGTTGAGTTGTGAGGGCGGCTAATAGAATAACATGAGCATGAATCACAGTGTAAAGTATGACAAACCCACAGAACAACTGCCCACTGAGATCATCAGCACTGACTGTTACGCCACATTACACGATGGAGCAGAGCGAGGTGACAAAAACATAGATGAAAAGTGACCTTACCTCTTTCAGCGCCACAACACCCACAAGCTTTCCAATGCTGGTGACATAGGCATGACTCAGCCCCAGCAGAGAGAACAGAGTGTGGGTCTGAATAGGGGGGAGAACAAAATGTGCGTGTGCGAGTTAAACATATAGTGCCGCTCCTCGCAAACACGTTACCGGATCATAATACTGTGACTTTTAACCTTTAAGCATATGACTCATGATACCACAATCAGCATCTGTGTCACTGAGTTCTGTTCACCTTGTGCAGAGAAGTTCTCTCCACCAGCTGAAATGGGGAGGGATCTACACGGATCTGCTCCATATCGATTGGTTTACCCAGCTCCGCCTCTTCCCAGGCTTTGATCTGTGTCGACCAATCAGAGGGCAGAGAGAGGGCAAAGAGTTAATACTTATTGATTAAGATTGTTTGATTGTTTCAGCTTTGGCTATGTGGAGACTGAGTCAATAAGGTTAGAGTACCTCCTCTGGGGACATGGTGTCAGTCACCGGAGGGGGCGTGGTCTCCTGAGCAAAGCGGAAGAGACAGAAAGAGACAGACAGATGGACAGATAGGGTTTTACTAAATGATAGTAAGGTGCCCCCTGGTGGTTTTGGTGCATCAGCAACTGTGTCAACTCCAGTGCTGCAGCTGCACAAACTCTGCCGCATCTCTCTCATGTCACACTGCTGCCACCGTGTTACAGATGGAGTTTTGAAGGTGGACTGATTAGGCTGCCTGAGCTGTCACTGAACAACCTGACAGCAGATCAGCGATATCTTTAGTCCATTGCAGTTAAACCGAGGAGAACTCGAGGTTGATCTGTGATTGATTGATACGAGTCAACAGCATACCTGAGTTTCTGCCTGGCCTGATGCAGATGAAGAGGAGAAGAGTCTCTGAAGAGCGTTCCTGACAGACGGCAGCTTGCGCTTGTCTAAGGACGAGGTACGACGACACGTGTAAGAATGACATCGCACGTCCGCCACATTTGTCTATATCTGAAAACGTCATGATACCTGAGTCTGTGTGATTGGCCGGGGGCTCCTGAGGTTGGGGGGATGGGATCGGCCCGTTGCATTCATCCTGCGCTGGAGTTGTCTGGGTGCATGAAATAGTTTCTTACTGTATTATAAATAACCAAATGTAATGAACTGCTGAATCAGTAGAAACACACCTGGGAGGAAATGCATGGATTTTTTTTCTCACCTTGTCTGTGCTCCCCTCTCCTCCTCCCTCTTCATCCACAAAGGTGAAGGATTCCCAGCTGACTTTCAAGCCATGGCTGGGTGAATTTTGCCCTGTTTCAAAGACTCGCCTCTCTGGGGAGAGCCACCAGTCACAGACGGCCTGCAGCTCTGTCCTCTCGATGGAGCCCAGAAGAATCATTGATTCTGGAAAGAGCAATGGTGTTAAAGTGGTATTCCACCCCAAATCTACCAAAAACTCACCAACTGCATGCTTGCAAGATGGTTGCAAACAGTACGTAGTTTCCTCAGGGGTGTTTGATTCTAAAGGTATATTTTGAATGGGGTGTCACTTTCACAGAAGGTACAGGGGCAAAATGCATCCATCCATCCATCCAGCCCAGGGTCAGCAGGGGGGGGCTGGGGCCTATCCCAGCGGTCACTGGGTGAGAGGCAGGGTGACACTCTGGACACGTCTATTACAGGACTAACACACACAGACAGACGGCTCACTCACACTCACACCTACAGGCAATTGAGTTTCCCATTCACCTGAACACAGACACGGGGAGAACGTGCAAACTCCACACAGAAAGGCCCACGCTGGTCCCAGCTGGATTTGAACGAATTACAGTGTGTCAGAGCTAACCAACCTAGAATGCATTTATAGTACAAATATGTTGACCACATTGGTACCTAATGACCGACTCGTCTTACCTTTAGAGTCGACCAGGGGGATGGTTTTGAGGGCGCTGGTCTCTAGCAAATGGTTCAGTTCGCGATAGGTGGAATGGGAACTCAGGAACTTCACCTTTCGCACCATGATGTCCTCCACAAAGATGTTATACTTGCTGGGAACACAGAGAAATACTGCAATAGTAACTAACTGGCAGCTCTGTGGCCAGAAACACCAACACACACACACACGCACACACGCACGCACACACGCGCACACACACACACACACACACACACACACACACACACACACACACACACACACACACACACACACACACACACACACACACACACACACACACACACACACACACACACACACACACACACAGACTCTCAATGCTTTTTCCACGGCTGAGGAATGTTTACCTGATATGGCCGAGGGCCAGCTCAGGCAGGTAAGGCAGC
Organism: Genypterus blacodes; assembly: GCF_046128005.1. Classification (NCBI taxonomy): domain Eukaryota; kingdom Metazoa; phylum Chordata; class Actinopteri; order Ophidiiformes; family Ophidiidae; genus Genypterus; species Genypterus blacodes. Next base: position 522,885 of record NW_027466875.1, read on the forward strand.
TTCTTCACCTGGATGATGGAGTCGTAGAGTGAAGGCTGCAGGCCCTGAGCCACCATGTTTGCTAAGATGACAGCCACCATCATGGGCAGGATGTGGGAGATTTGACCGGTCAGCTCAAAGCAGATTACTGCTGTGGAAACTGTGTGTGTGACTGCTCCCGTCATCGCTGCCGCACCTGGAAACAACAGAGGAAATAGAACATGCGTGGCGCTTCTGATTCTTCAAAATTAAACATCGCAGAGGCCTTAATGTGACCGATGTCACCAGGTCAAAATGGAGACATTAAGTCTTAACTGCTGTCATATGAACATAAATCTGCATTTTAGAGATTTTCAGTCTTTCAAAATCCCAGACTGCAGTGCATTCTAATAAATGTCATGTTTATTTAAAGAACCAAGCACTATGATTGGAATCTTCTATAACATTTAAAGCCCCATTTCAATATTCTCCAATCTACAATAATTTCAAGGATTCTCAATGCCTATGGGAGCAGAAGAGAGGTCAGGACACTGACCAATAACAGCGTAGCCTCCTGGCAGAATGCGGTAGACTATCCCATCAAATAAGATTCCATTGGGGAAGAGAGTGGCCATGATCTCTCCTACGAGGCGACCGAAAGCGGCTCCTTGAGGACAGAGATAAGGCACAGTGGTAGAGACAAATTGAACTGAAGCTCAGCGGGCGATAGTGCGCTTGGATTACAAAATCCTCTTACCTAATATGAACACGGGCATAAATGCACCCGAGGGGATGGGCATCGTGGTGGAAACTGCTGACATCCAGAACTGCAACACAAAAACAGGATGAAGATATGTCGAGGGTATCGTCAAACCAAACCAATCCCAGGAGTATTTCATGATATTGCATCTACTTAAAGGCAGCACTTTCACAGTGTGAGTGAGACATGCTCCACCTTCATGATGAGGAAAAGGAGGAGAATGACAAAGACGCTGACTCTGGGATGCAGCCAGGCGGACGAGCGACCCAGCCCAGCTGGAACGGTAGATCCTGAGATTTTGGTCCAGGTGAAATTATCAAACAGAGAGTTGATGCACTCCCTGGGCATCAGCTGCCAGAGTGAACACACTCAGGTTGTAAAATTGGATTTCAGACATGAAATATTTAGTAAATTCCATGAACAAACATCAAAAGAACTCAGAGGGAATGTCTTCATTTCTGACCTCTCCAGCCATAAACTGTCCAAATCCAGGAGGAAACGTTAAGGTGGCGATGATCAGCGTCACAGCTCCTGGATAGATCAATCGACTGGGCACACAAAAACACACAAACACACACACAAACACACACACAAACACACACACAACACACACACACACACACACACACACACACACACACACACACACACACACACACACACACACACACACACACAGTCATTGGCGCACACACACAGACACAGGCATTACCTGTCCTCAGAAGCCCACAGTAAGGCAGAACACCTGTAAATTATTGATGCCAGTAATAGGAATGAGTGTCTCAGTGTGAGGATGTACCAGCACAGATAGTACAGCTCTCCTGGTGCTGCTGCTTGCCTCTCCTAATGCTGAAGACTAATGTTCCCTGACTGCTGAGTCCCGGAAGGATAAGTGAATCTCAGCATTGAGTGAATAACTGGCTGAAAGGTTGTTAAGGCTTTGCTGCTGTCCTGGCCAGCGTTGTGAGACTGATGACTTTGCAGCGACGAGCCCAGATGCATTAAGTGGAATTGGATTTGAATGAGGAAAATGGTTTTGAGTTTTTGTGATTGAGAATGTCTGCGACCAGAAACGCCGGAGGTTTAAGAGCCGAGTGCCCCATTAGGGCTGTTGTGTTGTGTTGTGTTAAAATCTCACTGCCTGGTTAGGAAGCGCGTCATCGCCGTCGGTCTTCTCATGAAGAGGACCACCTGTCTGTTCAGGTAGACGAAGAACGCGCCAAGGAAACCGCATGAGATCCTGCAGCACAGGGGAGGAAAGGGTCAAGGGAAATCACTGGACACACACACACACACACACACACACACACACACACACAGTATACATACTGTATATTGGATATTGTTTTGTTTTTGTAATGTAATTAGGAAGCAAAATCCCATTTTAATGTTACATATTATTGATAATTTTAACATTAAATAAACAGCTCAGTTTGTTAGTACAAATTTCCTTGGACAGATTTTAGGGGGACACTTGTCATGTTTGACCTTTGACATCACATTCACCCTATTCTCACCCTATTATTGCAAAGGCAGGCAGCTCCTGCAGGTCGAAGGGGAAATCCATCCGGAAGTTAGTTTTGAAGAGAGCTGTGATTGTGACTGAGATGCAGAAAGACACAAAATCAGCCAGATTAGAACCAAAAGACACAAAAAACAAGATGTCGACGTCAACGACCAACCAACATGTGTTTACTGTGATTCTGTTGGCCGGCTTTTATGCTGTAAGAGATAACAAACATGTGGAGTTCATCCCAAGAAACTACTGAGCAGTTACATCCAAGCGACTATCCAGAATGTGCCAGGTCAGCATTCCTTTTTTTAACTCTGTGTGTATGTGTGTGAGTGTGTATGTGTGCGTGTGTAGTGTGCCTCCGCTCTGACTCTTACCAGCATCCTTGTTCCAAACAGAGAGCACCCTGAATATGAAGGCGCTGAATGTGGCAGCAAAATATCCCCGCCAGTAATTCCTCACCGCAAAGTAGGTAGACGTGACCTCAATACTGAACAACACTCCTGTCGGTGGAGAGATAGGAGGGTGGACAGAGGGAAAGAAGGGATTAAAGAGGAGATGAAAATGATGAAGGATGGTGTGTAAAATGAGAAGGAGGGGGGAGGCAGGAGGAGAGGGGGGTGAAAAAATTTGTTGAATAAGCAGAATGAGTCCAAAAACACTTGAAGCTGTGTAATTATACACAGCAGGAGAACCAAAGGGAATATTCTCTCTCTCTCACCCACACACACACACACTGCGGCACCATGTGGCGCAATAAAATAAACATCACAGTATCCTTAAAAACATTTCTAGAGGCAACAGGCGAACAAAGGAAAGGATGAACAAACACAGCTTCAGGGTGAGTGCGAGTGCAATCTAATGAAATCCACACACACAACACAACATCCCTGAAATGAGTGCTACCTTGAATAAGGCACATACTGTTCGGTTTTTGAGATTTAACAGCACAATGATTTTTTTTTTCAATCAAGATAAAATAGATTGTGGATTCCCTTGTTTGTTTATAATGGAATGTACCCAGTAAACATGTAAGTCAATGCAGCACAGGTATAAAAGTGGGAGCTGAGGTGAACAAATGATGAGATTAGAGTTAAATAAGAGTGTTGATGTCCTGTTTCATCCCCGCTGATAGATCAAGAAGATAGTCTGGAGCTCTGTGAGATGTAAACAAAGATCCACCTGTTGCATTTCATACAGTAGCCTTAGTACCTTCGTACAATACAGTAGTGGAAGAATAATAACGCCTCCTCCTCCCACAAATTTCTATGATTATTGATGCCTTATAATTATGTATCAGATAAATGTCAATGCCTGAATATATAAAATAATGACAATTCTACAATGAAATAACTTAAAATAACTTATAATAACTTTCTAAAGTTCTTGAAACGATGTCAAAGTACATTGTGCCATTGAGATAAAAAGAGACTGACACAACAGTGATAGTTGATGTAAACTTTTAAGTGTAACTACAGTCTTCAGATAAATAATGCGGCCTGAATGAGACATTGTTTGTGACACTGGGCTATACTTGACTGATTTCTATCTAAAAAGCATCGGAGTAGAGGGATAAATGACACAAAATGAAAATTCTGAGTAAGCACAGATTTGTAGTAAATGCTCAATGTTTTGTTCAGGGTTTGGTAGTAAGAGGCAGCATGCTGGGCACAAAGTGTACAGTACCTCCTAGTGGAGTGCCGAAACAGCATCCCACCCCCACGGCACAGCCAACAGTCAGAATATCTGTGTAACCATAAGGGTTCTACTGACACAGAAAACAGAGGGAAAGAAAAAAGGGAAGCAGGGAGTGAAAGGAGGAGGGAGGGAGGGAGGGTGAAAGGCGTGAGACATTAAAAGAGGGAAATGGAGGTGATGAGAGGGTGTGAAAAGAGACAGCCGGAGTGTTAGATGGACCGAGAGAGAATAAAGGATCAAGGTGGAGGACAGGTTGGGTAACAACAGGGGGAGAGAGGGACAAAAATGGGATAAAGTGAATGAATAATGCCAACTGGAGTGAGATACAAAAGTGAAAAGGGGGTAAAGAAAAACACACAAGACAGTCAAAATGCAGTTAGGAGGCACGCTAGCATTCAGGAAAAGAATTTCTGGATATCTGAGGAGGGATTTCTGTACACTGACACCTGCCCAGTGCATGATGGGATTGACTTCTGACCCCCCCGTGATCCAAGACATGATACATAAAGATTTAGGAAAGAATTGATAGATGTTGTGTAGATGTTTGCAGTATATCTAATGCCAATCTGCCAAAGTATTGGTCAGGATTATAAGGTTCTAAAGTATAACACCGGTTCAGTCCCAACTGATTTTTTCATCTCTTGTGTTTCAGATTTAAGAAATTCTTCTTCTCCATTTTAATCAACAAATAACAGCAGAGCAGAGAGAACCTTATAATCCAAAATTCACATGTTTCAAACTGCACAGTGCAGGACACTGATCTGAGGTCAGTTCCAGCTCCAACCTGTGGCTTGCTGATTGTATTTCAGGAGGCCAAAGCTGACCAGAGACCTGTGTCCGAGCGAGTCGGGGAAAGCAGGGCGGGACTTGCCTCCCACAGGGGCAGCGAAACAGGTGGCCACTCCCACGGAACACGCACACACCAACAGGTCCTGGTTATGCCCACTATTCTGGGGTTAGAGGTCAAAGGTCAACAGGACATGAGAAAGACAGGGTAGAGATCGAAAGAGGGGAGATAGAGGGAGGAAAAGAGGGGAGGGGGGAGGAGCAGGGACGAGAAGGACACGGGGATGAATCGGAGAGCAGAGGGAGGGACAGAGGGAGACAGGGATATGGGAGGTCACTGTTAATACACATGCCAGACATTACCATCACACTATTAATACAATGAGACACAAACACAGACGAGGTGTGAGAAGGGGGGGACAGAAACGAGGAGGGGCGGGTCTGAGAGAGACAGATGGGAGAGGAAAACAGTCGCAGGGTTCCCACACTCTCTGCACATTAAATTCAAGCACCGTTTAATCAATTTCAAGGAGTCAAAAATTGGTGTGTTTGGCAAAATTAGGCACCTTAAACACCACTTTGTGATTCATGAGCTTGTTAAGTCAGGAAATCAGATAAAGCAGTCGCTCAACCAGGATTTGCACCTGATTGTGAGGCATGGATCCCAGGTGCAGCACTTTCACAGTTAGGTTTACCTCGTGGGAACCCTTGTAGCTACAACAGGCAACAAACACGGCAAACAGAGGAGGCTTCAGCCAGAACAGACCGGGCCAAACTGCATTCCACATCATTACAGGACATTAGTGTAACGACTGAGGTCAGCAGGAGGGAACGGGGCTGATGGGAGATGAAGTCCGTTCTGGCCAGGGCCTCGGCTTACCTCATAGACTCCAGAGAAGATGGACATGAATCTGCTCAGCACTGCAGCACAGATGCTGGCGATGTGAACAAACGGGCCCTGAGTGACAGAAAAAATAAAGCCTGACACAAGTGAACGCCACTCAACATTTCTTACAAAGACGTCAACCATTGTCTCTATAACAGGGAGTCTAAACTGGGACATGTTGTATCAGTGCAGATAAATCACATTATAATTGCTCAGTGTGACAGTTGCCCTGCTACTGTAATGTGGGAAATGAATGGACTTTGCAGGAGACTTGAATAATTTGCTTTGTTCCCACGAGAGGAAAGAAAAAGTGTGACAGAAGATGATTTATTATCCTCCAACACTTCCAGAAAGAACAGACAGAGTGATGGTGGATGAAAGAGAAGAAGAGATGGAGGCAAACAGAGGAGGAACGATGGGAATGCGGTGCAACGGATGAGAATAGATACAGAGCATGACGAAATGGTCTGATGGCAAAAATATTAAAAGAGGATTTATTCACCTCTTTGCCCACTGGCATCCCGCTGCCCAGGCCGGCGGTCAGGCCAACGACTTTCGCTACGAAAGCTTTGAGGGTCAGAAACTCCTTCAGGACCACACCTCTCAGGATGGTCTTCAGCTCAGGAATACCAGAACCTGCGAGAAGCAGCATGTGGAGGGAGGATACACATCGAAAGTGGAAGAGAAGACAAAGGACAGATGCTGGGAGAGGACGAGGGAGAGCGCCTTACCGATGGCCTGCGGGGACACGAGGTGACAGAAGAGGGAGGCAAACATGACAAGGATCATGGGATAGCTGACCCAGGCTAGATACTGGAGCGCCACATTTCCCTTGAGCTCCCCGTGTATCCACTTATATGCTGAGAGGGACGGAGACAACAGAGGTAAAGAAGGAGAAGAGGACAAAAATGGTGCAATACAGCATCTACACCACAAACTAAAGACTCATGTTCATCAAGCTACACCTATTAAGAGAAGGAAATGGATCATCTTGGTCTAACTTTCTGGTACCTTGCAGACTCTTGGCGCTGGCATAGTCCATACTCCAGCTGACCAGAGCCATCATCAGGCCCAGCAGAACCAGAAAGATCCAGTCCTCCCCCATCTTGGTAACGATGTACCGCCGCATACGAGCCAAACAGTCTGGGAAGATCGGCAAAGTTATTGAGTCACCTTGAATCCATTACTTGATTTCATTAGTGGCTCTTTGTATTAAGAGGGTATTAGTTTATCATATTTAATGGCTGAATCCAGTAAATGAAGCCATCAGGTAAAGGTATTGTAGTGTTTAGGCGTGAACTGTGATGACTCCACATTCCCCGTCAGGTACCTTGGCATTTGGAGTAAGGACGGGGTTTCTTGGTAGAAGGGGCTTGGCTGTGATGCGACTCCAAGGTCATAGGGTGGTGATGTCGTCGGCCATGCCCTCTGCGGGCACCGGCAGCGGTGTTGTCCCCGGCTTGTCTCCTCCATTGTCTCTCTGTCAACAGACGGGCAGCTTCCCGTCTGGCATAGTTCCCCAGCTGCTCCCTGTACTCCCCGTACAGCTGTAACAGGGGAGAACGCAGCAGCATCACCCACAGTCACTGTGATTTAAAGATTCAGCTAACAAGTTCTTGGAGAGGCGTGAAAACAAAGAGACAGGACGACAGGTATGGGAAAGAAGGAAGGAGAGTGAAGAGGGAAGGAGAAATACCTGCAAACTGAGACCTGAGAGTAGGATAAAACCCGATCCAGTGTTAAGAGTCTTGAGATAACGAGAAAGCCATGGGGAATGCTTGGCGTGTGTGTAAGGGATACACACCAACCTGAATACCCCGGCAGACAGAAATAGACAAAACGGGCATAGAGATCGGAAAAACCCCTCCCCGAGAGAGGGCAGGGGCTGGAGAGGAGCCAAAGGAAGAGACCCTGAACGGGAGAACACTCCTCATCTTCCCCTTCCGCCTCGGACACGTGTGTACTTTAGACTGCTGACCACACACACACACACACACACACACACACACACACACACACACTCACACACACACACACACACACACACTAACAAGACAAATACCGTCTGTCCATAATTACTAATGTGACACATAAGGGTGTTTCACTTGTAATATGAGACAAAAGTTACACCCATAAAGTTTCCATGTTTGGGTTAATGCATATAAGGGCATGACAAAAGATGGGAGGAGAGAATAGAAGTGTTTGCATATGTCTCACTACCACAGATTTAGATTATTATTTGTATGAGGCAGCTCTTCACTTCTACAGTATGTGGCCCTACACTGTAGACATGGCGCCTGTCGTTATTGTCGTTATTAGGAGACGTTGTCAGCGTGTCAGACTGTTTATGAAAGGAGAGAGTGTTTCTGAATCGAATATGGCTTTGGGGCATGTCAGAGGAGGAGGTGATATCAACCTACAGACTCCCAAGTCAGGCCGTCCTCCAGTTACTTGATGAGCTTGCAGCTGATCTGGAGCCAACAACAAAGTAAAGCCACGCCATGCAAAACTTAGAAGTACAGAACTTCTTTCCCCTCTGCTTTTGCAGCACATCCATGGAGCTGAAAGCTGTGTTCTGTTGAATGTTGCACTATGTAATATTTCCAAACCCATCCTGACAGATGTAAGAAGCATCTTAAAGCAGCAGTGCATTCAAAGGAACTCGCTGAGGCTGTGCTCGTTCACATCATCAGTCTGAGTAAATACCTCGCTCAATTGAAAACATGCTGCGGTGAAGAAAAATACCCGGACTGCCATTTGCGTCATGCTTAGTGAACATGGCCCCATGTATGTAAAGTAGATTTGTGTCACTAAAAGCAGATTCTTTTTGAATGTATAAAGAAAATATAGATATTAGAAATATAAAACTAGCTGTTGAATAAGCAATATTCCCCTGTGAAATGTAGGAGTATCACAAAGTAAAGAGCAAAGACTTGAATAGTGCTGACTTAAAGGTTACTTTTCCCTGACTCACACACACACAGTTGGACAGAAGACATGAGCTGAGGTGATCTAGTTTGCAGCACGCTCCTTAAAGTGGAGGAGCAGATCGACCGGGTGCAGCCACGATGTGCAACTTTAAACCTGCAGATCACATGCGTCTACCTCACTGCACAGCAAGAAGCTAAATCATACGGAGAGAGCTGGCTGCCAAGCATTTCTGTCTCATGTTCTCACAGGAAAAGAAAGCTGCCAGATCCATGAGGCCCAACAAGAACCAAAGCTCGGCTGCGCGTTATTCTCTCCTTCTCTTCTTAATCTGAAAACAAACACATTGAAGTATAAATGAGTCTAATCTTTCTTCTGTGTTAAACCATCTAATCTCACAGTTTATTTTCAACCTCACTAAACACCACAAACTGCCACATTATCACATAGAAGCTGAACTAACGGTAGGTTTATGACGAGCTGCACATACTAGCAACACAAACTGCTCTGGTGCATCATAATTGTCTGGCATTATGCAGACAGCAAGGATGAAGAGTATTTCCATGAATCATAGCTGTGTGTGTGTGTGTTTGTGTGTGTGTGTGGTAAGGACCAGGTAATTGCATGAGATGGTTCACACAGTCACAGGCAAGCATTTTGTTTCCTGACACGACCAAAAAACATCATTTATTTTTTCCTTCTCAGGTCTCTTAGACATTTTCTTGTATTGTGTAGTTTGATACAAACCATTGTTCTCTGAAGATGTCGGGGGTAGCAATGCTGTGTAATCTGTCAAAGCCGAAAATCTCTTATTGGGATTCATTGCTATGTTACAGGATCCATTGTAAGGTAATCTTATATAAACCTCTCACCTGCTTTGACTGAGAATTGTAATGCCACATACACACTAACAGAAAACAGCATGTTGTACAACAGCTCTCTGCGGGTTAAGCATAAGGAAACGCATGTGATTGAAATTATTATCAAATCCAACTACAGGTTATGACTGCAGAGGAGCAGTGATTAACATATGATAAATTATTCATGAACGAATGAATTTGTGTATGGCTATCATGTATTTGATTTGATTAGACGTATATATGAACCATTTGCCTTTCTACTTCTATGCTACACTCGTCCATTCTGTGTATCTCATCAAAGAGGTTTCTAATTGAATTTGGCACAAATGAACAAATCACAAAAAAAAAACAGCTAATTAAACTAAAATACTAAACGATCTAATTAAAGAAACGTTTTAAAATAGCTTTTACAGTCACAGGACTGTGCTGATTAAATACAAAATTCACGTAAACAGAAAAGAGAGCAAAGAAAGTCAGAGCCTCCTCCGTCCTTCATCTTTTTACCTGTTCCTCATCAGTTGTCTTTGGCATGGTTTGGTAGCAGCTCTGTCCCTGTTCTGTCTCCTGTCTCAACGCTACATACAGTTTGACCTCAGCACCATGATCACTGCGCTTACACATTAACACCACAGTCACAATCCATCAACAGGATCAAACACACGCAAGCACCAGGCACCATCCAAACCAGGCTCAGAAGAAAAGAGGAACTCCCACATCATCGCGAACATTGTAGAAGCTGAACTAACGGTGGTGTCACAGATGAGTGTAGAGCGATTGTTTGAGCTTTCGTTATCAATAATCAGCCCATACATTGATTGATTGATCTTTACTCAAATGCTCAAAATTACCACTAGATTCTTCAAATGACACCACACCAAACATCAGAATCACTTCCAGACTGTGCCTCCCCCACCCCCCTACTGTATTTGTATCCAGGAGTTACAGACTAACATATGATTGATTGTCCAGTCCACTTGTTAGTCCAGCACCATATTTGTATTTTGGTACAGATCCCAGTTCAGACTGCATGAAATGCCTCTCTGAGTGTTTTAGGTTTCATTTATTTATATAATTCTGCTTTTCAAAGAGAGTATTATACTTTGGCGCCGTACATGAAATGACACACCGTAAAGGCTTTGTTGAATTAAAAAATGGGAATGAAAGTGAGCGAGAGACAAACAAAGAGATACGGAGAGAGAGAGTGGCAGCGTGAGAGAGACATTGAACACTGTGATTTATTCCAGGCTGGTGGCTTTGTTTTGCTCCATCTCTCAACCTTTGTTTTCCTTGTGTCACCGTGTGACCTTGTGCGTCCGTTACACTGAGGCACAGAGCCCGACAATGAGATCAGGAGCAACCATTTCCTCGGCTCTCACGCTCGTTTAACATCGACGCTGCAAGCCTCTTGTCAGTCTAACCGCAGAATGACCTTCACTCGGGTCAGGAGCAGCAGAGAAAACCCTCCTCACACTACAGTAAAGGAACCGCATCCACAATCAACCGTCTAAAGATCACTTCTTCCTCCCTGTTTATCCATTATTATTAATATTATTATTAATCTTTTCCCAGACTAATCCCTTTCTTTAACCTCTCTGGATAAATGTAGTACAGGGTTACACTTGCACCCCTTATTATTATTTGTTTGTGGTAATTGTACTGAAGGTCACTCTACTGCTGTTGCTTTCCATCACAACTACGACATGTTGAGAAAAATAATGGCTCTTTATAATACAGACCTTTGTTACCGACGTGCTCTAGTGGGATTTTAATTTAATGTGTCTAGCTGCACTCTATGTGTTTTCCTTAATAATGTTTCACACAGTGTACAAGATTTTCAAGAGGTAAATAATGGCTTAACATGAAAGAAAAGGCTTAGAGAGAGAGAGAGGGGCTAATAGATGCAGTTGGAGGTTGAAGGGCAGTGTGACATTGAGAGTTAATTAAAACAAAATAAAAAAAATCGCAGATTCCTTGTTTCCATATGAGAGAGTGAGCAATACATATTCATAAATATCTGTGTTTATTCCCGGGCATGCTAAATGTGTGTTTGTTTACAAGTGTGCAAAGTGAATGTGTGTGTGTGTGTGTGTGTGTGTGTGTGTGTGTGTGTGTGTGTGTGTGTGTGTGTGTGTACATGTGATGAGGCCTTACAATATAGCTCTGTCCTGCAGCACAAGGTTAATGATAAAATCCGACCCGCTCACTGACAGATAGATGGGGGAGATTAGCCCCCCCCCCCCCCCCCCCCCCCCCCCCAACACAGACACAGACACAGACACACACACACCCTCCTGCTCCCATCCAACATGCACATTCCACAGCCAAGTCTCCATATGCATGCACTAATTAACTAGCACAATAACAACTCCATGCCTCATCCAGACACACATCAAGCTGTCATGTTCTAATTAAAGAGCCTAACCTTAACATTAGAGGGAAATAAACTTGCATGTAATGTTTGGGCCCACATTGTACGCCCAATAGTCCAGGAAATGAAGTTTTTGTTTAACTCACATCTGTTATTTAATGTTAGAAATCAGAATTAACTTTTGACCAAATCTAAAAGCTTTCCAAAGGTATAAACTGAATCAACACAACACAATAAATAAAGCCAAAGTCCAAATTCTGTTTGGCCAAAAACAGATTGGTGTCACCAGTCGATCCAGAGCAGATCCAAACATAGGACAACTTTAAATGCTGTTAACCTTACCAGAAATTGATCAATATTCAGCACCGTCTCAAAAGTGTTGATGCGCTCCCTCATCTTCACCCTGGCTCCTTCGCTGCTCACTTCACTTTCCCGCGCGTTCTTTCCCTCTAATATACTGCAATTCCCTCTGAGGATATCTTCGTCTTACATCTGTCCTTGCCTGTCTTTCCTAGTGTGACGGACACAGACTGTACCTGCTACCTGCCTCAGTACAGTATGGACCCCAGTGACTGACAGGTATGGCCAGCGCAGTAACACACACACACACACACACACACACACACACACACACACACACACACACACACACACACACACACACACACACACACACACACACACACACACACACACACACACACACACACACACACACACACACACACACACACACACACACACACACACAGGGGGGAAGGAGTAGAGGTTAATACAGACGCTCGAGGCTTGACAATAAATTGTCAGCAGCTATTAATTCTGTGGGGTAGATTCCCGGTCAGGATGTCGATCCAGCAGATTCCAGCCAGATACTCTGGGATCATAAATGTGACAACGCTGTACACAAGCACAAAGTATGAATCGATTACTGAAGATTGAGTAGGAAGTATGACTGTGTGCAGGTGAGTGGGTTTGAGTGCTTCTTTAACTTTATTCAGTACATTTCGTATAACCGTGGGGCCTAAATGGGTCAGTGGCTGTTCTGTAGTGACCCAGTAGTAGTAAGAAGGATCCTGGGTCCATTGGGACAAGAGCACTGCTGCTTTTCCATCCTGCCAGGTACTTGGAATCTGATGAGAACGACCTCTGAATGTGGAAGTGTTGATGTGAAGTTGTAAACGCTACTGTCAAGTTTAGACAGTAGTGAGGGATGCAGCTTCCATTCTGGGTGTGAATGTGTTTCTCTGTGTGTGCGTGTGCGAGAGAGAGAGAGAGAGAGAGAGAGAGAGAGAGAGAGAGAGAGAGAGAGAGAGAGAGAGAGAGAGAGAGAGAGAGAGAGAGAGAGAGAGAGAGAGAGAGAGAGAGAGAGAGAGAGAGAGAGAGAGAGAGAGAGAGAGAGAGAGAGAGAGAGAGAGAGAGAGAGAGAGAGCCCCACTTTAGGTATGACCATTTCTGCTGGGACACAGGAGATGAATGCATACAGAGATGAGAGGGAAATGGGTTTATGTTCCACTCATGAGTCAAAATTAGTCTTCTATTTAGTCTTTACTGATCTGCGGTGAAAATGTTCCTCTGTATTTGAGCCATCCTGACCGCATTGGAAGGTTCAGACAGAAAGGATTTGGGTTAGTTTGGGGTTAGCATGGAGGATCTAGTGTGCTGCTGTAAAGTCCAGAAGAGAAGAAGTACCTGTAATAATAAAACTTAAGAGTTATATTGTCAAAAGAATTTTGAGAAAATGCTTAATGTCCTGTCTGACAATGTAAACAAATGGATTAAAAGAGTCCTGGACTGACCCCTGGATTCTGACCCCTGGTTCTTGTGTGGGACGTGTCTGACGCTTCAAACATGGTTTATCAAAATGGGTGAAGGACTTTTAGGAGTGTGAGACAAAAATCAGAAGCATGGTAGAAGTAAATAAGAGGAGACTTCATTTATAAGCCAGAAATTGTGACAGCAGGAGAACTGGGTTCATCACTCCATTTTAATCAAGCGCTGGAATATCTGGAACTCTTCTACTCTCAAACAGACTCTCTCGCTTTCCCATCGCCGTGTCCACGACTTGAACTCCTGTGTTGTCCAGCCCTTCACCTTTTTCTCTCCGTCTTCCCCCTAAAGCTTTTCCATGCAACCCCCCCCCCCCCCCCCCCCCCCCCCCCAACCCTGAGGTGAAACCTTACTCGTGGATAAATTTAGCAGCAGTGTGACCCAATGTTCACTGACACACTTCTCCACACCTCTCACTCTCTCATGCTGTTTGTCTCTCTGCTGGCCCATCTCTCCCAGGAGGCCTGTTGTACAGACAGATGGAGGGGTTTAACCTTTACACAGGAACAATAACAAGCTATTGACATGATTCTGCCAATTAAGAAAGACTTCAACTTGCAACTAGTCATCTAGTTGCTAAGAGTTTTTTTTTAATTATTACATGTAATTAAAAAGACAAATCAAGCAGTGACCACGCTCTCGTAGGAAGGTTAATGACTTAATTGTCTACATCCCTGCCATTCCTGTCTGAGAGACATTTGGCAGGTGAACATAATCCCCTTAGTAGGCTGGAACATTTGAGACTTAAGAGCTCTGTTTCATTGCTGTTGACATTGTCACAGATTGTTTTTATCCTCTTTCTCGCCGCATCCTCATTTTCGGCAACATTCAACACATAAATTGTACCTAGCAACAAGCTCTACGCTGTCAAAGTGGGAGCATGCACACCACACACGCTCTGGAGTGTGTCAGCCTGACCCACACCTCCATAAAGGCTACTTCCCCTGTGTTAAGGTCAAGGGTCAAGCGTAGCCGTGTCTCTTGGAAGCAATTAACGGGGGCGCATCTGAACACTAAACACATGATTCTGACAGAACGCAGCGTCAGTGTGCATCTGCATCTCCTCAGCTGGACAATTATGCAACCTGCAGTTATGAAATCACACACTGCCTACCCTGTTTTTGAGCGGTTCATACATATTATAATTCTACTTTACAGCTCTACACACATATTCCTCACACCTCTCAAGGCTCTAAATGCCCCCTCTCTCTCCGATGCACACACATAGGCCATCACAGTTCCACACCTGAGACATGTGTCTAGGAGAGCGGCCTTGAGCCTGTAAATCACGTGATTAATTGAGATTTCTTATTTATATCTGACCTGTGACCCCCCTCAAGAGGCACCGTGAGCCTGGGGGGGAACGGTGTAGGGATTTGCTTTGGGCAATCATCCATCTCCTCCAAGGAAAAGAGAAAGGAGAGAGGGATACAAGCTAAGAGGAATGGTATTGACACTCTCGCACTAGCCACACACACACACACACACACACACACACACACACACACACACACACACACACACACACACACACACACACACACACACACACACACACACACACACACACACACACACACACACACAGTAACCCCCTTTGCAGATGCGTCTGTTATTCTCTCTGCTTAAAGTTCCCTCTTAGCAGAAAGTACTGTTGTGAACCCCAGATTAGCTCAAAAGCTGTTTCGGGTGAGAGTAAAGTCAACGGAGCAGGTGTAACATGGTGATTGAAGTCAAAACCGAGTCAGTTACAGCGATGTGCTGCCAGACACCTCAAGATGATGCAGGGCGGAATGGCCGTCTGTGTGGATGAGCATTAAAACAGATGAAGCAAAGGATATCGTGACATGACTTCATCCCTCAGCATGAACGTACATCTAACCTGTCTCCTCAGGTTTCTGTATATTGGTATTTATATCCACCAACACATGAAAACAGCCATGGTTTTTAAGGTGACGAAGGGAACAGCGAGATCCAGAGGGGCACAAAGATTACATTTCGAGCCGACGCACATGCATTCTGTGGGATCGGGGCGGTGCAGTGACGCAAAAACAGGCGGCATACGAGAAACCTCACGACAGATTGGAAAGTCCAAAGTTGTTCACACCGATACTGTGGTTAAAGCCTGAAAAATAAAGGTTACATTAACCAGCACAAATCAGTTCAAGTGAGACGGGGAATCGTTCATAGTTTGTGGTTAAGTCAGATAAACTGTAGTGAAACACAAATGAAGTGAAGCAGAAACGACGTATGTGGTTGACTGGAAGGGCTGCACCAACACTGGACAGAGAGGGAACAATGCAAACAAGCCTCAGTGAGAGAAACTGTGACAGTGAGTGGGGAAGAGTGAAGGATGGAAGGAAAAAGTGACAGGTGACGAGATGGACACAGGTCAGTGAGAGACGGATGAGATAAGAGGAAAGAAACAAAGAGTCAGAGACACAGAGAGGACGACAGAAAGGGTGAAGATCGGGAAAGACCTACCAGGGTCTGCTGGTATCTCAGAGCCTTCCTTTGCGACGCATCTGCAGCCATTGACACGCTGTCACTGATCCAAAAATAACCTCACTGGACACCCCAGCATTTCCAATGGCGTGGGTAACACCATACACACACACACACACACACTCACCGTCTCTCTCCCCCTTACATACGCTTCACACCAAGTCAAATCAACACCAACATCAGCTTGAGCACATTCTCAAACACGCTCGTCACACCCAGGAATTGGGAAAACACAGACGATGTCCTCCTCAGACGTGTTCTCGTCCAGATGATCCAGAGGCTGCCAGCCATCCAGCTCCACTGCAGGACTGACAGGTGGACAAGCAGAACTTCAGACAGGCGGACAAAGCAGAGCACAGCCATCTGATGAGGCAGTGAAGGACGCAGCGCTTTCCTTTATTAGAACTGCAGACACCTAATAACACACGAGCACGCGCACACACACTTGTTGCCCCTAGCAGCACCCTCCCTGCCAGCAGGCCATTAGGTGTGTTTTTGTGAGTGTTTGGACAGGAGGTGTGTGGGTGGGGGTTGCAGGGGGGGCACCCCCCGATAGGGCTGCCCCCTGCAACGTGATCAGTAAGGTGCACACGACACCCCTATGACAGGTCACACCTAATCAGCCAATGATGCAAGGCAATCCCCATGACACTCACATGCTATGAGAGCCCCCTCTTCAAAAAAACCACCATGAATGCGCCCACCCACTGTAAAACTCACAGCCCCAAAACCCAGAGTGGAAAATGCTCTCAGGTATGTGACAGTAAAGTGATCTCCATGTTGCTTAACCCTGAGGTTCAAATGGGAGAAACGGGGAAACATCATTCACTCAAAGTGTCTGCATGTTAGACAGGTTGAAACGCTGGTGTGCTGTCGCTGTGGAATATCACTGGTGTGCTGAGCGAGAGAGAGCGACTGAGAGCGAGCGCCCCTCTCAGACAAGCTTGATCCTCACTTCAGTGGGTTTTTCCGCTTGTGCCTCCTTTCAGGCTGATGACACAGGCGGCCACATGACAAGCACCAAAACTCAGACCACAGATCCCCTTAACTCCGCCCTGCTTTGTGGTCCACACGCCAGTGCATAACAGCCTAATCTCACAGCGCACTGGAGGCCAGCGAGACACACACTCTGACCGTGTGTGTGTGTGTGTGTGTGTGTGTGTCAAAGGAGAATGACTGTGGACAGCTGGCTGGACCTCTATTTGATACAGGAAGAACATTATCACTGGGTGGTGAGCAGTGAGACAGATACATACGTCGTAGTCACAGCACAGAGACCTGAGCGCAGCAGAGTAGCTGGGAGACAGTTATACTATACCTGAGAATGAAGAGGACGTCCTGTACACAAGGAACAACACACACAAACACAGCAACAAGCAGGTTCAAGTCAAGTGCAGTATGCAGATTGAACTAAATGTATCCAGACAAGCAAGTTACAGATTTACACAATGCCAGCAAGACACACACAAAAAACGCTAAACACATTTAGCTTGTTTTCAAAAACATGGCCTGTTTATTGTTTACAAAAGCATTTGGCAGTCTTTGTCATTGACAGAAATAAAGTCTCTTCCAGCCGACACACACACCTCAGCATAGCATGGCAGCAAACTCCACCCTTCAGACATCTCACACTGGAGGAGCTACAGCTTTGTTTTTAAAATATATATTTAAGCTCTTTGATTACCAAAACACAAGTGTGAGCACATTCAACCCTAGGGTGAACTCTTCCACGCGTACATCACACTCTGATAGTTAACAATCAATACTGCTGCGATCATACATCCTTTATTTCTGCACTACAACACTGCTGAAACTAAACACACTTGCATGTTCAGGGCCTCTCTAAGAACCCATCAATGATCACATAGCTTTAGAGAAACACATTTCCCTGTGTGTGTGTGTGTGTGGGTGTGTGTGTGTGTGGGGCTGTCAGAGCATTACAGTATACTGCAGATTCAGCACCACGGTCATGAATCTACCCAAGAGATGCTGGAGAAAGCTGTATATTGCCTTATACAATAGGAAGACATGAGTAGTTCATGTTTTGTCCTCACTGTAAGTCACAGTCAGGGGGACTAACTGGAGGTTTGAAGCCCACAGAGGGAAGAACACTAGAGTCAGACTAAGAGCAAAGGTCAAAGTTCATATTGCAGGTGTATGACCCAGGAAGTAGCACCACTTGATGAGGAACCTAACAGGAAATCAGTGTTGATGAAACCAACAGCCTAAGCAGTGAAGCATCCCAGCTGAACATAAATAACAAAAGAGATTTAAAAACCTGTCCAGTTTTTGTGAAGCTGCCCAGGATGAGGAGGTGACAGAATGAAAAAAACTGCTTAAATCAGCAGTTCAAAAGTTGCAGCGACGTCCCTGTTTAATCAATATAGTAGTCTATACTTTATTTAATACCCGACTGCAACTATGACAGTAAACAAACTTCAGAAGAGCCAGCCAAATAAAAAGCGTTCACCTCATTCAACTCACTCTATGCTGCCCCCTGCCTGTCACAGTCCATCAACCACACACGTGCACCACTTACACAAGAAACGTCACATATAAACAGAGTATGGGATTAAAACCAGTATAAAAACAACGTCATACAAAATAAAGCCACAAAAAATAGATCTGTGTAGAAAATACGTCTCAAAAAAGACGAGTGAAACTTCAAAATGGCTGTTCAGTAGGAAAATCAGAAGCCATAAAAATATAATTGTCTTTGAGTTCGAAGGCTTTTCCATCCAAACTCTATAACTGGCATACGGACACACTCGGTGAACGGGATGCTGATACACAGCCCCGTCACTGAGCACATGTAGATTAGCGTAAGCATGCGCCTTTTCTCCTCCACTCTCTCTGTGCATGTGTGTGTGTTAGTTCATGGCGGCAGTATTTACACAGCGAATGTGGGCGAATAAATCCTCCGTTGAGATGTCTGCGAAGTCGTAACGGGAATGTGCGAGTGTGTAGCAGTAACACAGAGGAATGGACGAGTGTGTGCTTGTAAAGAGGAGATGCTTGGATGAGAGGAATTCTGCGTGTGCGTGTTTGCGTGTCAATACTGGGGCTGGTACTTCGGGAACAGGTAGAATTCTTTGCACAGTGAGCTGGTGAACTCAGACATTTCTTTGCAGCGATGGTGGGCAGTGCCGGGGGCGTAACCCTCCCTCTCTTTGATGTGCCTGTTGACCTGTGGACAGGGACGACAACGGGGAGGGTTTAAGCTACAGTAATGTGCTAAAAGAAAGCCAAACACACTGAGCTCTGAGTTTACTTAATTACGGGTCATCTGTGTTCACCTGCACAAGGATGTCTGCAAGGTGTGTGTCCCTGGCACGGAGGCGGAGTGCTGTGTTAAGCTCCTGGATAAACCAGGAGCCGCGCTTGGTGTTCCTCATGGCGGCTGTGCCTTGAGGAGGAAGCAAAAAACATTCAGAATAATAAACTTTATTTGCATCTAGCACCTTTCATGCAAGAAATGAAGCTCAGTGTTTTAGAATAAAGAAATAAGGAGCAACGAGGTCTTCACATAACAGAGAGAGTGCCATAGTGAATGTGCAATAATTTTTTGGGACAATTATGTAATGTAATGAGTTGTGTAATCCATAATAGCCTTTTGTTAGTTTCTATACATAAAGCAGGGGAACTACAGTTGAATGTACAAACAGCTGCAGGTTTAATTCAGGCACAGACACATTCATACACACACGTCCCCTTCTGAATGACAAAAGTCACAAACTTACAAGTTTTCTGACCTTTGAGGGACGCGTAGCCGCAGATCATGTCGGATCGCTGGGGCAGTTTAATCCTTGGCCTCCCAACCTCCCCTCTTGGTCTGGAACCTGCATCGCCCTCTCCTTCCCTTCCTGCGTCCAGCTGTTCACAGCTGGGTGAGCAGGTCCTTGCTGGCCCATCGATCTGCTCCACGCCACAGTCCATTTCCTCTGGAGCCCATAGAGACAGAGGAAGGTTAAAGTTCAACTCTTACATGCAACACTTTGAATGCAATTCTGCCGTATTCATGCCAGCTCATTGTCTGCTCACACTTCTTTAACTCTTTAATAAACCAAAAGCTGAGCAGCGGATTCCATAATTATCAGCTGTATTACTTCTAAGCACATTGTTATAACAAGATTTGTGGGAGGACAATACAATTAAAACAACCCTTTCATCCTGTGCCTCCCCTTAGGTAGAGTGTAGTTCATCCTGACTGCTTGTTCATTGAATGTGTGTGCACATTAATGCTGCTCAGCAAAGTGAAACACTCTGGCATCCCCATAAAAGCTCTGCTGACCAGAACCCCGTGCAGTTAGAAAGCAATAATGAGAGAGAGAACCTAGGGAACCTTTACTATATAAACATATAAGGTATACCAGAAAAGGAAAGAATTTTGTATACAGCCTATATACAATCAAACTTTCTTAACCCAGGAGCCACTAAAACACTTTATTGTGGATATTTCTTTATTATATTGATTCCACTCTATTGCTTGCCAAGTGCAGGAAGGTGGTGTTGTCAGGAGTGAGTCAAAAATGTTTTTGAAAACTAAGTAATAGAATATTAAGACTGTTAACAGTATAGAAAAGTGTTTGTCCCAATGTAATCACAATAGAATCTCAATTAGTTCTTGGGTTAACCAGGCTTTCGGCTGCACACTGATGGTTGACTGTGGTGGTGTGTGACAGCATGATTGCTCCTGAGAGGTCTGAGGATGTGTTAAGGGTGTCATCAAGTGCAGCCAGGCCATCACCTCAGTCACTCAGAGACTAATTAGCATGGAGCGCTTGCTTATAAGTCATAGATTAATTACATCATTATCAGGTATCACTATATTACAAATATACTACTTTGTGTTTTAGGTTTTCTTTTACAGAATAGGAACATTTGATATAATATGATGCCGGCTGATCAGAAACATGAAGGGCGGTGTGGCTGATGGACAGCTGTGAACTCTTCTGCTGGGAGAACAGATGGCATCTAGACTTGTGGAGAGACAAGCTGGCCTTTATTTATCCTCCTGCTCTGCTTTGGTCTGGGATGAAACAGAGCCAGGAGAATCTCCCCAAGTACTCTTTTATGAGCCACATATCATACATGTGTGTGCCCTCAGGACATACACGTGGATCTTTATGACATTATAATCATTCATTCATTATTTCATTAAATTTGAGCTGCCTATCCAAGCCCTGGTTGTAGAGGCAACACCTGCATTCCCTTTTCCCAAATCTGTCCTGATTCAAAGCCTTAAAATGAGAGTCTACATACAGTACATACGAAGCTACATTCATTGACATAAATCCTCTCCACACCCACCCTGTGTGTTAACAGAATTAACAATAGCATGGAAAACATAAGACAATAAAGGGACTGACCTCCTCTGCAGGCCTGGATGAAAAACATCTTCGGTTTGTTTTGTAGCAGGGGACAGTGAGCATTGTCAAAGGCCTGAAAGACCCAGTCCAGCTGAAATGAACCGAGTGATAAGAGTCAAATGTGTGAATGGATGACACATACAAACGTGAACAAACAGAAAAGCAAACACACCTGCAGGAGCTGTCCATCTGTGCCATATATAGCTCCTTCCACCCCGTGGGAGAGCAGACACACCACACAGCTGTCCACTGTCTGGTGTTCTGGCCGTCTGCAAAAGGCCTCAATGCACGCCCGCATGCCCTGCCCAGACAACAAGACTTAAAGATTGCGCTATGCATTCACAAATTGGAAGGTCAGATATCTACAATGCTTAACCATCTCTCTTTACCACATTTTCTCTGCTAAACACGGTGGACGGTTCACTTTTCTAATGCCTCTGTGTTTGTGTTACCTGAGCCGTGAGGTCTCTGCGCACGGTGACCGGGTAGTCCAACTCCGTGAAGACCTTCCTGAGAACCTCATCGTCCACCTCACCGCCCTTCCTAGTGTCGAGGTCAGGGGCGGCACAAGGGTCAAAGGTCACATTACTGATTACCAAGGCAAACCCACGTGGCGATGAGCTCATTCTGTAAGACTGGGGTGGAGGACATGAGGACAAAAAGCGAGAGAGAGAGAAGAAACAAAGGAAGAGAATTAAAGGAATTTTTTTTTTTTAGTTCATCACAACTATCTACCAGGTCTTCACCAAAACCATTCAGTGTTTCTGTAAAGGTGTGCCTTTACCTGTTGGCAGTGAGACAGGTAGAAGTCATGGGTGCAGGGCAGCACAGGAGTGGTGATGGGACTATCTGCATCCAGACTCATCTCCATAGACTCTGAAGCAGGCAGCAAGAAAACACACACACACACGCTTCAATTCGATACAATTCTAAAGTGAATCCCTTTTCAGTTCATTGTGTGTAACCGCCAGTAGTGGTATGACAACTTGTGTTGCACTACAAAGGCTGTGAGTGAGTCACTGGCAGGGTGTGTCGCCCGCAGGTGAGAACCAGAGCACTTACACTCATATCTGTATCAGGATTATATAATGAAAGGTTCACACAGCAAAAGCTTATCTAAACTGCATTTGATTACCAATCTCTACAAACTGGAGGAGAGAATAAACATTTTCCCGTCCCCCACCCCTGGTCTCCAAGGAAACAGAAAAGTACTGACGACATAATTTACAGAGAAATCTGAAACCTGGGCCTGAGACATGTGATCCTGAATGTAGAGCACAATGCAGCATCACTCACCCTGCGTCCGTGCTCTCTTGGCAGGAATTCCCTCTTGTGTGGAGAGTGGGGGGGGAGGGTCGACAAACCTCTGAAAATCAAAATTAGGCACATGCTGACTATAATCCATGAACTGAGGAATACAATACAAATGAGTTGGATCGTGAGGGATTTTGTTGACAACGTGATTCCTAACTTTATAAGGGACTCTCCTGGCTGCTGTCTAACTTCACCTTCAGGCTATCTCACAATAAAGAAAGGCGTTTTGTAATTCTCACAAAAGGTCTTCTCATCTCTTTGTCCTTCCTTCCTCTACTGTCTGTCTCTGTTCGTGTCCTCTGCCCTGCCTGGTAGGGACCTCCTGAACACTGACTCAGCTATCAGAGGTTGGGTGTGAGGTCAGCACACACTTGTCCCTGTTTGATTACTAACAAGCACCGGCAAAGGACCATAAAACTGGAGCACATCGTTATTAATGGATGTTTTATCCACCTTAGATCAATTGAATTTGTAAATCTACTGAGAGGATTTATACGGTATTTAAATAGAAATGTCTCCTTGGATTTACAGAAATGCTGACAAAGTCCATAATAATCCTTTTTTATAATCTGCTCGCCTCTCTTCTTTTCTCCACAGCCTGCATGACCAGTTGCCTTACCTCTGCCCCAGGCTGATCACTCTGAGACCTAAAAACTGTCTCTGGGAGTCTGGGGGAGATTTGTTGTGTATAGTTTTGTATGCGTCACCTCTCCACTTCTCTCCATGCCGTCTCTCTCTGGTGATTGTGTGAGCAGGTCACACAGGTGCTGCTGCTTAGTGTCTTGCAGAGCTGAGCAGAAGGTGCTAAAGGCTCTGGGTCCCCGCTTTGGTAGGAGCAGCAGTAAATTCCAACTGCGCTTCTGAGAGGTTGTCTGAGCCTGTTGGATCACATAAGACACAGGAAAATATCATTAAACAAACTCTAATCTTAAATCGAATGTGAATTACAACTTGTAATTAGCACAAGACTTTCACATATGACTAGACACTGAATTAGACTGTAAACTGAATCCCTTTGGAAAATGACAGGTGACAGGTCTCAATAAGAACTTTGAAGAAATCACTTGGGAATTTTGCGAATGTTTCTACAACCATTACTCACTATTCCTTTTATGTAGAGACCAATCGATTTATCAGTCTGTTAATGAATATAACAATAACAGCCACGTTTATGTGACTCAACCTAGATGTTACAGTTGTTTGTGTCTGACCCAAGGCTTACACTTGACTCTAACCTTCACAAAGGTATCTAGTGAAAGCTGTCACTTGCCAATCACGGTGTTGACAGAGAACATAAATTACATTTGTTGACCCCAATTGGAACAAGTTCTTGTTAACAGCTGTTCAACTACTACACTGCTGAGAGTCAAAGATTACCCGGGGTATTTACATTCATCCATGTGTCCACATACCATAATACTCTCTGCCATGCTCTCAGTCAGGATGTCCTCTGCCTGCAGCGACTGGACGAGCAGCTCGTCCACCACCATCTCTTTGCAGAGGATGGCAGAGGTCTTCCTGAGAGCCACTCTGTCCCGCTCCTGCATGCCGCACTCCAGCATGTTGCTCCCAAACACACGCTGAACACAACGCACACGACAGAGACATGAACCTCCAGCATACACAACAACAACAACAACAACAGAGACTGAACTCGTCTACAACAGCTTCAGTCAAGCGGAAGCGAAGTTCGAGTGAATGAAGTTGATCGAGCTGGCACATGGTTCTTGTTGTCCTCTGTGGTGGTGGTGAGTAATGTTGTTAACACGCAACGCGGACAAACAACTATTAACATAAGGTTGTGACTGTTTTGACGCGATAGAAAATTTTAATAGTAGCTGACGTTATAGCAATGCACGAACGACCAATACAACCGGAAATTGGCCACATCTGCATGTATTTGTCGCATTAAATTAACACAACAACAACAACAAATTTTAAAAACAGATTGAGCTAAAATTGTAGTAAGCCGTTGTTTGGCTAATTACGCATGCTAACTAGCCATCTAGCTAACTTCGGAGTGATTTTCAACCTGCATTTAAGTTAGCGAATTGTTTTGCCTTTCGCACATTCGTCTTACCTTGCTGATGTTCCTGCAGCAGAACACAAGAGCGACGACAGTGACGGAGCAAAATGTGGCTGTATTTTTCACTACTTTGCGTAAATTAAAGACATTACATCTTCACCTAACAAGACTAACTTCCGCGGGGTTATGCTGTAGCGTTGGGCGTAGGCGGGGTCTCAGACGTCACTGTTTCAGGACAGGAAGCCAATGAGAGCGCGGAATTGTTTGATTGGCGTTGTGTGATCCAATCAGATGGCTTCTTGTAGGCGGACTCCACCGACTGTGCTACTGCTGCAAAACGCACGATTGAAGGATATTTTGAATTTGAAACTGTAAATAAGTAACCAATTGACATGAAGCACTTAAAGGGCAGGAAACAAACAATTGGCCACTTAATAAGAACAGAGTGGATTCTAATAGGCTCAAAAAGAAACGATCGAAACCAATAATTATATCATTGAATATACATTTAAGATCACAATGTGACAAACGTAAAGCAGACGAATATGTATATAATTAACGCAAAAATAGAACATTAAGTAGAATCATTAAGACGTCAATTATTCTTGAATTACCGGTCTTATTCCCAGATATCCAGTGTTATATTTATTATGTAATGATTAGTATGTTATGTATGTTTAACACTACTTTGTCACCGTTTTCCTGAATTTACATTTCAAGGATATTTGGGTTTGAGTTACAAACAGTTTATCTTTTCAGGCTCAGAGTTTTCATTTATTGATGAGTTTTCAGGGTCATTAACAATCTTTCACATTTCCCGACTGATTTGTTTTACCCAGTTTTGTGAGGCTATTTCTGTCTTTTAATGATTATTCCTGAATTTTCAGCTATCACAGGCTATTTGTGACTTTTCTAAGTTATTCTTGGCTATTCATGCTTCCTAGAATAGAAAGCACGTCAACAATATAAAAATAAATGATATAACTCATGCCATGTAAGAAGAAGCCCCCCACCCATCTCACTCCCTCTCTTTCTCTCTCTTCCACCTATCGTCAGGCCTACTTCACTCTCCCCTGCTGTCTATGTCCTCACCCTCACTGTGTGTGCTGTCAATAATTGATGATTCTCACTGACTCAAAGGGTAACAGGTCCGGGAGAAAATGTCTCACCCATTTATTTATTTATTTCCAAGTCTCTGTTTATGCTTGGGCAGCCTGAGAAACCACTACAGGTGTGTACTGGAGCATTGCGATCGATGAGGTGAGGCAGCATGACCGTGTGGATTTGATGTCATGAGTTGTGGTCGCTGCTATTCGTCACACCGGTGACCGTGAGCGGGTTAATGCTGCCTGTCTGACTTTCAGCAGGATAGAGGCAGGAAACGGAAGCTTAAATGAGTGAGAGGCAGGGGGCAGAGAGGAGGAGGAGTGACAGAATGATAGAGTGAATTAATTCAACTGGAGCCAGATCTAAATGACTCCGTTACACAGTGGCATGTAGAAACATTCACAGTGACACCAAAGCCATGGAGAGAGAAAAAAGGAATGACACGTTCTTCTCCAGAAAGAGAAGTTTCACTTTTGGGGCATATGGAGGGTGAGTAAAGATGTAAGATTGGTGCTGAGTGACTGATAATGTCCAACAAGTTCTGTATTGGTATAGATAATATTGCTTTACAAGTAATTCTAGTCATGTAAGATGGTTTATATTTCCTCTGAGCAGTTCTCACTTCGTTGTTTATAGTGTGGACAGATTCACATGTGGGAATGACACAAGGTGAGGCTTTTTTGCTCCTTTTTATTCCCCATCCCACTTGTTGTGATGTGAACTTGAGTCAATTTCTTCAAACTAAAATTAAAGTGATGTCGCACCATTAAGAACTGCATGACTAGTGATGAGTTGTGATGTTCTCTTGTGTTTATCAACCTGTCGCTGCAGTCCTGAATCTGCAGCAGAAAACACACTGGAAATCCTGGATTCTCCTTCCAGTGAGAGCAAAACTTTCCTCTCTGCCAGCAGCAACCACAGGGTGATATCAATGTCTCTTCAGCGTCTTTTTGATGACATATATTCCATCCTGTGTTTCTAAGTGCTTTGTCTCATCACAGCAGTAAATCAGCTTCCATTTGTGAATGAATACTTGTGTTTCTCTTCCTCCCTGTGCTCCTTCCTTTCCTCTCTGTTTAACTCTTCCTCAAATTCCGCTGTTATCTGTCGTTTACGGAAGGTGACAGAACTGTTTGAAATCATAGAGAAGCTGCAGGTGAGATTACACTGTGTTTGATCCTACAAGTGCGATCCAGTGTCAGTGTATCCAATGTCCAAGCAGAGGCATGTTATAATCAAAGCTGTTTGTATCCATCAGGGCAGCAGGATCGATGAGCAGAGATGTGAATTCCCTCTACCTCTGAAGGTTGGTCTTCAATCTAAGAATGAAAAAAAAGCCTTATTCCATATACGGGTGTGACACTATTGACTCTGACCTTTTGTTGATCGCAATTTCTTTTGTTTCCCCAAACAATAGAACACATTCTTAGTACACCGGGCAAACCCTCATCATTTTCTGTGTGTGTATTTTAGTCTCACATTTTAACGATAGGTGGAGAACTGCCACTCACCCTGCCACCAAAGTTGGGAGGCTACTGGATAGACCCCCCTCTGGAGAGGCTTGGGGATGAAAGTCCCACCTCCTCCCACCACAGCCTCGACTCCGAGAGCTACGACATAATGGAGAGGGACGCTGAAGCCAAAGTCTACCACGAGTTCTTCCGCTCACGAGTCAGCAGGCCTTACATGAGGCTTTGCCCTTCAATTCAGTTTGATAGGACATAGTATAGACAAGTATTGCAAATTCTTGAAAAATGCAGTATGCTTCCTGGCTGGGACTGGTGTTATTGTTTTATCCTCTTTTTCCTTCTCAGTACCATCACTCATTCACAGCAGTGGATCCTTCGTTGGGACCGTTGGTCCTCTCAGTGTGTTTGGAGGAAGAGGAGAACAAGCTACGGGTGATACTGAGGTAGAGAACTTTGCCATTAAAAAAATAATAATAATCACTGTATAACATCAGATACTGATGAAATTTCCCTGCATGTCTCATTTTAATTATTCTGATCATCCGAATTGTTCATAATTCAAGCAATATTGCATCACAGAAAACCACATGGAAATTGTGTTTCTAATTCCCAGAATGAAGGAATGCTCCCTGCATGGTGTTTTCTCTGTGTCTCTTTTTCCAAACATCCCATCTGCTGTTGAATTAGCAAAGGTATCAACATGTATGTTCTCCAAATAGCCAATGAATCATTACTCAGAAAGTAATTTCATAGATATCATAGAGTTTCTGTTATCCTTTCTAGATGCTCTGCGACAGAGTAGCTGTGTCAAAGTTTGAAGTGGTCAGCTATCTCAAGGTAACGCTTTAGTCTTATTGGTCTAATTCTGAATGATGGGAATGACCACACGGATCATTCCTCTCTAGTCTTGACTGTTCTTCAGGCTCCGGGCCTCATAACAGCATTCGATGAACATCGAGTTTCTCCTAATTTCAAGTTTGGCATATTGTACCAAAAGGATGGGCAGGTAAGACATTTAGAAATATTAATCAATTTTCTGCTGCACTTAGTGAATCATTGCACATCATCATCATCATCATCATCGTAATCATTAAAAACACTCCTTCCTAGCTCAGTGAGGAGGACATACTTGGTAACAATGAGGAAAGTGGAGACTTCAAAGACTTTCTTTCTATTTTGGGAGAGACAATTCCTCTGCAGGGATTCTCTGGGTAAAGTACACCCTGCTCTCACTGTTTATTTGGAGAAATCACACAAATAGAGCTCAGTATCACACAATCTCTTATGCTCTCCTTGTTTATTCAGGTTCAGAGGAGGTCTGGATGTGTTTCATGGTCAGACAGGAAGTGAAGCAGTTTTCACTTCCTTTCATGGGAGAGAAATCATGTTCCATGTTGCAACCAAACTTCCATTCACAGAGGGCGATCCACAGCAGGTCAGTTACAGTATGGTCTATTTTGAGCTAATGATTCATAAGACCTTTTCTTCGAACATCATAAGTTATAAGACACATTCACATGATCAGATGTTGACAGACTTTGATTTCTTCATCTCCTCCCTTAGTTACAAAGAAAAAGACACATCGGGAATGACATAGTAGCTCTGATCTACCAGGAGGGCCACACCCCGTTTCTGTGTGACGCTATTAAGTCACACTTCCTGCACTGTTTCCTGGTGGTCCGTCGGATTCAGAAGGCGGAGGAGGAGACAGGTGGAGCTGTGTACCAGGTGAGTGAAGAACCATCGTAATCATCGTCCCTATGCGGCTCAGATCAAATCATAGTAGAACAGCTGGCGTATTGCTTTTAAAAGTCTCCTTTTCACAGGTGTCTGTCACAGCCAGGGAGGATGTTCCTCCTTTTGGTCCAGCCCTTCCAGATCCTTCCATTTTCACAGATGTATGCAACAATACCAAGACCAACAATTGCTTCTGTGTCAGATGCATGTATTTTTATGAAAAGATAAAAAGACATATGAATCACACCACCACATATGACCCCAGGAGCTTCATGTACATTGTTTCTTGAGGAGCTAAGTGTTTTCTGTTTTTAGGCTTCTTTGCTGAGAGAGTTCCTTCTGGCCAAACTCATCAATGCAGAAATTTCCTGCTATAAGGCTGAACAATTCAGCAGATTGGAGGTAGATGGAGATGCAACACAACAGCTGTGCTATATTTTTGATCTGTGGTTGACATCTATGTAAAGCATTTTCCACTGATTTCTCTTATGTAGCTACGCACACGTTCGTCACTCTTGGAGAGTTTGCAAACCGAGCTCTCCACCCGTTCCCAGTGCATGATGGGGGATCCAGCACTGTCTGCAATGACTTCTTCTGATGGTGTTCGGGGTGTGTCTGAGGGGAGTGGGGGATTCATTGAAAATTTTAAGGTAAATGTTAATGTCACCTCTCAGGTTTCAGGAATTCTATCATGTTTGACTTCATTGGTTTCATCTCGTGTGCTTTATCTTCTGAATCTCTGCCATCAGAGAGCCATCAGAGTTCGAAGCCACTCCTTTGAGACTCTTGGGGTTCCCAGGAAGATTGGTGGTACTGCATCACAGAAACCCAAGGTAAAGATTCATAATAAGACTAAGGGTGGTGCTTCACTAGATAAATGCTCAATTAAAGTTTTTAGCTAATGCTCCTGACTTCATTTTCAGATATGTGATAAAGATGGCGAGAGGTAAGACTTGTGATATTAAACCAGGTATAATATGGTCTTAAGTGTCAGCTGAGGTTGCAAGACAGTTAACTGTTTTGTCTTGATTCCAGTGTCAAATCTCCAGGATCTCAGCCCGCTCTCAGCGATTGTTGGTTACCAACTGAACTCAAAGACCAAGCAAGTCCTCAAGAAGAGACATAAAGGGAATAATAATTTGTAGATTGTAAACATTGATATATTCATAGAAACCAGCTTATATGGTTACTTTGTTACCCTGGTTGATGACTTGTATGTAAATAGAGAGTAAAAGTAAATAGTATTTCTGAAGATATAATTATTATATTGTCACAGAGGTGATACTAGGTTAAACGAATAATATTCCCATTGTATTTCAGTGAAATGAACGAACAGCTACAAACTGTGAAGAAATGCTAAAATAAAATGTTCTGTTCTGTTCTTTAAAATGACCTTTGCCTCAGTTAGTTGCACTGTCAACCTTCAAAACTTTTTTATTCTATTTATAATCCTGCAATATCATTCATAATATTTATTTATGTATTCATTCATTGTTTTGTGTGTTTGTTGTGTGTGAAGTATCCGTTAAATATGTATGAAATTATAATCATATTGTGATAAGAAGATATAATGAGAGTAATTTTCAAAATTCAAATTAAAAGTAGGGCTAAAATTGAGAAGATGGTCGTAAATAACAAAGAAGGGTGCAAATATGAACCTCCCTGCAAGAGAAGCCCTTATGAAGTGGCAATGACCCGCAGTACCTATTTTTCGACAGTAGATGGCAGGGTTGCAATTTGCACTGAACAGATTGGCGGAGGCTAATAGAAGAAGAGAACACTGTCACCATGTCGGGAAATCTATTTAAATTGTATCTGCATTCCACTGGCCAGTTGCAATACAATAAAATATAAAATAATAAAGACTCTTCCTGCGCGTGTTTAATAGTGGAAGGCAGTATTTTAATACAGCCTGGTACAACCTAATAGAAGAAGAAGAAGAAGAAGAAGAAGAAGAAGAGCAGGAAGAGGAGGAGTTCTTTATTGTTTTCATTTCTACTTGCTTAATGCTAAATCCACTTAAACAGACCGGTACCTAGATACTGCTGTATTTAAATGTAACAGTAGATTGAACTGAAGAAGCGATTTTTGTACAAGTTTTTGGATGCATGGTGGTGCGCGATATGTTCAGTCCGCAGTGTTTTGATTGAAACGTAGCGGTCAGCGTACGACAGTGAAGTTAACCTTTGACACACTGTGCTGCCTCACACTACAGTTTGCATGCAAAGTAGTAACCTTTGTCCTCTGCTGATTTAACTTTGCGTTTAACTCAAAAAGTTCCTGAAATGTCTTCGAAGAAAGTGATCGAGCTGTTCTACGATGTGGTCTCTCCGTACTCTTGGCTCGGCTTTGAGGTTTGTACTCTCTAGACTTCAATTTCTTTAAAAAAAAATAAAGGAATTTTGTTTTTGCATTGATTGTTTGTCATGGTTACAGATCGTGTGCCGCTACAGAAACGTGTGGAATGTAGACCTCAAACTGCGCCCTGCGTTTCTGGGTGGCGTCATGCAAGCTGCAGGTAAGCCGATAGCCCCGCCCACTTTTATCAGAACCACTTGGTCACGCTTACTTGAGATCCTCTTACTGAATCAGAACTAGGACTATACACGTACAATTCACTTAAATGTAATGTAATTACAGTTGTCAGTTGTAATTACAGTTGTCAGTTGTTGTAGCTGAATGCTAAAATCATTGTTTTGTTTCAGTAAAATACCACAGTGAGCTCAGAATGAATGCTTCAGAACAGTAATCAATAAGTAGACAAGTTGTATGAGGATGTTTATGTTATATTTTTTTCTGTTATGACAGGAAATAAACCCCCTGGTCTCGTTCCAAACAAGTTCTTGTACATGACCAAGGATCTGAACCGCTTGGCTCAGTATTTTAATGTTCCCCTTCAGGCCCCATCTGACCCCTTCGAGGCCATGTTCCAAAAAGGTACAGACTGTAAAGTGCATTAATGACTCATTGTCTATTTCTTCATTTTGTATAGCCAATAATTTAAAAGGTGTTGTGTTATCTTATCCTAGGCTCTTTGTCTGCAATGCGGTTTGTAGCAGCAGTGCAAGAGAGAGAGACAGGTGGAGACCAGCAGGTGGAGCAGGTGTCCAGAGAGCTGTGGAGAAGGATCTGGAGTGAAGACAAAGACATCACTGAGCCTGCATCACTGTCTGAGGTGCCAACTCATTCAGCCTGGCTTCATTAAGGAATGTATTGTTAAAGTTAACGCAGCACCGCTGTGTTTTTCCACACAGGCAGCCATGAAAGCAGGATTACACGCTAAAGAGATTGAAGAGTTGCTGAAGCTGTCCACCTCAAAAGACATCAAAGACAAGCTGAAGCGCACAACACAGGAAGCACTCGATCATGGGGTCTGTGTGATGACCATCAGTTCTATGTGTAGGATCGAGAATAAACAAGTAATTACTGTGTATTTACCCACATCTCTTGTCTTACAGTCATTTGGCTTCCCCATGATGGTTTGCCACGTCAATGGAAATGCAGAGATGTTTTTCGGCTCTGACAGATTTGAACTCATGGCCGACTGCATAGGTGAGCGTGCACTCTGCAGCCATTTACAATCACAGGGTACAACATAAATCACTCCAAAACTGGATTAATTCTCTGAATTCTGTCTCTTTAAGGTGGCACATCACAGAGTCCGTCTTTCTTTGCACTCTGTTTGCTCAATGCAGTAGCTCTTTATGTTTGCTTTTACACAAGCACACGTAGGCCAATCCCTAGATGTTGTTGTTGAAAAGGTTTCTTCACCTACTGTTGATCTACTGTTACACAATTTCACATCCTGGTTTATACAAAAGCCAGTTAACTACATTTAAAAAAAAAATCACATTGACAAGATTCAGGCAAGCTTCTTCGTCTGATACCCAGATCTGTTGTGTGTTTCAGGGGAGAAGTGGTTGGGCCCTCAGCCTGAAAAACCAGCTGCCAAACTGTGAGATGAAAGCTGCCTTGATACACTGTTGGTGTATCCATAGCGTTTTAATGATTTGTTTAATTTGACAGTAAAAATGTAACATTGTCCTTTAGTGCTCGATGCATTGCTTAAATAGAGCCCATTTACAAATACTGCTACAAAAACATCTTTTTGTAATGTACATATGAAATCAGAGGTTGACATTAAATAAAACAAATATAATGTTTGAAGATCACTAATACTCATTTATGGATTTCTGAAGTGTGATCAAAATTGTTTTTCGTACAAAATGTCTAAAAAGTGCTGTTTTAAATACAGAACACCATGATTTAAATCTCTGTCACTGTTTAAAATAAATAAAT
The DNA here is from genome assembly GCF_046128005.1 of Genypterus blacodes. Classification (NCBI taxonomy): domain Eukaryota; kingdom Metazoa; phylum Chordata; class Actinopteri; order Ophidiiformes; family Ophidiidae; genus Genypterus; species Genypterus blacodes. Next base: position 556,295 of record NW_027466875.1, read on the forward strand.
CAAGTATTTTCCTTTCTTTGTATTTAACCAAACAACAGTTTCAGTTCCAGCATGTCTTAATAATGCATCAAGTAGCTGTCAGTGCTTCAAGATGACTGTTTTCATTGTGTTTGATGTGTGTAAAACAGAAGAGGCTACCATACAAGTTCCATGGCAGGTGCCTTTCACAGAAGGTTGAGGGCTTAAAATAACTAGGATAAAGCGGCAGGACCAGTTTTTCCTGAACAAAGGAGAGACAGGTTGGACTGGAAAAGGATGACATGTGTTGGCTTCAGTGGGTGGGAAATGACCAAGATGTGGTAGAGGGAACCCAAAAAGCAACGTCAAGAGTGCTGGCCATGGTCACGCAGAATTTAGTGTGCTGAATCCCCCCGTAATCAAAAAGAGGAAAGAAAGAAAGAAGAGGCTGATAGATGGGAGAGAAGAAGGATGTGGAACCGGTGAAGAGGGTGGAGTTAAGAAAACATTGAAGGAGGAACTTAGACAAACAGAGCAACACGGTGATCCCATGGGCCTGACAAATCACCTGAGGAAACCAAGACAATGAACACCTGAAAGCCACAAAATACACCTTCTTTCAGGCAGCACTGCGCACTTAAACACCGTACGCTGGGAACATGCATGGATGAAATATGAGAGTGCAATAACAGGATCTAACCGTTTCTTTGGGATAAAAGACACAAGTGAGGTAATGATCCTTTACACTCTCGGCCTCTGATGTCCATTACACTGTGGTTGTTGGGTTGTCAGGTATTAGTTATGTCTTGTATTTCAGTCTTGGTGATTTCTTTTGATTGTAATGTTTTGAGAATGTGAGTAAGGCCAAATCCTGCCAAAGATAATTGTCCTTAGGGTGTGTTGCTAACAGTAGCTTTAAACAATTCAAGAAATGCAGATGAACAGGTTAAGAGGTGTTTGCTCTGACGCAAAAGGCTGATCACGTTGTTGATGAATGCCATGGTATTTCCCTGTACTCCTATTACTGTTCCATTTAACCTGTACCCTGTGTTGACCCCTATGTAATCCGTGTGTGTGTGTGTGTGTGTGTGTGTGAGGGGCACGCAAGACACTTTTCAGATTGATGTGTTTGCATGGTGACGTGTTTGCATGTGGTTTGACCCAATAAAGTTTCTTCTTCTTCTTCTAAGGACAGGAAAATGTTAGTGTCAAAACATGTATGGCCTCTGTGAATATGGGGTCAATATTTGCGGATGAGGAGGAGGAAATACAAAAATAAATAGATGAACTGTTTCTGGGACTTTAATTGGACATATTGCCATTTGGAGGTGAGGAAGGTTTTGGCACCTTAACACACTATATGAGGTTCCTGGTCTCAGTTACACTTGTCCTTGTTTGCCCAGACACCTTCTTATAACGATCACCTGTAAGTGTCATGTTACGATTGTCACACACTGCTTTAGACCCAAAATGAAACAACATTGCCCCTTTGATCTGTTGTTATTATTCATGTAAATCTCATTCCTTCACATAATTTGTTATCAAAAGTAACCTGAAACAATTATGTAACAATGTAGGAATCCCAAATGTCTTCATTTTCAGGCTATCTTACATAGAATTTCCACAGTAGGTGACTTAAGCTGCTGACAAAAGGCCAATTTTATGGATTCACATCTCATTTTATGTGTTTCAGGATGGCTTCTTTATCGGAGTCGGATTACCGCTGCAAGCATGGAGATACATTATGTGGTAAGGTCCCAGTAGAGAAGAAGCTTAAGAGTGTTCTGTGTTTTTTATATTGTGTTTTTTGTGTTATTTTAGCATTATTTACAAATCCAAGATACAGCAAGAGGCAGGAGTTCATGTTTGAACTAAGACTGCACCATTTGAAATGAATCTTTAAATCAAGAAATACTATCTCTGAATAATAAATTAAACATCACTGAGCTGGTCTTGTGTAGCAACACACCGTATGTATTAAATTATTAAACCTATAATCCAGAGTAAGGCTGAAAACTTTTATTTACCTATCTGCTTTTAGTTATTAACCTGAGGATTTCTCTGAAGTTGTACACATTGTCCTTTTGTCATTGGTTATTTTGTAAAAGTATGGTATGGTATGTGAGCTCATGCAGATCAACAGGGACTCAGCCGCAGGTGCTCCTGGGACTCAGCCGGCCACAGACTTGATGACTGCATGCTTGTGTTTTTTCCGCAGAGATCCGTGTGTATGAGCAGGAGGTGATCGTTGTGCCCGTCTTGTTGCTTGGCAGCTTCGTGGTGGTCCTTGTCTTCATTATCCTCATGCGTTATTGTCCGGAGAAAGTAGACAAAATCCGTCCAAAGGCAACTCACTTGGCCTTCAGACCCCAGCGCCCCAGGAGAGTGCTGCATGGCATCGATGGTGACTGACTGATTATTACTTCATACTTTCATATAACACCAATACAAGTACAAACAATGCAAACCAGCACATGAAATCCAATGCACAACTTGAACATTAAGCATTAAAGCCCCCATTTGACCTCCAAGAACTTTTACACACAATCACTGATTTGCTATAGAAAGGTGACACTAATAAACTCTCTCCCCCTCTCCTACAGCTCCACCAGGTATTAATGTTCTGGAGCATGAAAGCATCGCCCTGGACTCGCCCAGTTCCTACGCCACCTTCCACCCCCCACACACCTACGCCTCCAAAAAGCATTCCGTTTCGGTTAACGCACCCTCTCTCCCAGCCACCGCCCCACAACAGCTCTTGAAGCCCAGTTTCACACCCATTGTCCAGCCGAGAGAGCTGCCCCGCCAGAGGCTGCCTGAGTCCTTCAACCTTGTCACCCCACTGCCTGCTGCTTTCTCTGTGCACACCGACTCCAGTGTCTCCCTGTACAGGGCGCGGATGGATAACAGGAATGTGGTCCTGCGGGTGCTCAAAGGTGAAAGGAATTAATCTTACACTGACTTTCATAGCTGGCGTGTTTGTCACCCTGTTAAAAGGTCAACATCCTTCCTCATCCCGTTTCCCCCCCCTTTGTCATTCTTATCATATACTTAGACACGGCCAATGCCACAGAGAGACACAACTTCCTGGGCTTTGCGTCGTTCCTGGCTCAGCTTGGCCCACATCCCTTCCTGCCAGAGCTCCTCGGCGTGGTCTCCCTGAGAGCTCCTCTGGTCACAGTCGTGGAGGAGCTGGAGAACACAGACCTGCTCAGTCTCTTGTGGCGATGCCGACAGGTAGGGATTAAATGAGGCGTAGTCTATTCTGCCTCAGTGAGCGTTAACTCTCTGGCAGTCATCACAGCTTTCCTTCACGATCAAAGCAAAAGCATTGAATTAGTGTTAACCCTTCAATCGTTCATTGTTTTCAGGAACACCCAAATCCTCCGAGTGAGATGACTGAGAGACGAATATTAACCATAGCCAACCAGGTGGCCTCAGCTCTGGTCAGTGTGCTAATGCTGGTTAAACATTTCCTCGCCATTTTTAAGCCACGTGTTTGACTTTCAAATCATTGACACCACTCATTCCTTTTACATTCTTAATTCTAACAGCTTTCTCCACCTCACTGTCATATCTCAGTAGGAAAGTCAGAAGATGTAGTCAAAATCATCTCTATCGAAGACATATTGACCCATTTACCTAATGAATGGATTGATCTGATCTGCACAATAATTTGCCTTTTGTTTGAAATGTTTTTGTTGGAAATTTAGGAGTTCCTTCACAAAAAAGATCTCCTTCACGGCAACATCCGTGCTCGCAGCGTGCTGGTCAGTAAGGAGTACACAGCCAAGCTTTGGGGCTTGCGTGATGTCTTTACGAGGAAGAACCAGGGAGCCATGCAGAAAGAAGATCCAAGCATGAGGAAATGGCAGGCACCAGAACTGTTAGCCAAGAGGCCCGCCGGTCAGAGCAGTGACATGTGAGTTGTGTACGACTTCAATGATCCGTAAATTGTGCATTACTGATAAGCAGGTATGACGATACGTCGTCTTCTTCTATATAAGTTTCCCTGTGTTTTTGTTCCTCTCCAGATGGTCATTTGGTATCTTACTGTATGAAATGGCAACACTGGGTAAGTCCAATAAATATAGATATAGATACACCTATAAGGATTCATCTTCTACCTATGCTCATTGACATTTCCTCCCCAGGTGAAGCCCCATTTGCAGAAATCTCAGTTAATGAGCTTCTTCAGTATCACCAACGAGGGAAAACACTGAAAAAACCCCCCAACTGTTCCAACACTCTGTGAGTATCAACTCCTCTCTTCCGGAGGGCTGTTTTCTTATCTGAGAACCATGCTGTATGGATAATTATGCTCCGAAACTCACCATTCTGTCTCGCAGGTACGCCATCATTAAGAGCTGCTGCCACTGGAAGGAACAGGATCGACCCTCGCTCGCTGAGGTTAGCCGGAAGCTCCTCGCTGGAGAGAAGAGTGCCACTGACAAAATCCTCAAGGTGTCGGAGCCAATTAACATTGAGCAGTACCTGCAGGAAGCAGGATATGGAGATTCCAACAGCTACACTGTTTTCTGATCGCCTGTGCCAGTGAAGAAAATGTACCGCTGTATATGCTCAGGGACAAAAGCCCCAATGCTGCACTTTGTACAAATCTTACGAGACAGTGTCTTCCAGGTCAAGTAAAAAGTGCTCCCACCTCTGTTGAGTTCCTTAGGCACTGAAATTGTTCTTGTTCTTTGTTTTGGTTACCATGACTTAATTCTGGGGACTGATTATATATCACTAATACACCAATCACATTTTTTGTTCAATCTGTCCGTGTGGATAATCAGTGATGAATTCAGTTGGGGACTTGGGGAAATCGAATGGTCATTTTGTTTAAGTTGACCTCCGATCTGTAAACCTGACAAACAGCTTGTGGCTGTTGCTGTCTAATGACGGTTTACAAATCTTGTTTACACTCAGAAACCAGTACATTTTAACAGGGCAATGTTATGATCATTTTGTATTTATTTCACATGGGCAGTTGGGGAAATGAGGACTACATAATGAAGTGAATGACATGGGATTACATGTCTGTTGTGTTTAATTACATTATTATTACAACAAAGCTTTACTCTGTGAGAGCTGTCAGGCTGATTCACCTGATCATGTTATCAGACATACTGTACTGTACCTGTAACTGAGGAACAACTGCTTGTACAAACTTAAAATGTGAATAAATACTTACGTTCAGAGAAGTCTTTCCACTTACAATTGATGAGCAAACCCAGAAGACGTCCAGTAACAGGTATTGTTTATTGGTAGTACTGCAAACAGGTACAAAGCTCCTCCACTTGAACGCCCATGAAAGAGCAAACCATGAAGAATACCTATTTCAGGTAAATTCGATTAAAGCTACTAAAACTATATAATATTCATGAAAAAATATTGATTTTGATTGTAGTACAAAATGGAAAAGATACAAAACGCAACTTTATACTTGGTAGAACGACGTAACTAAAACACCAAGCTCTCTGAGTGTCCTCTCCTATGTGATTGGAGCCTGGATGCAACACCTATGGTAAAAAACAAACAAAAACAACTAACAAAAGAAGAAACTGAAATGAAATGGACTGTGGTTGGCCTCACTCCAAATCATTTCACTAAAGTTAAAGCACCATTTGGAATACAATGAGAAGGCAACGTTTCTGTTTGTCCCATATGTCAACTGTCCCAGCTAGAGGACCTAGTACTGATCACTGCAGACTGTTACATTTGCAGCATTCGTACATAAAGTTGTTACTGACAAAGTATTAGTATTGACACAGATACTTCAGACTGCTCATGCTCACCATTCACACTTTACAGTACACATGAAACATGTTTTTCACATTCAGTGTCCAGAAAGTCTATGTGTCTAGTGTCCATCTTCAACGTTCAAACAAACCCCAGTCTTGCATCTGACTGAAACAGGAGCATGCGAGTGCAGTGAGGAGCCATGAGATGAGAACTGCCTCCTGGAGTCCTCTGGTTCCTCCTGGCACTCGCTCTGTTAGCGTTACTCCCGCAGGCTGTTGATGGAGGCACAGATCTTGAGAGCAGGGCCCAGCTTGATATTCATAGTGGATATGAGGTGATCCTCTCGCAGAAGCAGCAGAGCCTGTCCATCTATTTCCTGTGAGAGGAACTGTGCAGCAAGCTCCTCACAGCCTTCACACAACAACAAAAAACACAAAGACACAATCAGCACAGAGGACAACAAGGCATCACCATGCTTATAAATGATTAAAAGCACAAATGACATCTAATATGGCCACCAACCTTGAAGAGAAGAAATAAATCTGCACACTTCTTCCACGCTCCACTGAGCAGGCGTCGCCGGGAGGAAGTTTGCACCATCCAGCGGGAGGCTACCAGGGGCCGAGCTGTCAGACTGAGGGGCGCTGTGGTCGGGTCTCGAGCAGGAGTGCGAAGAGCTTGGGGACAGTGAAGGAGAATCGTCTTCATCTTCTTCCTCTTCTCCGTCGCTGGATGCATCCTCAGAACGACTGGACTCGGAGTGACACTACAACAGAACAGCAGAGATTCAAACACCAAAGCCCTTCATAAACCCTCAGAGCTGTGTTGTTGATGAAGTGCCTGAGCTCTCACCTTGACAGGTAGATGCCTGCCTGGTATTTTTGCACAGGTGATTCCAGAACTGCCTCTGCGTGGAGGACCCCTGCGCCGAGCAGTGCTCTCATTGGGAGCTGGAGGCTGAGGCAGCCCGGCACCACTTCTGCCTCTGCTGCTCTTAAAGTGTTGACTGCAGCTTACATTGTACCTGCAGGACCAGGAGGGCAGTCGATGCTAAGGAGGGTGTACCAACATATAGCTATGGCCCAAGAACCATAGAAAACACAAGGATAAGGAAGCTAAAATACTAGCGTCCACATTTACAGAAGCCTGTTAGGAAGCACAAAACAACACATTTGAGAATATTGCAGTGTTTCACATCATCAAAGAAGAGGCACCTCTTAGCGCAAGTGTTTGAACAAAACCTCTTGGATCCTCTGAACTGGCTGGCTGGAGCGAGGCTTCCACAGTACTCACACTTCAACACTACAGAGAAAAGAAAAGCAAACTGTGTTTCACAAACTCACCACTTTCTAAAGATTTACATTATAATTGGTCATAAATGAAAAAGCACCACTTACATGGAGGGCCATTCTCTGAGCGACCAACCAGGGCAAAATCTCTGTCCTTGAGGAACCCGGCAACCTGTCACAAAGGCAAACAATCATTACAGTAATCACATAGAATATCATTATTACATGACACTCAAGTCCTTTTGGTACCCAGCTAAGATTATGGAATATGATTCACGTCCACTATAGTCTCTTATTTGGAAGTTTTTGATGTAATGACTGCTATGGGGGCTTACAGGGAAGGGCTCAGCTCCCTCTTGAATGACAAAGCCCTCTATGAGGTGGGTGAGAACTTGAGGTTTGACCACGGCCTGAGGAACAGGCGCTCTGTCTTTGTCTCCATGTGCCACTCTTGACAGAGGCAGAGGCAGGGACAGGGTGGGGGGGGACGAGAAGGCGACTGATGCTGCAGGAGGAGCTACGGGAGATTGAAAGAAACGGGAACAGAATTTATTTTCAATCAGGCTCCAAGTTCACATGTTCTGATAACAATATGTACCGCGTTTGATTTGGCGACTGTAGCAAACATACCAGCGTCCTTTGCTGGGGCCGGGGACAATGTAGGAGCAGAATCTCTCATTGGTGCAGAGTCAGAAGATTCTGTTGCCATCTCATTGGCTGCATCACAGTCAGACTTTCTCTTCAGGGAGCCAACAGCAGGTTTTGTCTAATCACAGAAGAGAAAAAAGAAGCAGGAAGTGTTACAGCTCTGACATGCTGATGCCTACTCTGTGTTCAACTAAGCCCCTCTGTCTCAACGCCTGAGCTTACCACAGAGGCAGCACTGTTGTTGGAGGCTGTACTGTCCTGGGTTGTGCTACTGCGTACCTGGCCCAGGGCTACAGCCTGTGCGTTTCCCACTAAACCCTGTCTGGCTCCCACAAGTTGGACAGGAATGTGTGGAGGGTTAACCCCTCCGGTGGTGGCCTGGCTGTTGTTAGGTGGGGCTGGGAGAATGGGCGGTGGGTGTCGAGGAGGCAGCTGCACAGGTAAGCGGTGTCCCTGAGCTGTCTTGGGCTGGATAGGCACAGGGACTTTGTCTGCAGCAGTGCTGGCCTGTTGCAGCGGCTGCACCACCAAAGTCTGGGCGTTGACATTGGCTTTGGGTGCCACTGAACCAATGGGGTAACCCTGTGTTGAGGTAGGTACACTGGAGGTTGGCACCAGAATGTGTGTCACAGTGGCAGAAGGAGTGACTGTGGTTACAGCTCTGGCCTGACACAGTCCAGAGGGCGACAGGAGGAGCTGGGAGAGAGGCAGTGCTGGGGAGGAGGAGGAGGAGGAGGAGGGAGCTACAGAAGCAGCAGGAGTAACATTCAAGGTTGCCTGGTTTCCAGTCTTTACAGTCATAGTGTTGGCAGGGGATTGCTGGGCATAGTTGGATAATGGTTTGGTTATTTGTTGCTGATGCTGTGCTTGAACTTGCTGCTGCACTGTCTGGGGGAAAGACTGCTGCTGCTGGCTGAGGGGTAACGTGGCAGCATCTTTCCTCTCTGGAAGCTCAGACTTGACCGCAACCGCTCTGGCAGTGGAAGCACAGTGGAGGGCCAAGTTCTGCACCTGGGGGATGAATCAAGGAGAGTGTTAGGATGAACTGCGTTGGGAGAAGGCAGCAAGAGTAGTGAGGGATGGAGTCACAGTATTCCCATGGCAATGGTGTGCCTGCTGGACTTTGACCAGCCTTCACATTAGATTACATTCACACCTGATCACTGTCAGGCTGGGCACTGCAGGTAGTAGGGGGGACTTCATGTTGCTGCTGCTGCTGCTGCTGCTGCTGTTGTGGTTGCTGCTGTTGTTGGGGTTGCTGCTGGGCAACTGTTGCTACTGTTGCTGTTGCCGTGCCACCAGGCATGAAGATGAGCTGAGAGGCAAGTGGGGCCCTGAGAGAGCGGTTGACCTAGGTGAGCCAGAGCAGGACAGATGGTCAGCCTTGGTAAATAGCAATTATAGGACTGAATGAATGAATCTGCAACAATGCAGACTGAAAAATTAGAACAAGAAAATCCTTGACGACCATCACTTCTGCATTTAGCTCTAAACTTATTGAACTGACTAAATTCAACACAGAGAAAGTTTTTAGCCAATGGAAACATTGCATGCGATTGGGTAACTCACTCTAAGGTACATCTGTCCCTGTCCTGGTGAATTTCCACCCAGCAACACTGACTGATTGAGAGCTGTTGTTGCAGATGTGGCTGGTCCATGAGGTCGGGCAGTAGTCATGGTCCCTCCTCCAGATGCGCTGCTAAGATTGACCTAGATGCACCCAGACTCTTACATTATGATCAAAATCTGTCTACAGTTTTCAAAATCTAACACTGTAATTGATGAAACTTTCCGACAATAACGAATAAAAGCCTTACAGTGGTGTTTGCCTGGGACATGCTGTTACTAGGGGAGTTGGACTGTCGAGTAGCTGCAAGCGTGGCCTAATGTATCAAGGGACACAGGGGGAGGTGTGATGGGATACTTCTTTCCTGTGGCGACTGATCTTTGCATTTTTTTTTTAACGTCTGAATTCTGGTTACCTGTTGCACCGCGGCCAAATTGTGAAGTTGGGCATTATTGATCTGCTGTTGTAGCATGAGCTGCTGGAAGTACTGAGCTGCATTGGGCTGTCTCTGCAGAGCCTGAAGAGCCTAAACAAAACCCACAAACAGATCAGCACAGTAATGCATGACAGCAAATGATGAAACGACAACTATTTGGTCTCCTTGTTGAACCTACGCACTTACCTGCACAGCCTGTCTCTCGTACAGAGACATGTGGGCAATCTGTGGCGGGCGAGAGGTCCCACCGGTCTGAGGATTACCATTGGTGGAGCCTGTGTTTTGGTCTTCACCTGCATCCATCTCTATTGCCGCTCAAAACACAAGAGCCATTCGCCAAAAGAACATCAGGTTTGTGCTGTGTACACAAATAAACAGGTCAACATCTGCTGCTTGCCATCCTCGCTGTATACTGAACATTTCTTTTTTAAGCTGTGTATGAGTGGGACGTTGCATGGCTCAGGGCACTGCTGGCACACAAAGATGATGTCTTGGCTGTTTTGATTTTTTTTTTTTGCACAAACAAGACAAGATTTATTCTGAAGTTTGTTGCGTTGGTAGGAGATAATAATAATTGGGCATTCTTAAATACAGATTAACCCTTGTAAATGCAAAAACAGAGGCTGAAAATACTCGGATACACAGACACACACACGTGAAATTTGTAGTAAATCACTGTCACATCTGGTCCATCAGTGTTAACAAGCGGGGAGTGTTGTGGCATTTCGTTGTACGCTAGTTGTCAACGTGATAGACGAGAGTAAAGAAAGCGGTAACGTGGAGGAAAGCGCAATACAAACGAGAAAGAAGCTAGCCTTCTGTGGCTAACTACAGGGGGACACTGCTCCCCACCAAGTAGGCACAGACACTAAACATAAAGAAACAATAACGTTTGTAAACAACACAACAGATTTAGACGGCGTGATAGATACCGAGTGTGTCGAGAGTAACGGAAAAGCCGCAAAAACAGACGGGAACACAAAGTAACGTTTGATAGCACGTAGAGTTAACCGAAGCTAACTAAGGAGCATGGCAGGCTAAGCTAGGTAAACACACAGCAAAGTGCAAGATAGCGACCCAGCCTGAGTGGAGTGTGGGCCTGTTGGCTGTCTGGTGTGTTGTGTTTACCTTTGCTTGGTAAATTATGTTCTTTTCGTCACTGTAAAATAATATTTTTGGCTTCTTCAAGCTCCGTTTTGATTTCAACCAACGAAGTCGTTCAGATTTTTTTGGCTCGAGTGAAGCCCCGCCCCTCAGGAAGCAGTTTCCGGTGACAGAAAAAGTCACAGAAATCACAAAATACAGCAAAAGATCTCCCCGATATCTTTTTTATTTATTTTTTAATGATTTCAAATATCCCCATATATTTATTTTGAAACTAGAGAATACAAATTAAAAATATCCGCGCGTTTGTTTTAAATCAACGATTTTCATCCTGCCTGATCAAAATGTTCCTCCTCCAAATTCTCTCAGGAATTTCACAATTTACAGCAACATCAGAGGTGTAAATGTTATATCATATCTTCTAAATAATCTTGACATCGTGATCCACATAAATGGTTATTTTCACACATTTTCTTCCAAGTGCAAGAAGGTTTTGACCATATGGAAGTTCACACCCAGCCATTCGTGGAGAGGGAATCTCTCTTGGAATTGCCTCTCTTGAGGTTTCTTCGTCATCTTCTTGGAAGTCGGGAATTTTCCTGATGTTGTGGGTCTGTAAAGCCATTGGAGACATTGTATGTGCTATTGGGCTATAAATAAATTGACTTGACATGGACTTGACATGTTTTTGGAGAATGAAATTTGGTTTGTGAAGTCGCCCAGAAAGTCTGATACATTTTGTTAAATTCCGTTTTATTCTTTTGTTTCAGTAACAGCTTGCATTTGTTTATCCTAAAAGGTACAGCTGTATACATTTTCTTTCTTTGTGAGAAAGATAGCAGTTTGGAGTAAAAACTGATGATATGGGGAATAAAGTTCAATCTACTGTTATCACTATGGATTAAAGGCCATAATGTGACATATGCAAATGTCTCCTTTACAAGTTACGTAGGTACAATGACTGCCACTACAAGATAAGGCGTATAAGACAATAAGGGCGTATGCGACAGATATGCAAACTATGGACTGGGACAAAGTGGCACACAACATCATCAGACTAACAGGTTTTGCAAGATAAAATAGGTGGTGTCTGCATGTGCGTTTATAGACCAGATAACTCAGAGCAACGTCAGCTGAGGACAAAGGCAGACAGAAACACACGCCAAACACATCTGAAAGGAGATTGAAATATTTCTGACTCTTCATACTTGACTCTACTGTCCACAAGACTAGCCAAAGGCCAGGTAGGTGAATATCAATATAGCTCTTCAAACTTTAAATTTAATTAATCATAGGTTTAAAGCTCACATTAACCAGTAGATATGATTTCAATTCTCTATAGGGATGGCAGAAGTAATGGCGGATCGCACCAAGGAAGATTATGAAATACTGCTGAAAGATAAAAACATCCGCCTGCCTGAAGGTGTTCTTAATCAGGAAGTAATCACTCTTGCTCACGATGAAGACATCATTAGGGATGCCAAGAAAATCCTTAGAGATACGGAAAACATGGTCTTAAAACCTTTGCCTCGTGTACCTTGTAATGACATCAAAAGCTATTTAGGATGGGCGACGCAAGAAAGGTTCAAGGACATCACGAAAAAACTCTTCTTTAAAAAGAGTGAAAATCAGTTGGTTGCCGCTGAATCAATTGGTGGTCAGACGTGCTATAAGAAAGAGGACGAGCTGAAGATGCTCGAGTTCTTTTTAGAGAAAGAAGAGTTGAAAGAACAAAAACAAACGCCACAATACAACGTGCATTGTGGCTTTCTTACTGGGAGGTTGGACTTCTCTGTGGATTTAAGAGGCAGTGAAGGAAATGAGCGACTTGTAGTTGAATGCAAAAGCACAGAAGGTGCTATGATAGGAAAGGCTTTTGAGAAAAATGAGGACTGTAAAGCAGATATAGTCCCAGATCATGAGTTCAGTTTTCAAGTTCAGGCATACATGTACCTTCTGAATAAGGAGGCAGAGGAGAAGAATTTACCTAAGACTAGAAAAGCTGCCGTGGTCTTCCTACACTACAACACGGAGAAAGACACGAAGAAAGGCAAGATGTATTGGGGCTACGTTCACATCAACCCTGAGGTTCAGAACCAACTTGAGGAGCTAAGGCTCCTCTGCCAGACGAAGGTGTTGGCCCGATACCTCGCTGTGATCAACCTCAGGTCTAAATAGAAAACTGTGTCTTCATAGGACGTGCATGTGTCAGATAGACTGTGTGCCGCCTAAATGCATTTTTTATACTAATCAAATCTAATGCAGGAACAGGAAACCCAAAGTTCAAGCCACCACACAGGCTCACTAACAAAGATATTCTACTCTATTATTCATGTTGACAAAATGCTAACTCTGTAATTACTGGGGTCAAAGGTTGAGACACGTTCGATGAAATCAAAGAACATGTTACGTGTTGTGTTACTATACTATAGGAATACAAGATATTGCTGTAAAGGACAAGCACAAACAAACATGAGGGTTCAGCTGTAACAAGAATTCCTCATGAGCTATAAGAAGAGATGAATTCATATGAAACTGAAATGTACGATGAATACATTTAATCGACTAATAATTTTGTGCATATACTAATTTCTACAAATCAATAGCACATGTTTGTGACAAAGGGAAATAGAAAATGTAGCGGTAAACAACAGTTGGGGAATCCTGAGTTATTTGGTATTTATTGTGTTTAAATTTAATGAAATAATTGTGAAGTGAAAATGCCATTAACCTGTACTAAGTTCAAATTAATCAATGACGTGATGATGGTTTTTTTTTTAAATCAATGTGGGAACTTGTCTTCATCATCAACATGAAACAATGCTGGAAATGTATGCGTTAACATTTTGAATGTAAAAAAAAATAAAGGTTTGTCGAGATGTGGTGTTGATTAAGCAGTGTGACGTATCATGTCTTTTAAAAATGGGCAAGAGTTTCCATCTCAGTTAGAAATCCAAGTTCCTTCCTATCTTTCTTGTTTATGTCGAATAAACATCAATGTCAACTTTACTCAGGTCCTCTGAAAACATAATTTTCTTTTCAAGCAGATTTTCAAAAGCAAGTTTTCCAAATTTCACATCCCTGTTCGTCTTAGTAGTTTCCGTGTTTCTCTCCTTGCGCTTGCTGTTATTTCTGGATCAGCAAGAAGGATGCGTATATTTCTCCAAGAGTTTTAGCCTATGAATCAAAGCATCAAGCCAGCAAAAGATTGGCATCTGCAATCTGGCATGTGCCTTGAGATGGTGCCTTGAGATCACTTGGTCTTTGAGTTCAACCCCGAAGCCATGAATCTGTGATTTGGCTGACCTGCTTGGAGCAAATCTGATGTGCAGCTGCCAGTCGAGATTACCCAGAGACCAGCAGAGGGAAGCAGATTCCCCGTCATGAGATTAGTAAACAAAATGTCAACTAATGCTGGTTTTGTTAGACAATCTCCTAAATAGATAATCTACTCCAAAAGTTGATATGAGGTTTTACATTTATTTACTCAGCAGATACTTTGTGTCTGTTCCTTAACTCCTACACCAGACTACTTGAAGATACAAGATAAGAGTGGTTATTCAAAAATAATGTGACATACATATTGTATACATGGAGGTGAGTCTGTGCAAAAAGAAGGATTTGCATATGAAGTATTGCAAGCCTGTAAGTAGTGGTCTTGAAAAAAAATAAAGATTCACTTTGTCATTCCAGCCATCCACCAACACACAGAGTAGAACCCCTAGCTCCTAGCTCACCGATTAAAAAAAACTATTTAAAAATCACAACCAAAAAGGACAATCTTACAAAGAATTATACTAATAAGAGATTATTAACCAATGATCAAATAAAACAAATATACGTAAAAGCCTCTTAAACTCAGGGAAAAGATGATGATTAATGATGACTACGATGAGTTTGATTTCAGTCTTTTCCATTCATTTTCATTTCATTCATTATTTTCATTTTTGGAACGGAGTCTAAATGTGAGAAAGACACAGAAAGAAAGAAGCAAATAAATGTGGAAAACAAAGCCAAAGTAGAGTGAAGATGGAGGGAATTTCCATCCCAAAGGTCCCACTATTTGTGGTGGATTTGACGTGACAGAAGTACGTAGGTATGAGCTAGATGAAAGACTGATAAGGTGGCTGACAAAATGCCTACAGGGGCTTTTAAAAACAAGAAAGATTAAATTATAGACACAGATTTAGCAAGAGCAGAGGGGTGAGGCCAGGGCACTGAATACACGCAGTTTACAATACAGAGTCAGGTTCTTATGCGTAAACGTTGGTATACAGGGAGAATCAGAATCAGACAAACACGTGCACTAATTTTTTTCCACACATTTTTTCACCATTGAGGCCTTTTTCGTAATTATGCTCAAATTCACATCGGGGTGGACAAATACAGCCATTGCTGTGTACAGCAGGGGGCAGTAGAGAGACACGAGAGGCGCTGTTGAAAGGAGAGAGGGAGTATTTAGTTCACTGAGTTTATTCTTTTATCAAAGGGATCCGCTAATAGAGCTTAATTTTGTACATATAGTGAATAAATATCATATAATATAAAATATAATGATAGGCCTCCTGGTTATTACAACCATGCATTATAAAGACTTACAGCCAAACTTCTGCCTGGAGGAGGTATGACTAACAAACATCAACAAAAAACTTTATGTAACTAGAAATGAACTTGTACTTTTAATTATATCTATCTAATTTTGAAAGTCATGAATTCACATAAACTATTTAAATCTTTCATTTTTAATGAAATATTCAGAACAGGAAATATTTGTTTGCTTGGAAAAGAAATCAGGATATCAAAACAACTGGCTCCTATTGAAGGTTTAGTCATAGCAACACAGATCTGACCCATATGAACTAACCCTAACCCATTTCTGACACTTCTGGGCAAAACTGATAAAGAAATCAACATCAACAAGAGGCAAATGATAGAAACAAACCAAAACTGTTCACACAGAGAATAATGCAGTCATTTACTTCATTACAGAAACATCTTAGGATTTCATTTTACCATCAATAATAAGCCTGTGTCCTAAGAGAGCATCATTAATAGTTAGAATAACCACAACATATTAGGCAACCTTGTTATTTTTACACTCAGACCTGTAAGTGTATTGATCATCAGAATTAAACATAAAAGTAAGCATATCCAGCGTCCGCCTGTCTCCACATACAAGGTGGAGTAGATGAAATGTGTTCTGCATATTTGGTCAAAGTCAAGTCAGCTCTTGTCGTCCTAAGGTTGATGTATGTAGCAGCTCCTTTGCTTGGTCAATGCTAACATGTGGACAGTTTTTCTGCTGTCATTTTCATAATTACATTCTTTCTTTGTCATCAAGACAGTGTTTTGGCTATGATTTATTTTATGAAAGTACAAGTATACATACATAACATATATACTTTATATACCATTGGGGCTAATGAACAGCTTCAATTGTGACAAATAATGAAAAGCAGGATTTAAATGAAAATATGCTCTCAGTGATCATTCTGTTAGTGGAATCTGACCTTTTACAGGTTAGTTTCTAGTCAGGAAGCCATCAATATTAACCATTAACCATTTTTAATTCCATTTAATTAATGTAGAAGCCTGTAAGTGGATGAAAGAAAAAGACAACTAAATATCAAAAGGTCAAGCTGCCTTAAGCTGTGGTTTCTCCATGTGTAACAGGGCTGCAAACACAGCCATAGTACTTAAACTGAGTGCACTAAGTGGAAATCATTCACATTATGTATATATACACACACACGTATATACATGTGTGTGTATATATATATATATATATATCTCACTTTCATACTAAGCCAAACCCCTATTAAAGCCATAAAACATGTGAAGGTGCTTGCATGTTATGTAACCTGAAACTTACAGTGCACAAACAGCAACCCTGGAAGAACCTGGGGTGCAACGTGAACAAACATAAAGAATCATCAGCTGAGCAGAGAAACACAAGTCATTCATATTTACCTTATGTAGAAAACCCACTTCTAGTCTTCCCCCTTTTTGTGCCAGATGTTGACATAAGAAACATTGCTGCTTATTGAAATCTTGGATGAACGTCTCATTTGTTTGACATCAAACAGCTCAGTGTGTGTGTGGGCTAAGAGAGGACACAGGTCTGTCAGCCCTAGAAGTAAGACAGGCCCTCCTCGGGGACAATCACATTAAACAGCAGTTGCTCTAGACACAAGTCTGGTATAGGCAAAATGCCAGCAGCTCCCAAACAAGTAGTAGTATTACCAGTAGTAAAACTGACTGCAGACTTGTGTTTAGCAACAACTTCATCTGGCCTCTGAACTAGTAAACTGTGTCAAACTGTGGCTATTTCAGTCTCATTTCAGACATATTCAGGTCACATGGGTAGTAAGTGGTCATCTCTCTCTTCTGGCTCATCTTCTAAAGGTTCCGTGGCCACACCTCTGTAAGCTGGAGGTTCCTCTCGATTCCGTGAACGGCACATAAAGTCGCACCCATCCTGTCATAAACAGATGTATGAGGTGAAGAAGAGTACAAGAGCAATGTGAATGTTTAAGTAAATCACATGGATGGCATCATTAAGCCTTACCGCTACAAGATTGCCAAATTCTACCCAGAAGGCATAATTTGGGAATTGTTCCATCCCTTTGGCTCCAACAATTAGCCGCTGGTACAGGAAACCACCAATGAGATACACGGCCACCAGACAGAATCCTCTGAAATGAGAGCACGTTCGTTATAGATGAACATTTTTAGTCATGCGGACAACAAGTATTTGGGACATTAGAAACTGTCTTAACATACATTATTAGGATTACGGAGCCAGTGCTGAGCCTGGAATCGAGAGCTGGACACACTGCACTGGAGTCCAGCTCAAACAGGTAGAAACATTCGTGCGGCCGGTACTCTTCCCGGATCGCCTCCAGCTGGCCCTGATGTTCGGGCGACGGAGAAAGAAAGTTAAACAATGCAGCGCAAACTTGGAAAAGAAGACAAGCATACATGTCTCTTTTGTATTGAATTCCCAAATCTGTTGGTGTGAAAGCCATTTTTATGCTTTTACCATGCCAGCTGTGCTGCTACAAGAGATCATCACCATGGCCTGCCTCATTTCATTGTTGCAATGGTTATCATAGTGCTCACCACTTCTGTAGATGAGCATCACCCAATCACCTGCAAGGAAAAAGAGAGGGTCAAAACAGACTCAGACTCAAAGCAACATTAGTTCTATATTCAGAGCTATACAAGGTGCTCAGAAATAATTTGATAATAAACAATCCACTTTTTAACTGCTAGAAAATGACAAGATATTATGTAAAATCCTATTTTAGTAATTATATTCAGGAAGTACTTACTTCCACCAATGAGCTGAGTTGCATTATACATGCCAATTATGACTGGTTTTGTCATATTACTGTTGTCCATCTGAAGAACCCCAGCTCCTGGTACCCCGGCTGCATCCCCACATAACTGGAACACGTACGTGTAGCTCGCTTTGTCAACCTTGGTTGTTGCTCTAAAGCTGTCAGCATAAGAACAAGAAATCAAGCCGGTAAACACACTGGTGAAGACGTATAATGCATTCATGTTAAAACAGTACTGGTGCCTGAATGATTACAGGCGATCCTAAACAAACTACCATCACATTTACGACAATGAGCTAAACTGAGTCACTTCTTACTCCTTTTTGGTCAGGGGCTCTAACCGACTGAGGATCTCCTGCTCTGAGGGCGGGAGGTCCTTGTCAGAGCTCAGTTTGCAGTTCTTGGTGTTGTCACTGGCATACACCCCAGTCCCACACAGCGGCAGCAGGACAGCCAGGGTCCACAGCAGGAAGAGCCCTCCACTAGGGCTGAGACACACCTGCTGCAAATATAGCAGGGTAAGGGACAGAAAGATTCAAAACAAAAGGTTTCATGGAGGATTCATTGTTACCTTACACTGATGTGAATTACATATGGTCCTTTTTGCAATTTTTGGCTTGTGAAAACATGGAATGTGACATATTATTTGTAAATTCATAATTTAAATAATTCCAGAAGTTCTATTTATGTATTTGTACTACAGAAATACATTTTTGCTGTGCATTGCTATTAAACACCAAACAAACAACTATACATATCCATAAAACAAGCTTTCTGTTTCATAAATCGAGGGGAATGATGGTGAGCACCGCGGAGGAAGCAGGAACTAACACACACAAGCGGCTACTGCGGAACATGAACGCATCATTATTAGTCATGTTCACGTTCAAGAACATGGCTGAATAACAGAGTTTGTCGAACACACGCAGTCAGACAACAGCTGAGACATTAGTCCTGCAACCGCTGATATTTACCTTCATCGGTTCTTTCAATAGAGGGAATAAGGAAAGAGAAAAGTCAAAGTGACTGATGCAGTGAGCCGGACGCTAACTTAGCTTCCTGTTGGCTTCTGGTAGCCACGATGGGATTCAGGTTAGTCCTGCAGATAAAAAGTGAATCTTTACGCCGTTCGATATCGAATCCCGCCTGCTACAGGTCCCTCTGTCCTCTTCTACAAAGCTGCTTTAAGATAGATCATGTGTAAAGTGAGACGCTAGCAGGCTGAAGCTACATTGAACAGTTAATGAGTGCGGAAGTGAAACTAAACACACACACGCATGTGACTTTCGAGTCGAGCGCGACCAATGAATCCATCGCATACACACACCAGCTGACCGCACACGCGCGCGCGCGCACGCACACACTCCATGTGAGGCAGGCGGTAGTATCGCACTCCTGTCATCTTCCTGCCTTCTGCTCGGTCTATAAATGTGCAGAAATGATAAGAATGGAGGAGTTCAGAGCGACACACAAACACATCACCTTCACTTTACTTCACTCGCTATCCGTAATGAAACACTGAGACACTGTTGACCTAATTTCACTGTCCTCTATACAGATCCAAAACGTTAGAAACACAAGTTACATCAAATTGTATTATTGGAGGCAAAATGGTCTATAGGTTCTCAAGCTGCGGTGCAAGTACTATCAGTGGTACTCAAAGAGCGTATAGAATCGACACATTTGAAAACAAATTTACAAACAATAATGTGATAAGTTGAGATATACTTGAGTTTGATTATTATTCTCTTTTGAACTATTAATTAGATTGTTGACGTTATCCCATGTGCACTCTTAGAATGCTTATGTTTGTGTGTTTTTAACAATGTAGAAATGTGTTTAGAATATTTGTATGTATTGTTTTAAATGTTTGGAAGTTAAATATAAGCCCAGTGCCCCTGTGTTTAAGTCACAGTAACAGTATCTCCAGTAAAACATTCCTGTTTGAAATGCATTGGTAACACCTCATGGCAAATATTCAAAGTGTTATTTTCTGTAAAGCTGTCTGTCAACATGGATCTACGTACAAGGCATCCACTGACCTGTTTAAGGGTTTGATCAGACGGACAGTGCCTAATTCTTCTGTTCATATGTAAACTAGCATTTCTTTAGTGTAACCATTGACAGTGAAACGACAACAGTGATATTGATGAACAGTTCCACACTGAACTAAGTATCAGTTGCACAGTTGCGTAGATGGATTTTATTTGCATCTTGTGGTTTTGTTCTGCTTAGTTGAAACCACTGACTTATTATGTAGTTAAAGCACTTTAAAGCACTTGGTATTGACTATTTAAAACAAACTTCATGAGAAAAAAACTAAAAGGTGTTTAAAATGTATGGATAAAGAAATATACTGTACATAGAAATGATTTACAGTTTGTTTCACCCACACACAACTTAAACCAACATATCTGACCACGCCTAACATAAGGGTCAAACTATGGATTGAGTATTCAATTCAATACAATTCAGTTAAGTTTCAGTTCATTTGCTTTATTGACATTGTGAAGATACAACACATTTAAGTCTGGGCTTTATTGCACATGAAGGAAAATATACTATGAGAATATCAACATACAGTACAAGGGTCATAATACTGACAACTTGTAATACAAACAAGGAGCAGTCATGTGGCACATTAACTCTAAAGATATTCACATGTAAAATGCAATCAGTAGTGCAAATGCAAGCCAGTCACATCTCCACTCTGTCTCATTTTCAGTGGAGGTCACACAATGTAAATCAGCACCACTCTCTCCCTGGCTTTCATCGCAGGTCAATACAGCAATCAAAATGCACAAATAGTAAAGCAGCTGGTTAAAAATTACATCCAGATCCGCCATGTAGAGCTCAACTGTTTTTGATCATGTGAAACATCTTGCATTTCCTTTTCTTTCCCATATTTCATTGCCTCTCATGGGAATGTAGGGGAGTTTTTTATAGGAGCAGTGACGGCTCTGTTAGCACACTGCAGCAGTGCGTTTATACTCCCAAAGTTCAGTTCTCTCCCCTCCCCCCACTCTCTTGCATTATCTTACTCTCTCTTACCTGGCTGTTTGTTGTTGTGCAGACACACCCGGCCATTTCGTATCGACCAATCACAGCTCCAGGAGAGACACAGTCAAGAAGTGTACTTCCTGTGTTTGCTGAAAGAAGAATGGGGCAGGAGAGACGGAGAGAGTTGTCTTTAACTTTTTACCAGGGGGGCTCTGCACAGGCAATCATGCTGGCAGTAGAGGGGAGGAGAAAAGACTAAGCTGTGTTCAGACTCTGCAGACTTTTGTTAGATTTATGGGAGATCTGTATGTTCACCAACAGCGACTGTGAAGACAAGACAGAGAGGGAGGAGGGGAAGATAAGTGTCAATCTGTTGAGACTTGTTTGGGAATTCAAGGAGGGAGGGGAGGTGGAGAGAAGTAGAGCGAGAGAGTGAGAGGCAGAAAGTGAGAAAAGCAAGGAGCGCTCAGGAATAAACATAACATTTACAAAGGAACACACAGAGCTAAAGTATCGAAAGGAAAAGAAGCAGGCGGTTCAGATTGATTTCCAAAAGTAGAACATTTGTTCAGTCACCTAGACGACGTGAATGCAGGGAATGAATTCTTTTGTATTGTGCAATCCTATGCTCTTCAGCTGAGCTGGACAGAGGGAAGACAGGATCGACCCACAATACTGCATTCAGGTGAGTCCCCTCGATACCTTTTCATGAATTTCAGGTGAACACTTTTCTAAAATTATGTTTATGCTTGTGCGGAGATTGATATGGGGTTTAGTTGTGGCTTACATGTGACATGCCGTGCCTATGTGTTACAAGGCCTTCGGAAAGGCTGACTTGGTATGCTGTGCTTTGCAGGTCTGTGCAGCATTCTGAGAAAACTGTTAGAGGGTGTCACCTTTTCTTACAAACTGCATTTTTCCTTCTGTTGTATAGTACGTTATATTCTCTGGTCTGAACCAAAAGCTCTCAAAAGAGTTGTAATATTTGAAAACAAAAGTTAATTGTGGCAGCTGAAGAGATAGCAGTATTTTTGGAGGTAGTTTTTCCAGACCAATGACACTACACTATGTCATATGTAGACACATGTAGGAACTCCTGGTTTTGTTTTCTTTGACGAGTCAAGCAGTGTTACTAAATGGATTTACTCTTAATCCTTGATTTGATGATTTCTGAACTTGACCATGTGAATGTTGATTGTCTTTTAGGGTTTAAAAATTATGGCACGATGGGGACCAAAAGGCCCAACTGGACCCTCCTTGACACTTTATCTAATATAAACATGACTGACCGCAAGCATCAGCCAGGTGGAAAAACCACCCGGGATCCCAGTCCAAGACCTGGAATGACTGCTCAGTCAGAGCGAGAGAGAGACAGGAACCAGGAGGGAGAATGGAGGAGAGAGAGCGAAATGGAGAAAATGAGAGACAAAACAAGACATAAAGGCAAAGAACTGGACCCACGGGAGCAATACTCTGAAAGAGACTGTGCTCCTGTGCCCACAAGAGAAGGAGAGAGGGAATGGAGGGAGAGGCAAAAGAGGAGAGAAGCTGATAGAAGAAGAAATGGGAGGCCAATTTCAAATTTAGAGACAAAGCCAGCGAAAGACATAGAAGGGAAGATGAAAAAAGGTGACACCTTTCCGAGAATGAGAAAAGAGAGATATACTGCGAAAGATGAAGATATAGGGGTGAAGAGGCAGATGGACAGGCAAAGAAGAGTAGAGGTCGATGATTGGGAGAGAAAAAGAGAGGGAACATGGCAGCGAGACAGGGACACAGAGAGAGAGCAGCCCAGAGAGAGAGAAAGAGGTGACACACAAAGCAGGGCAAAAGGGGTAGAAGATGGGCGGGTAGAGAGAAGGGAAAGACGGAGAGAGGCTGAGCCCGGGCGGAGGGAGAGGGATTTGGGGGTCAGTGACTTACCGGGCAGAAGAGAGCGGGATGCGACTAGAAAGAGGGAGAAGCTAAGGCCTGATGAAGGAAAGAAGAAGGCCAGGTTTCCTTCTCCATTCAGAAGAAGGGATAGAGAGAACTACTCTGACGAGGAGAGGGGGAAGGCGCAAAGAACGGAGGAACGGAGGGACACCAGGAGCGAAGGGGACACTGATGAGACGGAGATTAAGAGAGAGAGAGCGAGGGACAGGCAGAGAGAGGAGATGATATACCAACACAGCAAGAGTGAGGGGGACAACAAGGGAGAATTGGCAAAGGAGAGAGACAGAAACAGGTCCAGGGAAGAGGACAGGCCAAGGTACAGACAGGGCGATGCAGAGACATCAAAGCGGCCAAGTGACGGCAGGGAGAGGGGAGCGGAGAAAGACAAGGAGAGATACAGGGACAATGACAGGAGGCCAGTGAGGGATGGGGAGAGATGGAAAGACAGACACGACGACAGAGCACGGCCAGATGACAGGAGAGTGGCAGGCCTACACGGAGAAAGGACACACGACAAGAGGAGAGACAGGGGGGGGAGGGGGAGAGAGGCTGAGCACAGGTACGACAATGCAACAGGCCGTAGCAGTCGACCACCGAGTGAGACTGCCGCCAGGGTGCCGCCACGAGCTCAGAGCAGTGGAGAGTGGAGCAGCGACATGGACAGCGAGAGGCGATCTAGACAGGGAAGAGACAGTTATGAAGAGAGGGAATTAGGGCGAGACAGCACCGATCGAAACGAAAGAGATGTAGAAGAGACAACAGGTTCAGACAGAGCTGGTGAAAGAAGGTGGAAGGAGCAAAAGAGAGGTGAGAGACCAGACAGACAAGGAGGACAAGGGAGGAAGATGTGGTTAGAGCCGAAGGGCAAGAACAGCAAAGAGTCATCTTTAGAGGAAGAAGTGGTCCAAACAGAGACGTGCAAAAGACAGAGTGAGGAAGCGAGGAGCATGGAGTCACATGGCATGGGAGAGGGGTGGAGAGTAAAAGAGGAACAAGATGAGAGGTACTTGGACAAAAGCGATTCTAGAGGAAGACGCTATGACACTGAGACGAGTAGAAGGCAGGAGTACAAGGACCAAGGGGGGGAAGCAGAGAGGGAGACAGAGGGTGTAAGTCTAGAGGAGGAGGAGGTGGGTGAGGCCAGGAGAAAGAGAGATAAAGCAGAGGAGGAGCATCTGTCTGACAGTGACGGAGGGGAAGAGGGAGGCTGGTTTAGGGACGCAGAGAGAGAAAACGCCACTGATGACACAGAGGAGAGTGACACAGAGGAAGAGGAAGGGAGCGATTACTGTGCTCGCTGCGGGAGTGAAGGAGTAAGTGAGGCAGGCTCAGACAGAGACAGGATGCTGTCGACAGGGGACAGCTTTGTAACCGTGTCCAGCGGTGGAGACGGGGAAGACGAGAGAGAGGAAGAGGAATTTCAGGACTGTAGCGAATTCCTTGAAGGTGGCGTTCCACCTGCTGGCTTCAGGCAGCGTGAGGGAGATGATGAATGGAGAGGCAGGAAGGAGGAAAGAGTTGAGGAAAATGAAGAGGGAAAGGTAAAGCATTCCAAGTATGTCTACTGTGTGATTGGGCAAACATTGCCGCGGTCAAAGTCCAATCAGATGCCACAACTTGATCAGGTGGGAGGGGCGGAAAGCAACAACCCAAATCTAGAAAGTAGTTATGGTGGCAATGATGTCACACAGCGACCACAGCATGACCTCCATCTGACTGTCAGTGGAGGTGATGAACACACCACCAACAACCCCAGCAACAATGAGGCCACGGAGGAGGGAACCTTCGGTGATGAAACATCCAGGGCAGACGTCCGATACAGAGCGTCTTCACAAGGTCACGACACAGAGACTGGGAAGAGATCAGAGGTCAAGGTGGAGCACCCATATGCTGTAATAGGCCCAACAAGTAGAGACTCGCAGACAGAAAAGCTACTTGTACAGTGGAGAGAGAGAAACAAAGATTTGGCAGAAGAAAACAAGGAGGGACTTTTATCACATCCTGATAATCCCTGTGCTGAGATCCAAGACCCCTTTGTTGGAATTGACACAAGAACAATGACTCCAGAGGAGGAGGAGGCCATTAGAATCCGTATGAGCGGGGCGTGGAGCATATCGGAGGAGCCCAAGCGCCATTCCCAGGCTCCCCACCTTAAATGGGCCAAAAATGTTGTGTGTGAGATCTTGGGATCCTCAGATGAAAAGACTATTGACGACCCAAGTTCAGGGTCAGAAGGTGACCAGTGTGCTAACTGGCCCAAGGCAGCGATTGAGAAGGATAAACAAGGAGAGGAGTCGACTGATGGAATCGGGGAGATGCCGTTTTATGCCAGCGTACAAAAGCCAAGAATAGAAGAAGAGCCCACAGAGCCCGGGTCAGATGAGGAAGAGCCAGAATTGGAGGGACTCAGAGGTATGGGACAGAGCAAAGCAGACACACATGCTGTCCAGTACACAGCCATACATGGTGACACACCCACATACACTCACGCTGACACACTGTTAGACTCAGAAAGGGAGGCGGATCACTGTGCTGCCACGGACAACAAGACTGAGCCTTCTGGTCAGCTTCAGTTTGAAAAGGCAGCAAAGGACATAGAGGTGAGAATTGTAGAAGAGACAGACACTGAGGTAACAGAAATGGAAAGAGAAGACAGCGAGGAGAAGGAAGTAGAGGGGTATTTAACTGTGAGCAATGTGCTATACAAGCCTAACAGTTGCCCCAGTCTTAATTATGAAGAGTCTGACCACCCCAACCCCTCCGTAGAGGTTCAGGTTCAGGAGGTCTGGATGAGTCAAAGTGATGAGGAGAAGCAGGCAGAGGAGCCCGGGGATATGGGAACAGACGGTTTGGAGGAAAAGGAAAGCTTAGTGAAAGGGGCAGAGGAAAAGGAAGAGGAAGAGGGGCTAGTAGGGGGAGGATTTGTGCAGAGCAGCTGCAGTTTCCGAGATTTGGGTCCAGAGGCTCGGTTTCGGAGGAGGGGAATCCGCAAAACAACTGCAAGAAGGAAAACAGATTGCGTAGAAGAAGAAGAAGAAGAAGAGGGAGACGAAGCGGTTGGAAGGGATCGCAGAACCAGAATTTTCTCTACATCAGGTAAAGAAAGCAGCTGGAGGATGGAGTCACTGGGTATCGGCTCAAATCACCTCCCTAATGTTAATTTTCTAATTCAAGACATGATCACGTCTCCTAATTTCTTTTGATTCTGTTCATTCTAATTGATTTACTTATCAATTGACACTTCAACCTTCTCTTATCACATAGCACAGAGGAAAGCACCTGGAAATCTTACTAGACTGCCTTGAAACCTGATTCACCACTGTTCATCTTGATTTTCCCAGATAATCTTTTAGTTGCAACCTGTTTGCGGTTAGTTTCATATTCCTTTTCAATCACCAAACTGACAGCAGACGTCTGTTGTTGATGGCTTAAAAAAAATATTGCAACACTGATCTGTGATTTAAGTGGAAAGTACGTCATAGTTTTGTGGTTACAGGTGGTGGGTGGAGAGAGTGGAGGAGGGAAAACAGGAGCTTAAAGGCTCTGAACCATCCCTTATTGAGTCATACTGATGTCTGCTTGTTTCATAAGCAGGGCTGTTTATATGTTTGCTTAGATTAGTTTGAAACAGTTTTAAGTTATTTTCATTCATTTATCTATTTATTATCATTATTTGAGTTCGATTTAATTTATTTGCGCATTCATGACATCACTGGACTTCACAATAAACTCGCCAAGAATTAAGGAATTGATGAGCATGCTATATCATTTTTCACCAAATGGATACTCTCTTATTACAGACGATGAAGACTGCCGGAGTAAAAGCTGGGGAGAGTTGGACCTCAGGTGAGTAAAGCCATCACAGCCAATCTGTTCCGATGCCACACCAGATGTTTAAATACAGTGTATGACCACACCAAATTGGAGTTTAGCTGTCATATTCGTTATATTCAAGCATTGTGTTGTGTGTAGCAACATTAACATGTTAAAAATGTAAAATTACTGTAGTTACCTAAGAGAGCCCCTTTCAACAGTTTCAGTTTTATCCTTTTGGAAATCTCCATTTATAAATAATCCTGTGACTCTTTCTTGGCACTGCAGGAGCGTTATGGACACACTCACAAGACGGAGGAGGAATTCAAAGTTTTTCAGTGAGTATGCCTATAACTCCTTCAGTTTAGCCTTTCACTCATGTCACGTGTATTATGGAGTGTTGGACAAAGAAAAAATAATCTACTTAGAAATGTTGTACTTTGGCATTGGTAAGGGTCTTCTTCTGCACTTTGACCTTTAGGAGCATTTGAGAGGAAATCTCCAGATTGTTAGATACACACCCGGGGGGGGGGGGGGGGGGAGACTGTGACGTGTCTTTAGATTGTGTAGATCTGAGTGTGGTTAGGAGAAGCATGACGTGCTGTACCATTTCCCTTCAATATCTGATTCGTTTAGTTTGTACAGAATATGAAGGGAAACAAATATGATGCAATCCATATGCAGTTTACGTTTGACTCACACCTGAACAATGGTCCATGAATATTGCAAGTAATAGGGCAGGAGAGTATGTGCTGTAGAAAGACTGTATATACCTATGTGTTTGCACATATGTGTGTGTGCCTGTGCATGCTCCAAGGCAACGGACAGGTTTGTGCAGGCATTCGTAGCTCCTAACTTGCATGAAAAACAGCTGCTGCTGTGACTTTGCATTCCGACAAGTAAGTGTAAATGGAATTTCAAATGCAAACAGCTCCTTTTGGCTAACTGTTTTCCTGTCTCTATCTTCCTGGATTTTATAATCTCTGTTTTGGTCTTTCTGTCTGTCTCCTTTCCTGTCTTTCTCCCAGATGCCGCCCAGCTCTACCAGCAGTACAGTGAAGCAGCCCAAAACATTGAGATATTGCGTCAGTCTCGGTCGGATACCCTCTCTGTATGTTATGACACTACCCAGCTCCCCGCTCTCTCTCCCTCGTCCTCTCCTATTCCCTCACCTCCTCCTGCCCGCAGGCCTCTTCCTCCTCTGCCCCCTGTCCCCCACCCCCACTCCTTGGCCCACACAGGCTCCTTAACCAGTGCCAAGACTTTACCTCTTCCTGAACCCCCAAGTAGTGGTCGCAGGTCCTCCTCTCCACGTCTGTCTGTCTCTCTAACCCAGTCATCCACACTGTGGCGGGAACTGCCAGGGGTCAGAAACAGTGTAGAGTTGGAGGAGCTCACAGAGGACCAGAGACGTCTACAGGAGGTAATACACTGTCATATGGTCAATGGCCACTACAGGATATAATGGAAATTTTGATTGGAACAGTGTTGAGATTTTGTTTGCAGCAAATCATATTTTTTACTTGAATACTACTGGTTACACAAAACAAATGATATAAGGGCGGTTGCTTCAGATATAACATCCCCTTATGCCTCATTGTAATTCAGGAACTCTTAGTGATTACAGGAATAAAAATCCATCTATTTTTACTTTTAGATTCTCTTCAGGCAGGTTCAGATCATGACTTTTATGCTCACCCTGTTGATATGACTTCAAGGAAATGGGTTGACTGATGGGAATCAGCTGGTCACTGTTATTACATCACACCTCAAACTACTACAATTACTGGAAACATGAGAGCTTGCCACATCTCGGACAAATTTTTTTCCTTGGCAGAAAACGGAAATCTATGTCTGCTATGCCTGAAGGTGTGATTGCACAAACAAGATTTTCTTTAATACTATAGGTGTATATTTCAGAGGAGGTGCATCTTGAGGTGGATCATTTCCACTCATTGTGACATAAGTTGACATGTGTCAGTTAGTCACATCCTTGTGTAATCCCAGCGTTTCCAATGAACTGACTAACTAACTCCAGACTTCGGTTTGTTGCTCAATGTTTTGACCTTCTTGTATCTGTCGCCGGTTTCCCTTCTAGGTGAGGTTTGAGGTGGTGACATCAGAGGCCTCGTACTGTAGGAGTTTGGACATTGTTGTTGAACACTTTGTCAAATCCAAACAGCTGGGGACGCTGTTGACCACTCAGGACAGGAACTGGCTATTTTCCCGGCTTGCTGATGTCCGTGCCATCAGCCACAAGTAAGAAGCCTTAGAGCTGGATCTCACTGACTGATTTTGGAATGTTAAAATTAAATTTGAATCAAACATATACATGCTGTGAGTGAACAGTTGCAGAAGTCTGCAGTGGGAAAGTGCTGTGACAAAGTTTTTTGTGATTTCTTATGTAGTTTTCTCTCAAAGCTGGAGGAGCGTGTCGACTCCGACATATTTTTCTTTACTGTGTGTGACATCATCGCTCGGCAGTGTCAGCGCTTCAGAATGGTTTACGTGCCTTACCTCACCAACCAGTCATATCAGGATGCGACGTACCAGAGACTCATGTGAGCAAATCCAACATTGATGTTATTTTCTTCAATTAGTAATAACATTTTAGTGAAAGTTATAAAATGTGTACGTTTACTGAGTCACATTAGAGATGAAATTTTTTTTTTGCTTTTTCTTTAAATGTTTTTTTGTACTGAACTAATAAAGCTGTTGGAACTTTTGCACTTTAAAAACCATGTACCATTATTACATTTTACAAATATAAACAAACATTTTAAGATAGTATTTTACTATTTGGCTTTGGATTTATTGAACACTATTATTTTCATTTGTCAGGAATGTGAATCCAGGGTTCAAGCGAATAGTGGAGAAATTAGAGCGAAGTGCTGTTTGCCAGAGACTTCCTCTCCGTTCCTTCCTTGTCCTTCCCTTCCAGAGGATCACACGCATTAAACTGCTGGTCCAGGTGTGTTTACATGTTGCGTGTCCTTTCTGAAGGAACAAACACTGAAATGATTCACAGCATGTCTTAGCCTGTGGATTTTGTCTCACTTTAACCCAAGATATCTTTCCTTTCTTTTTCTTTCAAGAATATTGTGAAGAGAACAACTCCAGGTACTCCGGAGTCGATGCAGGCCATCAAAGCTTTGAAACTACTAGAGAAGGTAACATCCCCTTTTACAATGTACATTGGATCATACTATTGTTGTGAAGTTCCTCTAGATTCTCTCAATACTACTACCAAACCTGTTATTCTCCACCAATGTACAAATAACCTAAATTACCTTTGACATTTGAGATTCACCCAGTTGCTTACACGTCTGTTTTCTTTTCAATATTCTCTCCTCAGCTGATCCAAGAAAGT
This sequence comes from Genypterus blacodes, assembly GCF_046128005.1. Lineage (NCBI taxonomy): Eukaryota > Metazoa > Chordata > Actinopteri > Ophidiiformes > Ophidiidae > Genypterus > Genypterus blacodes. The sequence goes on from NW_027466875.1 coordinate 586,506, forward strand.
AATGACAGCATTACTCAGATGAAAAGCATCGAGTCACTGGTCTCTCTTAGTGCTAAAGTGGACTTTGAATGCAGGGTATGTGATGACTATATTCCCTACTGTGTCGAATAGTGTTGAAATGGACCATAAAATCATGCCTAAGCTAAATGTCTCCGTCTGTTTGTGTCTCTGTCTTTCTCAGACTCTTCCACTGATCAGTCAGGCACGGAGGCTGGTGCGAGAAGGATCAGTGACTGAACTGATGGATTTCTCTCTGAAGGACACAGAGAGGAATATTTACTTGCACCTTTTCAATGACTACTTGCTGGTCTCACTACAAAAAGAGTGAGTAAACATGCACATCACGTTATAAACACCAATCTGCAATCTATTGAATTTTATCGCAATTTCATTGCCTCACATATTATTTCTCCCTTGCTGTCTGCCTTCTTGCTCTACCCAGAGGTGGGAAGTTAACAGTAATAGACCACGCTCCTGTGTCAGACTTGCGTGCGGAGAACTGTCGAGTCAAACTTCACTCACTAAAGAAGAACCTGTTCAGGCTGCATCTGACTCAAAAAGCCCTGCTGCTAAGGACCGAAACACTGTAAGAGAGTGACTGACGCATTGATTTTGGTTTTTACTGAGCTTTACCACAATACACTACGTTTTTAAAGAAGGGCCACAAGGGTTGAGATACATTTTCACATGCATTCATGTCTCCACACACGAGATGTTGTATATCCAGCTGCATGAGGAAGCTTTTTAGTGTCCTTTGCGGTTAACAAGGTCATCTAGTGGTGAGAAGGGTGCAGAATATATTTGTTGTATTGGAATGAATACCAGAGAGGAAAGAAGGGTTAAAAATTAAGAGAAATGCATCAGGTGCTTGCATTGTGCACCCATTTAAGTTAAACACAATAACATTTACAGATTTTGTAAAAGGGCAAAACAACAAGGCCTTAAGAATGTCAGAATACTATCTCAGTGCATCTCAGTATGTGCCTCATTGGGGAAAAAAACAAAACACCTGCAGAAAATTCAATCACTTCTGCTTGGTTCAACAGGAGTGATAAACTCCGCTGGATATCTGCTGTGTCCCTGTCCCATCCTGAAATAGATTTCTCTGCTGCACAAGGTAACATACACAGCCTGGCCTCCATGTTTTAAAGCACTATACAAGCATCTTGTTGGTTATTAATTATTTTCTTTTTTGGTGGGATGTTACTTGGATGCTTAACTTAACAATTATTTTTTTTAATGTTTTTTAATCTTAGTTGCCTCTTCACTTTATTGCATTGCATTGCAGTAGCGCCCATCAAATCAAAGATGATTCAGTTGAATCAGAGAAGATTCTTTCAGTATACATTTTAGATTGTCATGTACATGTGTCATGTAGCCTCTAAGGTCAGAGCTGTGGTACTGTGTATGTTGGCAAATGATAAATGTTAAATGGCAAATGATGGCAATGTATGTTTTATCAACATACATTTAGTGCACAAAAAGTTCACTAAGGGTTTTTGCATTGTGTGTTATAACTGTAGGTCTAACCTCTTTCCGCTCCTTTACACCCCAGATTTTGAACAGATGCAGTGTATTCGTGCTTTCATTGCTCAGCAGCCTGATGAGCTGTCTTTGGAAAAAGCTGATATCATTCTGGTGCACCAACAAAGCACAGATGGTAAGATCATAAAACTAGCGTGCCCAAGATTCCCTTGGGGAAAGAATCAGTCACCTATGCACCAATTCACTGTAGAGATGCATTGGACCTTGTATTGGAGCAAAATAGAGAATTAATTTGCTTTCTCTTGGACTCTCCTCTCTTATCAGGTTGGGTGGAAGGGACCAAATTGTCTGATCGACATAGAGGATGGATACGTGTGTCTCATTTGGAAACCATCACAAACAATAGAGTCCGACAACGCAACTTGTCAGATGCCCTCAAACTCACAACGGCCACAGCAGCAGTGTGAGCAGGAGGCGCAGTGTGACATTAAATCCTGGATGGACTCAGTTAAAAATCAGACTCATAGCTGTCACTGTTAAGCTTATGGAGATTCACCAGCGGATTATTCAATTCTCAAAATGTGTATTTCCTCTGCTGAAATGTGCAACAGCTGATTTGCTAGACTAATGCATGTCAGTGTAACATTTGGACTTGCTTGTTCACTGGGTGGGCCTGGGACAACACGCACACACCTTTATACAGAGACCTGCTGAAACACATTAAGGATCCTGTGAGCCTATAGTATTTTTAGTGCCTCCATCCAAATCATAAGTGACAAGCAAGTTTGTGTGTACTGTAATACAACAATGGACTGGCGTTTTAAGGAAAATGATGTGAAATCTGTGCTTTGTGTATACTGAATAGGAAAGTTTAGTGTACAAATAAATGCCTGTTGAAATTTAGGCCCCTGCATGCAGGAGAGCACAGTTGTGAAATATAAAAACAAAGGCAATTGAGAGGTTATAATGCACAGGAGAACAGAAGATCAAATCTGTGGAATAAAAAACAAGTTTGAACACATTACTGTCTTGTTTCTTGACGGCACGTGCGCAAAATATCTATACAGTAAAGCAAGTTGTTTACTGAACAAATTGTGACGAAGAGGAGTTGATGTTCACGCCAAGCACGTATCCAGACTGGGGCGTGACCCTGCCGCCCCTGGCCCACTTTTTCAACCCCGCTATTGGTCCATTTCGCTGTCACACAAAAGAAAGGGGGCGTTGCATGATGACATTAAGCTCGCCTTAACCCCTTATCGATTGGATATAACTCACTGTCTGTCTTCATACTCGCTCCTGATTGGTAAGTGATGGACCTGGGGGGCGGTGCTATATTTGTTGTTGTTTTTGTGCTGCAGAATATATGCACAGCAGCCGACATCTTTGGAATCGATCGTTATGCCCGTCTTTTGAGCACAGCCTTTACCACGGTTGTTTCGTGCGAACACTCGTCACACGGGGGACCAAAGGTGTACAACTGGAATTGTACCGTGTTCAATAAAATCGTTTTCACTGTCTTTAAAGGTAAGTTTACGCCCCGTTGAACCGTCAGCTGCTGTAATCCAGTTGTTAGCCTTGGCGCTAACCAGCTTCGTAAACAGCTTATTTGGAACAGTGTGAAGCAATCGACTGCGTGTCATATTACGCATAGACACACATAAGCAAATAATGACGCCAATCACTAAGAGGTCTGCTAGCTGTGGTGGTTTTAACAGCCTCAAACGCGAAGTAAGTGTTGTTGTTACGCTATTTGTTGGGGAAATATGACGTGGCGCTGTTCGGCCGTGACATTGACCATCATAAAGACACGCAGATCATTTGTCGCCGTAACAACACCAATGTATGCATTTTTTTAACCTGACGTTAAGATTGCAAATCGTCATACGTACTGATGATTTGTTAGCAATTCTAATATTTAAAATGTGTAATTAAACAATCGTATATGCCTGCAATCAGATTTACCAACGCTCACTTTTTACGCCGCCAGTATAGCTCGTTGACAGAATGCTGGTGAAGTCAGCCGGCGCTCTTTCTTCTTTGTCTGGTTGAAAAATAATCAATTGTTGTGGACTTGATGTTGTTTTGTTTCGTTTCAGATGAGTACTCAGTACCAACGCTCAGTGCCACTCGAGGTGAGGAGAGCAGAGGGAGAGAGAGTTCGGGCCAAACATCCTGACAAGATACCGGTCAGTAGCACAGCCGCTTCAATGTTTTCAGTTACTTCATTTCTTGAACCAACCTCACTTTAAAGTAACGTGATAGTAATGCACAGTCAAAAGTTAATTTGATGGAAGCATTCTTTCTCTAAACGATGATTGATTACACCCTTATCTCCTTAATCAGATCATAGTGGAGAGGTCACCGAGGTCACGAGCCCCAGAACTGGACAAAAAGAAATACCTTGTGCCCTCAGATTTAACAGGTGAACAAACGCACACTTTCTACATCTAGCTTTTTGCGACCTTACATGCCAAGAAAACAAGAAAATCAGCTATAAAATCTGGCCCAGCGCGCTCTCCAATCAGAATCCCCCACAGTTTAGTGTTGGTGACACCATCCAGCTACACCAACCTGCTGTTTACATGAGTTGATGGCGTCATTCTGACATTTAGTTTCAGTTTCAACTTGACCACAGTGTCACAAGGTTACAGGCCAGCGACTCTCCCTGTTATCCCTGAACACACACATCTATCTTATTCCTCTTTATCTGAAACAAACGTATTTTGTCACCTCTCACTGAACGCCTCCTTCTCTTGTCCTGTCCTTCCTCTCATCAGTGGGCCAGTTGTGCTTCCTGATCCGACAGCGAGTCTCTTTGAGACCGGAGGAGGCTCTTTTCTTCTTTGTTAATAACTCCCTTCCCCCATCCAGCTCCCCGCTCTCTGCTGTGTATGAGGTAACTACTGCACACCCTTCACATGTCTATTTTCACACCTTTCCTTGACTGCAGTTGTAATTCTGTTTTTGCTCATCAAGCATTTTTCTGTGGGTAGTGATTGACTATGTGCATTTTTCTAAGTACACTTCTCAAATTCTGTCTTGATCTCTGTTTTGTTCCAGGAACACCACGACGAGGACTTGTTCCTCTACATGACTTACAGTAATGAGAGTGTGTACGGCGCCTGAGGACGACAGACTGGGTAGAGAGTGAGAGAGAGTGAGAGAGGAGAGATGCAGTGAGGCTGTGTCAGGGGTAAAGAGTTAAGGTTGTTTGTAATGCTTCACACCACTATTATTCTCTATTAGCCTTTATAAGAAACTACATGGTAGAAGGAAATCTTTGCAAAAGGCAGAAGCGTTACCTGTGGGCTTTACCTTTGTCAGTATTGTTGGGTGAGCATAATGCCTTTTTTATTACACTTCAAATTGTGTTGAATCCTTACATTGAGAAATAAGAAAAGGGAACAATGAAAAGAAAGTTCAAAGTAATTGTGTGACAGAAGTTGTCTGAAATGATTTGAAGAGCACTCTCCACATCTTTCTCAGTCGTTTGTATTTAATGCAAATAGTATTTTTTTTGTAAATTAATATCATAAACCTTTGTTGAAAATAAAGATGAAATGCACGGAAATCTGATTGATCCTCCTTTTTTTTTGTTTTTACTGCACTTGTTTGTGTTTGTGTCATTTCTTTGTAGCTAAATAGTGACTAACTCAAACTCAAAAGTTGAATCACGTTTTAACTTTTTTTTCTACATCATGTTGAGGTTTAACAGCAGCGTTTCTTATCAAGTTGTTGTTGTTGTGTCCTAAGACTAAGTTTAACACAAACGCTGACCTGCACTGACCTCATGGAAACAATACTGTCTGTTGTTATGAAGTAGAATGTACTGTTCTGTCTAAGGTTTACTGGTGTCTGCATGTCTCTATCTCATTCCTAAACATAATGGGAGCCAGAGAGTTACAAAAGTTGGGGGGGGTTGAAGGACAAGCCAAGCAATGTGCTAAATTAATAATTCACAAATGAATGAATGTCATGTTGCAATAGTTACAAAGCAGGGGTTGTCCAAAAAATCCAGGCAGGCACAGTAACACCAGCAGACGGAGCAGATTAAACAAGGCGCTTATAGCAATTATGGTGCAGATGCAAAATGTGTCTGTACTTGTCTGTACTTGAATCAGTCCTCGGCAGAACTGGAACAAAGGAAAGTTAGCAGTTAATGAGCCTCAGCGGTCTGTGTTCTTTTCTTTTTCATACATTTTAGTACAACAGAGCAGGACTGAGGTAAATGGACGTGTGTGTTGTGCTGTGTGTGTATTCTGCATCTGATCCTGCTGATGATCATGGTGTTCCTGCAGCCAATGATCTGGATTTAACTCTGAAAGAACAAAGATGGAGAAACACACGCTTAATAACGGCCATGCAGATGCTGGTGAGAAGATAATATTGCACTGTAGCAGCTCTTCAGCAATCTGCTCTCCCTTTACACACTGATGTAATTTCTAGTCCGAGATGGATCCATACCCTGCCCAGAGAGAGTGGATATGAACACGCAGATATGAACAAGTTAATGTCTTCTAAATCAAAGAAAGAACAAAACATGTCTTCACACCTTCTTTTTACAGATCGTTTTGCTTTCACGCCTCATATATTAGGGTTCTGACAGGAAGTCTGTTCTGCTGCTTTTTGTTTTGGGAGAACTGAGTGTGGAATTGTTATTCAGTGTAAAAAACAAAGATGCAGAGTGTGTGTGTGTGTGTGTGTGTTTTAGCAACATTTGAGAAAGCCATGCAAAGCCAAGCCATTCTATCACCAGTTCATATTATAATTTAATCAACCTCAGCGTTCCTTTTGGTGGTTTTCTTGCGCTCACACAGGGTCTGGTCCCGATCTGTCAGCAGTGAGCTAAAGGATTTCTACTTGTCTTTACCTGTCCACATACAGGCTGAGCTGCACTGGCCCCCCCCCACCCCCCCCCCCCTCTCTTTCTCAAATGAAACAGCCACTGAGTTTGTACATTTTATGTTGGTTTTATTCTCATATAAAATCGTTCAGGTACCTATGTAATAAGTTAAATGTCCATCTTTCACTTTATTTCCGCTCAGCACATACACCACTGCTACATATCTTAAATCACTATAAAAAATAATGCACTTTTTTCTATAGCTTAATACTGCAGGAATAATTGCACCATTGCATTTACTATATGGAGAAAAGGAGCGCCTGTGTCCTCTGCATGCAGAGTGCAGTTCATCAACACGAGCAACAGGACTCAGTTAGAAAGAGCAATGCAGAACAATTGGTCTGTCTTTCTATACACAGACTCTCCGTCTAGACGTATCTGATGGCCTGGTCCTCTTCGGGTTCCTCTTGCTTCATGTCCAAACCTAAAGCGCTGTGTCGAATCATCTGCCAGCCTGTCAGTGACTTCCTGTTGAGTTTGAACCCTCCTCTGGGTTTGGGTCTGAGCACGGGCGATCCTGTGCACGACTCTTTTAAAGTGTCGCTCCTCTCCAACGCCTCCTTTTCTTTGCTGCTGTCGTCATCTTTGGAGAAAGCCTTAATGTAGCGCCGCATCTTTTGCACCATGGGGTCGTTTCGGTCTTCAACCCTGCAAAGACGATGGTTAAGTGTTATCACCGATATACTCACTATGAGGTAGTCCGGTATTAAATATAAAGGAGCCTCAGCCCTCCTTCTCTACTTCCCTCACTGCTCTTATATCTGGAAGGCTTTTGATGGTACACACATGCCTAAACCTGTTGTATTTAGGGTGTGTAGGTGGAGATGGAGTGATAAAAATGGGAAAGGCCTCTGACACAAAGGACTACATGTCATGTCCTGCAGCAGCAGGGATGGTTCACTGAGATTGTGGTCGGTGGACAAACTGGTCTGCCGCTGTTTAAACGTTTCCACAGAAAAATTGCAAGTCTAGAATTAATCCGTGACGAAGGAAAGATGTTTTACAGCCTTTTGTTCCTGCTGAATTTCCTGCCTTCATTTCCTGTCCCACAGCCAATATGCCAATCATGAATAAGACGTGCACCACATCACACCCTCGGATTTTGGGAGTATTTTTCCCAGCAAACCCTGTGTTTCTGTTCCTCAGTACTGTCTTACCGCAGATACCAACGCTCCCTCAGGCCGTACTCCAGCCCGCAAACCCCCAGTCGAGGCCACAGGCAGCGGGGCAGCCTCCTCTCCAGCATCAGAGTTGTGGCCACCACCTGTGCACCATATAGACACAGCATCACTCAAGGACGCGATGAAGAAATGACATCATACACTTATATTTGTGTTTCTAGATACACACAAAGTCTATGCATGTGTGTGTGTGTTACCTGAGTCATCCAGAGTTCGTCTCTCTCCTGGGCCACCCGCCAGTGGGTGTCGCTCATCATGGCTATCAGGAGGTTGAGCAGAAGGATGTAGGAGACCACAGAGAAGGCGCAGTGCAAGACGTGGACGATAGGGGGCGTAGCGATGGTGTGGTCCACAGGGAGATCTATGAGGCCCACGCTGAGCTCAAACTGGGAGAAGAGGGTGATGGGGAAGGAGCGGTAGGACGGGATGGACTCTGGATCCTGAGTCATATACACCATCCACAGGGCTGAGCGGCACATAAACACACACATGGACAGAGTTACTCACTTAACAGCTCATCAGTATGACAGGTTAAAGGTGTGTTTGACCAGAATATACTCACAGGTGGAAAAGCCAAGGAGCACAATGAAACTCAGCCACATGAACTTTGTCAGGTCTCCAAAAATAATCTGCGAGGAAATGAGACACAAATATGCTCACTTCAATAAAATGTGTGTACAGGTGTGTGTAAACAAACTATCATGAGCTGCTGTACAATAAGATGTTGTGGAAGTATGACTTAAAGGTAGAGAGGAAAGAAGTGAGGAGGAAATGTGGAAAGATTGTTTTTAGGTTAGAGACACAGCCTTACCTTCTGTATCATGATGACGTAAGGGCCCAGCATTTCAAACCCCCGGGCGAAGAACATGACGTTGCTCCAGCCAAGGACTAAACACACGGCCATCACCACCTCCTCTCCGTCCAGCTCGCTGGCTCGGAACACACACAGCAGCACCACCAGGCAGGCGTAGCTGATTCTGCTCAAAAAAAGAGGACAGGTTGGACATCAGCTCAAGTCCTGTCCTGACCCCACGAGTCAACTATCCAACACGGGAAACCACCATCACATACATTATCCGTACGTTATCCCTGCTCTAATTTCAGACAGAAGTTGCAGGGCCCATATGGGGAGCAACTGAACTATCCTTTTAGCTTGACTCACAGGATGACGTGGAAGGGGCCCCCCAGTGCTGTTTGGCCGAAGTAGCGCTTTGCTCCCACCCTCAGGATATCTGGTATCTGTTGAATCAGCACATATGGAACCCAGTGAGGTAAGTATGTGCAGTAAAGTGTAATATACTGAACCCAGTGAAGCAGGTTTAATGAAAGCGACCTCCAGCAGCAGGATGGCAAAAGCTCCCAGGACGCTGATGATCTCTCCGCCCAGCCGCAGGTTGTCCTCATAGGTCACATAACTCTCCTGGGGTATGACAACAGGAAACAGTTTTAAAACAATAATAACAGACTGTGACCAGATGAGGTCAAAGAATGCAACAAGCTCAGCTAAAATTAAGCAAAACCACCAGTATGAAGTCAAACTGGTGATAAAGACATTAGCTCATCTTGGTTTTATATAATTGATGGGACCTGGAGGTGATGGAAGTTAAAGATGCTTTAAACTAGATGATTTGTCTTAAAACAACACAAAAGAAAGTCTTGCTTGTGAAAATCACACCATTTTTCAACACACATTGAGTGTTTTCTGGACTCGGATGGTTTTGTCCATGTCTGACTTTGTGTAGTTGTCGGGTGCGTCCTTCAGGGGGCGATAGGCACAGCACAGTGTGAAGGTGCCGATGTACAGCAGGTACAGAAGCAGCAGCAGCCTGGAGAGAGAGAGAGAGAGAGAGAGAGAGAGAGAGAGAGAGACTCAGTGAAGTCTCGTGCACCGATCGCACGTCTGGTTTCAGAGACTGTTTGTGCGCGTGGTTACCTGAAGTAATGTTTCCCATACAGGTTCCATTTCAGACTGACCAGCTGCCTCACAGGTGTCACCTCCAGGATCCTCCGCGCCTGGACAAGAGAGAGAACAAACACGGCGCTTTAACGTGGGAGCATAACCATGAACACACTCCGTATGATAGTGTACAAGCTGTCCCCCACCTCTCTCTGGTGGCTGCCCACGATCAGCTCCATCACGGACATGTCATCAGCCCACGAGTCGATCTCTGTTAGGTCGTAAAGGTTAGAGGTCAAAGGGCCCAAACTCCACTGGACCACACGTCTTTTGTTAACCAGGTGCTGAAACGCCTGAGAAGAAGAAGACAGAGGACAGATTGCCTGTAACGATCTGCTTCACCTGTTCACCCCCTGTGCGGACATGAATGTGCCTCCTTGTCTCTCTCACCACAACGTTTCCCTCTTTGGCGGCCAGTTTGAAAGGCGTGAGGCCACGGTAGTTGGGCACCATGTCCAGCGGCACTGCCAGGTCCAGCTCTGCATCGTGTGTCAAAATCATGTCAATGGCCTGGCACGCAATGGTCTTGTTTGGCTGCAGGACCAGAATGTGGAGCACCGTGTTACCTGGAGAGGCGACGAAAGGGAGAGAGAGTGTGAGGCAGAGACGAATGGAAGCTATAGGAGGAGGAAGCAGAAGAGCTGTGAGGGTGTATGTGACAAAGTCTTCTCTCTCACCGCGGTAATCCTGGACCCTGGTGCTCGCTCCTGCGTCGATCACCATGGAGATGATGTCCTCGTTCCCAGCGCACGCGGCAAAAGACAGGATGTGCTCACCTGTGGAGCAAATGTGATGACCACAGAGTCAAGTCAACAAAACGGATCATTTTAGGTTCCAGTGTCTTGTTGGCCTGAGCTGCTGGACTGTGGTTGATTGCAGAGGTGAACCTAATATAAACGCATGACTCAGGATGTGTATTTTAAGCACACGGGCGGTGATCTACCATAGTATATGAGTCCTCCGATCCTCTTCCTGAAGTACAAGCCGGTGACTCTGGGTGTTGCCACGTCACCGCCGCGATTAATCAGCTGACAGACCAGGTTGATGTTCTGATTCACCACGGCGACGTGGAGAGGAGTAACACCTGACACACAGAGAAGTAACAAATAGTTTACATCACTCCTCTCTCTCCTTCTTCTTCTTCTTCACCACTTCTACTCTTCGTCATCTGTTCCCTGAGAGTGTTAATGTGTATCAACCTTGGAAAAGCTCAGAGGTCATTGGTTCGTTGATCAGTTCGGGAGCTCCTTCCATCAGGGCCACAGCAGCATCCAGGTTGTCATTCATCACAGCGACATGGAGCGCCGTCTCCCCCAGAGCCCCTGGACGAGAGGCACAAGCGTACAGCTCACACACCCGACACTCAACTACTGTAGCTTAAACAACCAGGCATCAGTGTGTGAATCCAAGCGGTCTCACCTCTCTCAAAGATGTTGGTGGACGCACAGCACAGCAGTTTTTTGATGCAACCCACATTGTTCTGCTTAGCGGCGAAGAAGAGCGGAATGTTATTAGTTCTAAGAGGAAGAAAGAAAGAACAACAGGGATATTTAGAATTTACAATAACAATCAAAAAAAGCACTGGATAGTTGCATCTCATCGGTCCACAAAGTAAAGCCTACAGTTTGGTGTGGAGCAGAAATGTCTCATCTAACATCTCATTCCATCCTTTCTTGTTCTGAAGGCGAAACCTCAGTTGGCTCCACCAATGGTTGAGCTCGCTGGGAGCAGATCTGGCCAGAGCCGGAGACATTGAGACTGGATGCTGGCTGGGAGGGAATGGACAAAAACCAAACAGAGGGAAAGACTCAAGTTAATACACAGAACAAACACGTCCACTCGCTTCTATTTGGAAACGCGATTAAAGTGATTTTAAGGACGGTCAAGCTTACGATTAAAGCAGGAAAGCGGCGTTCCTCAAGCTCTATGGTTGTAGCGTCATTACACTCTGTCAAAGTTGGTGACAAGTGTAGAGGAATGTCCCACTGACCTGAGGAGAAGTGAAATTCCTGTGGCGATACCATTATATATGACAGAGCAGCAAGGGAGGAGACACGTGGAGGGAGGGAGGATGAGCGGGTGGAGAGGAAGGATGAGTGAAGGGTGAACAGGTAGGAGAGAGAGTGATAATGAGCAGGTGCACTTTCACCACAGCTCGGGAATCCCACGGTGCAAAGTCGCACGTCGAGCTTCAATCCACGAGTCATTTTGTCTCCGTGGAAAATTCCAACGATCGATCTGTAGATTGACTCTTTAGAAGTGAAGTTACATGTTACATCCCAGTGCGACACCCTGACATCACCAGGCCTGTCTGCATTCCACCAACTACCACCAAAACCTGCATGACCACTATGAACATTCTGCAACATCATGACAGTCAACACATTGTGGTCATTGTTCCTGGTGAACCATTAAGGGAACCTGTTTGGACATTGCAAGCATTGCACCTTCTACCTGAGTGTTCTTCGGTAATTTGATTTAAATCAGATGTGCGTTATTGTCATTATCTTTCATTGTTTTTACTGTTCTACATGTGGAAGTGACACTGGATAGATTTCTCTGAGTGAAACTGAGATTTTGTCATGAGATTTGTTTAGTGTGATGATGCATGATTTTCCAACAGGCTGTATCTTGTACACACACACACACACACACACACACACACACACACACACACACACACACACACACACACACACACACACACACACAGCAAACTGGTTTCATTCACAATGATTTAACATGTTGAGCATCACTGATGTGTCAACAGGAATGCTCACAAACACGGTGATTGCCGCATTACAAAGACCATAATGATCATTTGTAGGTCGGCAACACCACGCTGATGAGCGCATGTTACTTTCCTCCAAAGGCTGAAAACAAAGCTGATGACAGATTGTATTCTTGTCTCAGATGATGAAAGTTAATATAGGCAAATATAGTGATTTTACAATAATAGAAATTTATTCCTACAGAAGTGAACCACCTGTGAAATGCTGAATCAGTCGACTTTGACAACATTTGAAGCTAACTTAGGTCAGTGTGCAGGTATTTTGCCCAGCAGATATAGTTCCTGACTCAGTGAGCGGTCAGCCACAGGATAAACAGGGTTTAAGGCGACTCTATAGGAAGCCCTGCCAATGGCTGCAGATGTGGCAGTCATTTAGTATTGTGCAGATAATAGCTGTTTACCAGAGGCCAAACACCATCTTTAAGTGCTGTCATAAAGACCAGTGGTTTCCAGTCTGTTAATGTCTTTATAAAGACACAATAACACCATCAAAAACATGATTTTGTGGTTTGTGTGCCTTCTGTTTCTGGACATTTCTTTCACAACACGGTGTTAAGATTTCATCTGGCAAACCACCACAAATAATTAATTGCAGTTAACACCAAAGATGATGAAAGCTCTGGCACATTAGCGTTTATGTTGAAAACATCTGGCAAGTGCTAATATTCAGAGTGAATTAAAAGACGGATCACTCTTCAGTTTGAACACCGTAGAGTGAGCATCATTCTGTTCCTAGGCTGAAATAACAACTGTAGACTTCAGTTTAACCGTCTGTGTTCTATGTTTCCCTCAAATTCCTCCTTCAGTTGCCTGAAAGTTAGATTAAACATTTTATTTTCTCTTCGTACTGCACTATTACATAAACTAGAACATTTGACAGATCCTGCAAAAACTTTCAATATGGAACAGTTCTTTATACCTTTATTGTGTTATATCATGGAATCTGATCTTACACTCTGCCAGCTGGCTGTGCACTGATCATATCAGATGAGCTGTGATATGATCAGCAGCATGATGTGGGAGAGAAGAGGCTGCTGATCCCAACAGATCTCAAACTCTGATTCCACTACAACCTGCTGAGCTGTGAAACCTGAAGACCACGAGGATCATCCTTTGACATGGGAAGGTGATATCTACACGGCAAGGTGAATCTATTTTCATTTATTGTGACAATCAGTATCAATGGCCTTTGTGTTAAAAATAGAAGTGGCATGATGTTGATCTTGTTTTTCATATTTCCCATGTTTAAAGGTGTACAGAGTGAAATCGGGTGAGGGAATGTGAAGCATGAAGCATTATGTTTTAAAGACAATGGCACAGTTTGAACAGCATACAAAGTAACACCATTATGATCAACTGTGTTATTTGAAGTGCCACTCCATCAGTCTGAGCAGGGTTTCTATCAGAGACGCTCTATGATACAGAGCCGTCCTGCCCCACAGAGCAGCAGCACAGAACAGGTTTCAGGATAAACCACGCAAACACAAATGGAAAATAAAACAAAAATAACACAGATCAGCAAATACAAACAAGAACAGAGGGATGATGTAATATTGGGAAATGATCCACAATCAAAGATCCCTAAATGTGCAGACTGAAAGCTGCTGCAAAGACAAGTTCAAATAAAACTGAAAAAGTGAAAATATAAAAGAAGAACCATGTGCAACAATTTAAATAAAATCATTTATTTTACAAATTTGCACAATTATGGAATAGTGGTGAACACTCAAATACATAGAAAGACAGATAATTGTGTGTGTAGCCTGACACACTGGTCATCAAAACACACACACACACACACACACACACACACACACACACACACACACACACACACAGCCTCTTACACAGCGCACATTCTATACAGACACACACATACATACAAAGCATTACGCCTCCTACCTTCAAGTGTAAATCACATCACATATCATCCATCTAACCCATTTCACACATTCACACACTTTAAATGACTCAGTGGCTTTCCCTCTCGCGATCCTACCAAAAGAAGTGAGGTGTGAAATGTACACGTGAAGGCATCTGCTCCTCTATCACTGTCCCAGATGGACGCTCGTGTTTGCAATTGAGGTGAATTTAGAAGCATATCGCCCTACTGTGAGCACTACAGTCAGACTCTGGATATGTCTACAAACACACCAGCTTATAGAAGCACAAACTCCATTAAACTGATGGTCTTTTTATTTAGTTGTAGTTTGAGTGCATTGATTCATATCTACCATCTGGCTTTGCTGTATTGCTTTTGAAATGATGGCTGAACACTTTTTGCCATGATGACACTGAACAAACAGCTTTTCTGAATGGTCAAACCATCAAAGCTTCAAGGTAGCGAAGCCTTTTACCGACAGTTTTCAGCATTTGGCTTCAATTAAAGAGAGGAAGTGCTGTGACTTTACACAAAACTCAGAAAAAGGTTTTGAAAAAGGCTTTGATTGTCCTCACGCAATTCTTTGTGAGGAGAGATCTCCACAGGTATTTCCACACAAAATATGTTTTCATAGTTCATAGTTCTCAGTGAGGGGAGGGGGGGTCGGTGTAAAAGATGCAGGAGCATCAGTGAGACAAACTGAGTGAGACTATGGGAGAGAGGAGAAGGGGAGAGGTTTGACTTCAGCAGGGTGACGAGACATGAAGGCAAACGACAATAAAGTGAAATTAGTGAAAAACAGGACGGACTCTTAAAAAGTCCTCCTCCTCCAAAGCAACTCCCTGACCGGGACTCAAGCTCCCATAGTGCATTTCACCTCTGTTATGTGAGTGATTGGTCAGAAAAGTTCAATAAACTTGTTCACCCCTTCTGGTTATTGGAAAATACAGCAACATTTAAACAAACGCTGATTCCCTTTTTGTTTTGGCATACATGTGCTTCATCTGTCGCAGTAACCAGACACAACAAGCAGAGGAATGTGAAAGCAGACGAATCCCCAGCACAGCCGTCACACCTCCACCTGGCCGTGCATCAGATAGGCCCTGAGCTGTTGGGCTGCGCTGACTATTTTCTTCTGGTGGCCCAACAGGTTCACCCCAAGATTCTGGACATCACTGAGGAACAGAGCACACACAGCTTTTAGTCCAAGACTTTCCATGTGACCTCACTATCCAGTTCTTCTGGATATTTAAGTTCAACTCCCAAAGCATATCATTTTAGCCTTTTTTCTGACCGTTTCCCTATTTTTCAGGTAGTAACCTGTTTCAGTCCATGCCAGAATGCTGGGTGAGAAGATTTCCACAGAATCCTAGAACTTGCCTCAAGGCCCTGCACAACTATGTGACACCCAAACAGGTGTTTTCACTTCTGTTGGCTGATTATTAGCCTCTCCTCAGGATTGTGTTGGTCTGCACAGACCATGTTGTCATATGGGGTTGTTGCAGCCGAGAGGGCAAGACAACACATTAAAATACATGTATGTATAGTTTGGTGACCTCATCAGTCTTTTAGAGTAACTCCACCTCTCGCCAACCTGACACGTCAACATATAGTTAAAAAGAGGTGTTACGTGGAGGATGCAGGGTTGGAGGGTCTGGTTTTCTTGCTGGTGTATTCATGCACTGACATTCAGGATTGAACAGTTGGCAGTTTCTGTGGCTTCTTTCATTCAATATTTCAGCAGCTAATGTTCAATATTGGATGTTGAAGTTTCTGATGTGCCAGCGAGAAATAACAAGGAGTAACACATATCCATGAGATCATAATCATATCATATCATAAATATATGTTCTTGGTCAGAGTGAATGATCAGATATGTTTCAGTCTGATTTCATATTGTGCTTACAGTGTGTGTGTAAGTGTGCTTTGGTAAAGCGACGCAGAATGTTCATCAGAAGTCCCAGTATACTCACTCCATAGTGAGCCTGCTGACTCTGTCTAATGAGTCCAGATGTGCCTGTTCAAACTCGTCCTCATATCTCTCCATCCTCAGCGCCTTCAGCCAATCACTGACGGTTGCCACTGATGACAGGTCTGTGGATGAGGGGCTGAGCAGCGGCTGAGAGGAGCTTCTGTACAGGAAGAAAATGTCAAAAAAATGATCCATTAGCATTCACAAGTGTGCATCAACTCCAGAAGCTGGGACTCTGGGGTACTGCAGCACCACCTGTTGGCACCGCCGCCGCACATTCCTGTCAAATAGCCGTCAGAGAGCAGCACTTTGAAGAGATAAATACACCTCCCCCTGCACTCTGACAGAGCCAGAATGGAGCTCCAGCTGGAAATGCTTGCCGACGTCTTTGGCAATACTCCCCGAAAAAACACAAAGTCATAAGTCTGTCTGAACTGTCATCCTCAAACTGTGGCGATATCTCCCTCCATCTCAACAGCTTCAGCTGAGTGAACATTTTCCACATTCTGTCTGAAGAGATGGTTACACACAACAGTGACACACCTTGCTCTCATATGTTTGTGCTGATATGTTAAACAGTCTGGAGGCATTAATGAGGACCCTTGTGGGTGGAAACCTGTTGAGAAAGACCAAAAATGGAGCTCTGTGATGCAGAAATCTCCACATTGTTGAATGAATCGAGCTTGGGCTTCAGCTGTATGCTGCTTTGTGTGGTGTTTTATGGTTTAAATTGAATTCGATGACATCTTTTTCACTACTTTACATCGGCTCAAAAAGGTTTATTGTTTATTGGTTTATTTTATCAATGTTAGGCATCTATATGCTTGCTCCTGTCCACAGTTATACTGCCTATATTTTCCGCAGCACATCTTGCTCCTATACTCTATGTTCTCAAACAGAAGGTATGTCTGACACCAGCATTTGCCAGGAGCTGCAGCCGTCTCACCGAGTCGGCTCAGACTTGAGAGAGGCAGGGTGCCTGATGAGTCGATCCAACGAGGACAAGAGCGTGTCAAAGCCCGGCCGATCCCCTCTGTCAGCCTGCCAGCACTGCAGCATCAGTGAATGTAGGGCTGGGGGGCAGCTCTGGGGGGCAGGGAGTCGATACTGGTCTGCTACTGCTTTCATCACCTAGAGAGAGAGAGAGAAAGAGAGAGAGAGTTTGTGAAAGAGAGTGTGAGAGAGAGAGATTAGTCTGTGTGTCACCTTTTAGACGTGTAAAGAGCACTGACATATTCAACAAATCATTGAAGTACTAATAGGGTGTAATAGTATTCTAAATGAATATTGTACATTTTACTAATTGCACATATCTAGTAGAGGGGTTAGTTTCTCGTACTTTCTTCAGGCATCTGGCAACATTCTCATCCAGACTCACCTCCTGATTGCTCATGTCCCAGTATGGTCTCTCGCCATATGACATCACTTCCCACATCAATATACCGAAGCTCCAGGCATCACTAGCTGAGCTGAATTTGCGATGCTGAAAGGCTTCCGGTGCCGTCCACCGCACAGGAATCTTACTGCCCTGATGGAGGAAGACAGAGGAGGCATTAAACGATGACACAATCACTGAAACCGCAATTCCCAGTACCCCGGTACGTACGAGTGAAGCAGTGTATGTCGGTATGTTGTGGTCCAGGCCCCTCATCAGTCGTGACAGGCCAAAATCTGACACCTTACAGACCAGGTTTGAGTTGACCAGCACATTTCTTGCTGCCAAGTCCCGGTGGACAAAATTCCTCTCGGAGAGGTAACGCATCCCTGCACCCACTCCCCGGAGCATCCCTACCAGCTGGAGAACGCTGAACTGGCCCTCATTGTCCTGAAGCGCAGGGATGTCAGAGCACACATGGAGAGAATTAGCAAACTAGCTTCGGGATCAGTGACACACATTGCAGATGTGTTTGAGCCTCACCCGGAGGAAGGCATCCAAGGGCCCATTCTCCATGAACTCGGTGATGATCCGCTCTGGGGAGCTGCGAGTGATCACACCCTCCAGCTTCAGCACATTGGGGTGGTCAAACTGGCCCATGACCCCTGCTTCACTCAGGAACATTCCCCTCTCTCTGTCAGACGCCCCCCAGCGTAGAGTCTTCACTGCCACCAGGACCTCCCTGCGGCCCAGCGGACGGTAGCGGCCTCGACAAACCTCCCCAAACTGAGCTGGAAGGGAAGAAGAAGAGGAGGAGGAGGAGAAGGATTCCTGTGTGCTGCGAGATATGACATCACACCAAAGCAGTGCATCAAAATAAAAAAAAATTTTCACCTGCACCAATCACTTCCTCAATCTTAAGGTGAGTGGGGTCAATCTCACGGGCAAACTCTTTCACCGCCTCACCGGGGTCCTCGTAAGTGGATGGGTCAACGTAATACTTAACTCCACCTGGAACAACAACACACTGATTCAATTCCCAGACCGGAGTTTTGTGCCAAATTTCCCTGAATACTCGGAACATCTCACATCAAAGGAAACGTTTGCTCACCACGGTTACTGATGTACCTCTGCAGCCTGTCACTGTATGGACTCTCCCTCCTCTTACTGCCAAGAAAAAGCAAACGCAGTGTGTTTGTGTGTGTGTGCGTATGTGTGTGTGTGTGTGTGTGTGTGTATGCATTTATTATTTAAAAACACACTGCGTCTGATAATTGGTATATAGACCGCCTACCTTCGAAAAACAACCACGACTATAATCGCTGCCACAACAAGGAGGAACGCTGCCCCGCCCATCACCGAACCCACCAGCAGGGGGAGCCGATTCTGGATCTGCTGTGAATGCTCCTCTGTGCAGAGAAATCACAAACACTCAACTTGAACTTGCAATAGAATAGATGCAATGCATACCATATACAAGTAATCCAATGTCCTCGTGAGTAATGTCCATGTCCATTTCCAGTATTCCTACCTCAGCAAAAGTCTATATTTACTTTTTTTGGACTGTTCACGACCTTATGATCTCACTCAGAGCCAAGAACAAAAACATGACTCATAGGAAGCATTTTTCCATCTCATCGTCATTGAGGTGTTCTGCCCAAAACACATTTCCCCACTTCTGTTATCTGTTAACTAAAACATTTGAACTGATACAGATGACTGAAACACTTTGCACCACTGTGAACAAGTTCCAGGTGTTTGTTTTAAACGTTCCTACCCAGAGGCAGTGTGGTGAAGTAGATGGTGTCGCTGAAGGGGCCGTAGCCTCTCTCGTTGCGCGCTCTGATCTGGAAGGCGTAGATGGAGCCGGGCACCAGCGAGTTCACCGTCACTGTGTTGGTCTCACTATACACACTCACTGCACTGTCATCATCTGAACCCTGAGGAAAAGAGGAACAGGAATGACTGCTGGTTTGCTTTTGCTGAGTATCAGAGCCAGTATATGTGTCTGTGTGTGTGTCTGTTCGCCCCCATACACTCGTGTGTCCAGTTTCTGTGCATACCTTGTCGTAGTATCTCAGTTGGTACTCCAGGATTTCTCCGTTAGGCCTGTCTGGTTGCGGCCACGAGAGAGTGATGGAGTCCGGGGCGCGGCTCAGCTGGTGCATCATGGGTACTGTACTGGGAACTGTGGGAGAAAACAGATGAGAATGGTGGATCAGTTACAGTGATGGTTAACAAAAGGAACCTTGCAGCTCCATCTTTGAGGATGTTGGTCATTCTTCAGTCTGGTCGTCTTCATAATGACCTCTTGATACTCAAATATATTGGCTTCTTAAATTTCTGTACTTAAGTGTGATGTCACCAGTTTTAAGGTAGAGTTTCCCAATGAGGTAATCCTATATTGTTTAACCTACGCAAAGGCCAAGATGAAAAGAATACACCAACGGTTGTGTTGATGTGAGTGTGACCACACGGGGGCAGTATTGTAGAACTTGTAGATGAAATTTAATATAGCACAAAGCAAAGACAGTTTAATGGAGCGGCATGCAGGATCTCATTACATGTTCTGTACTGGCTGACCAGACCAGTTGAACTTTCCAGCTTTCCATTGGTTTCAACAATAGACGGGCTTTCTGTCACTGCCAGCACACACAAAAAGATTTTATATAATTAAACTTAACAGAGAGCACTAATTAATCTTGTTAAATTTCCTGGAAAATTGTATAACAGCATATGCTGCCCGAGCAACAATGTCCCATTCTCCTCCCCTCATCTTTACTGGTTTACTTTCTGTCTTACTTCCTTTTCTCTTTTTCTCTCTAATTTGTCCCTTTCTCCTTCCAGTGACTATAATGGGAGATGACAGGAGATCGTAACCTCGGGCAACCTCCCGCCCAGAATGGAAGCAAGAAAAGGAAAGACAAAGACAGCGAGAGAGAGAGAGAGAGAGAGAGAGAAACCCCGGACACACACACACACACACACACACACACACACACACACACACACACACACACACACACACACACACACACACACAAAGTACTTGATCTATAACACCCAAACATCCTGATCCAAGCTCTTCTCCTTCATCTTGTCCCCTTCATGTTCACTCTGCCGTACTCACCTGACTGGCTTGTTGTGAAATTGATGCTTGTGTATCGAGGTGGGAAAGGACTCAGAGCTGACACCTCATTCATGGCTTGCACCTGCCAGGAAAATGAAAACACACCATAAACCCTCTCTTTCCACATTCTTCAGTGTCTGGCCTGACATTTGCAGCGTTGGCGATGTCGGCCAGTCGACAAACAGCAGTAAATGGGAAATCCATTTCCCATTGTCACGAATGAATAAGAAATAAGATATGATTTGGTGAAGCTATGCCCAACTAAATAATAAATGCTTCTGCGTATTTGCTAATGTAGAGCTATTAGTACAACTGATAT